>NC_088384.1:21455000-22093750 GCF_037993035.2 Macaca fascicularis | reverse complement strand
GGCTTGCATTACCACACCCACCTAATTTTTGTACTTTTAGTAGAGATGGGGTTTCACCATATTGGCCAGGCCAGTCTTAAACTCCTGACCTCAAATGATCCACCTGCCTCAGCTTCCCAAAGTGCTGGGATTAAAGGCATGAGCCACTGTGCCTAGCTGGAATAATTTTCTAACAATGGAATGGGCTGCCTTGGTGACATGTCATTGAATTGTGTCAACAGAGGCCGAGTAGAGCACGTTGGCTATGTAGTAGAGGGCATTTGGCAGTCAGGCCACAGCAAGCTGGACCCATGGACAGGGAGGAGCCAGCCTTGCTGGTTTAGGGGAAGAGGCTTTCACCAAAGCCTCGGCATTCCTGGCTGCCTCACACTCCCTCCCAGGTGAGGAGAATGAGGGAGGAGTGACCTGCAGCCTCCTCCTGTGGGTCTTAGCATTTCCAAAAAGGGTTTTCCATCTCTCTCCAGTCAAATAGGGCAGGAAAAAAGGTGGTGCTGAGAGCATGCCTCCACCCCTGCCTGGGAGAGATGGGATACGGGCCTCCCTCCCCATCCTGTATGAACCACAGTGTGGCCACTGACTACAAGGGCAACCTCAAGGCCCCCATCCCACCCCAGCTACAGCGACCACATATCCCAGTTTATCCTGGACTTTCTCAGTTTTAGCACTGAAAGTCCTCCATCCCAGAAAACCCCGCAGTTCTGGACAAGCCAGAACCTTTGGTCACCCCAATTATGGCCCTAGTTCTCTCCCCAGGACATATACCCACTCCATCCCAGAATCTTTTCCTTGCTTAACTAAATCTATTTACCCTTCTTGAAAGGGAGCAGGGGTCTCGGCGGGTAGCTCATTCCTGTAATCCCAGCACTTTGGGAGGGCGAGGTGGGTGGATCACCTGAGGTCAGGAGTTCAAGACCAGCCTGGCCAACATGGTGGAACCTCATCTCTACCAAAAATACAAAAATCAGCTGGGCGTGGTGGCGGGTACCTGTGGTCCCAGCTACTCGGGAGGCTGAGGCAGGAGAATCGCTTGAACCTGGGAAGTGGAGGTTGCAGTGAGCTGAGCTCATGCCACTGCACTCCAGCCTGGGCAACAGAGCGAGACTCCATGTCAAAAAAAGAAAAAAGGGGGGGGGGAAGGAAAAAGAAAGGGAAGGAAAAGGAAAAGGAAAAGGAAAGGAAAGAAAAGGAAGAAAGAGAGCAGGGATGGGGTCCAAGCTCGGTGGCTCACACATGTAATCACAGCACACTGGGAGGCCTAGGCAGGATTACTTGAGGCCAGGATTTCTTTTCTTTTCTTTTTTTTTTGAGATGGAGTCTTGCTCTGTCACCCAGGCTGGAGTGCAGAGGCACGATCTCTGCTCTCTGCAAGCTCTGCCTCTGGAGCTCACCCCATTCTCCTGCCTCAGCCTCTTGCATAGCTGGGACTACAGGTGCCTGCCACCATGCCTGGCTAATTTTTTGTATTTTTTTAGTAGAGACGGGGGTTTCACCATGTTAGCCAGGATGGTCTCGATCTCCTGACCTCGTGATCCGCCCGCCTCGACCTCCCAAAGTGCTGGGATTACAGGCGTGAGCCACTGCGCCCATAGGCCAGGATTTCAAGACCAACCTGGGCAACATAGCAAGACCTTTGTCTCTCTATTAAAAATTTTAAAATGAACTGGGCATGGTAGTGTGTGCCTCTAGTCCCAGCTATTCAGAGGCTGAGGTGGGAGGACTGCTTGAGCCCAGGAGTTGGAGGCTGCAGTGAGATATGGTCGTGCCACTGCACTCCAACCTGGACAACAGAACAAGACCTTCACTCTAAAAGAAAAGGGGTGGGCCAGGCACAGTGGCTCATGCCTGTAATTCTAGTACTTTGGGAGGCCAAGGCAGGCGGATCACCTGAGGTCGGGAGTTCGAGACCAGCCTGACCAACGTGGAGAAACCCCGTCTCTACTAAAAATACAAAATTAGCCAGGCGTGGTGGCATGTGCCTATAGTCCCAGCTACTCAAGAGGCTGAGGCAGAAGAATCGCTTGAACCCAGGAAGCGGAGGTTGTGGTGAGCCAAGATCGTGCCATTGCACTCTAGCCTGGGCAACAAGAGCAAAACTCCATCTCAAAAAAAAAAAGGAAAAAGAAAAAAGGGGGTGGAGGTGGAACTGGGCTCTCTTTGTGGCACTCAGTGACATACAATGCTGGTTAACTGAGCACCTGATGGGAACTGTCCTCACCCCACAGACCATTCATTCTGTGTAGCACACCAGTTGCTGCATTCTAGTCAGCAAACCAGTTAGGATAAAATTCCACCAATAGGCTGGGTGCGATAACTCATGCCTGTAATGCCACTTTGGGAGGCCGAGGTGGGCAGATAGCTTTGAGCTCAGGAGTTCGAGACCAACCTGGGCAATAGGACAAAACCCCATCTCTACAAAAAATACAAAAATTAATTGGGTGTGGTGGCGCACACCTGTAGTCCCAGCAATTCAGGAGGCTGAGGTGGGAGGATGGCTTGAACCCAGGAGGCGGGGAGGCGGAGGTTGCAGTAAGCCAATATCGCATCACTGCACTCCAGCCTGGGTGACAGAGCCAGACCCTGTCACAAAAATAAAATAAAATAAAATAAAATAAAAATCCACCAATAAAAAAGTGGCTGTACACAGTAACTCACACCTATAATCCCAGCACTTTGGGAAGCTGAGGCAGGAGGATCACTTAAGGCCAGAGTTCAAGACCAGCCTGGGTAACACAGGAAGACCCCATCTCTACAAAAATAATTTTAAAATATTAGCTGGGCATGGTGTTGTGTGCTTGTAGTCCCAGCTACTCGGGAGGCTGAGGCCAGAGTATCGCCTAAGCCCAAGAAGTCAAGGCTTCAGTGAGCCATGATCATGCCACTGTCCTCTGTCCTAGGACCTCTTTCTCTCTCTCTGAAGTTCCTTTCTGCCCACCACTACGTCTGTGACATCTTTTTCTCCTGAACATGTCTCCCACCCGCCCCTCCTCTCCCTGCAGAGAGCTGACCCCTCATCTCCTGCCCTCCTCCCTTCCCAAAGCTGCCCTCATGGAATCCACCTTCATAACTCTTTGCCAAGGTCTGTTATCCAATATGCGAAGTGAAATGAGAGGAGCCAGGGACAAAGACAGATGGGCAGAGCCAGGCAGAGAGGAATAGGCAGGTTCATAAGTGTAAAATATCGACAAACCTGCCATCATCCATTCCCTGGGACAAATAGATCATCACCAAATGGGCTGCAGACGAGCAAAGAGACAAATTACCCAGCTGTGGCAGTGTCACCTGCTCCTTATTGATGGGCTTTTATGCTCAGACCCAACTGTTCTCTGAGAACTGTATCCTTCAGCTCCTATGGGACCCCAAACAGGAGGGAAAGGGACAAGAAAGCTTTTATGTCTCACCTGGGGCAAGAGCCACAGACCTAAATCTCAGCCTTTCTGGACTATGCATCATATGCAGATATATGAATCATGTGCCTTTGACAGAGTGCCACATAAAAACATTAACATGCGCGGTGGCTCAAGCCTGTAATCCCAGCACTTTGGGAGGCCGAGGCGGGCGGATCATGAGGTCAGGAGATCGAGACCATCCTGGCTAACACGGTGAAACCCCGTCTCTACTAAAAAATACAAAAAAAAAAAACAACTAGCCGGGCGAGGTGGCGGGCACCTGTAGTCTCAGCTGCTCGGGAGGCTGAGGCAGGAGAATGGTGTGAACCTGGGAGGCAGAGCTTGCAGTGAGCTGAGATCCGGCCACTGCACTGCAGCCTGGGCGACAGAGCGAGACTCCGTCTCAAAAACAAACAAACAAACAAACAAACAAAAAAAACATTAACAGGCCAGGCAAGGTGGCTCACACCTGTAATCCCGGCACTTTGGGAGGCCAAGGCAGGAGGATCACTTGAGGTCAGGAGTTCAAGACCAGCCTGACTAACATGGTGAAACTCCATCTCTACTAAAAATACAAAAATTAGCTGGGTGTGGTGGTGCACTCCTGTAATCCCAGCTACTCAGGAGGCTGAGGGAGGAGAATCGCTTGAACCTGGAAGGCAGAGGTTGCAGTGAGCCGAGATTGCGCCACTGTACTCCAGCCTGGGCAACAAAGCGAGACTCCGGCTCAAAAAAAAATGAACAAAAAGTGCTACTCCGCGTATAGATTATAAATAATACAAATACTAGGGGGAAAAATTAACTTGTTAAATATAGAACAATTTCAAAGCTGGTGGAGTGGATTATAAACTGTTCATGCTATTGCCACAAGGTGGCGCCACTTTAGCAAGGAAGTAAATGCCCACATCCTGTCATTACTGAGCAAATTACACGGTTGTTGACTTGCTTGGGACACTAGCAATTGCTTTTTGTGCTATTATTTGGACAGGCACTGTTATTATAAACATCTTAAAAAGGCTATAACAAGACCGGGTGCAGTGGCTCATGCCTGTCATCCCAGCACTTTGGGAGGTCGAGAGAGGCAGATCATGAGATCAGGAGTTTGAGAACGGCCTGGCCAACATGGTGAAACCCTATCTCTACTAAAAATACAAAAATTAGCCGGGTGTGGTGGCATATGCCTGTAATCCTAGCTACTCAGGAGGCTGAGGCAGGATAATTGCTTGAACCCAGGAGACGGAGGTTGCAGTGAGCTGAGATTGTGCCACTGCACTCTAGCCTGGGTGACAGAACAAGACTCTATCTCAGAAAAAACAAAAACAAACAAACAAGAAAAAGGCTATAATAACATCATTCAAGCATTCCTGAAGGAGAGGGGCTAGTGCTGAAAAGCATGTCCTCAAATCAACACCTTTGGAGTGGATACTGGACATGATGAGATACTGTGAAGAAGACCAAACCACCTCCATGACAGGTGGTGCTGTTAATTTAGTAGACTGCCCAGAGGTACAGATAATGCTGCAAAGACACAAAGCAGGATCAAAAGCAAAAATGTGGTCAGATGGTTGTGCAGATTTATGAGTTATGTGAGTACATTTCATCTCCTACTCGTATTCTTGGAACACAAAGTTTTGAATCATGTTAAGTTTACAGCAGGCATCCTTCTTGTAAAATATGACATTTAAACTAGGGAGGTTGGCCAGGCGTGGTGGCTCACGCCTGTAATCCCAGCACTTTGGGAGGCCAGGGCGAGTTTGAAACCAGCCTGGACAACATGGTGAAACCCAGTCTCTACTAAAAATACAAATATTATCCAGGGTTGGTGGCCCATGCCTATAATCCCAGCTGCTCCGGAGGCTGAGGCAGGAGAAGCACTTGAACCCGGGAGGCAGAGGTTGCAGTGAGCCGAGATGGTGCCACTGCACTCCAGCCTGGGCGACAGAGCTAGACTCTGTCTCAAAAAATAATAAATAAACAAACAAACAAATAAATAAATAAATAAATAAATAAATAAATAAATAAATAAAGTATGACATTCCTGGTCCTCCCCAGCATAAATCTGGCCACTTGAGTCCACTCCTGGAAGCAGGGAGCTATGAGTCGAATTGTGTTTCCTCAAAAAAAGATGTTGAAGTCCAGGCCGGGCGCGGTGGCTCAAGCCTGTAATCCCAGCACTTTGGGAGGCCGAGACGGGCGGATCACGAGGTCAGGAGATCGAGACCATCCTGGCTAACATGGTGAAACCCCGTCTCTACTAAAAATACAAAAAACTAGCCGGGCGTGGTGGCGGGTGCCTGTAGTCTCAGCTACTTGGGAGGCTGAGGCGGGAGAATGGCGTGAACCCGGGAGGCGGAGCTTGCAGTGAGCCGAGATCACGCCACTGCACTCCAGCCTGGGAGACACAGCGAGACTCCGTCTCAAAAAAAAAAAAAAAAAAAAAAAAGATGTTGAAGTCCTAACCCCTAGTACCTCAGAATGTGACCTTATTTGGAAATAGGGTCTTGACAGAAGTAATAAAATTAAAATTAGGTCATTAGGGTGAGCTCTAATCCAGCATGACTAATGTCCTTGTGAACAGGGGACATTTAGGCTGGGCACAGTGGCTCTTACCTGTAATCTTAGCCCTGTAGGAGGCCGAGGTGGGCAGATCATTTGAACCCAAGAGTTCAAGACCAGCCTAGGCAACATGGCAAAACTCCATCTCTATAAAAATGCAAAAATTGCCGGGCGCGGTGGCTCATGCCTGTAATCCCAGCACTTCGGGAGGCCAAGGCGGGTGGATCACCTGAGGCTGGGAGTTCGAGACCAGCCTGACCGACGTGGAAAAACCCATCTCTACTAAAAATACAAAATTAGCCGGGCATGGTGGCGCATGCCTGTAATCCCAGCTACTTGGGAGGCTGAAGCGGGAGAATTGCTTGAACCCGGAAGGCGGGTTGCGGTGAGCCGAGATTGCGCCACTGCACTCCAGCCTGAGCAACAAGAGCGAAACTCCGTCTCAAAAAAAAAAAAAAAAAAGAGCATTCAGTAACAATTCAATAAATTTGTGCTTTTAGGATGGATTTGCTATTTGCAATTCCATTTCTTTTTTTCTTTCTTTCTTTTTTTTTTTTTTTTTTGAGATGGAGTCTTGCTCTGTTGCCCAGGCTGGAGTGCAACGGCACAGTCTCGGCTCACTGCAACCTCTGCCTCCCAGGTTCAAGCGATTCTCCTGCCTCAGCCTCCTGGGTAGCTGAGATTACAGGCATGTGCTACCACACCTGGCCTCCATTTCTTTTTTAAAATTATTTTTATTTCTTTGGCTGGGCAAGGTAGCTCATGCCTGTAATCCCAGCACTTTGGGAGCTGGAGGCAGGCAGATCACTTGAGGTCAGGAGTTTGAGACCAGCCTGGCCAACATGGTGAAACCCAGGGTCTATTAAAAATACGAAAATTAGCCAGGCGTGGTGGTGCACACTTGTAGTCCCAGCTACTTGGGAGGCTGAGGCAGGAGAATTACTTGAAACTAGGAGGCAGAGGTTGCAGCGAGCTGAGATCATGCCACTGCACTCCAGCCTGAGTGACAAAAGGAGACGCCATCTCAAAAAATAATAATAATAATAATTGTTTTTTTCGAAACTGGGTCTCACTCCCATTGCCCAGGCTGAAGCGTAGTGGTGTGATCTCAGCTCACTGCAGCCTGGACTTCTTGGGCTCAAGCGATCCTCCCACCTCAGCCTCCAGAGTAGCTGGGACTGCAGGCCCGCACCACCATGTCCAGCTAATTTTTTTGTTGTTGTTGAGACAGAGTTTTGCTCTTATTGCCCAGGCTGAAGTACAATAGTGCGATCTGAGCTCGCTGCAATCTCTGCCTCCCAGGTACAAGTGATTCTCCTGTCTCAGCCTCCTAAATAGCTCAGATTACAGGCATGCGCCACCATGCCTGGCTAATTTTTTTTGTATTTAGTAAAGATGAGGTTTCACCATGTTGGTCAGGCTGGTCTCAAACTCCTGACCTCAGGTAATCCACCTGGCTCAGCTTCCCAAAGTGCTGGGATTACAGGTGTGCGCCACTGCGTCTGGCCTAATTTTTTTATATTTTTAGTAGAAACGGAGTTTTGCCATATTGCCCAGGCTCGTCTCGAACTGCTGGCCTCAAGTAATTCTCCCTCCTTGGCCTCCCAAAGTGCAGGGATTACAGGGGAGCCACTGTGCCTCGCCCCCATTTCTTATTCTCTCCTTTTTTTTTTTTTTTTGAGACAGAGTCTCGCTCTGTTGCCCATGCTGGAGTGCAGTGGCCGGATCTCAGCTCACTGCAAGCTCCGCCTCCCGAGTTTACGCCATTCTCCTGCCTCAGCCTCCCGAGTAGCTGGGACTACAGGCGCCCGCCACCTAGCCCGGCTAGTTTTTTTTGGTATTTTTTAGTAAAGACGGGGTTTCACCGTGTTAGCCAGGATAGTCTCGATCTCCTGACCTCGTGATCCTCCCGTCTCAGCCTCCCAAAGTGGTGGGATTACAGGCTTGAGGCACCGCGCCTGGCCTATTCTCTCCTTTTTAAGTGATGATGAAATGAAGGCCAGGAAGTGGTAAAAATCTTTTTGAGGTAACACAGCACCTTGGACATAGGAGGTGCTCGATAAATTTTTTGTTGTTGTTGTTGTTTTTTAGACGGAGTTTCTCTCTTGTTGCCCAGGCTGGAGTGCAATGGTGCAATCTTGGCTCACCGCAACCTCCGCCTCCCAGGTTCAAGCAATTTTCCCGCCTCAGCCTCCCTAGTGGCATGTGCCACCACGCCCGGCTAATTTTGTACTTTTAGTAGAGACGGAGTTTCTCCATGTTGGTCAGGCTGGTCTCGAACGCCCGACCTCAGGTGATCCACCCGCCTCGGTCTCCCAAAGTGCTAGGATTAGAGGCGTGAGTCACCGCTCCTGGCTAATAAATATTAATTACTGTTTGTGAGGGGCTTTTAAACTTGTCATACCATTTATTATTACAGTATTCCCATTTTTACAAATGGGGTAACTGAAGCTTAGAGAAGTTAAATTGCCCAAGGTCACAGAGAAGTAGAAATTCTACCTCAGGCCTGTCTGCCTCCACCATCAAGTGACATGCTAGAGAAATTCAAATCTCTGCAGTCTGGCCTGAAGAGAACAGAGAACAGGAGGAGTACTACTTATTTCCAAAGGTGTTCTAGGTCCAGATAGGAGTTATTACCTGCAGCCTGCTTTCATTCAGGTTCAGTACTCCAGTGTGGTGCCTTGGCTGAGCCTCTGACCATGCAAGGTCACCTGGGCCAGGTGATGTTTAATGAGTAGGGTTACCTCCCTGAGCCTCAGGCTGCAAGATAGGCAAGAACCTCTTAGTTTGCTTATTGCTATCTCCGGTGGTGCAGCTTACAAAAATGCATCTAGAACATCAGTCCAAACCTAAGCAAATGTAAGACAAAGCGACATTAAGACAGACATTTGAGAACTATATTCTATCGATACTCTTTTTGTTTTTTGTGTTTTTTTTGAGACAGAGTCTCGCTCTGTCACCCAGGCTGGAGTGCAGTGGCACGATATTGGCTCACTGCAACCTCCTCCTTCCGGGTTCAAGAGATTCTCCTGCCTCAGGGTCCTGAGTAGCTGAAATTACAGGTGTCCACCACCACACCCGGCTAATTTTTTGTATTTTCAGTACAGACAGGGTTTCACCGTGTTGGCTAGACTGGTGTCGAACTCCTGACCTCAGGTGATCCACCCGCCTCAGCCTCCCAGAGTGCTGGGATTACAGGCGTGAGCCACCGCGCCCAGCCTATCGATACTCTTTAAAAAAAAGTGTCAAGGCTGGCCGGACGCATTGGCTCACGCCTGTAATCCCAGCATTTTGGGAGGCTGAGGTGGGTGGAATAATTGAGCCCAGGAGTTCAAGACCACATTGAGCAACCTTCTCTACTGAAAATACAAAATTAGTCCCAGCTACTAGGGAGGGCTGAGGCAGGAGGATCCTTGAACCTGGCGAGGTGGAGGTGGCAGTGAGTAGCTGAGACTACATCCATGCACCACCATGCCCAGCTAATTTTTTATATTTTTAGTAGAGATGAGGTTTTGTCATGTTGGCCAGGCTCTTTATGAACTCCTGAGTTCAGGCAATCCACCCATCTTGGCCTCCCAAAGTGTTAGAGTTACAAGCATGAACCACGCACCAGGCCTCAATGTTAATTTCTTGATTTTGATCATTTTATTACGATTAAGTAAAATGTTAACATTAGAGATGCTAAATGAGGGATATAAGGAAACTCTACTATTTTTGCAGGTTTTTAAGTCCAATATTAGGTCAAAATAAAAAGCTGATAGATTACACATATTAAAAAATACTTTGTTGGTGGGGTGCGGTGGCTCACGCCTGTAATCCCACACTTTGGGAGGCTGAGGCAGGTGGATCACTTGAGGTCAGGAGTTTGAGACTAGCCTGGCCAACATGGTGAAACCCTGTCTCTACCAAAAATACAAAAATTAGCCATGCGTGGTGGCGGGCACCTGTAATCCCAGCTACTCTGCAGGCTGAGACAGGAGAATTGCTTGAACCTGTGAGGTGGAGGTTGCAGTGAGCCGAGATTGCGCTACTGCACTCCAGCCTGGGCGACAGAGCAAGACTCCATCTCAAAAAACAAACAAACGAACAAACAAAACAACTGTGTTATATAAGGTCTTGTCCCAATAAGAATAAATAAACAAGAACAAAACCTTTAAATAAGAGATCTATAACTGTATAAAAATAAATAAAGCTAATGCAACAAATAAATAGTAAGTGGGTAGGAAAAAATTCACTGCAAAGTAAGCAAGAGCAGGAAGAATAAAAGAAAGCCAAAAATAAGGCAAGGTCAAGTACAATTGCCAGAGGCAGACATACGATTTGGCTCTGAGCTTCTGAAGAGCAAGAAGAAAACCTGATTACTTGAGTTACAATCTGTGTAAGAGAAAAAAAGTTAAAATTTACATCCATACATGGAGTCCTGTGCATTTCTTAGAAAATTGTATTATAAAATATTTAGTGATGGGTGAGAGAGTCATAATATATTAATGAAAGAAAAATTAACAAATTGGCCAGGTGTGGTGGTTCACACCTGTAATCCCAGCACTTTGGGAGGCGGAGGTGGGTGAATCAGGAGGTCAGGAGTTCAAGATCAACTAGGCCAAGATGGTGAAACCCCATCTCTACTAAAAATACAAAAAAATTAGCCAGGCGTGGTGGCGTGCGCCTGTAATCTCAGCTACTTAGGAGGCTGAGGCAGAGAACTGCTTGAACCCGGGAGGCAGAGGTTGCAGTGAACCAAGATTGCGCCACTGCACTCCAGGCCACAGAGCAAGACTCTGTATCAAATAGAATAAAATAAATCATAAAACAATAAGTAGTATGTGAAAGCAATGGGTCAGTGGATTATGCAAGTTAAAAATTGTTTTTCTTTCTTTTTTTATTTTTGAGACGGAGTCTCGCTCTGTCGCCCAGGCTGGATTGCAGTAGTGCCATCTCAGCTCACTGCAACTTCCGCTTCCTGGGTTCAAGCGATTCTCTTGCCTCAGCCTTCCCAGTAGCTAGAACTATAGGCACACACCACTGCGCTCAGCTAAATTTTGTATTTTTTTTAGGGATGGGGTTTCACCATGTTGGTCAGGCTGGTCTCGAACTCCTGATCTGGTGATCTGCCCGCCTCAGCCTCCCAAAGTACTGGAATTACAGGAGTAAGCCACTGCTTGGTCAGGCGAGGTGAGCTTGGTGACTCACACCTGTAATCCCAGCACTTTGGGATGCCGAGCTGGGAGGATTGCTTGAGGCCAGGAGTTTGAGACCAGCCTGGGCAATATAGCAAGATCCTTGTCTCTACAAAAAAAAAATTTTAAATTAGCATGGCATGGTGGCGCCTTTAGCCCCTGCTACTTGGGAGGCTGAGGTGCGAGGATCTCTTGATCCCAGGAGTTCAAAGCTGCAATTAGATATGATCGTGTCATGGCAGCACTCCAGCTTGGGTGACAGAGTGAGTTCCCATTTCTTTACCAAAAAGTGTTTTTCTTTCTAGCTGTTTCAGTTTTCTATTGCTGTGTAATAAATTGCTACACATTTAGTGGCTTAAAATAACATACAGGCCAAGCGCAGTGGCTCACATCTGTAATCCCAGCACTTTGGGAGGCTGAGGCAGGAGAATGGCTTGAGGCCAGGAGTTTAAGACCAGCCTGGGCGACATCCCAAAACTGTGTCTCTACAAAAAGATAAAAAATTAACATGGTGTGATGGTGCACGCCTGTAGTCCCAGCTACTCGGGAGGCTGAGGCGGAGGGATCACTTGATCCAGTGGAGGTTTAGGCTGAACCGTGCTCTTGCTACTGCACGGCAGCCTGGGCGACAAAGGGAGACCTTGTCTCAAAAACAAACAAAAATCACTGCTCTAGAGCAGAGTTTCTTTATCTTGGCATTATTTACACTTTGGCCTGGATAATTCTTTGTTGTGGGGAGTTGTCCTGTGCATTGTGGAATGTTAAACGTTGGCTTTTACTCTTAGAGGCCAGGAACATCCCCCAGTTGTGACAACCAAAAAAAGTCTCCAGGCATTGCCAAATGTCCCCTGTAAGGCAGGGACCACTACCTGAGAACCACTGATCTGTAAGAGCAAAGTGTAAATCAGGTGAGATATGGATGAAACCACTCCTAGATGAAAATTGCAGCTCTACCAGTCATGGCTGTGGGTAAATTACCTCGTTTCAGCCTTATTCAGTTTTCTCAGATATAAACTGAGGATATTATAGCGACCAAATGTGGTTTCGAAAAAGGTCGAAATAGTCTGGGCGCGGTGGCTCATGTCTGTAATCCCAGCACTTTGGAGGCTGAGGCGGGTGGATCACCTGAGGTCAGGAGTTCCAGACCAGCCTGGGCAACATGGTGAAACCTGTCTCTACTAAAATACAAAAAATTATCTGGGCATGGTGGCGTATCTGTAGTCCCATCTACTCGGGAGGCTGAGGCAGGAGAATTGCTTGGGCCCCAGAGGCAGAGATTGCAGTGAGCCGAGATCGTGCCACTGCGCTACAGCTTGGGCTACAGAGTGAGACTCTGTGTCAAAAAAAAAATAAAGATAAATAAAGCATGCAAAGCACTTTGCAGAGTGCTGTACATGGTAAGCATTTAAAATATGGTAGCTACTAATATTGTCCAGACCATAGTTGAGACCATAAGTATTTCCTTATGACCGTCACTCATTCATTCAACAGGTATTTATTAACTGGGGTCTGTGTGCCCGATCATAATGAGCTCTACCTGAAGTCCCCCTCAGACCCTTATTTGGTGCATATAATTATCATCTGTGTTTATTTATTTATTTATTATTTTTGTTTTGAGACAGATTTTCACTCGTTGCTCAGGCTGTAGTGCAATGACGCAACCTCGGCTCACTGCAACGTCTGCTTCCCAGGTTCAAGCGATTCTCCTGCCTCAGCCTCCCAAGTAGCTGGGATTACAGGCACCCAGCACCACGCCCAGCTAAATTTTTGTATTTTTAGTAGAGACAGGGTTTCACCATGTTGTCCAGGCTGGTCTTGAACTCCTGACCTCAGGTGATCCACCTGCCTCAGCCTCCCAAAGTACTGGGATTACAAGCCTGAGCCACCGCACCTGGCCGAATTCTTTGTGAATGACATTTTTTGGGAAGCTGGGGGTCTCGCTCTGTCACCCAGGCTGGTGTGCAATAGCACCATCATGGTTCACTGTAGACTCCAACTTCTGGTCTGAAATGATCATCCCGCCTCAGCCCTGGTGAGTAGCTGAGACTGCAGGCACACTCCACCACAATGGCTAAACTTTTTTTTTTTTTTTTTTTTTTGAGATGAAGTCTTGCTCTGCCACTTAGGCTGGAGTGCAATGGCACAATCTCAGCTCACTGCAACCCCTGCCTCCAGGGTTCAAGTGATTCTCCTGTCTCAGCCTCTGGAGTAGCTGGGATTACAGGTGTGCGCCACCACGCCTGGTTAATTTTTTTTTTTTTTTTTTTTTTGAGACGGAGTCTCCCTCTGTCTCCAGGCTGGAGTGCAGTGGCGCGATATCGGCTCACTGCAAGCTCCGCCTCCCGGGTTCACGCCATTCTCCTGCCTCAGCCTCCCGAGTAGCTGGGACTACAGGCGCCCACAACCGCGCCCGGCTAATTTTTTGTATTTTTAGTAGAGACGGGGTTTCACCGTGGTCTCGATCTCCTGACCTTGTGATCCGCCCGCCTCGGCCTCCCAAAGTGCTGGGATTACAGGCGTGAGCCACCGCGCCCGGCAATTTTTTTTTTTTTAAATTTTTGTAGAGACGGGGTTTCACCATGTTGGCCAGGCTGGTCTTGAACTCCTGACCTCAAGTGATCCACCCGCCTCCGCCTCCCAAAGTGCTGGAATTACAGGTGTGAGCCACCGCACCTGGTGCACACTGGCTACATTTTTAATTTTTTGTAGAGATGGGGTCTTACTGTGTTGCCCAGGATGGTCTCGAACTCCTGGCCTCATGTGATCCTCCAACCTTGGTCTTCCAAAGTGCTGTGATTACAGGTGTAAGCCACTGTGCCCAGCCTATGAATGTCACTTTTATTATCAGCATAATATTCTATCATATCTACTTTTTTTTTTTTTTTTTTTTTTGAGACGGAGTCTCGCTCTGTCGCCCAGGCTGGAGTGCAGTGGCGCAATCTCGGCTCACTACAAGCTCCGCCTCCCGGGTTCACGCCATTCTCCGGCCTCAGCCTCCCGAGTAGCTGGGACTACAGGCGCCCGCCACTGCGCCCGGCTAATTTTTTCTATTTTTAGTAGAGACGGGGTTTCACCATGGTCTCGATCTCCTGACCTTGTGATCCGCCCGCCTCGGCCTTCCAAAGTGCTGGGATTAGGCGTGAGCCACCGCGCCCGGCCTATCATATCTACTTTTATTCCTGGCCCTGACCTCCCTTCTGGGATTCAAATCCACATGTCTAGCTATATGTCCTCCTGGGAACATTAAATTTGGCAATTAGCTATATGTCCTTCCGGGAACATTAAATTTGGCAATTAGCCCAGTGCCTAGCACCTGGTAGGTAAGTCTTTCCATAAAAATGAGCTATTACCCATCATCGGTGTCACTTTTTAGTCCCTGCTGTCTGATCCACCTCCTTTTGCTACTCCTCACTGGGTTCCCAGTGTCATGTATTTTCTTTTCTTTCTTTCTTTCTTTTTTTTTTTTTTTGAGACGTTGTCTCACATTCTCGCCCAGGCTGGAGTGCAGTGGCGCCATCTCGGCTCACTGCAAGCTCCGCCTTCCGGGTTCACGCCATTCTGCTGCCTCAGCCTCCCGAGTAGCTGGGACTACAGGCGCCTGCCACCTCGCCCAGCTAATTTTGTGTATTTTTAGTAGAGACGGGGTTTCACCGTGTTAGCCAGGATGGTCTCGATCACCTGACCTTGTGATCCGCCCGCCTCCGCCTCCCAAAGTGCTGAGATTACAGGCGTCAGCCACCGCGCCCGGCCAATGTCACGTATTTTCTTTTTTTTCTTTTTTTTTTTTTTGATACGGAGTCTCGCTCTGTCTCCCAGGCTGGAGTGCAGTGGCCGGATCTCAGCTCACTGCAAGCTCCGCCTCCCGGGTTCCCGCCATTCTCCTGCCTCAGCCTCCCGAGTAGCTGGGACTACAGGCGCCCGCCACCTCGCCCGGCTAGTTTTTTGTATTTTTTTAGTAGAGACGGGGTTTCACCGTGTTAGCCAGGATGGTCTCGATCTCCCGACCTCGTGATCCGCCCGTCTCGGCCTCCCAAAGTGCTGGGATTACAGGCTTGAGCCACCGCGCCCGGCCCTGTCACGTATTTTCTATCAGCAGCCGATTTGTTGTCCCTGTGGGGAGCCCAGAAAACCCAGCCCAGTTCTCTACACCTGAAGCGATGATAATGAAGACACTCTCATGCTAAGCCCATAAGGCCCTAAACAATCAGTTTTGGTGGGGAGAATTTGCTAGCAGAAGGCAGGACATAAAGTTCTCACAGCAGCCTCACTGGTTGTGGCAGCAAACCATTCCTGAGGCCTGGCCGGTGCTTCCTGGCACAGCAGGGGTCCGTGCAGAAGAGCTAGATTTATTCCATTAATATACCGTTACAGCAACAATGTCTGCTGAGTACTCTGGAGCTGTAATTCACATTTCCTGAGGCTGTAGTAGGGATAATTTGGAAGCAGGGCAGCACAGTGCTAACCGGCAGGCTCTGGGTGGGACAGACCTGGGTTTGAGTCCTAGTTTTACCTTTCGCTGTCTGCATTATAGCCAGCGAGTGGCTCTATCATATCTCTCGGTATCTTCACCTGTGGAGTCGGGGTGATTTTAACGCTAGCTAACATTTATGGAGAGATTATTGTTCAGTTAAAACTCAGGGCTGGGCACGGTGGCTCACGCCTGTAATCCCAACACTTTAGGAGGCCGAGGCGGGCGGATCACGAGGTCAGGAGATCAAGAGCATCCTGGCTAAGACCATCCCGTCTCTACTAAAAATACAAAAAAAATTAGCCGGGCATGGTGGCGGGCGCCTGTAGTCCCAGCTACTCGGGAGGCTGAGGCAGGAGAATGGCATGAACCTGGGAGGCAGAGCTTGCAGTGAGCCAAGATTGTGCCACTGCACTCTAGCCTGGGCGACAGAGCAAGACTTCGTCTCAAAAAAACAAAAAAAAAAAAACAGAAAAAACAAAAAACAAAACAAAACTCAGAAGACGGGGCGAGGTGGCTCACGCCTGTAATTCCAGCACTTTGGGAGGCCAAGGTGGGCAGATCACCTGAGGTCGAAGTTCGAGACCAGCCTGGCCAACATGGTAAAACCCCGTTCCTACTAAAAATACAAAAATTAGCCGGGCGTGGTGGTGGTGGGGGGCGCCTGTAATCCCAGCTACTGGGGAGGTTGAGGCAGGATAATCGCTTGAACCTGGGAGGCGGAGGTTGCAGTGAGCCGAGACAGCCCCATTGCACTCCAGCCTGGGCAACAATAGCAAAACTGTCTCAAAACGAAAAACAAAAGAAAAAACACAGTAGGCCGGGCGCGGTGGCTCAAGCCTGTAATCCCAGCACTTTGGGAGGCCGAGGCGGGTGGATCACGAGGTCAGGAGATCGAGACTATCCTGGCTAACATGGTGAAACCCCGTCTCTACTAAAAATATAAAAAAAACTAGCCGGGCGTGGTGGCGGGCGCCTGTAGTCTCAGCTACTTGGGAGGCTGAGGCGGGAGAATGGCGTGAACCCGGGAGGCGGAGCTTGCAGTGAGCCGAGATCACGCCACTGCACTCCAGCCTGGGAGACACAGCGAGACTCAGTCTCAAAAAAAAAAAAAAAAAAAAAAAGAAAAAACACAGTAAATTGTCCCTATTTGACTACTAAGAGCTATTTTAAAATAGAATTTATCTAGGTACAGTAAGGTATAATTATCCCCCTACACCCGTTATAACCCTTGATGACACTAAATAAATAATACACGAATATGGTTCAAAAATGGGCATCGTAGAGTATAAAATGAAGAATGCTTTCATTTTCCACCCAAATTCAGCAATTTCATAGGATGCCAGGCTCCATTCTAAAGCCTTGTATGTATTCAGTGCGCTGAAATTCAACAACCTCACGAGGTAGGTATAACCATTAATATTAATTCTAGGCGGGGCGTGGTGGCTCACGCCTGTAATCCCAGCACTTCGGGAGGCCGAGGCGGGCGGATCACCTGAGGTGGGTAGTTCGAGACCAACCTGACGAACATGGAGAAACCCCGTCTCTACTAAAAATACAAAATTAGCCGGGCGTGGTGGCGCATGCCTGTTATCCCAGCTACTCGGGAGGCTGGCGCAGGAAAACCCGGGAGGCGGAGGTTGCAGTGAGCCGAGATCGCGCCATTGCACTCCAGCCTGGGCAACAACAACGAAACTCCGTCCCCCACCACTCCCCCCCAAAACATAATGATTCTAAAGGGAAGCAGAGGGATCTGGCGGAAAAGTGCCAGCAAATCTAACAGGCCTCCACAAGAGTCTTGAAAGTTTGAGAAGCTTAGGGGTCGCTATATGTGATTAACTGTCAAACAAGAATATTCGCCGGGTGTCCGAAACGCGATCCCCTGGGGCGCCACACTCGGAGCCTACTTGAACCCAAAGAGTCCCTCCCTGGGCCAACGAGGGACCCAATTCCCGCGCCCGGCATCCAGCCTCTACGTGGTTTCCTAGGAAAGGATAGCGGAGGTCCGCCGCCTCAACCAGTCTTGTTAGAGTGGCACAAAAGCGTTCGGAGTGACTGCCACTGTAGCCACTCAACGCCGAGCCCAGGCCTGCTTTTTTTGCGGTTAGAGTGAAACTTTCCATTGGTGGAGTCACCCCGAAGGAGGCGGGACGGAGGGGGAAAGTCCTGCCTACCTTGGTCTTCCCAGCCAATCGCAGCATCCAGGTCGCAGAACCCAGGCGGTAGCCTCCGGTTCGGTTGCGCTGTGCGTAGTGGTCTGGGAGACCTGAGGGCGGGGCCGGGAGCAGGCCCCGGACTGCGGGGAGGGTACGCTTCCCGCGGGCGCGCGGAGTGAGGACGGTGACAGCCACGCGCGCGCATACGCGCCCGACTGCAGCGCGGCCCCGCGACCCTAGTCGGCAGCTGAGAGGCGCGCAGAATCTGGGCCGCTGCCGTCTAGGGTTCCCGTCCCGAGGCGTCCCCGGCATCTCCGGCCTGAATCCCGGAGTGCCAGGTCGCGCCTGCACCGACGGTCCCGACTCCCGTGCCCTCCCAGGAGCCGTCAGGGCCCGCCCCTCAACTCCCCTTTCCGCCCGGGCAGGGTCCTCGCGGCCCATGCTGGCCGCTGGGGACCCGCGCAGCCCAGACCGTTCCCGGGCCGGCCAGCCGGCCACCATGGTGGCCCTGAGGCCTGTGCAGCAACTCCAGGGGGGCTAAAGGGCTCAGAGTGCAGGCCTTGGGGCGCGAGGGTCCCAGGCCTGAGCCCCGAGCCATGGCTGGGGCCATCGCTTCCCGCATGAGCTTCAGCTCTCTCAAGAGGAAGCAACCCAAGACGTTCACCGTGCGGATCGTCACCATGGACGCCGAGATGGAGTTCAATTGCGAGGTAACCGGCCGGCAGCCCCGACTGCTGCGGTGACAGTCGAGGTGGAAACTCGAGAGGTTCTCTTTATATCATCTTAATGGGTGTAGCTAGAGACGGGCAGAACCGGAAGGGGCCAACTAGGCCCAAAACCTCATGTTAAAGATGATTGCTGCTTTTTTTCATAGGGCTTTTGGGTTTTAGCATTTCCTGAAGGTTATTTTCATTCATTGTTATTGGAAGAAGCTGGATGCTCCTGTGATAGAAAATTCCGGATTTCAGTGTCAGGCTTAAGTTAGGCTTACGCTTAAACGCTTGAAAGTTCTTTCATTAGGTAATATTGTTATGTACCCAGGTATTAGAAGTTGCGTCTTGTTTATTGGAAAGCCAATACTTGTTTTCCTTTTCTAAAGCCTACATATTCTGGAAAAAAACCCTTTGAAGAACGATATAATATCTCATACTTACTTTCCACATAGTTTCCAACATGATGATTAACAGCTATCAATTGTTCAGTATTTTCAAAGTGCCAGACATTTGCACATTTAATCCTCAGAACAAACCCATTTATCTAGTAAATGGCAAGGTGGGGTTTTGAACTAAGCTCACAGCCAGTACAGTACTGCTTCTCAAGTAATTTAAGTTCTTGCTACTAAAGGTGTGGTTTGTGGACCAGCAGCATTGGCAGCAGTAACCAAGGGTTGGCAAGCTTTTTCTGTACAGGACCACATAGTAAATATTTTCAACTTTGTAGACTAGAGAATCTCTGTTGGAGCTATTCAGCTCTTCAGCTCTGTCATTGTAACACAAAAGCAGCCTTAGATAAGATCAGCTTCCAGCTTGACAGCTTAAGGAACCCATTCCTCTGTAAAACTGGTGAAAATTCTTTTTTGTTTTGTTTCATTTTGAGACAGAGTCTCACTCTGCCACCCAGGCTGGCATGCAGTAGTGTGATCATGGCTCACTGCAACCCCCACCGACCTCTGTGGCTCAATCAGTCCTCCTGCCTTGGCCTCCTGAGTAACTGGGACCACAGGTGTGTGCACCACACCTGGCTAATTTTTTTTTTTTTTTGAGACGTCTCGCTCTGTCACCCAGAGTGCACCGGGCTGGAGTGCAATGGCGCGATCTCGGCTCACTGCCAACTCCACCTCCCAGGTTCAAGCAGTTCTCTTGCTTCAGCCTTCCAGGTAGCTGGGATTACAGGCATGTGCCATCACGTCTGGCTAATTTTTCTATTTTTAGTAGAGACAGGGTTTCAACATATTGGGCAGGCTGATCTCGAACTCCTGACCTCATGACCAGCCCACCTGGGCCTCCCAAAGTGGTGGGAAAGTGGTGCTATTACAGGTGTGAGCCACCGCGCCCAGCCTCACCTAGCTAATTTTTGTAGAGACAAGGATTTTGCCATGTTGCCTAGGCTGATCTTGAACTCCTGACCTAAAGCAATCCGCTGGCCTTGGACTCCCAAAGTGATGGGATTACAGACGGAGCCACCATGTCTGGCCCAAAAATTCTTTTTTTAAAATCAACTATTTAAACCCTCCGGCAATGGTCCTGAGGGCAAACAACAAATGAAACACCTATTCAAGAAAATCTACAAATTCGGTAAGAAAGATGAGAGGATATGGTATTTGAACCAAGATCATTCCCTCCTTACCCACTCCTAGCTTAGTGAGGTAGAGCTTCTACTCCAGACTATTGCAAACTGAAACACGGGGCACCGCTCCCTCAGCTCCCAAATCAAATGCTTTCTTCCCAGGAAAAGCTGGACATCAGCATTTCTTATCATACCCAGAGCTACTTGTTGCTGAGGTTAAAACCTGTGTGAGTGCAATTGAAAGTTGGAGCTCCCTTTTTTTTTTCTTTTGAGACGGAGTTTTGCTCTTGTTGCCCAGGCTGGAGCGCAATGGTACGATCTCGCCTCACCGCAACCTCCGCCTCCCAGGTTCAAGCGATTCTCCCACCTTAGCCTCCCGAGTAGCTGGGATTGTAGGCTTGCCCCACCACGTCTGGCTGATTTTGTGTTTTTAGTAGAGATGGGTTTCTCCATGTTGGTCAGGCTGGTCTTGAACTCCTGACCTCAGGTGATCTGCCTGCCTCGGCCTCCCAAAGTGTTGGGATTACAGGCGTGAGCCACCGTGCTTGGCTAAAGTTGGAGCTCCCTTCTTCCACCTAGTCCCTACTTGTGGAACAGGATTGTACCTTGGGCATGGCATACTGAAACTACTGGCGCCCCAATTGCTCATCCACCAGTTCTAGCAGGCTGAGCCTCAGGTTGTTGCGGTCCCCTGCCTCCTTCCACCAAGTGCTCAGTTTCTAGAGTGCGGGTATCTCTCAGAAGCTTTCCATGCTCCTTCCCCCCAGCTCCAGAGCCTTTCTCCGGGATTTTGCCTGAGGAGAGAAGCAGGCCCTAAAACAGATAGCTCCTAATCTCTTTCCAATGGTAGTGACTTCATTTGCAACACTGTGTAGAAATTCATGCCTAAGGGCAATTTGGAGATGTGAAGGTTTTGGTGAGAGGCAATTGGGAGATCTGCGGATTTTTTTTTTTTTTTTAAGTTAAAAATTTATTGGCCGGGCGCAGTGGCTCAAGCCTGTAATCCCAGCACTTTGGGAGGACGAGACGGGCGGATCACGAGGTCAGGAGATTGAGACCATCCTGGCTGACACGGTGAAACCCCGTCTCTACTAAAAAATACAGAAAACTAGCCGGGCGAGGTGGCGGGCGCCTGTAGTCCCAGCTACTCGGGAGGCTGAGGCAGGAGAATGGCGTGAACCCGGGAGGGGGAGCTTGCAGTGAGCTGAGATCCGGCCACTGCACTCCAGCCTGGGCGGCAGAGCGAGACTCCGTCTCAAAAAAAAAAAAATTTATTGACATTCTGAAAATATAAGGATTGTGAAAAACTATTTAATATTGCTTTTAATTTATCATAGGAGTTACTTCCCAAAAATGTTAATCACAGCTGGATTGAAAGAGTCTTTGGGAAATGTGGCAATGTTGTTTATATAAGTATACCACATTATAAGTCTACTGGAGATCCAAAGGGATTTGCGTTTGTGGAATTTGAAACAAAAGAACAAGCAGCAAAGGCAATTGAGGTAGGTCCAGATCCTGAAGTCAGAACAGGCGAGAGGAAGAGAAGCAGCTCTGAAGATGCAGAGTCCCTTCCTGAATTAGTTCCCAAAGATTCCTGTCCTCCTCCAGAAGGGTAAAAAAAAGAGATCTGCGGATTTAATGGAGATGCAGCCTAGACTGTAGGTCTCCTGGTTTGCTGGAAAGAATTGGGGAATAAGACAGCTGGGAGAAGCCCTTCTAGGATCAGAATAAGGATCAAACATTGACCATAGCATGGTGGCTCACGCCTGTAATCCCAACACTTTGGGAGGCCAAGGCGGGCGGATCATGAGGTCAAGAGATCATGACCATCCTGACCAATATGGTGAAACCCCATCTCTACTAAAAATACAAAAATTAGCTGGACATGGTGGCATGCACCTGCAATCCCAGCTATTTGGGAGGCTGAAGCAAGAGAATCACGTAAACCGGGAGGTGGAAGTTGCAGTGAGCCAAGATCACGCCATTGCACTCCAGCGTGGGTGACAGAGTGAAACTCTGTCCTGTCACAAAACAAAACAAAACATGCGGCACAGACCTCTGAGGTGATGGATGTCCCTCCTGCCCTGGTTGTATCATTATACCTTGTATATTAATGAATCAGAATACTGCAGGTACCCCCAACATATGTACAACTATTATGAATCAATAAAAAACAATTTGAAAAGTAAAGTATGCCGGGCGCGGTGGCTCAAGCCTGTAATCCCAGCACTTTGGGAGGCCGAGACGGGTGGATCACGAGGTCAGGAGATCGAGACCATCCTGGCTAACACGGTGAAACCCCGTCTCTACTAAAAAATACAAAAAACTAGCCGGGCACGGTGGCGGGTGCCTGTAGTCCCAGCTACTCGGGAGGCTGAGGCAGGAGAATGGCGTGAACCCAGGAGGCGGAGCTTGCAGTGAGCTGAGATCCGGCCACTGCACTCCAGCCTGGGCGGCAGAGCGAGACTCCGTCTCAAAAAAAAAAAAAAAAAAAAAGAAAAGTAAAGTATGTGGCGGAGGTGGAAAAAAGTGCTTTCCTCCAAACAGGCACAATTTGATTATATCAGTTTGTAGAGCAAGAGCAAGTTATGCCTCAGTGCATTGTTGAAAATAATAGAACAATATACCCCAATTAGTGGAGCATCATAGCTGGGTGTGGTCAAGGAGAGAAAAGAAGAGAACCCTACCAAAACCACTGTCATCCCAGGGTGACTGTGGGCATACCCAAAGCTGCACCTCCCTGAATAACAATATCATAGGCCTTAACACTCTTTAGGGGAAATGGATTGCACTCAAATAATCCAGCCAGTTACTAAACAAATAACAATTAGCACTGGAGAGGGGGTACCAATCCCCAAAGTTGCTACAGTATATGATCTAAAATGTCGTTTCCAACAAAAAATTAGGAGACATACAAAGAAACAGGAAAATATGACACATACACTGAAAAAAAGCTGGCAACAGAAATTGCCTGTGAGACAAGGGGCCAGAGTTAATGAAAAAGGCTTCAAACTAGCCATTAGTTTCACAGTACTAAAGGAAAATATGATGACAAAGAAGTAAAGGACAGTATGACACTGTTTCATCAATTAAAGAATATCAATAAAGATATAGAAATTATAAAAAAATAAATGAAAATTCTGGAGTTGAAAGTACAATAACAACTGGGCAGGGTGGCTCACGCCTGTAATCCCAGCACTTTGGGAGGCTGAGGCCGGTGGATCACCTGAGGTCAGGAGTTCGAGACCAGCCTGACCAACATGGTGAAACCCCGTCTTTACTAAAAATACAAAAATTAGCTGTGCGTGGTGGCCGGCACCTGTAGTCCCAGCTACTCGGGAGGTTGAGGCAGGAGAATTGCATGAACCTGGGAGGTGGAGGTTGCAGTGAGCCGAGATTGCGCCACTGCACTCCAGCCTGGGTGACAAAGCGAGACTCCATCTCAGAAAAAGAAAAAAAAAAAGGAAGTACAATAACAAATTTTAAAATGCACTAGAGGGACTCAATAATAGATTTGAACTGGGTGAAGAAGAATTAGTGATTTTTTTTTTTTTTCCTTGAGACGGAGTCTCGCTCTATTGCCTAGGCTGGAGTGCAGTGGTGCAATCTCGGCTTACTGCAACCTCTGCCTCCCCGGTTCAAGCAATTCTCCTGCCTCAGCCACTGCACAGTGGCTTTGGGAGCACTTTGGGGGACTGAGGCGGGTGGATCACCTGAGGTCAGGAGTTCAAGACCAGCCTGGCCGACATGCTGAAACCTTGTCTCTACAAAAATACAAAAATTAGTGGGGCATGATGGCGGGTACGTGTAATCCTAGCTACTCCGGAGGTTGAAGCAGGAGAATTGCTTGAATCGGGGAGGCAGAGGTTGCGGTGAGCAGAGATTGTACCACTGTACTCTAGCCTGGGCGACAGAGTGAGACTCTATCTCAAAAAAAAAAAAAAAAAAAGAAAATAGATTGATAGAGATTACGCATGCTGAAGATTAGAAGAAAAGAATGAAGAAAAATGAGCAGAGCCTCAGAAATGTGGGAGATCACTAAACATGCCAACATATGCATAATGGGAATACCAGAAGAGGATAGAAAAGGAAGCAGAAAAAATCTTTGGGAAAAAAAAGGCTGAAACTTCCCAAATTTTTTGAAAAACATTAACCTATACATTTAGAAAGCTTAATGAACTCCAAGTAAGATAAATACAGAGATCCACAAAAAGACATATCATGCTAAAAATGCTGACAGTCAGACAAGAAGAAAATCTTGAAAACAAAAAGAGAAAAAGGATTCATCACTTTCAAGGGAGCCCCAATAATATTAACAGCAGATTTCTCAGTAGAAACCATAAGGGCCATAGGCAGTGGGATAACATCTTCAAAATACTCAAAGAAAAATCCCATCAACTAAGAATCCTGTATTTAGCAAAGCTGGATATAGATGAACTGGACATTTCAAAATGAAGATGATGGCTGGGCGCAGTGGCTCATACCTGTAATCCCAGCACATTGGGAGGTTGAGGTGGGTGGGTCACCTGAGGTCAGGAGTTCAAGACCAGCCTGAACAACATGATGAAACCCTGTCTCTACTAAAAATAGAAAGATTAGCCGGGCGTGGTGTTGCACACCTGTAATCCCAGCTAGTTGGGAGGCTGAGGCAGGAGAATTGCATGAACCCAGGAGTTAGAGGTTGCAGTGAGTCAAGATCGCACCATTGCACTCTAGCCTGGGCAATAGAGTGAGACTCCATCTCAAAAAGAAAAAAATAAATAAAAGTTGAAATTTCTCAGATAAACAAAAGCCAAAAGCTGAGAGGATTTATTGCTTGAAGACCTGCCCTAGAGGAAATACTGAAGTAAATTCTTCAGGCTGAAAGCAAGAGACACCAGACAGTAATTTAAATCCATACAAATAAACAAAGAACACTGGTAAAGGTAATTATGTAATTATAAAAGACAGTATAAATGCGTATTTTTTTCCTCTTAACTGATAAACAATCATATAAAACAGTATGTATATAATATTTTGTTGGGCTTACAAAAAATGTATGTGTAATACATTTGCCAATAACAGCACAAAGGAGCTGGGTGGGAGCAAAGCTCTATGGGCTAAGGAAATGGCTACAGATCTTAAAATAACAACTACAACAACATTTTGACCGTGCTAGGATTACACCTGTAATCCCAGCACTTTGGTGAGCCGAGGCAAGTGAATCACCTGAAGTCAGGAGATCGAGAACAGCCTGACCAACATGGAGAAACCCCGTCTCTACTAAAAATAACAAAATTAGCTAGGCGTGATGACTCATGCCTGTAATCCCAGCTACTCAGGAGGCTGAGGCAGGAGAATCGCTTGAACTGGGGAGGTAGACGTTGCAGTGGGCCAAGATGGTACCATTGCACTCCAGCCTGGGCAACAAGAGTGAAACTCCCATCTCAAAAAACAAAACAGAACAAAAATCTTTTATTGGGTATGTAAGTTTAATAGATGGATATGTAATAGATGTATGTATAACAATAAGGCCATGAAAAAGGGGGGAAAAGGAATGGAGTTATATAGGAATAACTCCTATGTAAATATGACTATATATCACTGGAATTAAGCTAGTATAAACCTGAAGCTGATTCTTTCTTTTTTTTGTGAGACGGAGTCTTGCTCTATTGGCCAGGCTGGAGTCCAGTGCCATGATCTTGGTTCACTGCAACCTCCGCCTTCTGGGTTCAAGTGATTCTCCTGCCTCAGCCTTCTGAATAGCTGGGGTTACAGGCGTGCGCCACCACACCCGGCTAATTTTTGTATTTTTTTAGTAGAGACAGGGTTTCACTATGTTGGCTAGGCTGATCTTGAACTCCTAAACTCAGGTGATCCGCCCGCCTTGGACTCCCAAAGTGCTGGGATTACGGGCATGAGCCACCATGCACAGCCAATCTGAAGCTCATTCTGATATGTTGAGATTACATAGTAAATCCCAGAGCAACCACTAAAAAACAAAAGCCTGAAAAACTAGTGAAATAATTGTTAGCCGGGCACGGTGGCTCAAGCCTGTAATCCCAGCACTTTGGGAGGCTGAGACGGGCGGATCACAAGGTCAGGAGATCGAGACCATCCTGGCTAACACGGTGAAACCCCGTCTCTACTAAAAAATACAAAAAACTAGCCGGGCGAGGTGGCGGGCGCCTGTGGTCCCAGCTACTCCGGAGGCTGAGGCAGGAGAATGGCGTAAACCCGGGAGGCGGAGCTTGCAGTGAGCTGAGATCCGGCCACTGCACTCCAGCCTGGGCGACAGAGCCAGACTCAGTCTCAAAAAAAAAAAAAAAAAAAAAAAAAAAAGAAATAATTGTTAAATAAATTTAAATGTTTCATTAGAAAATATGCATTTAAATTAATAGAAAGTAGTAAAGGAGGAACAGAGAAATAAAAATAATGTGAAATACGTCAGGTGCAGTGGCTCACACCTCTAATCCCAGCACTTTGGGAGGCTGAGGTGGGCAGGTCACCTGAGGTCAGGAGTTTGAGATTAGCCTGGCCAACATGGTGAAACCCTGTCTCTACTAAAAATACAAAAATTAGCCGTGCGTGGTGGCACATGCCTGTAATCCCAGCTACTTGGGAGGCTGAGGCAGGGGGTCACTTGAACCCAGGAGGCAGAGTTTGCAGTGAGCCGAGATCATGCCACTGCACTCCAACCTGGGTGACAGAGCAAGACTCCCTCCCCCCTACCTGAAAAAAAAAAAAAAGATGTGAAACACATACAAAAAAAAAAAAGTAAAATGGCAGTTGAATGCCAAGTAATTAGATAACTTCAATGAAATGAAATGGACAAACTCCTAGAAAGACATAAACCACCAAGATTGACCCAAGAAGAGACACCATCTGAATAAACCTATAACAAGTAAAGATATTAAATTAGTAATTAAGGGGACTTGTGGAGTAACTTGCTCTTGGGAACCAGTGTATGGCATCGGGCTGCAAGATTGGCCCATCCATCCTCAACACTACCTGGCCAATTTAGGGGCCCAGTACCTCTGGATGCTAGACTCTGGGGTCGATTATCTCCACCTGGATGTAATGGACGAACATGTACATGATGGTGTCCAAGCCAGAACAGTGGGTAAAGCCAGTGACTATAAGAGGAGCCAATCAGTACATCTTTCAGCTCGAGGCTACTGAGAACCCAGGGACTTTGATTAAAGACAATTGGGAGAATGGGATGAAGGTTGGCCTTGCCATCAAACCAGGAACCTCAATTCAGTATTTGGCACCGTGGAGTAATCAACTAGATATGGCCTTGGTTATGACAGTGGAACCAGGGTTTGGAGGGCATAAATTCATGGAAGATATGATGCCAAAGGTTCACTGGTTGAAGATCCAGTTCCCATCTTAGGTTATAGAGGTCGCTGGTGGAATAGATCCTGACGCTGTCCATAGGTGTGCAGAGGCAGGAGCTAACATGATTGTGTCTGGCAGTGCTATTGTGAGGAGGCAAGACCCCAGATCTGTGATCAACCTGTTAAGAAATGTTTGCTCAGAAGCTGCTCAGAAACATTCTCTTGATTGATGAAACCATAAGGAGCCCAGTGTTTCTGTTTACGAAATCTCCTTTTTACTGGAAAACAGAAATATCGACTACCAAATCATAATGCAATTGAAGCCATTCTGCTTTTTTGAGCAGTTATTCATTTCGGTGATTATGATTGATTGTACAGAGTATTATAAGAAGTTAGAAATTGGTGTGTATGACTACATTTTCAGTGAAGCACTTTATTAGTGAATGAGATACTGTTTTTATTGAGAGCCTTGATTTTTATAAAGAGTAAAAATATGGCTGCATTAAGGTTACAAACAGAAAAGTGTCTTAATGTCTAAGGAGGGCATATTAGCTACACTACAAAAACAATTTTTTTTCTGTATTTCTGAAAAGAATTTTGTTGTTTCTCAGCTGTTTTCCAAAAGCAAAGGAAGTTTTCATGTTTTTTTCTATTTTGTGTTATGTGTGATTTGTTTATATGCTTGGTAATATGAGTCGAATGGAATTTAAAAATATAAGTTTGGGTACGATAGTGTACCATTAAAAAATAAATAAATAGTTAGAGAGACCTGGGCACAGTGGCTGTTGCCTGTAATCTCAGCACTTTGGGAGGTCAAGGCAGGAGGATCCTTTGAGGCCAGGAGCTTGAGAACAACCTGGGCAACATAGTGAGACCCCAACTCTAAGATATACATAATATATATGAAATCAGCTAGGCATGGTGGTATGAGCCTGGAGTCCCAGCTACTCAGGAGGTTAAGTTGTGAGGATCACTTGATCCTAGGAGGTTGAGGAGATAGTGAGCTATGATTGTGCCACAGTACTTCAGCCAGGATGACAGAGTAAGACCCTGTCTCTTAAAAAAAAGAAAATAGGCTGGGCGCAGTGGCTCATGCCTGTAATCCCAGTACTTTGGGAAGCCGAGGCGGGCAGATCACGAGGTCAGGAATTCAAGACCGGCCTGTCCAATATGGTGAAACCCTGTCTCTACTAAAAATACTAAAATTAGCCAAGCATAGTGGTGTGCACCTGTAGTCCCAGCTATTCAGGAGGCTGAGGCAGGAGAATCACTTGAACCCAGGAGTTGGAGATTGTGGTGAGCTGAGATCGCACCACTGCGCTCCAGCCTGGGTGACAGAGCGAGATTCTATCTCAAAAAAAAAAAAAAAAGAAAAAAGAAAAGAAAAGCAAATCCTAGGCTCTACCTACTAGAGGTCCTGATAGCTTCACCACTGAATTCTACCAAACATTTCAAGAAAAATTACTACAGTTCTTCACATTCTTCACAAATTCTTCAAAAATGAAAAAGAGGAGAAAATACTTATAAACGAATTTTATGAGACTGGTATTACCCTGTTGCCAAAACCAGACAAAGACATTACAAGAAAATAAAACTATAGACAAATATATCTTACAAATGTGGAAGCAAAAATCCTCAACAAAAATACTAGCAAACTGAATCCAGTAACATATAAAAAGAATTATATACCATAAACAACCAGGATTTATTCTAGGAGTGCAAAGTTGGTTTAACATCCAAAAATGAATTAATGTAAATAATGTAATGCATAATATCAATAGAATAAAAAACAAAAATCACATTGTCATCTCAGTAGACACAGAAAAAGCATTTGACAAAATTCAGCCTATTTTTCATGATAAAAACACTAAATAAACTAAGAAGAGAAGAAGAGTTCCTCAACGTGATAAACAGCAGTTATGAAAAACCCACAGCTAACTTCATAATAGTGAAAGACTGAGGCCAGGCACGGTGGGTCACACCTGTAATCCTAGCACTTTGGGAGGCCAAGTTGGGCAGATCACTTGAGGTCAGGAGTTCAAGAACAGCCTGGCCAACATGGTGAAACCCTGTCTCCACTAAAAATACAAAAAAAAAAAAAAAAAAAAATTAGCCAGATGTGGTGGTGCATACCTGTAATCGTAGCTACTCTGGAGGCTTACGTGGGAGGATTGCTTGAACCTGGGAGGCAGAGGTTGCAGTGAGCTGAGATAGCACCACTGCACACTCCAGGCTGGGCAACTGAGCGAGACTCCGTCTCAAAACAAGCAAACAAACAAACAAACAAACACACAAACAAAATAGTGAAATACTGTATGCTTATCCTTAAGATTAGGAATAAGATACCTACTTTCATCACTTCTATTCAGCATTGTGTTAGAGGTTCTAGCCAGGGCAATTAGGCAAGAAAATGCAATAAAAGACATCTATATTGGAAGGGAACAAGTAAGATCATTTCTGTTTGCAGATGACGTGATCTTGCATATAGACCCTGAGGAATCCACTAAAAAAGTATTGGAGCTAATAAATTATTAGCTTAGTAATGTTGTAGGATACAAGGTCATTATGCAAAAGTCAGTTGTAAATGTATCCACTTGGAATGAACAACCTGAAAATGAAATTAAGAAAATTCCATTTGTTATAACCTAAAAAATAAAAATACTTATAACATGAAAAGTATCTTTTTTTTCCATCCTCTGACAGTTGTGTAAAAGAAAGTATAAAACTTATACTCTAAAAGCTGTAAAACATTTTTGGTTTTGTTTTTTAAATTAATTTTATTTTTTTTTGAAACAGTCTCACTCAGTCGTCCAGGCTGGAGTGTAGTGGTATGATCTCAGCTCACTGCAACCTCTGCCTCCCAGGTTAAAGCGATTCTCCTGCCTCAGCCTCCCACGTAGCTGGGACTACAGGTGTGTGCCACCACACTCAGCTAATTTTTTGTTTTTTTTTTTTAGTAGAGACAGGGTTTCACCGTGTTAGCCAGGATGGTCTCAATCTCCTGACTTTGTGATCCGCCTGCCTTGGCCTCCCAAAGTGCTGGGATTACAGGCGTGAGCCACCGCGCCTGCCTTAATTAATTAATTAATTAATTTTTTTGAGATGGAGTGTTGCTCTGTTGCCCAGGCTGGAGCATAGTGGTATGATCTTAGCTCATTGCAGCCTCTGAGTCCTAGGTTCAAGAGATTCTCCTGCCTCAGCCTCCTGAGTAGCTGGGACTACAGGTGTGCACCACCAAGCCTGGCTAATTTTTATATTTTTAGTATAGACGGGGTTTCCCCTTGTTGGCCAGGCCGGTCTCCAACTCCTGACCTCAGGTGATCCACCCACCTCAGCCTCCCAAAGTGCTGGGATTACAGGCATGAGCCAATGCGCCCAGCCTGGCCTTTTAAATGATTTAATTGATTTTTTTTTTCTCGGGCTTGCACTGAAGTGAGAACAAGTGCAGTGGTGCAATCATAGCTCAGTGCAGCCTAGACCTTCCAGGCTCAAGTGATCCTCCTACGTCAGCCTCCCAAGCAGCTTGGACCACAGGCATGCACGATCATCCCTAGCTATTTTTTTTTTTTTAATTTCTTGTAGAGACAGAGTCTCCCTGTGTTACCCACACTGGTCTTGAACCTGACCTCAAGCAATCCTTCCATGTTGGCCCTTCAAAGTGCTGGGATTACAAGTGTGAGCCACCATGCCTGGCCTATAAAACATTTTTAAAAGAAGGAAGATATAAATAAGTAGAAAATAGCTCTTGTTCATGGATAAGACGTAACATTGTCAAGTTGGCAGTACTTTGGAGATTGATCTACACGTTCGACATAATCCCTGTCAGAATCCCAGTTCATTTCATTGTAGAAATTGACAAGTCGCCAAGTGTGGTGGCTCATGCATGTAATCCCAGCACTTTGGGAGGCCGAGACAGGCGGATCACTTGAGACCAGCCTGGCCAACATGAAAAAACCCCGTCTCTACTAAAAGTACAAAATTAGCCAGGTGTGGTGGTGCATGCCTGTAATCCTAACTACTTGGGAGGCTGAGGCAGGAGAATCGCTTGAACCTGGGAGGCGGAGCTTGTGGTGAGCCGAGATTACGCGCCATTGCACTCCAGCTTGGGCAACAAGAGCGAAATTCCGTCTCAAAAAAAAAAAAAAGAAAAGAAAGAAATTGACAAGTCAATTCAGAAATTCATATGGAATCATAAGGGACCCACATTAGCTAAAACTTGAAAAAGAAGCAAGCAGAAAGACTCACACTTTGTGATTTCAAGACATACTATAAAACAACTATAATCAAGACAATGTCACCAGGCACAGTGGCTCATACCTATAATCCCAACACTTTGAGAGGCCAAGACGGGCAGATCACTTGAGGTCAGGAGTTCGAGACCAGCCTGGGCAATATGGCAACATGAGCTGAGATCGCAGCACTGCACTCCGTTCTGGGTAACAGAGCGAGACTCTGTCTCAAAAAAATAAAATAAAATAAAATAAATAATAATTAGCTGGGCGTGGTGGCAGGCACCTGTAATCGCAGCTACTCGGGAGGCTGAGGCAGGAGAGTCACTTGAACCCAGGAGGTTGTAGTGAGCTGAGAAATCTTGTCTCTACCAAAAATACAAAAATTAGCTGGGCATGGGGGTGCACCCTTGTAGTCCAAGCTACTTGGGAGGACTGAGGCACAAGAATCCCTTGAACCCAGGAGGTGGAGATCACAGAGAGTCGAGATCGTGCTACTGCACTCTAGCCTGGGGGACAGAGCGAGACTCCATTTCAAAAAAAAAAAGACAGTGTGGTACTGGTGTAAGGATAAATGTATAGATCAGCGGGATAGAATTGAGAGTCCAGAAATAAACCCAGTAGAATAGAGTTGAGAGTTCATGGTCACCTGATTCTTGACAAGGGTGCCAAGACCATTCAGCGAGGGAGAATTGTCTTGTCTTGTCTTGTCTTTTCTTGCTACATGCCACAGACTGTGAGAAGGAATAGTCCTTTCTTTCTTTCTTTCTTTTTTTGAGATGGAGTCTCACTCTGTCATCTAGGCTGGAGTGCAGTGGTGCAATCTTGGCTCACTGCAACCTCCACCTCCTGGGTTCAAGTGATTTTCCTCCTTCAGCCTCCTGAATACCTGGACTACAGGCATCTGCCACAACGCCCGACTAATTTTTGTATTTTTAGTACAGACAGGGTTTCACTATGTTGGCCAGGCTAGTCTTGAACTCCTGACCTCATGATCCGCCTGCATCAGCCTCCCAAAGTGCTGGGATTACAGGTGTGAGCCACTGCACGTGGCTGGAATAGTCCTTTGAACAAATGGATCTGAGACAACTGGATAGCCACATGCAAAAAAAAATTGAAATTAAACCCTTACTTCACACCATACACAAAAATTAACTCATGGCTGGGCGTGGTGGCTCACGCCTGTAATCCCAGCATTTTGGGAGGCTGAGGCGGGTGGATCATGAGGTCAGGAGTTCAAGACGAACCTGGTCAACATGGTGAAACCCCATCTCTACTAAAAATAAATTAGGCCGGACGTGGTGATTCACGCCTGTAATCCCAGCACTTTGGAAGGCCAAGGCGGGTGGATCACGAGGTCAGGAGATCAAGACCATCCTGGCTAAGACAGTGAAACCCCACCTTTACTAAAAATACAAAAACAAAAATAGCCGGGCATGGTGGCGGGCACCTGTAGTCCTAGCTACTTTGGAGGCTGAGGCGGGAGAATGACATGAATCCAGGAGGTGGAGCTTGCAGTGAGCTGAGATCACAGCACTGCACTCCGGTCTGGGTAACAGAGCGAGACTCCGTCTCAAAAAAATAAAATAAAATAAAATAAATAATAATTAGCTGGGCATGGTGGCAGGCACCTGTAATCACAGCTACTCGGGAGGCTGAGGCAGGAGAATCACTTGAACCCAGGAGGTTGTAGTGAGCTGAGATCATGCCATTGCACTCTAGCCTGGGTGACAGGGCAAGTCTCCGTCCCCCCCCAAAAAAAAAAAACTTAAAATGGATCAAAGGGCCAGGTGAGGTGGCTCACTCTAGTAATCTGAGCACTTTAGGATGCTGAGGTGGATGGATTACTTGAGGCCAGGAGTTCGAGACCAGTCCGGCCAACATGGTGAAACCCTGTCTATATTAGAAATACAAAAATTAGGCTGGGTGTGGTGGCTCATGCCTGTAATCCTAGCACTTTGGGAGGCTGAGGCAGGTGGATTGCTTGAGGCCAGGGGCTCAAGACTACCTTGGCCAATATAGCAAAACCCCATCTCTACTAAAAATACAAAAATTAGCTAGCCGTGGTGGCATGCACTTGTAGTCCCGGCTACTCTGTTGGCTGAGACATGAGAATCACTTGAACTCGGGAGGTGGAGGTTGCAGTGAGCTGAGATTGTGCTACTGCACTCCAGCCTGGGGTGGAGAAAAAAAAAAACAAATGAATATGGAGAAATTTGAACCCTTTTAAACTGCTGGTAAGAACATAAAATGGTGCAGCCAGTTTGAAAAGCAAACTAGTTAGCCAGGCATGGTGGGTCATACCTGTAATTTCTGCACTTTGGGAGACCAAGGTGGGAGGATCACTTGAAGCTGAATTTCGAGAGCAGCCTGGGCAACAAAGTAAGACCCTTTCTTTACAGAAAATTTAAAAATTAGCCAGGTGTGGTGGCTCGCACCTGTAGTCTCAGTTACTTGGGAGGTTGAGGTGGAAGGATCGCTTGAGCCCGGGAGAGGCTGTAGTGAGGCATGACTGCACCACTGCGCTGCCAGCCTGGTAATCAAAGCGAGGCCCTGTCTCAAAAAAAGAAAGGAAGAAAATTAGCTGGGTATGGTAGCGTTCTTCTATAGTCACAGCTACTTGAGAGGCCAAGGTGGTAGGATTCCTTGAGCCCACAATTTTGAGGTTGCGGTTAGCTGTGATTGTGGCACTATACTCCAGGCTGGGTGACAGAGTGAGACCCAGTCTCAAAAAAGATGAAAAGAAAAACATTGTGGGCCGGGCGCGGTGGCTCAAGCCTGTAATCCCAGCACTTTGGGAGGCCGAGACGGGTGGATCACGAGGTCAGGAGATCGAGATCATCCTGGCTAACACGGTGAAACCCTGTCTCTACTAAAAATACAAAAAACTAGCCGGGCGAGGTGGCGGGCGCCTGTAGTCCCAGCTACTCAGGAGGCTGAGGCAGGAGAATGGCGTAAACCTGGGAGGTGGAGCTTGCAGTGAGCTGAGATCCGGCCACTGCACTCCAACCTGGGCGACAGAGTGAGACTCCGTCTCAAAAAAAAAAAAAAAAGAAAAAGAAAAACATTGTGGCAGTTCCTCAAACAATTAAACAGAGTTAACCATATGACCCAGCAATTCAACTTACAGATGTCTTCTCAAGAGAAATGAAAGCATAAGTCTACAAGAAAAACTTATATGTGAATGTTTATAGTAGTAGTATTCATAATAGCCAGGAGGTAGAAACAGTTCAAATGTACATCAGCTGATGAATGGATGAACAAAATGTGGTCTATCCATACTATGGAATTATTTGGCAATAAAATAGAATGAAGTACCAGCACGTGCTGCAACATGGATGGACCTCGAAAACGCTATGCTAAGTGAAAGAAACCAGCCACAAAAGGACACATATGATTCCATTCATATGCAAGTCTAGAATAGGCATATCTACAGAGACAAAGTAAATCAGTAGTTGCTCAGGGCTGGCAAAAGTGGATGGGGTAGAGGGTGTGATAGCTGAAATATATAAGATTTTATTTATGAAGTGATGAAAATATTCTAAAACTGGTGGTGATTGTACACACTGTGAATATACTAAAAACTACTGAATTGTGCAATTTAAATGGGTGAATTTTAGGGTATATGAATTATATATCAAGCTGTTTAAAAAAAAAAACCTTAGGCAAAATGTAAACAATGGGCATGACTGTTGAAAGAAAACTTTATCGACACAGAAATTTGAATTTCACATAATTTTCACAAGAAAATTTAAAAACATTAAAAAATATAACAGGCTGGGCACGGTGGCTCATGCATGTAATCCCAGCACTTTGGGAGGCTGAACTGGATGGATCACAAGGTCAGGAGTTTCAGACCAGCTTGGCCAATATGTAAAACCCCGTCTCTACTGAAAATACAAAAATTAGCCCGGCATGGTGGCATGCACCTGTAATCCCAGCTACTCGGGAGGCTGAGGCAGGAGAATCACTTGAACCCGGAAGGCGGAGGTTGCAGTGAGCCAAGATAACGCCATTGCACTCCAGCCTGGGCAACAAGAGCGAAACTCCATCTCAAAAAAAAAAAAAAAAGTAAAAATCGTTCTTAGCTCTCAGGCCACACAAAAATAGGTGGTGGGTTGGATTTGTCCTGTGGGCCATAGTTTGCTGACCTCTGAGCTAAGTTGCTATTTGATAGATGTTAGATGTTGTGAGAGGTTAAGAGAGACTAGCCTGTAAGGGAAGGGATTTTAGTTTTTGGGGGGGTCTTTTTTGAGACAGAGTCTCGCTCTGTCACCCAGGTTGGAGTGTAATGGTGCGATCTCATCTCACTGCAATCTCCGCCACCCGGGCTCAAGTGATTCTTTTGCCTCAGCCTCCCAAGTGGCTGGGATTACAGGCGCATGCCACCGTGCCCGGCTAAATTTTGTATTTTTAGTAGAGACGGGTTTTCACCACGTTGGCCAGGCTGATCTTGAACTCCTGACTTCAGGTGATCTGCCCGCCTTGGTCTCCCAAAGTGCTGGGATTACAGGTGTGAACCACCATGTCCGTCCAGGAAAGGGATTTTGTATGACATTTTTTCAGCCATAATTTTGCCAGGAAAAGCTCTGCTTTTTCCTTCATTAAGTAGATTCCAGACCCAAAGATGTTGGACAGTATTATCAGCTAGAGCAAGGTTTTTCAACCCTGGCACGATTGACATTTTGGCTGGATAATTCTTTGTTGTGGGGTATGTCTTGTGTGTTCTAGGATGTTTAGCAGGATCTCTGGCCTCTACCTACTAGATGCCAGTAGCATTTCCCCACCCCATCCCAGTTGTTGTGATAACCAAAAATGTCTTCAGACGTTGTCAGGTGTCCCTGGGTTAGGGAGGACACCCTCCAATCTCCTCTTTCTCCCTACCCAACCTCCATGACCACATTGAGAACCACTGATCTATAGAAAAGGATAATAGTAGTGACATTCAGAGAGGCTGGATGGTATGGTACAAAGCTTGCCAAACTTTAATTTTACATAAATGACCTGGGGAATCTTTGACAAATGTAGGTTCTGATTCAGTAGTTCTGGGATGGAACTGAGAATTCTGTATTAATAACAAACTCAGGTGATGATGCCTGTGCCACCAGCCCAAGGACCACACTTTGAGTAGCAGGACACCCTCCAATCTCCTCTTTCTCCCTACCCAACCTCCATGACCACATTGAGAACCACTGATCTATAGAAAAGGATAATAGTAGTGACGTTCAGAGAGGCTGGATGGTATGGTACAAAGCTTGCCAAACTTTAATTTTACATAAATGACCTGGGGAATCTTTGACAAATGTAGGTTCTGATTCAGTAGTTCTGGAATGGAACTGAGAATTCTGTATTAATAACAAACTCAGGTGATGATGCCTGTGCCACCAGCCCAAGGACCACACTTTGAGTAGCAGGACACCCTCCAATCTCCTCTTTCTCCCTACCCAACCTCCATGACCACATTGAGAACCACTGATCTATAGAAAAGGATAATAGTAGTGACGTTCAGAGAGGCTGGATGGTATGGTACAAAGCTTGCCAAACTTTAATTTTACATAAATGACCTGGGGAATCTTTGACAAATGTAGGTTCTGATTCAGTAGTTCTGGAATGGAACTGAGAATTCTGTATTAATAACAAACTCAGGTGATGATGCCTGTGCCACCAGCCCAAGGACCACACTTTGAGTAGCAGAGCATTAGTAGAAAGTGCATGGGCTTCGAAAGAAGACAGACCTGGGCTTGAATTCTAGCTAAACTACTTCTACCTTGGACAAGATATGTAGCTCTCTGGACCTTATTTTCTCATCGGTAAAATGGGACTAATAATGCTGAACCTGCAGAGTTCTTACAAGGATTCATGGAATGCATAGTCACTGGCAGAAAGGAAGATAAGGAAGGGACTATAATTGGCCTAAAGTAGGAGGCTCTGGTTACCATGGGCACTGCCCTGTTGTGATTTATCAAGGCATTACACCTCTCCGAACCTCAGATTTCCAGTGGAAAAACCTGTTTGTAAACCATGTTCACATATTCTGTTGAAAGTAATCATAGTTTGATCTATGATGATAGGACTCAGATAAGTGATTAGTTTTACTCTCCTGCCTGCTTTTTATGTTGTCCATTAACTGAGCAAGGTGCTGATGCAAGGAGATGGCAGATGCATTTTGAAAAACAAGGAGAGAGAGAGAGTACTTGTAGAATTATTGACTTTATTGAAGTCAAATGTAGGTGGCTTTTCAAGAAGGACTCAAGTTCAGAACCGGTGGCAGTTAACATATGAGTCAAGTTACCTTATGCTAATAAGTTCAGACTTTTTTTCTTTTTACTGCAGAGATGGGGGAAAAATCTCCTGCACTACTTGCTGCATTGCACAATTGGCTGGATGCTTTGGAAGATTTTTCCACTTGAAAGATTTGTTATTTGTCATTTTGAGAAAGTGGGTGCTGAGTGTAATTTGCCAGGAGGCTAAACGGCTATGTTATTTCTTATCTAGGCTGGAATTTTACTCTAATAATTCAATCTCTCAGTAAGAAAAACCAAACAGGAAGTTGTGAGAGATCCTAATACTATCTCATATTGAAAACAAAGCCTCCTTCTCCTGTTGTTTGGCATTCTAAATGTTTTCACATACCTAAGTGGAATTATGATTGGATTAAATACCAACATTACAGATCATTCCAGCATACAAGTAGACATAAGTTGTCCATAATGGAAGGAACTTTCAAAGGGGGAAGACAGAACAATTCTGGCATTTTCAGTAAAATCTTAAATCCTAGACTCCCTAGGACCAGGCAAACCATCCCCTTCAAGGATGTAAACTCTGGAGGGCAGTGTAATTGTACAGGGTATTAGTTCTATACTCTATATTAGTGCACCAAGAAACTTTTTTGTGTTTCAGAAGTAAGACTGTTATCTACCTTTTTTTTTTTTTTTGAGACAGAGTTTCACTCTTGTTACCCAGACTGGAGTGCAATGGCACGATCTTGGCTCACCACAACCTCTGCCTCCTGGGTTCAAGTGATTCTCCAGCCTCAGCCTCCCGAGTAGCTGGGATTACAGGCATGCACCACCACGCCCTGCAAATTTTTGTATTTTTAGTAAAGACGGGGTTTCTCCATGTTGGTCAGGCTGGTCTTGAACTCCCCACCTCAGGTGATCCGCCCACCTTGGACTCCCAAAGTGCTGGGATTACAGGCATGAGCCACCATGCCTGGCCTGTTACCTACCTTTTTACTGCTGTGCTCTCCCATGGGTTTTTTTATTTTTTTTGAGATGGAGTCTCGCTCTGTCGCCCAGGCTGGAGTGCAGTGACGTGATCTCAGCTCACTTCAACCTCCGTCTCCCAGGTTCAAGCGATTCTCCTGCCTCAGCCTCCACAGTAGCTGGGATTACAGGCACCCGCCATCATGCCAGGCTAATTTTTGTATTTTTAGTAGAGACGGGGTTTTACCATGTTTGTCAGGCTGGTCTTGAACTCCTGACCTCGTGATCTGCCCGACTCGGCCTCCCAAAGTGCTGGGATTACAGGCATGAGCCATCATGCCCAGCCTCTCCCATGGGTTTTAAGCAGTGCCTGTGGATGGCATGGGTGCCACTACTGAGGTCTAGGACATGGACAGGCAGGGGTGAGTGATGAATGCATGAGTGCTGATGAAAGGGTGTGAAGAAGGAAGGAGGACAGATGCTGGCTAGTGCTGCCCTCCACTAGACCCCATTCTGTCTTTGTGTGGGACAAAGGGCTAGGGACTAGCTGTTACTTTGTGCTGGGTACCATGCTAAATGCTTTAAATACACACTACCTCATTTGATGTAACAGGGACTCATTTATTCATTCAAGAGATATTATAAAATAGGCTGGGCAAGGTGGCTCACACCTGTAATCCCGGTGGGAGGCTGAGGCGGCCAGATTACTTGAGGCCAGGAGTTCGAGACCAGTCTGGGCACATGGTGAAACCCTGTCTCTACTAAAAATATGAAAATTAGCTGGGCGTGGTGGCTTATGCCTGTAGTCCCAGCTACTCCGGAGGCTGAGGCAGGAGAACTGCTTGAACCTGGGAGACAAGGGTTGTAGTGAGCCGAGATTATGCCACTGCACTCCAGCCTGGGCAACAAGAGCGAGACTCTGTCTCAAAAAAAAACAAAAACAAAAACATAGTAATTAGGCGTGGTTGTGCACACCTGTAGTCGTAGCTAATTGGGAGGCTGAGACAGGAGGATCACTTGAGCCCAGGAGTTGGAGGCTGCAGTCAGCTATGTTCGTACCACTGCATGAAGCCTGTAGTGAGACTCTGTCTCTTTTATGTATTTGTTTTTAAAAATAGAGACAGGGTCGGCCAGACGTGGTGGCTCATTCCTGTAATCCCAGCACTTTGGAAGGCTGAGGCGGGTGGATACCTGAGGTCAGGAGTTCAAGACTAGCCTGGCCAACATGGGAAAAACCCATCTCTACTAAAAATAGAAAAATTAGCTGGGGGCAGTGGCATGTGCTTGTAATCCCAGCTACTTGGGAGGCTGAGGCAGGATAATTGCCTGAGGTGGAGGTTGCCCAAGATTGAGCCACTGCACTCCAGCCTGGATGACAGGGAGAGACTCCGTCTCCAAAAAAAAAAGGGTCTTCCTACATTGGTTGGTCTCAAACTCCTGGGCTCAAGGGATCCTCCTGCCTCAGCCTCCCAAAGTGCTAGGATTATAGGTGTGAGCCACCACACCCAGCTCTGTGATTTACTGGGTGCCCACATGGACCAGGAAGGGAACACCTCCTAGCAGTGATCAAGGGCTACTTTGGACCTAGGTTCTGTAATTGGCTTCATCTTTAAGTGGGGAAATGGGGGCTCAGACAGGATACATAGCATGCTTAAAGGCTCAGGGAAGCCACCATCTATACTGAAAGAGGCAGAATAGGACAGGGACAGGTAGGTAGTGAGAGACTAGGGAGAATAGATGGGCACACCCTTTCACTTAATATTGACCAGTAAAGCCTGCAGTTGCTTTTTTGAACCTCACATTGAGGCTCTCATGGAAGTTGAGCAAGTCTTAGCTCAAGCTTCAGTTTCCTTGTTGGGGCTGCTGAGGCAGCATAGCCTAGAGATTACAAGCATAGACTTCAGAGTTTGATTCCTGGCTCTGCCTCTAACCAGCTTTGCAACCTTAAAGCTCTGTAACCCCCTCACATGCCTCTGTTCCCTATCTGTAAAATGGTGATTGTAATTAATTCTTCCCTCATGGTGTTACAAGAATTAAATTTGGGCCGAGCGCGGTGGCTCAAGCCTGTAATCCCAGCACTTTGGGAGGCCGAGACGGGCGGATCACGAGGTCAGGAGATCGAGACCATCCTGGCTGACACAGTGAAACCCCGTCTCTACTAAAAAATACAAAAAAACTAGCCGGGTGAGGTGGCGGGCGCCTGTAGTCCCAGCTACTCGGGAGGCTGAGGCAGGAGAATGGCGTGAACCCGGGAGGCGGAGCTTGCAGTGAGCCAAGATCACGCCACTGCACTCCAGCCTGGGCGGCAGAGCGAGACTCTGTCTCAAAAAAAAAAAAAAAAAAAAAAAAAAGAATTAAATTTGAGTAATTTCTGGTAAAGTACTTAGAATAGTACCTAACACAAGGTAAGTACTATATATAATGGTTGTTACCTAAAAGAAATAATAGCCTGGGCAACACGGCAAAACCCTGTCTCTACAAAAAGTACAAAAATTAGCCGGTTGTGGTGGTGTGCACCTGTGGTCCTAGCGTCTCGGGAGGCTGAGGTGGGAGGATCACATGAACCTGGGAGGGCGAGGCTGCCATGAGCTTCCTGATTGCACCACTACACTCCAGCCTGGGTGACAGAATGAGACCTTGTCTCAAAAAATAAATAAATAAATAAATAAAATAAATTTAAAAAAATAAAAAGGAAATAAGTTCAGTGCCTGTCGTCAGCTTGCTCACCTTCTCAGCCTCTCCTCCACTTCCTCACGTACCCTCTTGCTCTGGGCCTGTTGTCCTGGTCCCTCCTTCACTCTGCCACACCTTTGCATAGGCTGTTCTCTTTGCCTGGAATGCCATTCTCACTTGTTGTCTGGCAGAACTACACTCATTCTCCTTCTAGGCTATGCTCAAGAGTTTCCTCCTCTTTGTGCCCAAGGTCACCACAAAGCTTCTAAGTGATGGGACTGAGATTTGAAGCTAGATCATCTGTCTTTCAGGCCAGCCCTCTTTCCACTATCCTATGCTACCCAAATAGGAAGTGTAAAAGAGGAGTAGGAGAGAAAAGGTTAGAAACCTGGAGAGAACTTAGGTATTTTGGTAAACAGGAAAAAGAAGAGATCCTTTGAAGGACTTCCTCAACTTAACAACTATTTGTCTATGGCATTATTTTATTGCATTTGGTGTATGATACTATCTCAAAAGCATTTTGTAAGCTTGCCAGTGGCTTACATTTTTGCCGGGTGAATGACATGACTAATGATCCCTACTACATTGCCTCAGTGTCTAGTTTGTCATTTTGAATCAAGTGGACATTTTCTGTAAGTGAGTCATTTTCAATTGCCCATGATATAATGAGAATTCCTTACCTTTGGCTTAAAATGAGGCTTATTTTATAAGAGTTAAGCATTGTCCAGTTGCATCTTTAACATAGTCAGAATGCTCCTGCCTGTATTCAGCCTGGTGTCTTCTCATAACATTTGGTATGCCCACCTAGATAGCAATTGGTAACATCTTTATTCTGAGACTCTTTCATGTACAGATTTTGAAAAGTTAGTTATCTGTTCAGACGACACTATTTCTTTAACTTTTAAAATCTGCTTCCCTCTCACTGACAGTTCAGTTTTGGAAGAGCCTGTATTTTTTTTCTTTTTTCTTTTTTTTTGAGATGGAGTCTCGCTCTGTCACCCAGGCTGGAGTGCAGTGGCGTGATCTCTGCTCACTGCAACGTCCACCTCCCGGGTTCAAGCAATTCTCTTGCCTCAGCCTCCCGTAGCTGGGATTATGGGCGTGTGCCACCACACTCGGCTAATTTTTGTATTTTTAGTAGAGACGAAGTTTCACCATGTTGGCCAGGATGGTCTCGATATCCTGACCTTGTGATCCGCCCGCCTCGGCCTCCCAAAGTGCTGGGATTACAGGCGTGAACCACCGTGCCTGGCCTTTTTTTTTTTTTTGAAATGGAGTCTCACCCAGACTGGAGTGCAGTGGTGCTATCACAGCTCACTATAGACTTGACCTGCTGGGCTCAAGTGATCCTCCTGCCTAAGCCTCCCAAGTAGCTGGGACTACAGGCAAGAGGCACCGTGCCCAGCTAGAGATGTGTGTGAATTGGTAGGTTCAAGCTAGATATTGGAGGCTCATGAAGCCCAGGTTAAAGAGGCTTGTATTCATCAGATGCGATGAAGAGCTTTGAAGTGTTTACTAGGAGTGTGATTTAAAATGGTTGGCATGCAAAATGATTTGGAATGTTTGGGGTTTGGGGTGGGGAGAGAGAGGTTGGAAATTGGAAACAATTAGAAGGCAAATGCTTTGGGCAAGGTATCACATTGAAACCTGAACAGCAGTGGGACTCACTAGGGGCTGGGACAAAACTAGGCAGATGTAAGCGTTGAGTGAATCCAGGGATCAGGCTGTTCTGTGACCAAGAATGAGCAGAAGACCTTCTAGGCTCAAGATTCAGGAGGTTCTGAGGTCTAAAGCCTGTCCTCAGTCTCCGAGGTCAGCCAGGCAGAAGGAAATTTGGGTCAAGCCTGGCCAGAGTTGAGCTCAGGAAGTCAGTGCACTTTCTCTTGTCTAGTTCCTGCATGCAATCAGGGTGTTACTTGTGTAAAACGATCAAGATCCCTAAACTGATGTCTGAACACCAGGCTTCTAGACAGAGCTCCACCATGTGACCGTGTGACATCACTTATTTCCCCCAGACCTCAGTTCTTCTGAAAGATGAGGGGAAGAACTCACTTTCAAAGGCCTTCAGCTTTAGCATCTTATTTTTAGGTGATCTGGGCAGAAGAGGCTCACGGTGCTCCTCTCCCTTTCATGTTTTCTTCTTTGGTAGGAAGTCGTCTCAAGACTTGAGTGTATAGGCATGAGAAAATCTGCTAGAGGACAGGAAGAATATTGCTTAAAGCATAAGAGCTAGAGCCCTGATGGAAGGGGTAAATTGGCCTGGGAAAAGCCCTGCTGCTGCTACCTGCTTCCCAAGTGACCTTGAACTTAACTCTTTAAACCTCAGTTGCTGCATCTATAAAATGAGAATAATAGTATCTTTTTTATAGGGTTTTTTGTTTTGTTTGTTTGTTTTGAGATGGATTCTCCCTCTGTCGCCCAGGCTGGAGTACAGTGGCACCATCTCGGCTCACTGCAACCTTTGCCTCCTGGGTTCAAGCAATTCTCATGCCTCAGTCTCCTGAATAGCTGGGGTTATAGGAGCGCACCACCACACCTAGCTGATTTTTGTATTTTTAGTAGAGATGGAGTTTCGCCATCTTAGGCTGGCCTTGAATTCCTAACCTCAAGTGATCCTCCTGCCTTGGCCTCCCTAAGTGCTGGGATTACAGGTGTGAGCAACCGTGCCCGGCCAGGGTTGTTTTGAGACATGAATGAGGTGGACCTTTACAGGCACTTGGTCCAGGGCCTGACCCGTAGTAAGCATTTGAGAAATATTACCTATTTATGTTGTCATGGGCTGGGAGTGTGGGAACAGGAAGTGTCTCATGCCAGAAGCACTGTGAATTTTCTCCTTTAATCATTGACTTCATTTTCTTTGAACCTTATTCAGATTATCCATGCCTTTATAATTGTAGACCCTCTATTAGTCCAAATAAAGTGAACTCACCTTATGCCATATTCTTGTTGAAGGATCTTCTTTTCTTTCTTTCTTTATTTTTTTGAGACAGAATCTCGCTCTGTTGCCAGAGCGAGTGGAGTGCAGTGGCGAGATCTCGGCTCACTGCAACCTCCGCTTCTCGGATTTGAGTGATTCTCCTGCCTCAGCCTTCCGAGTAGCTGGGACTACAGGCATGCGCCACCACGCCCAGCTAATTTTTGTATTTTTAGTAGAGACGGGGTTTCACCATGTTGGCCAGGATGGTCATGATCTCTTGACCTCATGATCCGCCCGCCTTGGCCTCCCAAAGTGTTGGGATTACAGGCGCGAGCCATTGCACCTGACTGCGTCTTCTTTTTTGTAACGTGCTATGTAATACATCTCTATTTAGCTTGATGTCCACGGTGATAGCAGGATTCTTTTCGGATTTCTGCCATAGTTAATTGTTCTGCATTCTTTTGTCCCTAGTGTGTCATTTTGAAATTTTTCTTTTTTCTTTGTTTTTGATGACTTCTCCAATTATTCATGCTAGTTTTGCATTCCTGTCCAAAGAACATTTTTGGTGCTTGTTTATTTTTAATTTCATAAACTAAAGTGCTGGGTTTTAAAAACCCAGAATTGAGTTTTCTCCGAGCTGCTAATCTTTCTAGCCAGCTGGTGATGAGGCTTCTCAATTCTTGTTACAGGATAATGTGTTCTGTCCTCCTGTCTGTGCTTTGTCTAATTTAGATTCTAAATCCACATGTTTTAGGACATTTTTAGCGCATCAAAATTTATTACCAAAGTAGTGCTGACTTAAGGGAAAGAAATTTTGATGAAATCTTTAGTCACTCGTGTTGACTCAAGGCGCTTGTCCTAGTGCAGGAATCTCTGTGGCACCACTAGGTGGTGCCAGACTGCATCATTTCTAAAGACACAGCCTTTTCTCTTCCAACTCTTTCGCTACTGTTCTCTCTTTTGCTTCTTTGCCAAATTTGAACCTAGCTTTGAAAAATTCATATAAACTTTCTCTTAGTGAGTTATGTTGCTTATAGCTTTTCCCTCCACCTTGCCTGTTTTAGCCTTGTTTCTATAGTTTCAATAGTTGGACATTCAGATAAACTTAAAACTGAAGCCCGGAGTAATTACTAAATGTATCTCGACTGATCTGTGGTTTTAAATTCACCAACAGTGCATCTCCCTACTATCTTAATCATATTGATTTTGAGAATAAATCAGTCTCATAAATATGTTAGTGTTCAGCCCACAGTAGTTCTTATCCATCTGCAGACTTTTTTTTTTTTTTTGAGACAGGGTCTTACTCTGTCACCAGGCTGGAGTACAGTGGCTCCCTCTCAGCTCATGGCAACCTCTGCCTCCTGGGTTCAAGTGATTCTCCTGCCTCCACCTCCCGAGTAGCTGGGACTACAGGCGCATGCCACCACGCCCAGCTAATTTTTGTATTTTTAGTAGAGACGGAGTTTCACCATGTTGGCCAGGGTGGTCTCAATCTCTTGACTTCGTGATCCGCCTGCCTCGGCCTCCCAAAGTGCTGGGATTACAGGTGTGAGCCACCACGCCTGGCCCCATCTGCAGATATTTTTACCAGTCCTACCCACTCATGCCTATATCTTCTAATGTTATTAAAGTCAGTTTTATTATCATTGGTGACCATGAAACTTAATCAAAAGGTCAAGCTAGAAACAGAATATTCAAAATTTATTTCCAGGCAAATGTCTGGGTTCTATAGAAGCTGGTTCACGTGAATAGATCATGCTGTAGCTCTGTTGTGCTGGGAGCTTTTTTGAAGGAATGCGTTGTTACATACTAACCACAATTTTTACATTGTCCAGGGCAGGAGTGATCAGTTGGTTGATACTTAGTCAGGAGTTGTGTTTCATAGTCTGGTAGTTGTTACCTGATGTTTAGGCATTTGAAATTTAACCTTGTGCCTTATTTGTGCTGAATTTACTATTGTTTCCTATTTGTAGTGCTCTGCAAAATTATTCTCAGTATATCACACATTTGTAATTATTGCCAATTACTGAATATCAATAACATGCTAGGTGATAAAAACTTCTATTTTTCAGCAGCATTATCATTCCCAATTTTACTACATCAGAGAGTTCATTATTATACAGTCAACTCATGATTATTAGGAGTAAGGAATATAATAGCAGACGCTGAATGAGGGAAAAGAATGTGAAACCACACATAAACTAAAGGTGAAGTCATTTACATCCCTGAAAATGATTTTAAGGTACAGAATGAGATGTTAAAGGATTAAAAGAAAATTATTGTAGCAATGAAAAAGTGCTGCATGGTTTATACAAAGTCATGCCAAGCTCATAGACTCAGAGAGTGGTATTAATCCTGAAAGATCACTTGATGATTATGGAAGCCAAGACCCAAAGAGGTTAAGTGACTTACCCAGCAAAGCCGGTTTGGGTGTTTTATAGCTGTTTGACAGAGCTATGATTGCTCTCATGTTGTGAGCTAAATTCCAAAGATGGAGATTGTTGTGTTTGCTTTTGTGGGGACTGTATTGCTTTTATAGCACCATGGTTGTATTGTTTCTTTTTGCTTTGTCATCTGTCAGTCAACTTTGAAGCGAATCTTCTTTGTTTACAGCATAGTAAAATATGGTGATTGCATGGCTCATAAGAGATTTACAAATGAAGAAACTGAGACCTGGTTGAGCTGCATGGTACACCCAAGTCATAGACTTGTGTGTGGTTGAGGCAGAGAATCTAGGATATAGACCTCCCTGTTGGGTTTCTGCCGCTCCCATAACTGCTCTGCGCTTCAGCGGGAAAGATGCCAGAAACTGCAAGCATAAGGCCTTTTTTCCCCCTAAAAAACTGTAATTCATTTGGTTTTGAAAGACTTATCAGAGTTTAAAAGCTCCATTTTGTGGCTTCCCAAGGTGCTGTGATTTGTATCTTACTAGTCTCCTTTGTTCTGTGGAAAATTTTCTTCTTTGGTTCTTTGAGATTTAGATTTCCTTGCCGAAGTATTTTTAGAGAGAGGAAATCAGTATGTGTCATCAAAGGGGTTAAATATATACCTTAAGGCCTAATTATGCAGTTACATTTTTAATAACGAATGTCATAAATTCTTGCTTCATTGCAGTCAATACTTAGAAGACTGTTCTGCTCAGAAGGCTCATCTAGTTATCATGATTATCATCAACATCATCAGCCAACCATAAGCATCAAGCATTTGTGGAGTATCCACAGATTATGCAGCACTTGCCAGGGTTCTGGGAGACTTAATCTGTGTGTGTGTGTGTGTCTGTGTGTGTGTGTGTGTATGTGTATACCCTTCCCTTCAAGGAGTTTGTGATCTGCAGAATTGGAGGAAAGACAGAAAACTTGGGGAAAGACAAGTACCTCATTTTTCAATACATGTAAAGCCCGTAGTGATTCATGTATGTGGTATTGGGGGGTGTGGACGGCAGGGAGACAAAGGGATGGATCTTAGAAAGGTCTGGTTACAAATAAGTGGAAGCACATAAGTTTGCTGACGTGGGAGGACATAGGCTGGGTTGTAATAAGGTAGAGTAATTGATTGAAGGAGGGAGGAAGCAATTGATGAAGAGTTGAAGGTAATAATTTAAATAGATTTGGCATAATAACAGAGATGATTGGAGAACTGGGAGAAGAAAATTACTTGCTGTAGTTGATTATGGCAGAAACTGACAGGGCAAGAGATTAGAGTTGGGATTTTTGCAAAGAGGAGGTTTCAAGTTTGTGATATCTTTTTTTTTTTTTTTTTTTGAGATAGTCTCGTCTGTCACCCCAGCTGGAGTGCAGTGGCGTGATCTCGGTTCACTGCAACCTTTGCCTCCCAGGTTCAAGCAACTTCTCCTGCCTCAGCTTCCCAAATAGCTGGGACTACAAGTGTGCGCCACCATGCCCAGCTAATTTTTATATTTTTAGTAGAGATGGGGTTTCACCATGTTGGCCAGGCTGGTCTCGAACTCCTGACCTCAGGTGATCCACCTTCCTTGGCCTCCCAAAGTGCTGGGATTACAGGTGTGAGCCATTGCGCCCAGCCTCCACGTATGTGAGATCTTGCCCAGATTTAAATGAAGGATGTAGGGTTCAAGATTGGTAGAGCAGAGGACAAAAGTCTCCCTCTCTTCCTCTCTCTCTCTTTTTGCTATGATCTATTTTTTTTCCCTGCACTTCTTTTCACAGGTGTTGACCTATGATCTGTTTCTATTTGGAGGATCTCTTTTTCCCTCATGTTGAGAATAATGGTTGAGGTGTGGTATATCCTTTAATTATGAAAGGAAATGGCATGGTGGTTTTGCGGTTTAATCATGAGACACAAGAACAGCTTTTGTTGTGTGGTGATACCATACCCTGAATTGAGAGTATCAGTGTTAGATGTACGTTACTGCAGTTTTGTATCTTCTTCGCTTAATCAGAATAGATTTTAATGGAATTTATTATTCACTTACTGCACAGCAAAATTACTTTTATAACTTTCCATTGTGTTTTTCTTGTAAATTGAGGTATTTGGCATCTATTTTTTTTTTTTTTTTTTTGAGATAGAGTCTTGCTGTGTCCCCCAGGCTGGAGTGCAGTGGTGCAATCTCAGCTCACTGCAAGGTCCGCCTCCCGGGTTCACGCCATTCTCCTGCCTCAGCCTCCCGACTAGCTGGGACTACAGGCACCCGCCACAACGCCTGGCTCATTTTTTGTATTTTTAGTAGAGATGGGGTTTCAACGTGGTCTCCATCTCCTGACCTTGTGATCCGCCCACTTTGGCCTTCCAAAGTGCTGGGATTACAGGTGTGAGCCACCGTGCCCGGCCTGGCATCTATTTTTCAAAACGGACAAAAGTTGTATTCAGGTTTGGATCTGGTACATTAGCATCTTAAATTCTCAAGTCTCCTATAAACCTGTTCTCTTAGGCCACCTATGACTACAGAAGTCAGTTATGGATAAACATTGAGAGGGGAAATCACATCATCCTTTGTTTTCTGTTTCTGAAATAATGGCAGACATGTGGCACATGTCCTGAGCCTGGGGAGGTGCCGTTCCTTTTGTTGCTCTATCTGTATGGGAGCTAACCTTTTGACAATTTTTATGGTAAATGCTAGGGCAGCTTGTGGGCTAATTAGAAGAAACTGTTAAGTGAATGCTGAGTTCGTCGGTTCTCTTTCATTTTCTGCAGAGGAGACAGCCAGTCAAACAGCATTCTTTGTGTGGCTGATAATTTAGCCCACCAGACCTCTATGAAATGGAATATTGCTTCTCTTTTAGCTTTTTCCATATTTTAGTCTTCTCTTTAAAGTCGACATTTCTCCATAGGTTCTAATACTTAGGCATTTCATATATAGTAGCCAAATTCAGTTCACTTTCTTCAAGAAAGTTGTCCTTTTCAAACTGTGGCCTTTTCCTGTCCCATGGGTCTGGTTTCTTACTCACCCCGCACTGTTGTATCAGCAGGTACCAGGATTCGATTGTTGATGGCTGTATGTCTCAAAGAAAGCAGAGGGAGAAATGCAGCTGTCAAAGCAAAAAACAAATGGCAGTTTTAGGGTTGAGTCTCAACCTGGCCAGTTGCAAGATGGCTGTTCAGTAGATGTTATTCCTAATGCTTCCCTGGTAAATAGACCTCAATCAGTCCTGCAGGTTATTGGTGCTGGTTGCTTCCTATAACAGAAGAGTACTGCATTCCAGTTGTGTTCCTGCTGTGGAACATAAGTGCTTAGTGCTATTTACTTAAAACATTCTAGGTTGATAAATTACGAGCACTTCACTCTGGGTAAAGCTCATAAATTCAGCTCCTACAAAAAAATAGCAAGCTGACAGCACTTAGTCCTGTTTATAAAGTTCATACACATCTATCTATGATACAGGCACAAGTATATTTCTATGAAATAGCACTGCAGCCTGTTAAAGTAATGGGTGAGCACAGCCACAAAGGTGAGAAGCATCGGACTTCCAGACTCCTCCCGTTAGCCTCTGCCTGAAGGGCACCTTGAGGAGGAGGTCTGTGGAAGGGAGCTTCCAGGCATTGGAGTCCACATTTGTACTTTCTGCCTTTCTTCTTACCGCAAGTCACCTTTCCACTTCTCTCTTTCCTTCTGCAAAATGAGCATCTGCCTTTTAGCCTCCCTCTTCTTCTAGGCTGAGATGAGGCAGGGAACTGTGGTGGATCCAGAGTAGTTTGAACACTTTGGCTGGGTGGAAAGCGATGGGGTTAAATAAACATTTAATCAGAACCAGGAGCTGTTCTTTTGGCAACCTGTTGAGGAAAAATGATAAACCCTAACAAAAAGGCCCTCAAGTGGCATGAGTGCAGGACCTGAAAGCCTTACGTGCCATCAGGTATCCAAAAAGGACATTTTTTAACCAGAAAATAAACATGAAACTCATCCGGCTAGTCCTAGGTTCTTGGAGCCCCGCAGGTATTGTTACAGGATGCATCACTGCTTCGAATCGGTGACTGAACAACCTGGTTCCTAATCAGCGTGGAGAGTCAGAGCTGTCACACGCACTGGGCTGAAGCTGCATATTCAGTACTGCATTGAACATTCAGTACTGCAGATAGGATGATTATGCTGTTTGTCTGATACTAGAAAAGTGCAAAGAACATTCCTTCACTTTGCAACAGCTTGGACCCAAGTGGCAGACCTGCTGTTCCCTCTGGCTGGCGTGACCTCCCTATTGGCAGCCCCTTCACCACAGCTCAGCTACCCCCTGGCTTTCAAGACACAGCTCAGACAGCATCTCCTCAGGAAAGACCTTACTCCCGGAGACCCATGCCTGAGTTGTGTTGCCACAGCACCGTGTTCTGTTAGCACTTACCAGGTTGCATTTTTTGTGATCCATTTACCTGTCTTCCCTGTCAGACATGAACAGGGACAGTGTCTTGTCCTCAATTCATCATTTATCTCCTGTTTTGAGCACAATGACCGGGACGTAGTGGATGCTCAATAAAGGTTTGTCAAATGAGTGATAGTATGGTTAGCTCAGTGAGAATTGATGGTGCCCTTTATGATCTGTCATCCATCATCCTAGGTGTGAAGCTGGGCTGGGAGGCTTTAAACAGTGCCACTTGAGAATCTTAGGAGAGGAGGCAGAGTTACAATGAACAATAACTACCCCTTACTGAGTATTTATTTGCTATGGGCCAAGCACTGTCTTAGGGTTTTTAAATGTATCAGTGCACTTAATCCTTTGATCAATCTGCTAAGATGGGTTCTGCTTATTATCCCCATTGCAAAGCACAAGGAAGTTCAGTCACTTGCCCAAGGTCACACAGTGACAGTGCAGAGATTCATACCAGTGGTAGATAACCATCACTTATCTATATTCCTTTTAGACTAGTTCCTGGAATGATTAAGCCCTCATGTCCTGAGGCATCCATCTTAGGTAACAATTTAACTTCTTTCTTATTTCTAGAATGGTACTAGTGTGTTCCATACTTGGGAGAATGGAGAAAATGGTCACCAGACATTCTCTATTTTTTGGTTCAGATGAGAGAGGTAGATTTAGCTGACAAAGAATTGATGTTATGTATTTTTATTTTATTTTATTATTATTTTTTGTTCTTGATTTTAGATGGTAGTTTTGGTCCTTTTGGAAACACAGCATTATCCTCCAGCCAGACTGAACTATCCTACTCTCATTTCCTGTAAGGACGACTGACCTCTTTTTTTGCCTCTAGACCTGTGCATATGCTATTTCCTCTGCCTGGAACATACTTACCTGCTTGCTCCTCCTTCCCCAAGCCTAGTCTTCACTTGGTTCCTCTTTTCTACCAGGAACCAGTTTAGATGTCATTTCCCTACCCGTCCAGGATAGGAGGTTCCCACAGCCCCTGAGTGTCCCTGTGGTGGCACTCACAAGTGTTGTAGTGCTGAAAGCCCACTCCTGGGGTTTTATGTGTGCAGCGAAGGGGGTGATTATCTGTTCCCAGCCAGTTCATATCCTAGTCCGTTGAGAGTAGAGACTTGTTTCTTATTCTCTATTTGTCCCCTGCACCTTGGGCAGTGCTTGGACACAATGTGTGTGTTCACTATTTGTGGAAGAAGTGGGTGAGCGGGAGTTAACTGGCTTTAAGTCTTTGAATTTTGAGTTTTTGAAGTAGTCAAGTCCATCCTGTGGACAGCCATTGTTTGCCATGTCTTGTATGTACACAGTTGCCTGGGCACTGTGGGGAGCAGAAAGAGGACTAATACTGCCCTTGTGCTGAGGCACCTACAGTCTCAGGAGATGTTCAGAGGACAGTGAGTCACTTCACAGCATCAGCATGGTGTAGTGAACGAGTGATGACACTGAACATGAGCTTGGTCATATTCTGGCAAGTTGGCCGACACCTGGACGCCCCGTCCACACCCCAAGACCTCTTTCCCCAGGGTGACCTGAGAACCACCCAGAGCAACTGTGACCAATGGTGCTTGTTTTTTATTTTTTTTTTTGAGACAGAGTCTCAGTCTGTCGCCCAGGCTGGAATGCAGTGGCATGATCTCGGCTCACTGCAAGCTCTGCCTTCTGGGTTCACACCATTCTCCTGCCTCAGCCTCCCGAGTAGCTGGGACTACAGGTGCCCGCCACCACACCAGGCTAGTTTTTTGTATTTTTAGTAGAGACGGGGTTTCACCGTGTTAGCCAAGATAGTCTCGATCTCCTGACCTCGTGATCCGCCTGCAATGGTGCTTGTTTTTTAAGGAAGTAGAAACCCAAATTAGGAAGACTGAGCAAACCTCATGCATTTGGGGAAGGGCTTGTTGAAAAGTGGAACCTGATGTAGGTAACAACATGTTGAAGTTAGATGTAACCAAACAGGAACACTTCTTAATTGCTTAAAGACAACATTTTATTTTATAAGTGGAATTAGGGCTTTAAATCAAATATGTTTGGCTGTCTTTACTTGGTTTCCTCAGGCACCTTCACTCATCTTGTCTAAAACTTAATTGCTTGTCTATCCCTGCCAGATTTGCTGCTTCTCCTTGATTCCATCTCTCCTTTAGTGGAAACACCTGGTACTCAAGCCAGACACACAGGTGTCCCTCTTAATTCTGTCTCCTCTGGTCCTGTTCAGGCACCTGTTCTGTGACTCTGCCTCTTTTCTATTTCTCAGGCAGCCTTCTCTCCCTTCTACTGCCTTCCTTATGTCAGGGATTGGCCTACTTTCTGGCCTTCTTGATCCAGGGCACCTTTCCTTCAACGCATACACCAACCTGTTGTCAGAGCCCATCCAGGATGCAGATTGGAGCCTATGACTCCTCTGCCCAAAGGCCTTCAGAGACTTCGTGGCTTTTGGCTGAAGTCGAGCCACCTGGTCCCACATGGAGCCCCATTCCCGCCATGTACCTCCTGTCTGTTTTAGTTCTACCAGATGACTAGCAGTTTCCTGTAGAAAGCATGACTTTTAAAAAAGACTTACTTCCTTCTCTCCTGCATCTAACTCTCATTTGCTCTTTAAAGCCTTCTCTGACCTAGGTCTTGCCTATTTCTCCTGGAAAACACTGCTTCCACCATTTTGTAGCATCAGTGTCTAACATTGGTTGGCATGTAGAGTGTGCTCTATAATCCTTGTTGAAAGACTAAGTGGGTGGTAACAGAGGCTTAATTCACATTGAGCTGTAAATGAGCAATATTTGACTCTTCTGAGAATGGATTTTGTTTCAAACACTAGTTACTTACTGGAAAAGGTGTCTGGGGAGTGCTGGACAGCAAGAACAAAGGGACCCCACAGAACAAGAAAAGAGGCACTCTAGGGTCTGTGGTTTGCCTATGTTAGATCACCATGAAAAAGGCCAGTGTGTGCTTTGTCAGCTGGCAAAGAATCCTGTGACTCAGTTTCCTTATTTGCACAAAAACGGGATGAGTCTGCCCTAGGTAATTGCTCATGCTCATTTCCAACTCTTGACAGTCTACGATCCTTTGTGTCAAAGTTAAAAATCTAAGTAGGGCATTCTGAATTGGTGTCAGAGTTGATGCACTTCTCCTCACTGTGTTGCAAGTGCCAAGGGGGACAAGTACATTGTCTTTTTGCATTCAACAAAGACAGTTTTGCATTTTAAAAACCAGGTAGAAGAGAATACAGGAAAACCGCATTAACACAATTTTATGCTGGAGAATTTAAGCTCCCAAGTCAGGAAATTCACTCATCATTCCCGTGGCAGCTTTTGTGTCTATGCACTGCACACCCCCCTTGCAGACAGCCCCATCTTGCCAAAGCCCGGCCCCGCCATGAACATGAGTTACGGCAGACTGGGAATCGTTACCTTGATCTTCTCAACCCTGGGGTGTTTAACTTTTCCAAGTTAATGCCTGTTCTTTAATGTTACATTATCTTGTAGTAAGGTAGTCATTTATAATTTATATACTAGAGCTGCCTTAAAATAGAGACAAGAGGATAATCAGCATCCTGAAGCTTCTAGTTTTCCAAAATAACATTGCTTCAGTGAAATCTGCCTATAGAAATTAAAACTTTTGGTGAATTAAAAAGCCCTTTGTCCTATTGTCAGACTGGGAAATGGATGTGCCCATTACTCAGCCTTAAAAAGGAGGGAGATCATCTGTTAAAAATATAACTCATCATTTTCTTTTATTCTTCTCAAAATAATCCCTAAAGATCTCAATTTTTATAGTGTTGCAGTGGCCCCACTATAGTCAGGGAGGAGACAGGGCAGAAGCTGAAGGGTAGGAGAAACGGCGCTGCTAAAAGATAAAAACCAGTATGCATCTCAACTACTTGTCTGCTGCGGTCCTGATATTCTTCCATCTAGGTTGCTGCTTTGCTTGACTTTGACTGCAAACACAGGAGAAGGAATGGGATTTCCTGTTGAGTACCTTGTAGAGAACCCACTGTTCATTCATATGTGTTAAAAATAAAAAGCCTACTTGAAAACTTCCCTGTAGAATCAGGTTTTAGCAAAAACCAATCAGGTATTAGAGGTCTAATTTATTTTTCCCTTCTTGGTTTTTTTTTTTCTTTTTTTTTTTTTTGAGATGGAGTCTTGCTCTGTCCCCCAGGCTGGAGTGCAGTGGCCGGATCTCAGCTCACTGCAAGCTCCTCCTCTCGGGTTCACGCCATTCTGCCTCAGCCTCCCGAGTAGCTGGGACTACAGGCACCCGCCACTTCGCCCGGCTAGTTTTTTGTATTTTTTAGTAGAGACGGGGTTTCACCGTGTTAGCCAGGATGGTCTCGATCTCCTGACCTCGTGATCCGCCCGTCTCGGCCTCCCAAAGTGCTGGGATTACAGGCTTGAGCCACCGCGCCCGGCCCTTTCTTGGTTTTATAGCAAGTCTCTATACCCTTTTTTTTTTTTTTTTTTTTTTTTTTTTTTTTTTTTTTTTTTGAGACAGAGTCTCGCTGTGTCTCCCAGGCTGGAGTGCAGTGGCGTGATCTCGGCTCACTGCAAGCTCCGCCTCCCGGGTTCACGCCATTCTCCCGCCTCAGCCTCCCAAGTAGCTGAGACTACAGGCGCCCGCCACCACGCCCGGCTAGTTTTTTGTATTTTTAGTAGAGACGGGGTTTCACCATGTTAGCCAGGATAGTCTCGATCTCCTGACCTCGTGATCCACCCGCCTCGGCCTCCCAAAGTGCTGGGATTACAGGCTTGAGCCACCGCGCCCGGCCAAGTCTCTATACCCTAATAATTTTTTTTTCTTTTGAGATGGAGTCTTGCTTTGTCGCCAGACTGGAGTGCAGTTGGCGCAGTCTCGGCTCACTGCCATCTCTGCCTCCCGGGTTCGAGCGATTCCGCTGCTTCAGCCTCCCAAGTAGCTGGGACTACAGGCGTGCGCTACCACGCCTACTAATTTTTTGTATTTTACTAGAGACAGGGTTTCACCATGTTGGCCAGGATTGTCTCGATCTCCTGACCTCATGATCCACCCACCTCAGCCTCCCAAAGTGCTGGGATTACAGGCGTGAACCACCGCCCGGCTGCCTAAGAATTTTTTTCATTCCTTTTCATTAGACATCTTCAGTGTACCAAGACTTTGAGTGGAGATTTCTAATGAGGGCAGGAAGGGATGGATGAGTCCGCAGTTGAGTGGTCTCCTTTTTCCCATGTCTGTTGAAAGATTACTCTTTCATGACCACCATTTCTGTGATGCATCTCATATGATCCTAACGCACTCGAGTTTGTATTTGAATGTCCATCTGATATTTAGTGGTGGTTGGGGCAAGGAGGGGGCAAGCAGCAACTAAGGGGTCGTGTGGGAACATCCTGGGTGGTTTAACTTGAAAACCACTAGGTGGCAACATTTACTAAGCTGCCGGCCATTCTCTTCCCTTAAGACATTGAACTTGCTTTTCCACATAGCAGATGGAATAGCTGAGAAGAGTTTAGTAGCCATTGCTTCAGGTTCTTTTGAAAGTGAGGCTATAGGATAAACACACTACAGTATATTGGTATCTGTTCACCACCTGGATTTAGATACCAGGAGTTTGAAATTGCTCTGGGTGACTGGGTGAGTAGCTTCCCCTTTGGCCTCAGTTAGGCATCCTTGATAGGAGAGACCTGTGATTGGACTATCTGGTCGCTCATGGTTCTTTTTCTCAATGATTTACGACTTTGATTGTAATTTCTTTATATTAAAAAAAAAAAAAACTTGTAGTAAAACCAGTCTTATTTAAAGGAATATTAGCCTTTTATCAAGGGCAAAATAATGATTTTAAAAAAAAATCAACAAAATTTCAAGGCAATGAATGTCCCTAGAAGCTAGCCATCTCTTCAAGTTAACTCAAGAGGCTAGACTCTCCTAAATGAGGATGCTTATTTACCAGCTTTCCTCAATTAGCAGCTTTGGGGATGTTAAAATCCGTAAGGAACTGTCCAAGGGATGTATTGTGTATGCTTTGCAGTGATTAAGCCATTAAGCTCTAATTGGTATTTTCCCACTCATGGGTTTGTGAAGGAAGCTTTAAAATTATTTAGGAATTCAGTCCTCATCAGCTGTCTTAGTATCATCCCCACGTTTTGGAATCTGAGAGTGGGAGAGTGCAGAGAAAAGGTTTTTGTGCAAGTGGATTATGATTTTTGCTCACAGTGTCCTTCCCCATTGGTTTGTTATTGCAGATGAAGTGGAAAGGGAAGGACCTCTTTGATTTGGTGTGCCGGACTCTGGGGCTCCGAGAAACCTGGTTCTTTGGACTGCAGTACACAATCAAGGACACAGTGGCCTGGCTCAAAATGGACAAGAAGGTTGGGCTAGATCACGATGAAACTGGTGGGGCTGACGTGTGCTTTCCAGTTTTTCCCTGAGCAGGCGCCTGGCTCATCACTGGGGCGCTGTAACTGTGTAATGGAGAAGGGGGCACATTCCTGAATTAAGTCATGCAGAAAGCAGGACCTGGAGATGCTACTGGTTTCCTACTCCTCGCAGGCTCTCCTGGGCAAGCAGAAGTTACCAGGATTAGACTGCTGCTGGCCCTGGCTTTTTTACCCATTGTTACCAGCCTGATAGCTTCTGGCTTTATGCCTTTCAGTTTATGAATAAAAACTTTATGAATAAAAATTACTGTTATCTTCTTATACTTAAAAATAACCAATTTGTGTCTTTTGGAGAGTATTGGGGCTTGTGTTCTTTAGGAAATTTTTAAAAGTCTTTTTGAGAAACACCATAGTCTGACATGAATTAATCATTAATATTATCTAAGGAATAGAGAGTGCCTGGTCCCCAGGGTGAAAGAATGTCCGTTTTGTCCTCAGGATTCTCTGGGGCTTCTGAAGCATGGCAAAGCAAGCTGGGCTCCTGGCAATTTTAATGTGGCTTGGAAATGAATATTGCCTAAGGGAACTGCCCTCCGCATGGGTTCATATATTCACACAGAGATACACTTGCTTACTGACCTGCCTACCTAGCCATGAAAAGCAGGTAGGGAGTAGCACTGTATGCTTTTGTCAGTAACTCCTAAAAGACACCTGAACTTCAAAGTAAGTCAATGTCTAATTCTTACTCCAAATGATGCCCCCTCAGTTGCCTACCTGAACATGATAAATAATGAAGGCTTTCTATTTTTTTTTTTTTTTTTTTTTTTACCAGTTTGACTCAAAGCTTAAGTGTTCAAATTGTGTTCACATATGTACACAGTAATCTAAATCATCACGTTAGAATCCCTGCTGGTTGTAAGTTCAATGGTAATTCCCAATAATCATGAGCATCTAAGTGCCACTGGGGGCCATTGTCAGTGAGGGTATCATAGACCAGATTTTGAATCTCCTTGGCATTGCCATCTAGAATTTGGGCAGGAGCATGGAGAGTTATGTGTCAAAGACAGCAAAACTTTTTGTATATTTTTCATGATTCTTAGCAAAGTGAATTTTAATCATAGCTGAGTGGGGGCACCAGGAGCCATGGAACTTGCTGCTCAAGGGAAATACATTATGACACATGTTTTTTTTTTTTTTTTTTTTTTTTGAGACGGAGTCTCGCTCTGTCACCCAGGCTGGAGTGCAGTGGCACTATCTCGGCTCACTGCAAACTCCGCCTCCCGGGTTTACGCCATTCTCCTGCCTCAGCCTCCCGAGTAGCTGGGATTACAGGCGCCCGCCACCTCGCCCGGCTAATTTTTTGTATTTTTAGTAGAGACGGGGTTTCATTGTGTTAGCCAGGATGGTCTCGATCTCCTGACCTCGTGATCCGCCCGTCTCGGCCTCCCAAAGTGCTGGGATTACAGGCTTGAGCCACCGCGCCCGGCCCATTACGACACATGTTAATGGAGCCTTGTAGCCTGTCACATGGCATGTTTGTGTCTTGAAATTCACTCTGGAGAGCAGACGGTTCAAGCTTTACAGGGGTGAATGGAATTGTTAGAAGATTAAAGGCAGCGGTTTACAGACTGTGCTTCAAGTATTTTGTGGGGCATCTCTGGAGGTTCCTTGAAACAAAGGGTTGCCATGATGGACACATTTTGCTTCTGTTGCTCAGTTAATGTTTAGATGATTTCATAATGATCTAGTTCATCATCTCTAAGCTGTATTCTTTTTTTTTTTTAAGACAGAGTTTTGCTCTTGTTGCCCAGGCTAGAGTGCAATGGCGCAATCTCGGCTCACTGCAACCTCCACCTTCCGGGTTCAAGAGATTCTCCTGCCTCAGCCTCCTGAGTAGCTGGAATTACAGGCTTCCACCACCACACCTGGCTAATTCTTTTGTATTTTTAGTAGAGGTGGGGTTTCACCGTATTGGCCAGGCTGGTCTTGAACTTCTGACCTTAAGTGATCCACCCGCTTCGGTCTCCCAGAGTGCTGGGATTATAGGTGTGAGCTACCGGCCCGGCCCTCTAAGCCGTATTCTAACCTGGACCTAAATATTGGCAGTAGGCAGCAAGAAAAAAGAATAAAGGAAGATTCCACTACTTCAGATAATTAAAAAACCTTCCACTTACTATAAGGACAGTGCCCAAGACTACTGAGTGATAAATTTCTAGTTTTTAACTATTCTGTGGCCCTGAGAACATTTATGCCTTAATCCTAGCTCTGCTCACTTCTTGGGGCTATTGATTAATTTGTTTCAGAAACACCATGGGAAGTGAATATTACCTCTTTATGACTTTGTGAATGCTTCAAACTGTAGAATCACAACTTTCAGGAAATGTGATAAATTTAGTGGGAAAAGAATTTAATGCACACCTTGCAAAAGCTTCTTTGAGGGTAGCACAGGAGGAAGAAGTGCCAATATAGTGTGTTTGTCTTTTGCTCTGCAATTCTGCAGGTACTGGATCATGATGTTTCAAAGGAAGAACCAGTCACCTTTCACTTCCTGGCCAAATTTTATCCTGAGAATGCTGAAGAGGAGCTGGTTCAGGAGATCACACAACATTTATTCTTCTTGCAGGTACATCAGTCCAGGCTACCCCCCAGTTCTGAGAGAACTTGCCCAGGAATGGTTGCAGAGTTGGCCTCAGAGTTGACCACAAACACCTTTGTATTGCAAAAATATTCTACCTCTGGAAAGTCAGCTCCTTTGGTTCTGTAATGGAAAAAAGTCTTCAGAACAGAACTATACTTGAGTGATGAAAATTGGTGTCAGATGAAATTGTGAAGGTGTGATGGTGAAGAATGGATACAAGTAGCTACCTAACTTAAAATCTCCTTGAAAATGGATCCTGTTTTCTTCTAGCTAACTTAAAAGTACTCAATCGTTTCAAAGGAAGGCTAAAGAGAGAGTCGTATAAAGCAGTAGTTCTTCCGAAAGTTTAAAATCCGCTCTCATTAAGAGAGAACTTCAGCCGGGCATGGTGGCTCATGCCTGTAATCCCAGCACTTTGGGAAGCTGAGGTGGGCGGATCACGAGGTCAGGAGTTCGAGACCAGCCTGACCAACATAGTGAAACCCCATCTCTACTAAAAATACAAAAATTAGCCAGGCGTGATGGCCCATGCCTGTAATCCCAGCTACTCAGGAGGCTGAGGCAGGAGAATCACTTGAACCCAGGAGGCATAGGTTGCAGTGAACCAAAATTGAGCCACTTCACTCCAGCCTGGGTGACAGAGTGAGACTCTGTCTAAAAAAAAAAAGAGAAAACTTCAGAGTTCTAGTGACACTCAGTTTGTCCCCCATATGTGGTACTTCAGACATCATGCTTCATGCTATGCTGTGTCCTTAATTGTCCTGTTTCTTCCTTACTTCCTCATTAGATTGTAAGCCCCTTAAAGGCAAGGCTCATTAAGTGCACAGTAGGCATTCCATAAGTAATTGTCCAACCGAATTGAAGAAATTAGGAAATTCATAATTACAAGTTGACCATTCAGAGGCACAGGGAGGGGAACTGGTCTGAGGATGAAAACCTTATCAGTTTCACTTATGTTCTTACTGCAGGTCAGAGTGGTCCCCCAGTTTCATGGCCAGTTTCAGTGATTGGCACGGGGGCTATTTGTGTGCTCAAAGGTTTCAGTAATGTAAAAGATGGCAGTAGGGGCGTTAATTACGTGATTTCCCAGAGATAGATGGGTAGTCTGTCACATAGCCCTCCTGTAATTAATTTCAGCCTCAGTATATTGTGTTTAGCAAATATTAAGTTAAATATAATAAGACCCCCTAAATTCTTTTTTAAAAAGGTCTGGGGTGTGTGTGTGTGTGTGCGTGCGCACGCAAAAGAGGTGACAAATTTATTTCAGATGTTTTCAAATCAAAGGGACATTCTTAGGCTGGGCGTGGTGGCTCACGCCTGTAATCCCAACACTTTGGGAAGCCAAGGCGGGCAGATATCTGAGGTCAGGAGTTTGAGACCACCCTGACCAACTTGGAGAAACCCCGTCCTTACTAAAAATACAAAATTAGCCGGGCACGGTGGCACACGCCTGTAATCCCAGCTACTCGGGAGATTGAGGCAGGAGAATTGCTTGAACTCAGGAGGTGGAGGTTGCAGTGAGCTGAGATCGCACCATTGCACTCCAGCCTGGGCAACAAGGGCGAAACTCCTTCTCAAAAAAAAAAAAGGGACACTCTTTCAGTTTTTCTATAGTGTTGCTTTTTTCCCCCTCTCTTTGGAAATGAAACCAAGGGATTAGAAAGTTTCACTGCTTCAGAAACATCTCAGGTTTCATTTTCTCTCTTAAGAATGTAAAATCGCTTTTAAAACCTGAGAAGAATTTTTGTGTTTGAACGAAAGCACATAACCATCTCCTAGGTCCCAGAATGTCCTAATGTTGTAGAAATGGCTTTCTTGTAAGCACTTGGAAGCACTGCCTGTCTCTTGTGTGACTTTGGCTTGATTTTCCCTATACTGAAATGTTAAGGCATTTTTATGACTGAGCAAGGCAAAATTTACTGCTTTTATGAATCCGGTGACTGTTGATATCTGTGAGAGGAGAGCTGGCTTTCCTGTTGTGTTTATTTCAATGTCCCCCCTACCACGTCATGCCGTTGTCTTGCTTCTGTGTCTGGAACATGCCAAGTTGCACCATTCTAAGAAAATCAAGTGCAATGAAATATGTTAATTCAACATTATGGCTTAAGAATTATATTTCCTGGACCTCACGTGTACTTAAAAGTTGAATCGATCAAATTTTATTGCTTCCTTTTCCCTTAGAGCAGCATGTTGAGAGTGATGGTTTTTTTCTGCAGTCATAACTCAGTGGCCTTGGTGACTTTTGTCTTGTGTTAATACTTAAAAGTAGATCCATTTCCTCTGGGACCGTGTGTATTCAAAGGGACTGAGGCTGCAGTCACCCCCAGAGCTGCTCTTGACACTTCTTGGGTTCATGGTGCTCTGTCACACAGCCTCTATTGTAACTACAGAGACCATTTTTACTCTTCAGCATTGATCATGAAGAGAAGAGGTAAGGGGGTTTTTATGCGTAGCCGTCATACCAGTAACTTCTGTGACTGAACTCTCCACCTGTCTGCATCAGTAAAAAAATATTGTATCCTTTGTCAGAAAATTATTAACAGGCTCCTCTGGCAGCCCTCATTAGAATGCCGTGCAGCCATCTGTTGTGATCAGCCTATACACCTCACTTCCACGCACACAGTATCATGTCCCCCTTGTTGCTCCTTTCAGGTAAAGAAGCAGATTTTAGATGAAAAGATCTACTGCCCTCCCGAGGCTTCTGTGCTCCTGGCTTCTTACGCCGTCCAGGCCAAGGTAGGCTCAAAGAAGGAAAATGTATTCTTCCTGGGGGTTAATTTGGGTTATGGGATCACTCCTATCTTGTCTTTCTTTGGGTTTTCTGTACTTCAGAGAGACTTGCCCCAGAAAGTGAGATGTTATGGGACTTGTGGACTTGGGAGAACCACTGTCGCTGTTCCAGTGTTTGTATGATCGTGTGTGTGTGTGATGTGCACAAATTATAAGTATCATTCTAATGAATTAGAATTCATTCTAAGTGAATTCATTCAGCAAGATGAATTTTCTGTGTAATCTCATTATGTACATGTGGTTTATGACATTTACTGGACAAACCTTTTTTCTTTTTACCATAAACTCAACCATGTGGTACAACCTTTCTATTAGCCAGGAAAAATGAATTTGTGGTCTCCAGTTTTAGCCAAACATGGCCTTTAAGTCAGAAAGGCCCAGGTCCTCACTCCGAACTCATTTGTGAACCGGCTGCCCTGTGTGACACTACACTACACCCTCAAGAGAATGCCCTGCTTCATCTGCCCCTGATTGACATGCTAGCTGTTCATGTGGCTGAGCACTGCAGGTGCTGTGGCCCACCAGGCCCAATTGAGCTGTCTGGTTAGCTGAAAATCGTTGACTTCCATTAAACCACTGTAGACCTTTTTTTTCCCCCTCCCCCCCCCAGACGGAGTCTCACTCTGTCACCCTGGCTGGAGTGCAGTGGCGCAATCTCAGCTCACTGCAAGCTCCGCCTCCTGGGTTCCCACCATTCCCCTGCCTCAGCCTCCCAAGAAGCTGGGACTACAGGTGCCCACCACCACACCCAGCTCATTTTTTGTATTTTTCATAGAGACGGGGTTTCACCGTGTTAGCCAGGATGGTCTCGATCTCCTGACCTCATGATCTGCCCACCTCGGCCTCCCAAAGTGCTGGGATTACAGGCGTGAGCCACCGCGCCCGGCCTAGACATTTTTTTTTTTTTTTTTTTTAACAAGACCAATGAGAGAGTCAGCCAGGGTGTTTCATGTCCCTCAGATTTTTCACTTCAGTCATATATCACCTTCTCTTGGTTTCCCTGCTCCCTGCCTTTCACCAGAGCACAAGATGTTGTCCCCAGAATTGGGACTCCTTGATTATTTGTGTGATTTTATTTTATTTATGTTTTATTTTTATTTTTATAGAGATGAGGTCTCACTATGTTGCCCAGGCTGGTCTCAAACTCCTGAGCTCAAGTGATCCTTCTACCTTGGCCTCCCAAAGTGCTGGGATTACAGGTGTGAGTCACCACGCCTAGCCTTACTTGTGTGATTTTAAAACATAATCTTTTCACTTATTTTTCTTTTTAATTATAGGTGTTCATGAAGTCATTTCCCTATACGGTTAGAAAAATTAATAAAATACTCTTAGCTCACTTTTTGGGGTAGATTAATGCAATTTCAGATGAAAGCCAGGAAGTAACTGTCATTTGTAGGGGGGAAAAGGCTATATGTGCTGGTCAGACCAACAGAAGCACTAAAGTCAATTTAATCATTTGGTGGCTCATGTAATGTTTGCTGAGTATTCACCAGGCCCGGGGTGGGGAGGGAGCATGGGAGTAGTTGACCGTCTCATAGGCAGGCACTAAAGCAAGTATCTGCCGTCAGTGATTTGCCCAAGGTCATTCAGACAATCTTGGGCAAAGCTAAGGGCAGAAGGGCGGAATTCATGGCTTTGGGATTGCATTTTGTGCCTCCCATATTCTACTTCCCTGAAAAATGAGTAATTGAGAAAACAGAAAATGGGCCCTCATTCAACTAAAACATATGCTTCCTTTTATGCTTTGATCAAGAATATTAGCAAGAGGAAAAATGTGTCCTTTCAATCAGTATCACCCCGACAGTGATGAAGCAGTTATTGGCACTTTGATTAAATCCGAGCACTTCCTAGCCTGGAGTTGAGTTCCTTTTCACACACTTTCTCCCCAGTGAGAGTAGACCCGGGCTCTCAAGGACACCACCTCTCTTTGAAGGGCTTCCATCTCAAAGGCTATATTTTCTTTCCATGGATTTTTGGGCCACAAATTCAAAGGCCACCTGTAGAAAAAAATCACTTTTCAGGGAACCAGCAGATGTTTGCTTAAACAGATTTCACTGTAGGAAAGCCCTGCTAATTTGGATCCTACTAATTTGGAGATGAAAGTGATTCACAGACAACATATGTGGCTCACATGGAGGAGGATGTTCTAGCTATTTTTTCCGGTGTAAATTTTAAGGATCTTACAAATAAAGGTAATCTATGGCTTAAAGTCTTCATTTGGGAAACTAAGGCTTACTATGACATGCTTCCAGTTTCTAGGACTGCTGATTAATAGTTAAAGGATATCTGATTATAATATTAATAAGATCTCACTTGCCCATAGTGTTTTCTAGTTTTACCAAAGCAATACAAATGAATATTTTGTGTGGCACTCAGTGTAGTCTTTCCGGAAGCCAAGGCTTGAGAGTATTATGCCTGTTTTGCAGATGAGGAATATAAGGCTCAGAAAGGAATTTGTGATTTGTCCAAACTCACAATACTTTTATGTTAAGCCTATTTTGATGAAATTTATAGCCCACTTCTCGATGGAGAGGATTTCAGGCCAAATGGAATGAGTGGAGCTGGGATGGGAACCCTGGTGTCCAGGCTGCCTAAGTTAGCACATTGCACTTGCCTCTCACTGTCTAGCGTGAGGGAGGTCTTTGGGTAGCAAGCCCTGCCTTTCACTAAAGGCTAGTTTCATTTATATGATCACATTTGTCTGAGTTTTTCAGTAAGTCATACTGGTTCCTTCCATTATATTCAGCTTGTTTTCTTCCACAACCTTCTGAAACAGAAAGGAACTTTAGAAGTGTGGAAGGGAAAGCGAATTGACCTCATTAACACATGGAATGTAATTATGCACAAACGTATTCATTACAGTATTTCAGCTGTTGGAATGATATAGACACAGTTAATTCCAAAGCATAAAGAAACAATTACCCTCAAAGTATAAATACAAATACTAATCACATGGTTCAGTTAACAAGAACCATATTTGAGTTATACTTGAATAAAAAATGTAGGCAGGGACCGGCATAGTGGCTCACACCTATAATCCCAGCACTTTGGGAGGCCAAGGCGGATGGATCACGCGAGGTCAGGAGTTCCAGATCAGCCTGACCAATATGGTGAAAACTCATCTCTACTAAAAATACAAAAATTAGTGAGGTGTGGTGGTGTGTACTTGTAGTTCCAGCTACTTGGGAGGCTGAGACAGGAGAATTGCTTAAACCTGGGAGGCGGAGACTACAGTGAGCTGAGATTGCGCCATTGACCTCCAGCCTAGGCAACAGAGTGAGACTCCATCTCAAAAAAAAAAAAAAAATGTAGGCAGGGTTTTTTTGGTGCAATCACATGACACACTAAACCATCTTGCAGTGTTTAAGTCACCTGTTGGATTGTATATTGACCATTTGGTGTTGGAAATGTGTTCTTATTAAAAATGACTTTGGGAGAGAATGGCATATAATGTGTGAATCTTGTGTTGCTGCATGCAGACTCCTAGTGATCAGAAGAGAGAAAAGAATTGTGGGAGGGGAAGCTTAGTTTCTTCGTACTCTTTAATGCAAATCAGGGACAGAGTACCAAAGTGCAATTGAGTTAGAAAATTGAGTATGTGTAAAGTATAGGTAGAGAGTGGCAAGAGTTGAGTCTGGAGAGGTATGCAGGAAATCAGATCATAAAAGGTCTTAACTTTATCCTGTGGGTGATGCAGTGAAGGGTTTATATTTTAGATAGAGCCTGTAGTGGCTGTGTGATGGACAGATTGGAGTGAGACAACTTTGGAAACAGGGAGACCCATTAGAAGGCTGTGATAGTTGCCCTGGTGAGAGAATATTAGGTTCACACTTCAGGTGGTTGGTTGGATGGGGGCTGACTGATATAAAAATGTCCAGGAGATAAAAAGTTGATTAGATGGTGCTATACTCTGCATATCCCTTTTTTCCATATCCTTTTACAGAATGATATTTTTTCTCCCACTTAGCATCTACTTTGAGATGTATCCATGTTGTGTATATAGATGTAGCTCATTGATTTTAACTGCCGTATGGTAACCACTGATAAATATACTTAGTTTATCTGTTCCCCTTCTGAGGGAGTTTCTTTCTACTTTTTCCCTATTATATAAACAGTGCTGAAATGAAGATCCTTTTACATGATTCCTTATGTACATGTGCAAATGCTTTTTCCCCTTAAGGTAGGTGCCTACAAAAATAAATGCATACATATATACATACATATAAAAGATAGCTGGGTGCAGTGGTGGGCACCTGTAGTCCCAGCTACTTGGGAGACTGAGGCAGAAGAATTGCTTGAATCCAGGAAGCAGAGGTTGCAGAGAACCAAGATCACACCACTGCACTCCAGCCTGGGCAATGAAGTGAGACTGCACCTCAAAAATAAATAAATAAATAAATAAAGTTAAAAAATGTAAAAAGGTAGGTGTCTAGAAGAAGAATTACATAAGAGGTTGACAAAAGAAGTGAACCCAAATATAAAAAAAATCTTAAATTGATAAGAAAAAGACAAATGCTATGAACAAGGCATGAACAGGCACTTTATAGAAGAGAAAACAAGAATGGTCATAAATACAAAAAGATGTTTCATCTCACATGTAATGTAAAAAAAAGAATAAGATAATTTAAAATGTAAGTAATGTGAAACAAAAAAAAAAGCCAGACACAAAAGGCCACATACTTTATGCTTCCACTTACCTGTATATGAAATGTCCAGAACAGGCAAATCCATAGAGACAGAAAGTAGATTTAGTGGTTGCCAGGGGAGGGGAGAAGGAGGAAATTAGGAGTGACTGGTATTGGCCAGGCACGGTGGCTCATGCCTGTAATCCCAAAGTTTGGGAGGCTGAAGCGGGTGGATCACTTGAGGCCAGGAGCTTGAGACCAGCTTGGCCAACATGGCGAAACTCCATCTCTACTAAAAAATATACAAAAATTAGCCAGCTGTGGTGGCATATGCCTGTAATCCAGCTACTAGGGAGGCTGAGGCACGAGAATCAGTTGAACCCGGGAAGCAGAGGTTGCAGTGAGCTGAGATTGCACCCCTGCGCTCCAGCCTAGGGTGACAGAGTGAGACTCTGTCTGAAAAATGAAAATAAAAAAGGAGCCACTGGTCCAAAAAAAAAAAAGAAAAAATGAGTAAGACCTACTATTTGATAGCACAACAGGGTGGCTATAATCAATAATAATTGTACACTTAAAAATAACTCCAAGAATGTAATTGGATTGTTTGTAACACAAAGGATAAATGCTTGAGGGGATGGACACCCATTCTCCATGATGTGATTATTTCACATTGCTCGCCTGTATCAAAACATCTCATATATCCTGCAAATATATATATACCTACTATGTACCCACAAAAATTAAAAATTAAAAATTAAATTACAACTTACAAAGGTTAAAAAACGAAATTAGGAGTGATGGCCAGTGGGTACAGGATTTCTTTTTGGGGCAATGGAAATGTTCTGGAATTAGGTAGTGGTGATGGTTGCACAACATTCTGAATATACTAAAAAACACTGAATTGTATACTTAATGTGGTAAATTTATGTATATAAATTTTGTCTCAATAAAAAATTTAAATAGATACAGCCAGATCACCCTCCAAAAGTGATGTCATGATTTAACTTTCAATAACAGTGTGTGAGAATACCTGTTTTTCCACATCCTTTCCAACAGGAGATACTATCAGTCTTTAAAATTTTTGCTAATTGATAGAAAAATATTTTTTTAAATTTGCACTTCCTTGATTGCTATTGGGACTGAACATCTTTTCATAAACTTATTGGCCATTTGTATTTCTTTGTTCTGTGAATCAACCGTTTGTGACTTGCCTACTATTGTATTGTTTGTTTCTTTTCTTCTTTCCTTCTTTCCTTCTTTCTTTCTTTCTCTTTCTTTTTTTCTTTCTCTCGCCTGCCTGCCTGCCTGCCTTCCTTCCTTCTTTCCTTCCTTCCTTCCTTCCTTCTTTCCTCCTTCCTTCCTTCCTTCCTTCCTTCCTTCCTTCCTTCCTTCCTTCCTTCCTTCCTTCCTTCCCTCCCTCCCTCCCTCCCTCCCTTCTTCCTTCCCTCCTTCCCTCCTTTCCCTCCCTTTCTTTCCTTTTCTTTTCTTTCTTCCTTTCTTCCTTTCCCAGGTTCAAGTGATCCTTCTGCCTCAGCTGGGACTATAGGCATGTACAACCACGCCCAGCTAATTTTTTTATTTTTAGTACAGATGGGGTTTCACCATGTTGGCCAGACTGGTCTGAAGTTGCTGATCTTAGGTGATCCACCCGCCTTGGCCTCCGAAAGTGCTGGGATTACAGGCATGAGCCACTGCACTCAACCTGTTTATCTTTTTCTGATTGATTTGTAGACGTTCCATGTATTACGGGTTACCAACCTTTTGTCTATTTTACATATCAGACTGGTCAATCTTTTTCTTTGTATGTTTTGAGTGACCTTTAAAATGCCTTTACCAACCATTATTATATCCATACTCTGTTATGTTTTCTGGTATTTTTATGGATTTTTGTTTGTAGGTTTAAGAATTTATTGAGTGGTGTGTGGGTATAGTAGGTAGGGGGTCTGTCTTTTTTCTATACATGTAGTAATCTAACCTTCATGCTTTTGAAATCCTACTCAGAGCATTTTATTTCATTTCTCATAGTTATAGACAGAGGAAATTATTTCATATCCAGATAGAGGCTCCATTTAACCTAAGTATTGGCTCCACAAGTCTTTTAAATGGTAAACTCCTTGAATTTAAATTCAATTAGTTTATGTCAGGAGTAGGTCCAGGTTTTCTGGGTCTGAATTTTAATAATTTAGGGGAGTGTCTTCAATGCAAGAGTACCAAATTAGGTGCAGGCCTATGAAAGTGCAGAGACCTGAAGTCCAAGCTTCCCTAGCTTCCCAGTAAATTCACCCCAGTTACATTATCAGAATGCATCTGTTACATAAAAGGATGAGGAGCAGCCATCTCCATCCCTGGAGTGGTATGACTTTCTTTTATATTCACCAGCTACCCTACCACAACTTCAGGATTTTTTTCTTCCCTTGTTGTTTAAAGGGACATTTAAGAGCAGACACATACATCAAGGTGGCTTTAATGTTGGAAGCGGAGTTAGTCCAGTGGAGAAGTTCTTTCAGCAGGGTCTTTGCCACCTCTGCATTGCTCGAATGTGATGTATTTGATCAGTGGACTAGCTGAGAGCTTGGTAGAGTAATGGGGATTGTTAATCTTGCATGCCTTTGGAACCTGAATTTACAACTTTAGCTTTGCATATCTGCTTGCTTTTGCATTAGAGCTTGGTCAGCACTATTGAGAGATTTGCAGATGCAACTAACAGGGCTTTCTTTAGCATCCTACCCTTTCAGAAATCCAGGAGGCAAACAATGATCAGTGTTGTCATAAGTAATGCAGAGGATGGCAATAATAATAATACCTGACTTTCACCACGAGCCATGTGCTGTGCTAAATGCTTACCTGTGTGTATTGTTTTACTTCATCCTCATCATCCCCTGTAAGGCAGATGCTCTTATGACCCTCACTCTACAGATGAGGAAGTTGAGGCTTAGAGAGAGGATGCCTTACTCAAGCCCTCAGAAGGGGTACTCCAGCACCCCCCCACTTCCCCTCAAGATCCTCTAAGGCCAGTACTCTCATCTGACAAATAAGAAGACAGATTTGGAGAGACCTGAGATCTTTTGGACATCAGGTTGTATGTATCAAGCATAGTTTTATTTATTTTATTTTATTATTTTTATTATTATTATTTTTTGAGATGGAGTTTCGCTCTTGTTGCCTAGGCTGGAGTGCAATGGCATGATCTTGGCTCACTGCAACCTCCGCCTCCCAGGTTCAAGTGATTCTTCTGCCTCAGCCTCCCAAGTAGCTGGGATTACAGGCATGTACCACCACGCCTGGCTAATTTTGTATTTTTAGTAGAGACAGGGTTTCTCCATTTGGTCAGGTTGGTCTCGAACTCTCAACTTCAGGTGATCTACCTGCTTAGGTCTCCCAAAAGTGCTGGGATTACAGGCGTGAGCCACCGCGCCCGGCCAAGCATAGTTTTAAAAACTTTGCTGGTCTTATTTAATTCAATCCCTGTAAGAGTCCTGCAAGATAAATACTATTATTCCTGTTTTACAGATGAGAAAGCTGAGACACAAAAATTTCCAGGGTCACATAGCTACTATGTGAAAGATGTAGGATAAAACCTTAGGCAGCCTGCCTGCAGAGCCAGGCTCCTACCCTCACTCTACAGCTGCCTTGCAGGGAGTACTGTTAAAGCTTAGTACAGTTACGACTTACTACATCACGTCTCTGAGCCTCCCAGAAGCAGAGAGATACCAAGGCCTTTCATTTATAATTTCTAAGTTATTATTATTATTATTATTATTTTTGAGGTGGTGTCTCGCTCTATCGCCCAGGCTGGAGTGCAGTGGCCAGATCTCAGCTCACTGCAAGCTCCGCCTCCGGGTTTACGCCATTCTCCTGCCTCAGCCTCCCAAGTAGCTGGGACTACAGGCGCCCGCCACCTCGCCTGGCTAGTTTTTTGTATTTTTTAGTAGAGACGGGGTTTCACCGTGTTAGCCAGGATGATCTCGATCTCCTGACCTCGTGATCCACCTGTCTCAGCCTCCCAAAGTGCTGGGATTACAGGCTTGAGCCACCGCGCCCGGCCATTTTTGTTTTTATAGACAGGGTCTTCCACTGTCACTCAGGCTGGAGTGTAGTGGCACAATCACAGCTCACTGCAGCCTTAACCCCTGGGCTCAAGTGATTCTCCCATTTTGGCCTCCCAAAGTCCTAGGATTACAGGCATGAGCCATGGTGCCCAGCCTAGTTTTTTAAATGAAGAAATGCCTAAACTGTGTTACAAAAACTGTGGCATATTTAAAATGTTTAAATTTGACAAATTAGGTCAGATGCGGTGGCTCACGCCTGTAATCTCAGCACTTTGGGAGGCCAAGGTGGGTAGATCCCAAGGTCAGAAGCTCGAGACCAGCCTGGCCAACATGGTGAAACCCCATCTCTACTAAAAGTACAGAAATTAACCCGGCGTGGTGGCATGTGCCTGTAATCCCAGCTACTCAGAAGACTGAAGCAGGAGAATCGCTTTAACCTGGGAGGTGGAGGTTGTGGTGAGCTGAGATCGTGCCATTGCACTCCAGCCTGGGTGACAGAGTGAGACTGTCTCAAAAAAAAAAGAAAAAAATTGACAAATTAATTCCCTTAAGATTCAAAAAAATAATGCAATACAATTCTGCTACTTGAAAGATAATTATGAGATTCAAAAGAAATATTAATTCACGGGACTTTTACAGTTAAGGTGATATGGGAATGAGGCATGATTTAAAGTTAATGATGAATATCTTCTTTCACTCCTGTGTCTATAGTTTTAGGCCACTTCATTTGGAGAACACACCAGAAATCTTAACTTGAGGCTTTTTGAGAATGAAAGGACAGAATGAAATAATTAGAAATTTGGTGGTATATAGAACCAGCAGCCTTGTGCCTGATCCTTTGTTTTTTCACTGTTGGTGGCTAAGAGAATAAATGTTTATAGAAGATTTTACTGAAGTACTGAGCTTTGTTGTTTTTGGTAAAACGAAGAGCCACTGTATGCTGATTTATAAGAGATAGGCTTTGATTTTATATTCTACTGTATGTTTCAGTTAGTTTCTTTTTAAACATTCTTTAACATTTATTTCCTGATCAGACTTGAGTTTTCTAGGAAAGAAAGGAGTTTTTTTTTTTTTTTTAAATCAGAGAATAAATGTCCAAGTCATTGTCCCCAGAGGAATAAATTAAAACGCAGGGCCTATTTCCAACCCCATTAGTGACTTCTCTGTAGCTTTAGGAAGATCAATTAACCTTTTACTCACTTCTTTGTCTGTACAATAGGAATGGCAATGTTGTCATCAGGTTTTTCCAAAGTATTTTTCAGAGATTTGAGTGAAAGGTATTAAAAATACTGCCTGCATTATTCCTGGATCCCCCTAGTAATGGGCTCCAATTACCAGTCACTTAGAAGAATGTATAGGTAGGACTCTTATCATATGTTGCTAATCACAACTTTCACAGTTATGATTTGGTGTTTTAATTGAAAAGCTACTGTTTTGGAAGTGACTGCTTTCTTTGAGGGTTAGAAAACATGCCCACATTTCCATACAAATGTCACATTCTTATTAGCACATCACCCATCCATCCCTTACAGGATTATGCAACTCTGTTCATAGATATAATCAGCTTTGTATTTTCATTCAAGGATAACAAACTAGCAAGGTTGAAATCTTGACTTGTCATCGGAATTGAATTGCTCCCTGGAGCTGGGAGGGAATGAGATTGGTCCAGCTCTTTTCAGAAATGGCAATTGTCTTTAGAATCTCAATCGCCTGCTCTCCCTTTCTTCTTTCCAGTATGGCGACTATGACCCCAGTGTTCACAAGCGGGGATTTTTGGCCCAAGAGGAATTGCTTCCAAAAAGGGTAAGAGATTACCTTCCCTTTTCGGGAAGACATAGCAGATGTGTGGTCTAAAAGAAAGCTAACCAAAGGACTTGAAGGAATATTGGAAGTACATAGCAATTTAATTTTAATAAATATTTTATAATCTCCAGTGAAGAGTGTGGGATCTCTGTTAAGAATATTAAAAAGCAAAAGTTTGTGGAGTTAGTTTGGGGTCACTAGGAGTAGCATGGCCTGTAAATGTTTTTTCTAGCATGGTTGTTTTTTAAATGCAGTTGAGCATCATTGATTCCCAAAGAGTAGGCTGGAGCAGAGTGTGTTCAGCTCGGGGAATTGAGCTGTTTGCAGTGGCGAGAGGTGGATAGAGGAGATGAGGTAGGGGTGGGCATTGTGGTTTTTAATCCTCAGCGTTGTTCATCTTATTCATTAGCCACAGACGCAGGTCCGCCCTCACTTTTGCTCCTGCCGATTTTATAGCCCCACTCATCTGTCACTGGGTAATAAAGGCCTGTTCCTCACCTCTTGCTGCCTCTACCTGTCCCTCGATGGCTTCTGAGCATGTGAAGGTCTGAGAAGAGTAAGCATTGCTTCTGACTGAGCTCCGCTGTCAGAGGTGGTCTCTGGGATATACCACCCAGGCAGGGAACAGGGGCACTGCCAGATTAGGGATGCACCTAGGTCTGAGTTATCATGCAACTTTCTTGAGTTGCTCCTCCAATAATATGGTGCCTTATTTACACGCCCTCTTTGTGTGTGACTGTCTCCCTGGGTGTAGCTTTTTAAAAATAGCTTTACTGTTTTATAAAAATGATGCATAATTATAAAAGTGGCAAAAATACCAAATTTACTTCATGTGTAGGTTTTTTATTTTGCTCTGTTTTTTGGTAGGTAATAAATCTGTATCAGATGACTCCGGAAATGTGGGAGGAGAGAATTACTGCCTGGTACGCAGAGCACCGAGGCCGAGCCAGGTGAGGCCCATTCATTGTTGGTTTACATTCCTTTATGGGCTTTTTTATTTTCATTTTTTGCCTTAAAGAACTGCAAAACTAGGGCATGCTTGTTGAACAAAATGCAGTACTGAAGTCTATAAAAGAAAAAGGGAGAGCTGGGAGTAACCTTGGTCTTCAGTTTTGTGTGTGTCCTTTTCTAGTACGTGTGACATAAAGTAGGTATGTGTACTGCCTATCAAGATATATAGACCTGTACTCATTGGTAATTAAGTTTACTTTTTTTTTTTTTTTTTTGAGACGGAGTTTTACTCTTGTTGCCCAGGCTGGAATACAATGATGTAATATCGGCTCACCGCAACCTCTGCCTCCCGGATTCAAGCGATTCTCCTGCCTCAGCCTCCCAAGTAGCTGAGATTACAGGCATGAGCCACCATGCCTGGCTAATTTTGTATTTTTAGTAGAGACAGGGTTTCTCCATGTTGTTCAGGCTGGTCTCGAACTCCCGACCTCAGGTGATCCGCCCACCTCCACCTCCCAAAGTGCTGGGATTACAGGCATGAGCCACCGTGCCTGGCCCGGTAATTAAGTTTAATTTTAATATTTTTTATTTTTATTTTTTGAGACAGAGTCTTGCTCTGCTGTCCAGGCTGAAATGCCGTGGCGCCATCTCAGCTCACTGCAGCCTTAACCTCCTGGGTTCAAGCAAACCTGCCTCAGCGCCCCCAGTAACTGGCGCTACAGGCACACGCCACCATGCCCAGCTAACTTTTCTGTTTTTAGTAGAGATGGGGTTTCACCATGTTGCCCAAGCTGGTCTTGAACTCCTGGGCTCAAAGCAATTCGCCCACCTCGGCCTCCCAAAGTGCTGGGATTAGAGGCGTGAGCTGAGCCACTGTGCCCACCCTTAATTTTAAGAATTCTATTGTATGGCTATCCCATTGCTTTTGCATCCATCCCTTTATTGATGGCATTTGAGTATCTGTAGGTTTTTCACTTTTACAGAAATTTCTGCAGTGCACAATCTTCTATTTTTATACAATTGTATGAGTAGTTCTGAGGATATATTCTTTAAAACAAGGGTTGTTAGGTCAAAGGATGTAAGCATTTTGCATTTTGACAGGTACCACCAAATTGTTCTCCAAAAAGGCTATACCTGTTTATACATGCCTGTCGAGAAGTGTTATGAGAGTGTCCCACCTCCCACCCCAGTCTATCCTCAACACTTGTTTTTATCAATCTAATTTTTGTCATCTAAAAAGTGAAAACTTTTATCTCATGTTAGAATTGTCATTCCCTTGATTAGGAATTGATCATGTTTTCATTAGCCTTCAACGTTTTTTTTTCTCTTCTTCAAATCAGTTTCCTAACACTTTTTTTTTTTTTTTAAACTTAAGTGCAACATGCATATGGAAAAGTAGACAAATTATAAGTGTACAACTTGATCAATTATCGTAAGGTGAAAACACCATGTAACACCGGAGGAAGAAATAACCTTTGTCTTCCCACCCCCAATTCCCCTTTCTTCCTCCCCAAAGGTAACCAGTCTCCTGATTTTTAATTCCAGATTGGTGTTGCCCATTTTAAACTTTGTATTCTGTTTTTTGTGTCTCCTTTTACTCAACATCATATTGTCAGATATGTGTTTGTGGCATGTGGCAATAGTTTTTTCATTTTCATTGCTGTGTAGACTTCCACTGTATTAGTATACTACAGATTATTTATTCATTCTACTAATGATGGACATTTAGGTTGTTGGGTTGTCTCCTGGTTTTTGCTATTACAATAGTGTCAATTTCCCAAAGTAATTGTACCAATTTACATCAACGTGTGTGATTTCTGATTTCTCCACCTGTTCACCAACACTTGGCGTTCTCTCAGGATGGATTTTTAATATTCACTTGAGAGCATTTGGAGATTGGAGAGAGAAGGAAGAGGACAAGGTCATAGGAAGACTTGAGTTAAAATATTTCAGTATGATACCTGTTTGAGAGTTTTCTGCAAGTTATTGCTACTTCAATAGCTTACTTTAAATTATAACTTAGATGAAGGTGATCTGACTTGGGTTTTACAACCCAGATAACTCTTGCCCTAACCTCCAACAATGCTCAGGAAGCTTGCAGAGAGAGAGAGCTGTTTCACTTCCAAAACCTTCCAGGTAAAGAAAGTACACAAAGGAAAAGCAAGAACTTAAATAAAATTCAAACACCCAAATCTGTTTGAGGGTAAAAGGTAACATACCGCATACTCTTCTTGAATTACTTGAGATGAGTTTACTGTTTACCAAGGGCAAGGTGGGAAACTAAGGCCAAGAAACACCGTGATGAGTCTGTTCTCTGACTCTCTTTTGATGGGGATGGGAAATTCTGCTCGACCTCAGTGTGTTTAATAGACTCAGGGCCAGGCAGAGCTTTGCTGGTATCTGCTGTGGCTTTTGTCTTCTGGCAGCGACGTGGCTCTAGAGGAATGGCAGGGCCAGAATGCCTGGTTTGGTGCCCACCCACTCTCCACCCATCTCACTTAGCTCCGATGACAGTGTCTTCCATTCTTCCCACAGGGATGAAGCTGAAATGGAATATCTGAAGATAGCTCAGGACCTGGAGATGTATGGTGTGAACTACTTTGCAATCCGGGTGTGTTGAAACCTCTCTGAGCTCCTTGTGTAGTAGAATGAGGGCCAGACTGCTAAAATGGTTACTTCTTCATTCCAAGGTGATAGACTCTTTCATGGTTCTATGGTAAAGAAGAGAAGAGGAAGGAAAGATAGGTCTTAGTGCCTAACTTTCTATTTTTGGACTTCAGTTAGATCATAGGTAATTAAGTGTCACTTGAGCCTTGGGGGACTTAGACCTGATTCTGCTCTCAGCAGAAACCTGTTTGAATGCTCTGAGTGTAAGATTTGATTATTTCTGGCTCTGTGAGATCTCAGTCCACAGGGAACACCGGTAAGTACTTTCCCCCTCCCCCATACAACAACCCCCTGCACCCCCACCCCAGCCCCAGGCACTAGGAGAGTAGATCTGCCTTTATAGATTACTGATTTGTTTGGGATTCTCACTATGAGGCTAATTGGTTTTCTATTCAAACCATTAATAGTCTGCTGTCTGCTGGGAACCCACTGCTTCTGCGGGGAGAGGCATTTGTGTGCGGCCCAGATATGGGCCTTTGGAATGTCTTTCTCCTGTGGGTCAGTATCTGGATGCAGTGTATAAGCAGCTTCTTCCAAAGGGATGCATGCGATTTGCCAAAGCATTTCACTATGGACTCCAAACTGCAGATGAGTAGATGTTAAAACAATCAGGCGGGTCCACCTTTATTTTCATCGTCATGCTTTGCTTTCCCTTATTGGGTTCCTACAGTTGTTGTATTAAATTCAGGTAAATTGAAATACATTTTAAATATTCTAGGATAGCTTTCTACTTAATTTGTATTTTGTAAATATGGATTTGTATGGATTACTCTGCATAAGAAAATAAGGCACACTTAAAGTGCCTAAAAGGTGCTCCATCATAGTACAGGAAGTTCTCTTCTAAAGTTCTATCAGTTTGTATTTGCTAATTGCTTTAAGGTTTCTTTAAGGTCAAACTAATGTAACACATTTCTGTGGTTTTGTCAACTCAACTCCTCTTGCTCCATGTGCTGGCCACCTAGATTCTAGAAAACTAAAGTTTTATAATCCTCAGAAAACAGTTTTTTGGTTTTTAAAAATCTTTTTTGTTTTTTAGAGGTGGAGTTTTGCTATATCACCCAGGCCTGCTAGGCTCAAGTGATCCTTCCACCCCAGCCTGCCAAGTAGCTGGGGTGTGTACCACTGTGCCTGGCCGAAAAAGTTTCTCATTAGGGAATATTTCTACATCAGTCAGACTAATGGATACTGTTTTTTGTGTATGTTTCCTATATCGAGCAATAGACAAAGCTACTAGCTATTTCAGTGTCTTTTATGTTTTTTTTTTTTTTTTTTTTTTTTTGAGACGGAGTCTCACTCTGTAGCCCAGGCTGGAGTGCAGTGGCCGGATCTCAGCTCACTGCAAGCTCCGCCTCCCGGGTTCACGTCATTCTCTGGCTTCAGCCTCCCGAGTAGCTGGGACTACAGGCGCCCGCCACCTCGCCCGGCTAGTTTTTTGTATTTCTTAGTAGAGACGGGGTTTCACCGTGTTAGCCAGGATGGTCTCGATCTCCTGACCTCGTGATCCACCCGTCTCGGCCTCCCAAAGTGCTGGGATTACAGGCTTGAGCCACCGCGCCCGGCCGTCTTTTATGTTAAATTAGTTTTAAAAGGGGCTGCTTGAGTCTGCGCCTCTCTCTGTTTAATCTCTAGAAGTGTTGGAGTCATAATGGTAGGAGGTAGAAGCCTGAATCTTTTTTAAAAAATTTAAACTAGATAGTCAGAACACAATGAAATATCTCATTTTCCAAAATGTACTGCAGATTTAAAAGTACAAAGCCTCACTTCTATTAATGCAGTAGCTTTCTTAGCTTTGCGGACAAGCAGAAGAATCTTTCGTGGTTTGATGATAGCGTCTGACTTTGGGATGTTAGGAGTAAAAAGATTTACGCTGGAGTACTCACTCCTCCATCTGATGTCTGCTGTTAGATTGGTACTTCTCTTCACAGTCCCAGTACCTTCTCAGTTTACAGATCTGTTTTTCTGCCCTTGAGTCTTGGTTCAATTTCCATTATCAGCAAGGAGTCAGGAGCTGTAGTATCCTTGTGCAGCAAGTTTCCTTCCACTCTGTCCTTATCAGGGTCAGTGCTGTGGGAGCCCAGGGCACCCACCGTGGGCTACTTTGACTGCTGGCCAGGACCGCTGTCAGGGGCAGAGCATAGGTACGGCTTTTAGACAGCTTTGTTGATGAATAGAATTCCTTTTGATAATGTATTTCCCAACATGCAATCATTAAAAATTTCAAACTTACAGGAAAATTGAAAGAATTTTTCAGTGAACACCCATATATATGCACAACCTAGATTCTACAGTTAACATTTTACCAGACTTGCTTTATCACATGAAGACTACATTATATCATAAAATGAGACCATCCAGTCCCAGGCACTGAAAATTTTCTTTCTAGTAATCCAACAATGGTTTCTTTAAATACAAGAAATCATTAAACCTATAGGTTTTTTTAATTTGTTTGTTTTAAGTCTCTCTCTGTCGCCCAGGCTGGAGTGCAGGGGCGCCATCTCGGCTCACTGCAACCTCCACCTCCCGGGTTCATCCAGTTCTCCTACTCAGCCTCCTACTAGCTGGGATTACAGGTGTGTGTCACCATGCCCGGCTAATTTTTTTTTTTTTTTTAAATTTTTAGTAGAGATGGTGTTTCACCATGCTGGCCAGGCTGGTCTCAAACTCCTGACCTCGTGATCCACCCACCTCGGCCTCACAAAGTGCTGAGATTACAGGCATGAGTCACTGCTCCCGGCCTAAACCTATGGGCTTTAATTCTAAACCTATGATAGCCTGGTTATTTAACTAGAGGGAACAACACTTACGTTACTCCTCCTTTAGCCATTGAGCCAGTGACAGAAGCCCTGAGTGATTGTTCTGGGGGACCCAGAAGTCACAAGAATGGAACAGTTTTGCTTCTGCCTGCCCCAATTCAGAAAGCTGAAATCTTCTTGGTTTATAAGATAGCTGTGACTTCTGTTGGAACCTGCTGAAACTTGTCACATGTGACAGTGTGTGCCAGATTCTTTGGAAGGTTGAATAAAATTTTGAGCCTCAGCTGGAGCTTACAGTGGCTGTTCTTATTGGATCCACAGAATAAAAAGGGCACAGAGCTGCTGCTTGGAGTGGATGCCCTGGGGCTTCACATCTATGACCCTGAGAACAGACTGACCCCCAAGATCTCCTTCCCGTGGAATGAAATCCGAAACATCTCGTACAGTGACAAGGAGGTAGGACATGTCTCTACTGCAGATGCCACTAGTGGCCCAGGAGTCCAGCAAAAGATCTTTCCCCATCTGCCCCGCTCGCTGGAGCCTCCCCAGCCAGGGCATCTCCTTGTTATTCATAGAATCCTTTAATTCCCAGGCTTTGAGGATGTGCTTGTTGATTTTCGAAGTATTTACAGAACAGTATTGGCATCAATAACCCCACTATGACTAATAGGAAGCTGGGAAGCTCAACTTGCCAAGGAGAAACCCCAAAGAATAGTAAACGAAAACAGTAACATTTTTCTCATTACTTGGCTTTGTATTTCTGTCAATAAATTCTCTTTGTATTTTTTTTTTCTTTTTTAGAGACAGGATTTCATTATGTATGCCCAGACTGGATTTGAATCCTGGGCTCAAGCAATCCTTCTACCTCATCCTCCTGAGTAGCTGCTATAGGTGTGCGCCACAGCACCTGGCTTAAATTCTCTTTGTATTTTAAGTGTGGTCTTTATTGAGCTTTCTTTCTGTGTCTGGTGCTTGATACATGTGGCAGAGAAATATATATATACACATATACACATATGGACATATATGTGTTTTGTGTGTGTCTCAGTAATGATATAAATATGTATATTAGGTTAATATGCTTACAAGAATTCCAAAATAATTAAGGTTGAATAACTTAGACAAATGCTCTTAGAATTCAAATATTTCCATATAGGGTGGTGACTTTTACCAAAAAGGTCCCATAATGTATAATCTTATGTTTATTCATCCATTCATTCATTCATTCACTCATCCATTCATTCATTCTTCATTCATTTTATTTTATTATTATTATTTTTTGAGACAGGCTCTCATTCTGTCACTGAGGCTGGAATGCAGTGGCACATGATCAAAGCTCACTGCAGCCTGGACCTCCCTGGGCTCAGGTGATCCTCTCACCTTAGCCTCCCAGGTAGCTGAGACTACAGGCATGTGCCACCACACCTGGCTAATTTTTTGTAGAGATGGGGTTTTGCCACATTGCCCAGGCTGGTCTTGAACTTCTGGGCTCGAGCAATCCTCCCACCTCCGCCTCCCAAAGTGCTAGAATTATAGGTGTGAGCCACCGTGCTCACCTATTCTGCATTAATTTTAAAGGAATCATTGAACATCTGCTTTGTGTTAGATTTCATGGGGGAAACAAAGATGTAGAAGATCCAGTCTTAGCCTTCAAGGAAGTCAAGTAACTACTCACCTGCTATCATAAATAAGTGCTGTGGAAGAGACATGATGTTGTCTTCCATATACAAGCACTTTCACCCTGACCCTCTGAATTTAATCTGTCTAAGAACACTGCTGTAAAGGCAGGGGCTGTGTTGTCATTATCTCTGTGTCACATCAGGAAGCAGAGACACAGAAGGATCCAGTGACCTGTGTCTGAGTGAAGTAGCAGAGGGTAGGAGCTGGAGTTGCTGATGCCACAGCCCCTGCCTTTCAGGGAGGCCCAGAGGCTGAGCCCTGAGAGCACAGGGGCACCAGGGAGAGGGAGGCTCCACTCAGTGACCTCCTGGTACCTGCACAGCCAGGACACAGAGTAGAGAGTGAAGAATAGGAACAGCTTTTGTTGCTGCCTGCAGAGCCCCAAACCTGAGCGTATTTCCTATTTTCTCTTTCTTCATGACAACTCAAGGAAGGGAACACAGGCCCCTGGTTTCCAGTATGTGGTTTTGATCTACTCAACCATGCTTGATAAGACAGACTGAGCCCCTTAATTCAGAACATTCTGACTTTGAAGTTTTTGTAAGTATTTAGCCCAGGAGATAAGCAGATAGGTATTTCTTTTTTAAAATACTTAAACTGAAAGTTCCACATGACATAAAGCTGTATGTGTGCCACCCTATGGTAGTTTTCCATCTCCCAATTTCATAAAGTCTGTGTATTGCCCATCCACACATTTGTGCGCTAAAGACTCCCCAAACACCCGTTCTTCAAAGAAGCCAAGGATTGAAGTCTCCCGTAGTATGGCCTGACACAGTAAACTCTAATATGCCCTCTCTGGGGGCCAGGCGCCATCATGTTCCATCATGTCAGTAACTCATGCAGTAAGCAGAACCCAAGCTGATTTGACATAAAAGAAGTAGTCTTGGTAGTTAGGCATGACAGCCGTGCTGTCAAAACAGAAATGTTAGTTTATTTTAAGTGATCCGTTGATTCTTTGTGTACGCCCTGGCGTGGTGCAGAGCCTGCAGTTTCCCCACTACTTGTGGTTTCCCACTGACAGCTCCAGGGTTTGACAGCAAAGCCAAAAATAAGCTCACAAAATTCATGAATAGCAGCCTACACAAGAGCAACACTGCTTCGAAGTTAACTTGGCCGAAAGCTAAACAAAGGATCATTTTCTGTCCTCAGTGTACTAACCCCTTCTTGGGCAATAGAACATGTGAAAGAAATATTATCTTCCCAAACATATTTATCTGCTTAGCAAGTGTTTCTTGGGAATGGATATCCATTTTGTAAGTGCATCTTGGAAATCTAGAATCTATTTGGTCTTATCTGGAGCGGTTGAGAACAGCAGCCATTTGTTACTTGCAGGCTTTCCCGCTAGTGGTCTAACCCTAGGTTCTCCTACCAAGTCACCACCCTGTCCTTATCATTCATCTTTCTCTCCATTTTGATTTCAGAATCAAGGACTGTTTTCCCTTTTTTATAGTCCTTTTTTCCCCATTTGATTCTATTAACAGCTTTTATCAAAGTATTCCCATGTTCAGAAACCTGTGGTGAGCACAGGTATCCTGTCACATCAAACCTAAACCCTCTTTTTTTTTTTTTGAAATAGGGGTCTACTCTACTGTCCAGTCTGGAGTGCAGTTGTGCAGTTACAACTCACTGCAGCCTTGAACTCCTGACCTCAAGCGATCCTCCCACCTCGGCCTTCCAAAGTGTTAGGATTACAGGTGTGAGCCACCATATCTGGCCACCTCTGACTTTTGTTCTCACTGCCAGCCCCTACGCCTCTTCCTCCCTCCCAGGCTAAGCCTATTATACCACCTCTTCCTCCCTCCCAGGCTAAGCCTATTATATCATCTTAGTCACCAAAAAGCTAATACCACACACACACACACACACACACACACACACACACACACACACACACAGCTCATTTCCCCATCTCTACCTTATTTCTGGTTTTGCTCTGTGCAGAATGCCCCTTCAGCCTGCCTTTTAGCTACCCTGTTGGATTCTTCTTCTAAGATCAGCTTCACTCTCTCTTGCTTCTGGTGGATCTACTCTGAACCTCCACACATTTGTGATTTGCACCACCCAATGAAGCACCAATATATGATGTGATTTCTTGAATAATTGGCTGTTGTTAGCCTAGTTCCAACTAGATGGTGAGCTTCACAAAGGCAGGCCCATGCCCTAGACTATAGTAGCCCTCCAGTGTTGGCCTCAGGGGTGGGCCCGTTAAGGATGCTTATTTTAGGTTGTCAAGAATCCCTTCCCACACTCATGCCTAAGACGGCCTAGAGAGCACACCTTTAGGGTCCTGAGCTTCCACAGCCCGAGACTTGGTGCTCCTAATTCCCCGAGGTTTAGTGCCTGGACACTGGGAAGCCAGGACAAGGCATAGCTTCATGCTGGTCTGTGGCCAGTGTGGTTGCTGCATTTGTGGAATTTCCAATTGGTGGTAACATTCCAGGCTGTCGGACTGAAACTATGTTCTGCTTCATTCTTCCAGTTTACTATTAAACCACTGGATAAGAAAATTGATGTCTTCAAGTTTAACTCCTCAAAGCTTCGTGTTAATAAGCTGGTAAGTTGAGATCCTGGTTTTCATTACTGATAATGGTAGCTTTTCTGAGAATTGAATACTTCTTTTTAAAGAATATCAGAGTGACATCTTGTGAAGTGTAGAATGGTATCTCACTTGGCACATACTTTCTCTTTAGCTTAGAGTTAAAACTAAATTATATCATGAGGAAGGTTTTTTTTTTTTTTGAGACAGAGTCTCGCTCTGTCGCCCAGGCTGGAGTGCAGTGGCAGTGCCATCTCGGCTCACTGCAACCTCCGCCTCCCAGGTTCAAGAGATTCTCCTGCCTCAGCCTCCCGAGAGGATTACAGACATGAGACACCATGCCCAGCTAATTTTTGTATTTTCAGTAGAGACAGGGTTTCACCATATTGGTAAGGCTGGTGTTGAACTCCTGACCTCAGGTGACCCATCCAACCTTGGCCTCCCAAAGTGCTGGGATTACAGGTGTGAGCCATTGTGCCCAGTCATTTCTATACTGTTTTAACAGGCTGTTTTGAAAACTTTTGTATCTGCCTCCTGGTGTACATAGGCAATAGTTCCTTTGGAGTCTTGAGTATACTGGGCTAGGTGGGGTGGCTCATGCCTGTAATCTCAGCACCTGGGGAGGTCAAGGCGGGATAATTGTTTGAGGCCAGGAGTTTGAGACCAGCCTGGGCAGCATAGCAAGACCCTGTCCCCCCAAAAATGAAAATGAATAAAATTAAAAAAAAATAAAAAATAGGGCCAGGCACAGTGGCTCAATGCCTGTAATCCCAGCACTTTGGGAGGCTGAGGCAGGTGGATCACCTGAGGTCAGGAGTTCGAGACCAACCTGATCAACATGGAGAAACCCTATCTCTACTAAAAATATAAAATTAGTTAGGCGTGGTGGCACATGCCTATAAATCCCAGCTACTTAGGAGGCTGAGGCAGGAGAATCGCTCGAACCCAGGAGGTGGAGGTTGTGGTGAGCCGAGATCATGCCATTGCACTCCAGCTTGGGCAACAAGAGCAAAACTTCGTCTCAAAAAACATAAATACATAAAAATAAATAAAAAATAGAATTTAGGAGTAGGGGTACAGGGCTCAGTATATGTTCAAATTTCAAAATTGTGACACATTGTTTTCTAAAGAAGGTGAATTGATTTTTACAGAGCCAACAGTAGTGGGTGAAATTTCTTTTTTGCTATCCTTAATACTTGTATTATCAGCCTTTAAAAATTTTTGCCAATCTTGTGCATCTAAAATGGTATCTCATTATCATATTAACTTTTTTTGTTTGAGATTTTGAAATAGGGTCTCACTCTGTTGCCCAGGCTGAAATGTAATGACACGATCATGGCTCACTGCAGCATGGACCTCCCCAGGCTCAGGTGATCCTTCCACCTCAGCCTCCCCAGTAGCTGGGACTACAGGCACACACCACCATGCCCAGCTAATTTTTTGTATTTTTCATAGAGACGAGGTTTTGCCATGTTGTCCAGGCTTATCTTAAACTCTAGGCTCAAGCAATCTGCTGGCCTCCACTTCCCAAAGTACTAGGATTACACTTCCCAAAGTGCTGGGCCACCATGTCTGGCCAAAGTTTTTGATGTTTTTGTAGAGATGGCATCTCACTATGTCACCCAGGCTGGTCTTGAACTCCTGGGCTCAAGGATCCTCCCACCTTGGCCTCCGAAAGTGCTGGGATTACAGGTGTGAGCTACTGCACCCAAGCTGTTTTCTTTATTGGCTATATCTTCCAGTTGGTGGCTCTGTTTTTCTTTTTTTATGTCTTGACAATAAAAATGTTTAATTTTAATGTAGACAAATATATAAATTTTTTTCTTAATCACTTTTTGCGTCTTACTTGGCATCTTCTCTTATCCTGTGATCATTAAGATATTCTTCTATATTGTCTTCTGAAAGTTTCAAGGGCTTAATCTTTGCATTTAAGTCTTCAATCCTTCTGGAGTTGATTTTTGTGTAAGGTGTGAGGGAGGGATCCAACTTATTTTTTTCCACATGCACCCTGTTGCCTTAGCCCAGCTTACTGAATGAGCTTTCCTATCCTCCCTGGTCTGCAGAACCACATCTTGATGTAGGAGAGTAAGGTGCACCCAGAAGACATGGTGAAGTGTCCTCCAGTGCTCTCTTCATTTGTGATTTTTACCTCCTGGCATATCTGAGGCACCTTCATTTTGCATGTTTCCACAGCTGAGAGCACTAGAGGCCGCTAGCAGGGCTAGTGTTTCACTCCATGCGTTCATCTTCACGTTTACTGCTACCTGCAAGAGCTCAAACTGCTATAGCACTAGTGAGCCGGCAGGCAGTGAAGTAAATTTGTGGATATTAACCTTTTTGTCTGCTTCTGTGGCCACAGATTCTCCAGCTATGTATCGGGAACCATGATCTATTTATGAGGAGGAGGAAAGCCGATTCTTTGGAAGTTCAGCAGATGAAAGCCCAGGCCAGGGAGGAGAAGGCTAGAAAGCAGGTGAGCATGACTTTGTTTTAACTGATGATGTCACTGTGTGATCAGTCCTGGCCTGGGAGGTGAGGAGTGGTTGTGGGCTCGCAGGAGTCTTTTGGCCATGGACATACCTGCTCTTGTTTTATCCCTGTTGGATCTTCATTTGCTGATGCCTACCTGGTGGGATGTCAGCTCTGGAAATGAGGAATAAACCCTAATAGCATATCTAAAAGAAATATCTCAGTAATTTCTACACTTGGAGAAATTAAGTGTGATTAACACCGGTTTGGGACAAAATAGCCAAGAGTGCATGCATCTATCTGTCCAGCTAGCTAGCTTGCTTGCTTTTTTTGCCTGTCTGCCTCCTTGTGCAGCCTTCTCCTTTTCTAATTAGATGGTGATAGAATGCAGGGTGGCATTTCAGTGCTTGCTGCTGGAATGCTAATTGGACTCTGGCCGCAATTCCCCACTGCAGGTGAGACCTCATGGCATGTCACCTGCCCCAGGAGGTGGCAGGAGCACCTATCAGCAGACTGGATGATCTGCATCATTGTTTTCTACTCATAAACCTTCTCTACTCATGGAAATCCACACAACTAATTTGGGCCTTACTGCTGAGAATATCAGTTGTGTTTTTGGATGAACTACTAGATAGAGTAGCAGCGGCTGCAGTTGGCTGCCCTCAGGACTTGGAAGCTCAGAGGTGTAATAATTAGTCTGTGTGCACCTTTCTGATTTTGATACAATGGAGAGGCTGGCTCCCAGCCCTAGGATTTAGAGTGAAATGCCCAGTGTGCTTCCAGCTCTTCATCTCTTTGCTTTCTGAGGTGGCAGGCCACAGATGTGTTGTTTGGGATGCTTTGGGGGTGATGGGATGGATTTGTTGGACAAATAAATCCTACTGAGCCAGCATGGGGTCATAGTGGCAGTTTCATGAAGAGCTCTTGGCAGTGGCTCATCCCTATAACTCCAGCACTTTGGGAGGCCAACGCAGGAGGATCACTTGCCTAGGAATTTGAGGCTGCAGTGAGCTATGATTGCACCACTACATTCCAGCCTGGGTGACCAAGCAAGACCCTGTTTCAAAACAGAAGCAAAACAAAATACCAAAATAAATAAATAAGAAGAAGGAGGAGAGCTCTCTTTGACCTTTTTCTTAGCAGAGCAAAGCTTAGAAGTAAGAAATCTGAAAGTGTCAAGGAATATGTAGCCTGTGGGCCCCGGCAGAGAATAGCAGGAACACTGCGATCGGCACTGCCTACAGCACAGCAGAACCACAAACCTGGCATCTGGGCAACCACAGATCAAGGTCAGACACTGACCTTGGAGCCAGATCTGAAATTTAGAATGTGACTAACTCAATGACTTACCTTCCAGACCTCAGTTTTCTCATCCATCAGGTGAAACTAATGATGTACCTTCTCCATCTCAGATGAAGGGATGTATATTACACCTTACAGTCTTTGTAAGCAGCAAACTGATTTTGTGAATAGGAGGTCCTTTATATTGGGGTAGAGGTCTCCGGGAAAGTACAGTGCCAAGAACTGAAGGAGATTACCTGACCTTTTTTTTTTTTTTTTTTTTAAATAAGAGACTGGGTCTTGTTCTGTCACGAAGACTGGAGTGCAGTAGTGCCATCATAGCTCACTGTAACCTCGAGCTCCTGGGCTTGAGCAATCCTTCTGCCTCAGCCCCTCAAGTAGCTGGGACTACAAGTGCATGCTACCACACCTAGTTAATTTTAATTGTTTTGTAGAGATCAGCTCTTTCTATGTTACCCAGGCTGATCTCAAACTCCTGGGCTCAAGCATTCCTCCCGCTTTGGCCCCCCAAAGTGCTAGGAAGACAGGCATGAGCTGCTGTGCCTGCCTGGCCTAACTGGGCTCTCTTGTCTTGTCTTGTCTTGTCTTGTCTTGTCTTGTCTTGTCTTGTCTTGTCTTGTCTTGTCTTCTCTTCTCTTCTCTTCTCTTCTCTTCTCTTCTCTTCTCTTCTCTTCTCTTCTCTCTTTCTTTAAGAATTATAGGGGGAAGTGGGGAGGGATAGCATTAGGAGATATACCTAATGTAAATGACGAGTTAATGGGTGCAGCACACCAACATGACACATGTATACATATGTAACAAACCTGCACATTGTGCACATGTACCCTAGAACTTAAAGCATAAAAAAAAAAAAGAATTATAGATATGTAGTAAGCCACCTTATGGAAATTGTAATATGATGGAAATTAGAGAACAAATTGGCCAAGCTTTTCACTGACTTGCAAGAAAATTGGAGAACAACTTTCACCGTTTTATTGCTTGTCTTTGCATTATCTTTTCAAGCTCCAATGTATGTAGATGTGTGTATAATATGTGTGTGTGTATATATATATATATATATATTTTTTTTTTTTTTTTTTTACTTAGGATTTAGAAAAAGCAGCAGTCTTAGAAACCTTGTATGACCAGAGTGTGGGATAAGATTGAAGCAAGAAGTAATTAAAATGTGCTTTAAATTATTTAAGGCAGAAAATAATGCAGTGGCCACTTCTGGATTCTGCTTTCTGAACTCAGTTAGTACCCCAGGATCACAGAGGAATGGCACTGTCTTGTACTTGTTCCCCTTATTAAGCTCAGCATGTGGTCCAATTAATGCAGTGATCCAGAAGGCAAGGGAGGTAGTGGTGGCTTTGTACTGTTGCCTTAAGGACAGGGGGCTGTGTTCCCTGCCTGGCTCCCTCCTGTCATAGGCCTGGCTCAGGAGTTGTCTCTGCATGAGGCTGTGCAAGTCTGTGCTGTGGCTGTTGCAGCTCCCCCCTGTGAAATACAATGTGTGAACTATTGATGCATCACGTAGAATGATTCCATCTTCTCTGTGGGTCAGAGGCAAGAGTGGAGCTATTGTTGATGAAATCAGAGATGTGAGAGGGGTCCATGTGGATTAGAAATGGTGAGATGACTTGCCTGCCCAGATGAGAAAGCTGCTTATTTCTGGGGCTCTATCTGAGGGAGGAGGTCCTGCATTGTGTCCCATCAGCCACGGGGCAGAGCCACCTGAGGTTTCCCAACAAAAAGCAGCATTGGCAAGGTAGCCATTTCAGTGCACCATGTATAAGAATGCCTCCGTCTGCTGGGCACGGTGGCTCATGCCTGTAAATCCAGCACTTTGGGAGGCCAAGGCGGGTGGATCACAAGGTCAGGAGTTCAAGACCAGCCTGGCCAATATGGTGAAACCTTGTCTCTACTAAAAAATACAAAAATTAGCCGGGCATGGTTGCAGGCGCCTACAGTCCCAGCTACTGGAGAGGCTGAGGCAGGAGAATTGATTGAACCTGGGAGGCAGAGGTTGCAGTGAGCCGAGGTCATGCCACTGCACTCCAACCTGGGCGACAGAGGAAGACTCTGTCTCAAAAAAAAAAAAAAAAAAAAAAAAAAAAGAATGCCTCTTTCTATCCAGGTCGAGACTCGCTTTGGTTTTTTGTTGGTTGTTCATTTGTTCATTCACTACTAGAATTTTTTTCAAGTGACTCAGCTTTCAACTCTGCAACTGGTTTAGAAGAATGGGGTGGGGAGCAATAAGAATGACCCTGGTTACCTAAAGGAAAGGGAAGGAAAAAGGTCCCAAAAGGGGAGACTCTGGAGATGGGGCATCTTTGGGCACCCTAGGTCTCGAGCCCTGTGATTCAGTGACTTTTTCTTCACCCCCCGCAGATGGAGCGGCAGCGCCTCGCTCGAGAGAAGCAGATGAGGGAGGAGGCTGAACGCACGAGGGATGAGTTGGAGAGGAGGCTGCTGCAGATGAAAGAAGAAGCAACTATGGCCAACGAAGCACTGGTGATTTCTGAGGGGCCGGGGTTCCAGGAGGCTACCTGGGGGCTTCCTTGGCTTTTCTGGAGCTCGGCCTCCTGAAGACCATGAGTTAGCAGCGTTTGCTTTGAAAGACTTAATTTCAGCTTTAAAAAAGATCAGTGCCTTTTCTTTCCACCTGTGTTGGCAGAAGCAGATTTAGTTTGAGCTTATGTGCAGCCAAATTCCACTTTCACCACGAGGTTGCCTTTACAGCAGGGCTTCTCAGCCTGTGCACTACTGACATTTGGGGCTGACCATCCTTTGCTGTAGGCACTAGATCCCAGTAGCAGCACCTCACCCTCCATTTGTAACAATCCAAAACATCTTCAGACATTGCCGTATGTCTCTTTTTTTTTTGAGAGACGGAGTCTTGCTCTGTTGCACAGGCTGGAGTGCACAGTGGCACGATCTTGGCTTACTGCAATCTTCGCCTCCCAGGTTCAAGCGATTCTCCTGCCTCAGTCTCCCGAGCAGCTGGGATTACAGTCACATGCCACCATGCCCAGCTAATTTTTGTATTTTTAGTAGAGACAAAGTTTCACCATGTTGGTCAGGCTGGTTTTGAATTCCTGACCTCGTGATCTGCCTGCCTCAACCTCCCAAAGTGCTATGATTATAGGTGTGAGCCACCGCGCCCAGCCATACTTTTTTTTTCTTCTGAGATGGAGTTTCGCTCTTGTTGCCCAAACTGGAGTGCAATGGCATGATCTCGGCTCACTGCAACCTCCACCTCCCGGGTTCAAGTGATTCTCCTGCCTCAGCCTCCTGAGTAGCTGGGATTACAGGCGCCTGCCACCACACCCGGCTCATTTTTTGTATTTTTAGTAGAAATGGGTTTTCACCATGTTAGCCAGACTGGTCTTGAACTCCTGACCTCAGGTGATCCGTCCGCTTTGGCCTCCCAAAGTGCTGGGATTATAGGCGTGAGCCACCGTGCCCGGCCTGCCACATGTCTCTTGCAGGGGGCAAAAAGCTACTCTGGTTTGAACCACTGATTTAAAGGGAAAGAGCAGAGTTTAAGTTGTTTTTCTCCACATGCAGCAGAAGCCTGGGCTGAAGTGGGTACTCAGAGAAGGTGCTCTTGTTACTCCCCATGGGTGCAGCCCAAAGGACCCTTCTGAAAAGCTGGGGAAAGGGGCTTGTCATCTCTTGTCAGAGAGTCATGGAGGGCACTCAGCAGCAGGACCCCAGGAGTCCGAGACTCTGGTTTGTCGCATCTCAGTGTTCAAGGCAGATCTGGGCGGGAGAATAACACATGATCCGGCTTCAGCTAAGAGCACCGTGCCCTCCAGATGCGGTCTGAGGAGACAGCCGACCTTTTGGCTGAAAAGGCCCAGATCACTGAGGAGGAGGCAAAACTTCTGGCCCAGAAGGCCGCAGAGGCTGAGCAGGAAATGCAACGCATCAAGGCCACAGCCATTCGCACGGAGGAGGAGAAGCGCCTGATGGAGCAGAAGGTGCTGGAAGCCGAGGTGCTGGCACTGAAGATGGCTGAGGAGTCAGAGAGGAGGTGAGGGGGCACTGGGCACCAGACTGGTGAGGAGGCTGGCGAAGGGCCGCAGACCAGCCTTCCCTGAGGCTGAGCTCTACAGCAGCTGTCCTCAAGCTGCTTCCCCATCTTCTGGGCGGGGGGAGGCTCCTCCTTGGCTGATGGTGACTGGTGCTTCATCCATTTTGGGGTTGGCGCTACTGGTTGGGCACAGGAACTCAGTTCTCCTGCTAGGTGGGCCCCTCTGTTGTGTCTCTTTGATAAGCCCCTGTCTCTCTGATGGCCGTGTGTGCAGGAAAACCCCTGAGCATATCCACAGACCGCTTTCAGCTAAAGAGATGTGAGGAGGCTCTTTGTGCATAAAAAAAGCAAAAACAAAACGTGGTTCTTTTCTGCTTTCATTCGGTGGGTCTGCAGGAGAACAGCAGCTGCTTACCTTTAAAGGGGAACTAGTGCCTGCATTCCCCAGCCTTCCTTGGCACATGGGGAAGGGGGGCTAGGATGGTCTCTGTGACTGGGACGTCCCACTCATGGCCAGGTTGAAGGATGGAACTGTTGTCTGTACTTTTGAAAGACTATTATAGGCCTGTAGCCTTCAGATAAACACTGACACATTCCCCACAGCTTTTGGCTCTGTTGATTTAGAGCACTTGAATTTGGCTTTTAGCTACCAAGGTGCAGTCACTACAGTTTTCCTCACCACTCTTTGCATGTTGTTCTGGGAATATGGTTCCCTTTTGCCTGCCCTGCTTCAGGCCCCTTGCTGTATGCGGGTCACACTCGCTGTGCATGATGCAGGTCGGGCCAGGCCTCACATGCCGTGTCCACCCTGAGCCCCATAGGGTGACGATCTGCACCAGGGTGCGGGTGCCCTCAGTGACGGGGCTCATCTTCCTGCTGGAGAAAGTGGGCACAAGGCCCACCAGTGTTTTATCCAGAGGCTGTGAAGATGCAGTTCTTGTATATTCTGCCCTTTGTGATCCAATATAAGAACTTTGATCCTCTGGGCTCTTCCTTTGCCCAGCTCACTCTCACCCAAAAACAAAGCAGAGAAAGCTGCTGGTGCCCCCTCCAGCTCCTCCGTCTCCTGGCTGTAGAAGGTCTGGTTTCTCTCAGTTTTCCTGCTCTTCCAGTTTAGATTTACCAACTCAAATGAAAAATCTCAGGAATGTTGTCCTTGCTTTGGAAGTTCTGATTTCATGTAAATGTCCCTGTCTCACTGTCCTTTTTCACTTCTTCAGGTGCCATCCTCAGGGTTAGGCCAGGTCCCTCCTCTGCAGGGGTGGTGTGGGGTCTTTTCCTACCACCTGCCCTCTTCTGTGAAGCTGACATCTCATTCTTTCCTTGCAGGGCCAAAGAGGCAGATCAGCTGAAGCAGGACCTGCAGGAAGCACGCGAGGCAGAGCGAAGAGCCAAGCAGAAGCTCCTGGAGATTGCCACCAAGCCCACGTACCCGGTGAGCCTGGGGGGCCACCAGCTGGGGCCGCCTTAGTCCTGGTGGGTGATGTTCTCTTTCCTCCCGGCCCTTCAGTTCATCTGGCGGTGCCTTCAGGGTGACCATTCAAGCAAACACATGGCAGGATGAGAGATGCAGAGAGCCTGCAGTTAGGGACCGGGTAGAACATCCTGGTCTGCCATTTGGCTTTGGACTAGTTAGTTGTCTCTTTGGTTGCCTGGATAACAGGCAACAGGGCCTTTTCCAGCTCTGGAATGTTTTTCTTGTTCTACGTAATATAGTCCCAAATTATCCTCAAGCGAATTTGCTCTCTTGCCTCTTAATGCTGAGCTGAATGTAATCTTCAACTATCAGTATGTACCATATATCATAATTATAGTTCTGGGAAGGGATTGGCTGTACACCTCAGAGTGAATTACTGCCATGCAAGAACGAGCAGCCACTCTCAGTTTGGGGACACAGAGGCAGACTTCCATTAAATGGGGTCACAAAATGAATAGAAACCTCTTTCCCTCCTTTCTTCTGTGCATTCAGTTTGGCATTTTATTTTTTATTTTTATTTTTTGCGTATTTGTTCAGTGTCCACATAGTGCCACACAGTTGGAAGTCTCTGTCCTGACAGGTGTTCTCAGGGTGCACAGGTGCCTAGAGGAGGAGGACACAGCCCAGCCTGGAGGGGCAGGACAGGCTCAATATGGTGTCTACACTGATGCTTGAAGGGGGAGCAGGAAGTAGCCAGGTAGAGAAGAGAACATAGGGTATTTAGGGTGAGGGCACAGATGCACACACATGGCCCAGACTCACACACAGCACAGTCATCTACATGGCACATCCATACACACAGCACAGACACACACATGTACCCATACATATATTCATGCACATGGCACATCCACACACACAGCACGGACACACACACGTACCCATACTTACATTCAAGCACATGGTACAGGCACATACATGACCCAGATGCACACAGGGCACCAGAGCCACAAGCTGCCCAGGGTTTGAGGTGGGGAAAACGTAAGCAGTTTGCTGTTGCCATATATCCTGGTTCTCTGTTACTATGTAACAACCCACCCAAGCCAACTGTGTGGCCGAAACAACCCTTTATTATACCTCTGGTGGCTTGTTGGGTTGACTGGGCCAGACAGAGATCCTTGCTGGGGATCTCTCTGGTGGTCACAGTCAGATGGTAGCTGGGACTGGAGTCGTCTGAGCACTCAGCTGGGCTGAACACCTGAGATGTGTGTTTTGTTTTTATTTTTTATTTTGTTTATTATTATTATTATTATTTTTTGAGAGAGAGAGAGTTTTATTTACTCTGTCACCCAGGCTGGAATGCAGTGGCAAAATCTCGGCTCACTGCAACCTCCGCTTGGTAGGCTCAAGCGATCCTCCCGCCCCAGTCTCCTGAGTAGCTGGGACCACAGGCATGTGCCACCATGCCCAGCTAATTTTTTTTTTTTTTTTTGGTAGGGACAGGGTTTTGCCATATTGCCCCAGCTGGTCTCAAACTTCAGAGCTTAAGTGATCTGCCTGCCTCAGCTTCCCAAACTGCTGGGATTATAGGCATGAGCCACTGTGCCCAGCCTCTATGTGTTGTTTTTAAAATATACACTGGAGCAAAGCTTATACACTGCTGTAACTGCTCTCTCCTCTTAGCAGTCAATCCTGGAGGAGATCATCCATATCAGCTTTTTAATCATGTTTTGTTGTGCGGATGGATTGCAGTTCATTTAACCAGTCCCTCACGGATGAGTATTTAGTCTGTTTTCTTTTGCAATTTTGAACAAAATGGCACTGAACATCCCTGAACACAAATCTTGACACACACAAGTGAATATATTGGTAGAATAAATTCTAATAATAGAACCATGGGGTCAAATTTTCAATTTTGATACTCTTCAAAGAAGTTGTACCAGTTCATGCTCTCACTGATGGTGCAGCAACTAGTACTGGTTTTTGCTGGAAATTTTTATGAAGTATAACATACATGTAGAGAAGTGCCCAGATTACAACTGTACAGCTTGAAGAATTTTCACAAACTGAACATACCTATGTACCCAGCACCCAGATCAGAAAACAGGACATCCCTGGCACCCCAGGAGCTGTCTCTCAGCACCCCTGCAGACAGTCTGCCTCAGGCCTTGAGAATGTCTCAAATGAATGTTCCAAGCCTCTGCTCTTTCCCAGACAGTGTCCTAGACTCAGTACGGGATCCAAGGATGAAAAAGAGGCAGATTGTTTACAGGAAACTTGCAAATAGTAGAAAGAAGATACAGCCAAAAAGAAATCTTTTACAGGGTGGAATTGCAGAAGAACCATTAGAGAACTGTAAACACAGCATTAAGGGACAGTAAAGAAAAGGGTTGCCGGCTGGCTGGGAGGGGCTAGAAAGGCTTTGGTGAGAGATCATGGTGTTTGAGAAGGGCCTTGAAAGAGCGATGGAGCATAGGGAGGAGAAATGGGATAGGCAGGGGTACAGAGATGGGAAGGCAGTAGTCCAGGGGATAATAAACAATACTGACTGTGACTTAGTAGGGCAAATAGTAGGAGAAGCCAGGGAGCTAGATTGGGGCCCTCTTTAGATGACCCTTTGTTCTGGGATGAAAGTCAGAAACAAAAACCAAAAAAAACTACACCACCCCTGCTTCAAGACCTACTCCGGTTCCATTGTCCAATCCCAAGCCCCTGGGTGGGCAGGTGGAGCCCTTTGTGGTGGTGCCCATCTCCCACCCCACCTCTCCACACTGTATGGCAGACTCCTGGCACCCTCGCTGGGCAGTGCCCCACCCATTGCCATACCTCCCACCTGGCAAACCTTCTCGTGGCACTGTCTTGGATCCCAGCAAAAGCAGCATCTCTTCTAGCCTCTGTTCGCTCCCTGGCTACAGTGTTTACCTTTTTTAACAGTGATGATCTGTGAACACATCTATTTCCTGAACACAACTTTCAGCTGCTCAAAGCCAAGGATGCTGTCTTGTTTTCTGCATCTCCAGCCCCTCTCACAGGGCCCGGGAGTTTCCTAAATGAAAAAGCGAGTGGGAGTTTGTGTTTGATTCAGCTGAGCGTGAAGAACGGTTAGAGATTTGAGGGGTGAGGGATGACTTTCCTGGATTTGTAGTCTTTGGTATTGTTCACCTGGCAGTGGCAAATGTGGAGGGACTGAAGTGGAGGGGCTCATAGTGGCATTGGGAGATAGGACCTGAGTTGTGCCTATCGCCGCTGTGGCTGCTGGAGGATCAGTTGTCAACACAGTAGTGCCCCTCTGTTCTTGTATGACCCAAGCTCCTAATCCGAAATTTCTCATTAATAGCCCATGAACCCAATTCCAGCACCGTTGCCTCCTGACATACCAAGCTTCAACCTCATTGGTGACAGCCTGTCTTTCGACTTCAAGGATACTGACATGAAGCGACTTTCCATGGAGATAGAGAAAGAAAAGTATGTAGCCCCCTGTGCCCTGCTGTGGGCAGCCATGAACCAGAGTGAGTGATTGGGGCCTTGGGAAGCTGGGGCAGAGGTGAGGGGTTGCTGAAACAGCCTGTCATTAGCTCCTACAAAGGTTTGCTCTGCTCTTACCTGCTGGAGGAAGAATTTCCTTAATTGGAAATTAAGGGACAACAGATCAGCATTCATTCTGAATGAATAAAAATAACACTTGACTAGTGACCTGGAGTTTATGATGGCTCTAAACCTCACTTAAAGTGTAGGACTGGGTTGTTAGCATCTCTGAGTCAGTTCAACTGCTGTTATACTACTGGACTGTAGTCGCCTCCTAGTTGAGTTTTCCAGTGACTGGGATCTACGGTGGTTCCCTTGTCTAGAACAAAGAAAGATTAGAGAAGAGACTCAGGCTCAAGGCTAAGGAAAGCTGACAGCTGGTGGGGCCACTTTGCTGCAGTGGATGGCACTGGGCAGGGCCCCAGCATGGCCTGATCATGGCAGCTTTTGCTGAACTGCCCTCCATCTTCCCTTTATGGTGGGTAGAAGTGGATCAGAGATGGAAAGGAAAGGATCCCCACTGCAGAGGAAGTCTAAGCAAGGGCCCCTAGTTCCCAGAGCTAGTGGTAAGTTGGTTAACTGCCACTGCTTGCCGGAGGACAACCACAGCAGCTACCATGCATTGAGTGCCTGTGTGTCAGGGTTTTTGGCTTTTGTCTCATTTAATTCCTACTAACTGACAAACATCAAACTGACATCAAAGGTAGGTTTTCATGTTCCCATTTTATAAGGGAGAATTCAGATTTAGAGAGTTTAGTGAACTCCCCCAGCATCACACAGCTGATGCAGAGGAGCCCCTGGGTTGAAACCCCTCACCCATCTGACTCTGCAGCCCATGTGCTTTTACCAAGGGTAGTATCCTCAGGAAAAACCTTTGGGGAAAGTGTCTCCATGGAGTCCTGTATGGGCAACCACAATCCAGGCTGTTTTTCTTTGGGCTTTCACATTGAGGGTATAGCTAAGTAGCCAGTGAACCAGAGCCTCTAGCTGTCATATCTGCTGTCCATGTTCCTTTCACCATTATCCAGACATATATATTTATGTGGTTGGGATCGGGGATCAGGGTGAAGCTATTCTGCTATTTTATAGTTTGTATTTTGTTACTATCTTAGTTTGTTTTGGCTACTGTAACAAAATACCAGTGGCTAGGTAGCTTATAAACAACAGAAATTTATTTCTTGGCCAGGCACAGTGGCTCATGCCTATAATTCCAGCACTTTGGGAGTCCAAGGCAGGCAGATCGCTTGAGCCAGGAGTTCACACCAGCCTGGGCAACATGGCGAAGCCCCATTTCTACTAAAAATACAAAAATTAGCTGGGTGTGGTGGCGCATGCCTGTGGTCCCAGCTACTCGGGAGGCTGAGGCAGGAGGATTGCTTGAGCCTGGAAGGCAGAGGTTGCAGTGAGCCCAGATCATACCACTGCACTCCAGCCCAGGCAACAGAGAGACACCCTGTCTCAAAAAAAAAAAAGAAAAGGAAAGAAAGAAATTGATTTCTCACAGTTTGGGAGGCTGGAAAGGCCAAGATCAAGGCACGGGCAGAGGTGGAGTCTGGTGAGGGCATTCTTCCTGGTTCATAGTCAGCCCTTGTCGCTGTGTGCCCACCCAGTGGAAGGGATGAAGGGTCTCTCTGGAGTCTCTTTTATAAGGGCACTAATCCCATTCATGAGGCTCTACCCTCGTGACTTCCCAAAGGCCCCATCTCCTGACGCCTGTGGTTTTTTTTTTTTTTTTGAGACGGAGTCTCGCTCTGTTGCCCAAGCTGGAGTGCAGTGGTGCGATCTCAGCACACTGTAACCTCTGCCTCCTGGGTTCAAGCAATTCTCCTGCCTCAGCCTCCTGAGTAGCTGGGATTACCGGCCCATGCTACCACGCCCAGCTAACTTTTGTATTTTTAGTAGAGACAGGGTTTCACCATATTGGTCAGGCTGGTCTCAAACTTCTGACCTCATGGTCCGCCCACCTTGGCCTCCCAAAGTGCTGGGATTACAGGCATGAGCCACCACGCCCAGCTGGCAATTAGGTTTCCACATATGAATTTTGAAGACACGAACATTCAGACCATAGCACTTCTTACCCTTGCACATATTGGCAGTCTCTATACTAACCATGGCAATCCCTATGGAATGTTTTTGGTATTTGTATTGCACGGTTTTTCTGGCCATGCCTTGTAGTTGGACGCTTTGTGGGTGGTTTCCAGACTTTCACCATCATAGATGCTGTCACTCAGTGTGTCTGTTCTCAGGTGAGGGTAGGGATCTTTTCTTCCTTGCGTTGGGTGAGCTTCTGAGTGAGCTTCTGTCATCTTTAGATGAAGTCTCAGAACAAGTGGGACTGTGGATGTGGCCTATCAAAAGAGATCACGTGAAGCTGGGCGCTGTGGCTTGTGCCTGTAATCCCAGCACTTTGAGGCCAGGGGTTCAAAGCCAGCCTGGGGAGCATAGCAAGATCCTATCAAAAAAAATGAGTTTACTTGAATTACTGCTCCAAGAAGGGTTGAGACAAGGAGATTGTTCTGGGTTCCCAGGAAGCTTGTTTCATGTATTTTTTTTTTTTTTGGTGCAGAACGAAAAGCTGTCTGTGACAGCTAGTATTTGTAGAGCCCCCTATGAGAATTTACCAAGGACTTTTCTACTCTTTCTTTTTCTTTTTCTTCTTCTTTTTTTTTAATAGAGGCAGGATCTCTTTATGTTTCCCAAGCTGGTCTCCAACTCCTGGGCTCAAGCAATCCTCCTGCCTCAGCCACCCAAAGTACTGGGATTACAGGTGGAGCCACCATGCCTAGCCTCCACTTTTTAAAAATTTAATCCTGACCACGGCCCTGTGATCATTATCCCAATTTTAATGATGAGGAAACATTCATAGCACTTAAGTGACCAGCCTAAGCTCCACGGCCTGTGAGTGGCCAAGTAAAGATGTGAACCTCAGGCCTCAAACCCTAGATCCTGCACCAAGCAGCTTGTGGGCCACAGAGCACCTGAGCCGTATCTCACTGTCGCCCAAGCCCTGATGCATGATACCCTCTTGCCGGCAGAGTGGAATACATGGAAAAGAGCAAGCATCTGCAGGAGCAGCTCAATGAACTCAAGACAGAAATCGAGGCCTTGAAACTGAAAGAGAGGGAGACGGCTCTGGATATTCTGCACAATGAGAACTCCGACAGGGGTGGCAGCAGCAAGCACAATACCATTAAAAAGGTACCCAGGGTCTCTTTCTTGTATTTTGCTGATCAGGACCATCATTAATGAAATATGAGGTTGGCATCTGGTTTTCTCAGTAGCCAAGTCACTAGACTGTTAGCATCTTTTGTATGTACTTAGTTGAGGAAATTTTTAAACTTATGCCAGAAAGGGAATGTAATCTGCCAGTGACTAGGAACCCATTGGCTGGATGGCAGTTGAGCTTGTGTTAAAAGCTCTGACATAATGAACCCCTGTTACACAGGGGTTTTGATTCATCATTTAGCAGTAAAGCATAAAGCCCTTTTAAGCCAAGGGGTGTTATGCCCAGGGAGCTGCCTTACTTTATGAGAAAGCAGAATGAAATGGAGGCTATTGAGAATGCACTTTCCCTCTAGTCTTGTTGTGTCTTTAAGTGGCAAGGACTATAAAACCAAACTGAATTTTTAACTTTTTTCATACTTAAAAGGAAGTGTCTAGGAGAGAACCTCTTTGTTTTGAAAGAGAAGACTTTATTATGTTGCAAATGGTTTCATATCTTTCTCTATTGGTATTTTGAGCTTTCAGCATTGTTGAGTTTCAGAAGCTAAATTTCATACTAATTATCAGCCCAAGAGTATACCTTTTTCATTTGGGCCAAGCAGAAGGGTCCTCTCTTGCCAAATAATGCTCTGCTCTTAACTGATAGCCCAGGATCAGGTTAACACCTATAAAATAGGTGTTATTAAGATAAAACTGGGCTGGGCGTGGTGGCTCACGCCTGTAATCCCAGCACTTTGGGAGGCCGAGGCGGGTGGATCACGAGGTCAGGAGATCGAGACCATCCTGGCTAACACAGTGGAACTCCACTTCTACTAAAAATACAAAAAAATTAGCCAGGCGTGGTGGCGGGTGCCTGTAGTCCCAGCTACTCGGGAGGCTGAGGCAGGAGAATGGCGTGAACCTGGGAGGTGGAGCTGGCAGTGAGCCGAGATTGTGTGACTGCACTCCAGTCTGGGAGACACAGCGAGACTGTCTCAAAAACAAACAAACAAACAAAAAGATAAAACTGTCCATTGACTTTAGGTGATACTGATGCAGTTAATTTTTTACTCTTTACCTCAGTCTTTAAAATGGGCTTCCAGTTTTACGGACTGTCTCTGTTTTTAGTGGTTAAGCTGTATCTGAAAACTCCAGGGGATCTGTTTCTACCTGCCATCGTTACTGGATACAGCAGGCAGCCCTGACTTTTACCTCTCGACTCCAGTCAGAACTGGCACTGGGTAGAGAATTCCTTTTAATAGTGCAACCTAGAAGGAAAGGCATTTCCACATTCCACATTCTTCTTTTCTCTGGCTTCTGTAATTTACCAGGCTTCCCTTCCAAAACAAAATTATTAAATAGTAAAGAGAAGTTCAAGGGAGGCCTCAGCCATTAAGGAAAGAGGTAAAACAATGACTGAGCCAGTGAGCCAGTCAGCCCTTAAATGAACTGCCTTAGACACCCCATCTCACCCCTTACCCCCAGCCTTGTCATCTGGGTCCCCGGAACAGTCTCACCATTTCCACTGCGGCTGCAATGAGCAGGGGGGCCTTCAGCCACAGAAACCTGCAGTGTGAAAGCTGGAGAGACCCCGTTCCAAGCCATTAAAACAAACAAGATCACTCGTCACGATTTCAGGCCTATCCAAGCATTTTGCAGATAGCACTTATGGCATTGTTGATATCACAGGGTATGTTTTTGTTTTTCTTCATTTTATTTTGCTGGTTTAGCCTCAAGCCCAAGGCAGAAGACCTATCTGCATTTGAGCCCTCAAAGTAGGTTGTTCCCAGGTATTCTCTCTGTGGTGATGGCACTGCCCTCTGTGATACTAACCCGTGCATGAGCTTGCCTGTCTCTGTCCTCAGGCCACACTGAGCCCTTACGAGGGCAGGTGGTGCCTGGGTACTGGCCGCAGCATGCTTTGAGTCTAAAAGCAGGCACCCGCCCTGTGGAGCCAGACCAGCCTCCAGGGCCCCAGAAGACTGCCTCGTTCCGAAGAGCATGTCATGGGGCTGTAGGACCGGCCGTTCTTCCCATCTCGTGTCATTGTTGGGCTGGGGAAGGTTATGGCTTCTTGTCCAGTCAGGTGTGTCTATAAGTCCTTTGTCTTGGTGGCATACTCCTAGCATGGAAATGGGGTCAATCTGGGCACTTTTGAGACTGATGTCTGTAACTCGAGATCAAGACCTTTTACGCGGTGACAGCCTCTCAAGACCCGTGGTCACTCCTGGCAGCTTCTGGTCGTGGGGCGAAGGGGTTGCCTGTGCTGGCTCATTTTCCTTTAGAGCTTTCCCTTTCTGTACACAGCCCTTTTCCTTTCAAATAAAGCAAACCCAGAGCACAGGGGTCTGATTTGTGAGTCCACGGGGAGTGGACTGCCTGTTCGTCCGTGCTCAGCCGCCTCTGCTTCAGCTTCCACTCCACAGGCTGAGCAGAGATGTGGTCAGAGTGAACTCACATTGGAACAGTACAGTCATGGCACCCCGGAGAGGAGCGGTCACTGGTTGCTGAATGAATTAACTGAATGTTTGCTGCTTTTCTCCTGCAACAGTTCGTTATTATTCCAGCATGCCTAGGCAGTAGAGAGAATGTATTTTGCCCAACAATAAAATGACATCCTGCCTCTACTTCTCACCTAATCCCCAGTAGTACCCATGCCAACAAGCTCCACACCACCCGACAGCAGCGTAGGATGTGTCCATTGGAGTCTTCCCCGCAGTTTCTGCTCATAGAGTAGAATAAGCTAATTGGAACCTTCCTACCAAAAAGAGGTCTGGCATAAGATAGATCCTACTTGTGGTCGTTATCCCATCAAGAGAGGTCAGCTGTTAAAGTCCCTGATAGATCTTATTAAAAGGTACACTTGAGCCATCAGTGGTTCCAAGAATCCATGACATGAACCCTGTTTTGTATGTGACACTTTCATTTAGCGGGCTCCTGTTTCTTCAGCTTTCATACCCATGTTGGCATTGATACCCTGATACAGAACAGTCCGTGCTCTGAGCAGGGCAGTTATGGCCAGCGTTGTCATGGGCAGGCCAGCTCACAGCACCCAGAGCAGCCAGGTGGACCCACCTTGGTTTACTGAACTTTTTGTAACCACGAGGACAAGCAGAAAACCCCGCTGCATTTCACCCAGTGCTGCCAGGTGTTCCCTCCATGGGAAGGTGCTGCTCAGCCCGAATGTGATTTCTTCTTTCTTCCTTCTATAATGATGCAGAGTGCTGAAATTCTTCAGGGTCCTGATTCTGACTGTCATTTCACACTGAGCTTTTACTGCAGACAAAAGAAGTTTCATTTTTAGTTAAATTTGCACTGCTCCTAGGACATACATGGATGCATTTATTTATTCATTCATTTTAATGTCTTGATGTGAACTTGTTTTTAAAGCAGGCTGCCAGGCAGTTAATCAAACACTCGGGTTAATCAAGGGTTAATAAAAGCATGGACTTGATGTTTAATATGACAGGCGTTCTCTCAGCATCACTAGATTAAATAGTGCTGCACTACTAAATTTTGCTGCACATGAAGTTCAGTGCACGTTCCATTTTCTAGACTTTGGCAGTCCCTGTGGTCAGTGACCGGGACTGATGAGCAGCCACATGCCTGCACTAGGGTGGCTCTGGGGTGGTGCATGCTGCAGTCTGGCTGGCACAAGCCTAGCTGAAGAGAAGTGCTGCTTTAGGCTTGGATGTGGGAATACCTAGATGTCAAGGGCAGAACTCCATCTAGAATGCCTGGGGATGAGATGCAAAAGCTGGTAGTGAATGGAACAGTTTCCAGTGTCCAAAAGCTCACTAATCTGGGATCAAACCAGCCTGCATTGATATTAGTTTTATTTTGTTTTGAGACACGATCTCCCTCTGTCACCCAGGCTGGTACGTTCTTGGCTCACTGCAACCTCCACCTCCCAGGCTCAAGTGATCCTCCTGCCTCAGCCTCCCAAGTAGCTGAGACTACTAATTTTTGTATTTTTTGTAGAGATGGGGTTTCACCATGTTGCCCAGGCCGGTCTTGAACTCCTGAGCTCAACTGATCTGCCCAACTCTGCCTCCCAGAGTGCTGGGATTATAAAAGTGAGCCACCGTGCCTGGCCTCTTTTGTTTTTTTTTTTTGTTTTTTTTTTTGTTTTTTTTTTTTTTGAGACGGAGTCTCGCTCTGTCCCCAGGCTGGAGTGCAGTGGCCGGATCTCAGCTCACTGCAAGCTCTGCCTCCCGGGTTTACGCCATTCTCCTGCCTCAGCCTCCCGAGTAGCTGGGACTACAGGCGCCCGCCACGTCGCCCGGCTAGCTTTTTGTATTTTTTAGTAGAGACGGGGTTTCACCCTGTTAGCCAGGATGGTCTCGATCTCCTGACCTAGTGATCCGCCCGTCTCGTCCTCCCAAAGTGCTGGGATTACAGGCTTGAGCCACCGCGCCCGGCCCTCTTTTGTTTTTAATGAGGTTTTTTGTTTGTTTTGTTTTGTTGAGACAGGATCTCACTCTGTCACCCACATTGGTGACAGCCTCAACCTCCTGGGCTCAAGCGATCCTCTCACCTCAGCCTCCCAAGTAGCTGGGACTACAGGCATTTGCCACTACGCTTGACTGATTTTTTAATTTTTATTTTTGTAAAGATGGGTTTCGCCATGTTGTCCAGGCTGGTCTCGAACTCCTAAGCTCAAGTGGATCTTCCCGCCACAGCCTCCCAAAATGCTGGGATTACACACATGAGCCATCTCGCCCGGCCATTGTGTTTGTCCTCGGTTTCAGTACTCTTCTGCCTCACTGAGAGGTCTCAGAGTCTGCTGTGTGATTTCAGCAGTACCCATGGGGGCTGTGTAACATTGAAGCTAATTCAAGGAGTTTGCCCTTAGGTTATGAAGGGTTACCACATTTCCTCAGGAATGCTGAGCGGCTATCCAGTCGGATTAACCGAGGTTCCTACTTCTCTGCCACTTCCTTTTTCTATAATTCTTTTTTTTTTTTTTTTTTTTTTTTTGAGACGGAGTCTCGCTCTGTCGCCTAGGCTGGAGTGCAGTGGCACAATCTCGGCTCACTGCAAGCTCCGCCTCCCGGGTTCATGCCATTCTCCTGCCTCAGCCTCCCGAGTAGCTGGGACTACAGGCGCCCGCCCCTGCGCCCGGCTAATTTTTTCTATTTTTAGTAGAGACGGAGTTTCACAAGATCTCCTGACCTTGTGATCTGCCTGCCTCGGCCTCCCAAAGTGCTGGGATTACAGGTGTGAGCCACCGCGCCCGGCCTTCTATAATTCTTATGCTCGCTCGCGCGCTCTCTCTCTCTTTTTTTTTTTTTTTTTTTTTTTTTTTTGAGACGGAGTCTCGCTCTGTCGCCCAGCCCAGGCTGGAGTGCAGTGGCGCGATCTCGGCTCACTGCAAGCTCCGCCTCCCGGGTTCACGCCATTCTCCTGCCTCAGCCTCCCGAGTAGCTGGGACTACAGGCGCCCACAACCGCGCCCGGCTAATTTTTTTTGTATTTTTTAGTAGAGACGAGGTTTCACTGTGGTCTCGATCTCCTGACCTTGTGATCCGCCCGCCTCGGCCTCCCAAAGTGCTGGGATTACAGGCGTGAGCCACCGCGCCCGGCCCCTCTCTCTTTTTTTTTAATTCTACTTTAAGTTCTAGGGTACATGTGCACAACGTGCAGGCTTGTTACATATGTATACATGCAGCCATAAAAAAGGATGAATTCTTACTCTCTCAAGGCACAGTGTCCTCACCTTCAAAAGGTGAATAAAAATAGTCTTTGCCCCCAGGACTGTTGTGAGGGATAAATGAGAGAATGTGCATGAAACACTCAGTGCACAGTCAGAGCTCAGTAAGGGGTTAAAACTCTGAAAAGGGAAAATCTGCTTGTGATCCTGCAGCAAAGGGCGAAGGACAGCATGTGGGCCACACCGCCAAATCTAGGTACACAGCTTGTGCTGGGCATCTTCATTCATTGTATTAATTGCTACGTGGCTGGAAGTAAAAACTTTTAAAAAGCCATAATTGGCCAGGCACAGTGGCTTACACCTATAATCCCAGCACTTTGGGAGGCCGAGGCAGGTGAATCACCTGAGGTTGGGAGTTCGAGACCATCCTGACCAACATGGAGAAACCCCATCTCTACCCAAAATACAAAATTTGCCGGGTGTGGTGGCGCATGCCTGTAAACCCAGCTACTTGGGAGGCGGAGGCAGGAGAATCGCTTGAACCTGGGAGGTGGAGGTTGCGGTGAGCCAAGATCATGCCATTGCACTCCAGCCTGGGCAACAAGAGCAAGACTCTGTCTCAAAAATAAATAAATAAATAAATAGCCATAATTAACTTCACTGGTTCCTTGTAATATTTGACTTGGGTTTGCAAGGATATATTTTTCTCCTCTTGCTAATCTTAACTTCCTATATTTCCATTTTTCCCAATTGATGATCAGTACAACTAGTTTGGCATTTGCATCTGAGTCAGAGCAGTGCTAGCGATCAGAAGCCACCCTAGGGAACCTGGAGTTGTTTCATTCTCAGTGGGAGCGACACGTGTCCTGGCATCTGAGCCTTCCAAGTGAGGGGGATGAGTCTGGCAGTCAGGCTGGGGTTGGGGGACACAGGGTGCCTTGAGCCTGACTTTTGTGCCTTCAGAGCCACAGTGCTGATGATGGGAGTGGTGGCTTGGTGTGGCATAACTGTACCACCACACCTTGAAGGTAAAATGCAGTCTTGGAATATATACATTCAGGGTCTTTCTTTCATCCTTTCTCAAAAGAGGGGTTTCAGTCTCCCAATCCTGAGCTGGTCTGAGTGTCAGCAAACAAAGTCATCACTTTTGTGCCTGTGGTCTCCCAGGGAGCACAGGATTTCCAAGGAAATTGATGGATGAGAAATCATGGGGGTGGTGGAGCTTAGAAAGCTTATTTCATTAGTAAATGGTTTGAACCGTCAAGGTCCAGCTGTGGTTTCCACTGATGGAGGAACAGGAAGAAGAGGAGCCTTGACATTTATCTCAAGCGCCAGCAGCTTCTCTTGGATCAGGAAGACATAAAAGTCCAATGTCATCTTCAATTTGTGCGGGCTCCCCTTGGAGTTGCAGAGCCGGTGAAGTGAAGTAGAACAGTTAAAAAAACACCCGGGGAAGTGATAAATCACAGAGAGAGATTGCATATGCGGGAAAGGCGTCTCCCACAATTAAAACAAGTGGCTAGAGCCTCCCTGGCGACCTCTGGTCTGCACTGCCAGCCCTGAAGATGGCTGCTAAATTACTTAAGTTTAATAGGTAGTTAATATAGCCAACCCTCCTTATGACCCCATTGGGCCGAATGGCTCTGCTTGCTCTAGGAACTGGGTGTTGTATGGGTAGAGCATCCTTGGCCTTGACATAAAAGGTAGCATACTGGCTCGCCAGCCCCGAACCTTTCCTTTCTTGTTGCTGGAGCAAGGCAGGGGTGAGAGGGGGAAGGAAAGAAAAAGGAGTGGGGAGTGGGGTGGGTAGCAAGCATTAACAGGGAGCAGTAGCAGCACCAGATGTGGGCGTAGCACACTGCGAAGAAATTGCAGAGGCCATCCGAATTCTTCCTCTCCACTTCCTGGCTCTGTGGAAGCCCAGGGAAGGCTTTAGGAACTGTGGGCTGTTCTTAGTGCTCCTCCCGGCTGGGACACCTTGAGCTCATCCCTGAAGGCCACTCCTACCACTCTCACACACTGAGTTCCTGGTTTCTCGTAACTGTTGAGAGCTTAGTTTTCTTGCTTGTTTCTCTAGATAGAAGAACTATCAGCCTCTTTTCCAAAAGTCTACAAGCCAATCCTCTTTTTGGTTAAGAGACTTTACCTGGTCAAGCAGTTATTCTTTGGGAGGTGTTGAAGAGCCTACAAACCTGCTTTGCCTGCCTAGGTATTTTACGACCATTTGGAAGTGCCTGAGGATATTACCAGGCCTTATTTGATGCAGTAAAACATCCCGTTTGGCCCCTGGGCACTGAAGATATGTTTCAGTGCAGCTCTCCTCCGCACCGGATTTGTTGCTGCAACAGTGGGAGGGAAGAGCCGGATGCAAACTCATTCTTCGAGCCCGAGGTTCTGTTCTCATGATCCTTGCCGTGATTTCTCTTTTGATGTTGGCAATTTAAAAATGACATCAGTCTATCTGGACCTTTTTCCTAAGGCTCTTGCTCAGATCACTCAGTAGATAGCCGCCACCTGCCCAGTAAGGTGAATCAGGCCCATTAGGCCATTTGTCAGGGGAAGGAACGGAGGAGCAGCGGAGGGCCCCCCCGGCGCCACAGGGCAGCCTGCAAAGCAGGCAGACAGGTTTCCAGGCAGCTTCTGCTGCTTTGGGTCCCTCAGGGATTAATACACAAAAAAGGCCCCTTGGGTATTCAGTGGCAGATTTCTCTTGAGAGCAGATAAAGTCGCTAATACCACATTGGATTTGTTCATTGGGGTGGACTTGGCCTTTCATTCCAGCTCTGTGTAGGTTAAGTGTATGGATAGTGCTCCCACTGTGCACATCACTAGATGGCATTTGGGTGCAAACTGTCCCTAGCAAGACTGCAGAAAGGCTTGATCTGGGATGTGGTGGCTCATGCCTGTAATCCCAGCACTTTGGGAGGCCGAGGCGGGCGGATCACGAGGTCAAGAGATCAAGACCATCCTGGCCAACATGGTGAAACCCCGTTTCTACTAAAAATACAAAAATTAGCTGGGCGTGGTGGCACGCGCCTGTAGTCCCAGCTACTCAGGAGGCTGAGACAGGAGAATTGCTTGAACCTGGGAGGCAGAGGTTGCAGTGAGCCGAGATCGCACCACTGCAGTACAGCCTGGCAACAGAGTGAGACTCCGTCTCAAAAAAAAGAAAAAGAAAAAGAAAATCTTGATCTGACCACTTAGTACAGCCATCCCCCTTCACTGGCCCTTCCTCTTGGCTCATTTGGAAGGGGGAAGGTTTCCCACACCCCAAACCAAAGATTCTTTTGGAATTTGCTGCTACTGGATTCAGCTGTCACCTTTCTGCTCTGACTCTGCTTTCTCCCCATGGATCCGCGTGCCAGAGGATCTGCACGTCCTTTTGTGTCTACACCCTCCCCCGCTCCTTCGTTTTCAATATGTAGTAGTGGAGAGGAAGTATAACATGATTTTAGGGCTCACATTTCAATTGCACTGCATTTTTATGGGACAAGCAGAGACCCAGCACCTGGAGTTATTAGGTTAGTATCTAAAATGGGTTCAGCGCTGTGAGTCTTATTGTTTAAAATGAATGAGATGGTCCCCTCCTGCCTTCTTTTCTCCTCCCTTGGGATGAGTGGATTGAGGCAAGGCCCCCAGAGACGAGCTGAAGGAATCCTGGTGCTCTGATTAGTTTTGTTCCCCAGCTTAATTGTACAGCTTCCTTTCTCTCACCACTGATAGCCGAAGTGGCTCTGTGTCTCCCCCCACCTTCCCTTGCTTTAGGAACAAGATGATCACAATGCAGCCTTGTGAATCAATTTTCTCTCTGTGCTGATGAAAGTGTAATTCATTCTTAATCAAGCAGGCTTGCTGCTGCAGGCTCCGTGCCGGAATACATTTAGTTACCCTCCCATCACTTTGGGAAACGATCCCCCAAAAGGACTTTTAGAGGAGAGCTGGAAGGAGAGTTGGCTGTGCGCCTCGTACTGTGGTTTTCCAGCAGGGGGCACTCTCAGGAACGATGCTGGCGGAGGCTTTGTAGCTGGAAGCCTTCTGCTGCTGGCAGGGCAGCAGGGGAATGTTTGTCCCAGGTGCCTTCCAGGCTTGCTTTCTCCAGACCCTGGGGCCATTTCTCAGGAGTACCTTAATGGGCCACCCAAAATCCTCAGGTAGCAGTGAGGAGGAACAGTTGAAGATGCAGATTGCATGCCTGGGTTAGAGAGTGCCAGCCGGGTACCAGGTTCTTTTAGCCAGCCTCCTCTGTCGTTTTAAGTAGACAGATGTGTCTCCTGAATCTGAACTTGTTTAGAGCGGGTGAATGTGCCTGTTTTTGTCACACCACACACAATTTGGGGAGTGTAAGGAGGCCCAGCTCTGCCAGAATGGAACTCTCCTAAGTTCTCCCCTGCCCTCTCACAGCCTGCTGGCTGTCACAAACAGCTGGCAGTTTTATGGACAAGTGGGCAGGGGGAAAGGGACTCTGCTGGGGCTGAGGGGCTGAGTCTCGATGTTGGGCAGGAAGGAAAAGCCAGGCGCCAACAAGTGGATCAGAGTGGGGATGTGAAGATGAACAGTCAGATAGCAATAAAGCCTCAGAGATCCGCCCCAGAGAAAGAAAAGGAAGTTCGTCTCCTCAGAATGGAATTGGATTAGTGACAGACTTGAGCAGCCGGTTCAGTCTAGAGAGAACTTAATTCCTCCTGTGTTATTCACACGGCTAATTCTAATCAGATGTGAAGAGACAGCTGGAGGAGAGCAGCGGGTCAGCCCATGCCTGGTGCGGAGGCTTCATGTTCTTGTAGGCATCTTCAGGGAACTGGCAGGAGTGCTTTGGGTTGGAGATTCTGAGCAGGGCCCTTGGGTTTATAGCCTGCCCAGGGAGCAGGGCCCTGCTGCGGGACTCCCATGGTTGGACCTCGTTTAGATTCAGTGAGAGTTCTGAAGGACAGTGCATGGCAGATGTCACTGGTCACATTCACCAGAGCTTGGCCCACTTGTCTTCAGAAGGATTCAAAGGCAGTTGACCAGACTTGGCAGGTCCCAGACTGGTGCAGCCACTGTCTTGGAGACCCTGGTTGTACACCCTGAGGTGCTTCTGCTTTGTTACTTGCTGAAATTTGGAGACCTCTTCTCTCTGGATAACCTTCAAGATACTCATTGTGCATGCGAGGAATTCCCCGCCCTCGTGGGGGACTCCACTCTCCAGGCAGGCAAGGATGGGCGAGGGGTGGGCTGTTGCTGGACTGCCAAAGGGAGCATGGGCATTTTTGTTTGGAATTCAGGGTGGGGATGGGACTCATCAGAGTGGCTTCAGTGCTCAACTCACAGTGCATCATAGGGCAAGGTGAAGGCCTTCGTGGGAGGCCTCTTCTGGCTCTAGCAAGCAGGTGTTGCTGGGCAGTGTAGAGGGACCCAGGCCGGTTGCTGAGCAGGAAGATGTACCTAACACTGGTGGGCCCGCACACCTTAGGGTATGAGAGCATCGCAGGGGAACCAGGAAACTTGTTCGCTGGTTTTCATGTGTTTAAAAAGAAGACTCGGAGGCAGAGTTTATTTTACGAAGGGCTAGCTTTTTGCCATTTCTTCTGAGCTTTTGCCTTTTCCTTTATGAATACTTCCTGCCTGTGGGTGTACTGTAAATGTGACAGCCAGTGAGCTTTCTAGAAGCAGCATATGGTGAAAGATCCACAGGTGAAGAGCCTGCCCACTGGAGGGGCGAGACAGTGCCCAGGCAGGGCGTGCAGGTGTTAGAGCTGTTTGTGTGCCCGGCAGGGAGGCTTCCCAAGCTCTCAGTAGAAAAACTCCTGCCTGAGGGCAAATGGCTCCCCTGAGCCTCTACCTGCAGGAAAGAAAGCCAAGGGCTCTCCTCGTCTCACTGCCTGCCTTCCTTACCTGCTTGGAGGAGGGCATCCTGGTGTCTGAGATAAAGGATACTGCCGAGGTGGAAGCAGAGCCATGGGGGTGGCTGGGAGGGCCACTCCAGCAGGAGGGAGGAGCACTGTGCAGTAAATTCTGACTCCGGGGTTCCTGTGGGGACTGAAACCCATAGTAACTGCACAGTGAGGGTAAAGGGTGGGGTGGCAGCAGCCAGGTCTGTCTGAGGAGCAAGCAGCAGTGGCCAAAGGCTCCCAGGGCCCTCGGGCAGCAGCCCTTGCTGACCAGTGCAGCCAGGTCATGGCTGCCTCCAGCTGGTGGGTCTGCCTTTCCCTCTGACCACTTCAGTGCCTTCTGGAAGACTGCAGCTCTCTGTCCTGCCCAGTGGCTGTGGTGCCTTCCTACTTCTGTGTGCGCAGACTGATATCCCTCTCTACCTTTACTTGTGGCTGAGGCGAGGCTCCTGCTCTTGCAAAATAAGAGGTGGGGCTGAGGTGCTGCAGTGCAGCTGGGGTGGGGCTCAGGAAGCAGCCCACCCACCCGAGAGCACGCTGCATCCTAATAAGCACATGCTTGAGTCACTGGAATCTGGTGCTGCTGGCACTGCCAGAACCCTCCCCTGGCACCTCGAGGGGACAGCCAGCATGCTTCTCTGGTGGAGGATCCAGGAATTCTTGGAGCCAACATTGCACAAATGAGCAGGAGCCTCTCAAGTCCCCCACAACCTGGGCTCCCTGCCTGGGGAAGTGGCCAGGCTTCATGGGGCATCACTTGGCCCGCCTGGTAGGCGTGGAGGCCAGTGCCATACATGACCTTGCTGTTGCCTGCACCCCTTCTTAACGAGCATCCTGCTCCCCGCTGGAAGGAGAGGAGCCAGGGCTGGGGAGGGGAGAAGCGTGATGCTGCTATTAGCAATAACAGCTGTCGAATTCCCACCATGCGCCAGGCGCAGTGCTGAGCACATCACACACGGTCCCCAATTCCTCTGCCTGTCACCCCATGAGGAAGGGGCTGCCATCACGCCCGATTCACAGTGAGGAACTGAGGCCAGAGGGGAGCAAATGACCTGCCCAGGGCCACACAGTTGGTCAGTGGCCCAGGCGGCTGACTGTGCCTGTGTCTGACTCAAAGTGGCTGTTCTTTTCAGAAACCTGAGCGGAGACACTGGGCTCACATGCTTTCATTTAAACCCTCTCCCATTTTTGCCCCAGTAGTTATCTGGCAGCTAAAGCTCTTCCTCCTTTTTTCCCCAGTGACCATTCTGATTCCCATTATCACAGGGCACATAACTCCTGGCCCTTCTCCTCCCGATTACATTTAGGGAGAAGCCCATCCTGACACAGCTCCCTTCTAGAGGGAGTTCCATTTAGGCAAAAAAGGGCTCTCCATTCCCATCAGAACCAGGCTTTACAAAGGACTCTGAAATTGGTTCCGCTGAAGAAAGCAGCTGAGCTGCCTCCCCACATTCCGCTTGTTAGTCGGGAACTTCAAGGCCAAAAGATTTGGCAGGATTTAAAGAGTCGCTCTCAAGCTGTCTCATTCTGAGCACACTAGTGCTGTCTTCTGATGGTGAAGTGGTCGGTTTGGAATTTCCCTCCCTTGCCCTTTATGGAGCCGCCGATAGTACTGAGGACTCTTCACATGCAGACTCGAGGGGTCGAGAGAATGGGCCAGACCATCTTGCCTGCCCCATGGCAACCTCCAGAGAAAGGAGGCTCAGAGAGGTCAAGGGTGTCCACAGTGAGCTGGTGATGGCAGAGAGTGAGCTCTCAGACCTTCTCAGCCCCGTGTGGAGCTCTTGCCTCTCCTGCGCACCTCAGTTTAGTTTTCGTCATAGCCCATGTCCTGGTCTCTCTCTTTTTTTTTTTTTTTTTTGAGACGGAGTCTCGCTTTGTCACCCAGGCTGGAGTGCAGTGGCCCGATCTCGGCTCACTGCAAGCTCCGCCTCCCGGGTTTACGCCATTCTCCTGCCTCAGCCTCCGAGTAGCTGGGACTACAGGCGCCTGCCACCACGCCCGGCTAGTTTTTTGTATTTTTTTTTTTAGTAGAGACGGGGTTTCACCATGTTAGCCAGGATGGTCTCGATCTCCTGACTTCGTGATCCACCCGCCTCGGCCTCCCAAAGTACTGGGATTACAGGCTTGAGCCACCGCGCCCGGCCTATGTCCTGGTCTCTTAACAAACATTGTTTGAACTCCTGATCGGCACACAGCACTAAGCCAGATATTTGGGGGATATGAAGATGAATGGTACGGACTCCCTGCCCTCCACCCCTGCACTCTTGTGGGAAGTCCCGGAGCTGGAAATGGAACACAGTCACATCCAAGGCATTGATTTCAGGAGTCAGCAGAGAGCAGGGAATAGGGAGAGTGCTGGCTCCAGATGCTTCTGTCCAGGGAGATGCTGGGAAGTGGCCCAGAGTCAGGGGCTTAGGAGATTGCAAACTTCACCATGCCAAGAGCTCAGTCCCTGATCCACCCCATCCCCTTCCACATCTCCCTGACTGTCCTTTACATTTGCTGGGCAGAATGCCGCCCACATGCACCATCCCTCCCTGCCTACACCAGCCACAGTGAGAAAGGCGTTGCCTCCAGCTCGTGGAGAGAAACCCCTTCTCAGCTGCCAGGTCATGCGTAAGTTTGCTTCGGGACCACCTGGGAAACCAGGAGTAGAATGGGTAAACTCTTCCTCATCTGCCACAGGCCTGCCTTGCCCGAGGCCACGTCACCTTACCGCAATCATGTTGCCAGGGCACGAGGACTAAGATGCTCACCCTGCCAAGCCCCGCAGACAGCACACCACAGAGGTGGCTCAGGGACCTTGGTAGATGGGAATGTGAGAATCTATTAAAATAGCCAGGGATCTCTGGTCCTCTGTCAAGAGGCAATGCTGACGGCTTTTTCCTGATGGTGTGCCTCTGCCCACCAGCCTTCCCTTTGCACGTCCTTATTTGTCACCTCCTAATTTGAATTATTGGGCAAATCTGGCCACTTATTTGGGACTGACCACCAACTTCTTGAGCATCTATTTGAACAGGCCTCCCTTTCGCTCCCAACCACCTTTGAGGTGAGTCCAAGTGGCAGGACAGGACCCTGTGTGACAGAGCAGAGGTCTCGTGCCCTCTCAAATTCTTCTCTGCTTTCTTACAGCTCACCTTGCAGAGCACCAAGTCTCGAGTGGCCTTCTTTGAAGAGCTCTAGCAGGTGACCCAGCCACCCCAGGACCTGCCACTTCTCCTGCTCCTGGGACCGCGGGATGGACCAGATACCAAGAGAGCCATCCATAGGGAGCTGGCTGGGGGTTTCCGTGGGAGCTCCAGAACTTTCCCCAGCTGAGTGAAGACCCCAGCCCCTCTTATGTGCAATTGCCTTGAACTACGACCCTGTAGAGATTTCTCTCATGGGATTCTAGTTCTCTGACCTGAGTCTTTGTTTTAAGAAGTATTTGTCTTCCTTTGTCTAATGTGGGATTCCTGACTCCCTTCGTCCAAGGCACCCTGGTGTGTGTGTGTCTTGCACTCCAGAGCTGACCTCCACTGCCCAGCCTGGGAAGTCATTGTGGGGAGTGAGATACTGAAGCCCTGAGAGGCCAGTGCCAGCATCCCCACCCTGCCCAGGGTTCCGGAACATTCATTCCCCCACGGGTGAGGAACTGTCATGCAGCGAAGCAGCCCAGCCCAGCGGATCCCAGGCCCAGCATGCCTGCCGGCTTCTCATCTTTAGGGAGCCCGCCCAGAGCTCGTGATGAGCAAGGGCTGGGTCCCCGCCAGGCACCCCAAGGCGGCGCTCTGGCTGGCAGCTGGTGGGGAATAGGCAGGGCAGCTGTGGCTAGGCAGAGACTTTAGGCAGAAGCTGTGATGCAGGCTGACTGCCAGCCGAGGGGCTGGGTAGTGCCGTGCAGGAACTGATGGTACAGGGCACTCTCTGTCCCCCTCCGGCCACACTAGACCAGGGTCCGAGAGGCAGGCAGGAGCCACTCACATCTTCCCCATTGCCCAAAGCCCATAGACACCCCTGCCTGTGTGGGGCTGGGGCACTCCCTGGTCATACTGTAGTCAGCACCCGTAACCCGCCTATGACCAGGGATCCATAAGCCCTGTGGCTCTGCAGGTGCTGCTTCTCGCTGACCCAGACTCCGAGCTCCACCGGCCCAGTCTGCACGGCCCCTCTGCTTTACCTTCCCTCCTGGCCACGTGCCAGTGGCCACAGGCCACTTCCCAACCCACTGTTGTACCCAGGCCTCACTTTGTTGTTGCCCTTGTCCCTCTTCGGACCCTGAATTTTCTATTCCCTGGGGGCCAGCAAGGGCCATTTGTGCCCCTCCCAGCACAGGCCTGATGCAGGTGTCCACCCACAGGTGGCACTCACCTAGGCTGTCACAGGACCCACCTCCATGCCAGGCAGCAGAGGGCCACAGAACCACCCCACGGCTCACTCCCTGGGCTGGGGCCACCTTCTTGCCCTTTCTTTCTTTCTTTTTTTCTGAGATGGAGTCTCGCTCTATCACCCAGGTTGGAGTGTGGTGGCGTAATCTCGGCTCACTGCAACCTCCACCTCCTGAGTTCAAGCAATTCTCCTGCCTCAGCCTCCCAAGTAGCTGGGACTACAGGCATGCACCACCACACTTGGCTAATGTTTTGTATTGTTAGTAGAGACGGGGTTTTGCCATGTTAGCTAGGCTGGTCTCAAAACTCAAACCTGGGCTTACAGGTGTGAGCCACCACATCCTGCCCCTTCTTGCCCTTTCATTTCTCCATGACTGATGTTGCTGTGGCCATCCAGGGCCCTTGAGATCCTTCCAGTTTGGCTGTTATGCAAAGCAGGTGATTTGTCTTAATCAGATAAAAGATGCTTAGTAACTGGAGGCTATGGGGGCCTTGAGATTTTTGGAGAGCAGAGGTGGTCTCTGGCAATTCCGTCTGGTTTTGAGAAACTGAGCGGCTCACAGAGATCCTGTCTTCTTCCCACTATCAGGCTGACCTAACGGGGTCGGGCTGCTCAGCACCTGCTTGGGCCACCTTGCCCCAAGGAAACCAGCCCTGGGTGCCGCACAGCCGCTTAGGGTCTGCAGGGTGGGACTGCAGACCTAGAGCGCAAGTGTGGATGCTGTGGCCCTGTGGCTTCTCCTAGTCTGGCCCAGCTAGGAACAGAAGCTTCAGGCGTTTGTAAAGTGAGGTCTGGCTCTGTCTCAGTTTTTTGTTTTTTTTTTTTCCGTTTCTGTTTGTTTTTTGAGATGGAGTCTTTCTCTGTCGCCCAGGCTGGAGTGCAGTGGCGCAGTCTCAGCTCACTGCAACCTCCGTCTCCCAGGTACAAGAGATTCTCCTGCCTCAGCCTCACGAGTAGCTGGCATTACAGGCATGTGCCACCACACCTGTCTAATTTTTGTATTTTTAGTAGAGACGGGTTTTCGCCATGTTAGCCAGACTGGTCTGGAATTCCTGACCTCAGGTGATCCGCCCGCCCCGGCTTCCCAAAGTTCTGAGATTATAGGCGTGAGCCACCATGCCTGGCCTCTTCTCAGTCTTCAAGCCCATCCCTGGATTTCCACCGGGAGTTACTGTCCTCCTGACCTGTAAATTTGTTCTTTAACAATGGCTACAGGCGGGAGCATATGGTGGTTTATAAAAACACTGTTGGGCTTTGTTTCCTTCTTTAACTGCCGTGTGTACTTCTGAAGTCTGAGAAGTGCCAAGCCATGCGGCCTCAAGGGAGCTGGCTGGTGTTTGAGCTGTGGCAGAAGCACCTGGGGCTCCAGGGAGCAGGCTGGGGACTGTAGGACCTTGCTCAGCCAGGAGCACTTCCCCCTCCTTGAGGCAGGAATCCGAGGTGCCTCCCCGGAGGATGGGCCTCAGGAGCGTCCCAAGCCCCAGCAGCAGGAGAAAGAATGAAAGAGATGCCTTGTTTTCAGAGACTGGTTCCTGTGGCTGGGATGACTGCATCTTTTTTTTTTTTTGAGACAGAGTTTTTGCTCTTGTTGCCCTGGCTGGAGTGCAATGGCACGATCTTAGCTCACCACAACCTCCACCTCCCAGATTCAAGTGATTCTCCTGCCTCAGCCTCTCGAGTAGCTGGGATTACAGGTACGCACCTCCACGTCTGGCTAATTTTGTATTTTTCGTAGAGATGGGATTTCTCCATGTTGGTCAGGCTGGTCTCAAACTCCCAACCTCAGGTGATCCGCCCGCCTCGGCCTCCCAAAGTGCTAGGATTACAGGCCTGAGCCACCGCACTCGGCCAGACTGCGTCCTTTTTAAGCAAATGTTTTAGGGCCTGGGAGCTTGTCAAGTAAGGAAGTCTCAAGCCCACAGAGCAGCGTCCTGGCCACGGTGATTTCATTATGAGTGCTTCTGCCTAGGCAGAAGCCCCACGGCACCGGGATCATTCATGAGGTCACTGCCCAGCTCATGATGTCCATGAAGCTGCCCTGTTGGCTGGTAGCCGTGTACAGCTGTGCGGCACAGACGGCTTCGTTCATCCTGATCGAGGCCCCACCTCAGCCACAGCAGTCCCCCCGACCTGTGTTGTCCACCCTGTTATTCATGTACCTGCCAGGCCCTGCTAGACAGCACCCTGTGGCATTACATAACACTTCATGAGTGGCTGTGTCTTGTAATTTTAGGGACAGGTTTCTCTCTTTCCCTCTCTTTTTTTTTTCAAGAGCCCAGAGACTGACAACCAGCTGCAGTGTCTAAGTGTTCCTCACTGACAGGGTGGGGCCTCGCCGCCCCTGGAGGGAGCAGCCTTGGCAGGGAGACAGCCTGGCCCAGTGACCCTGGGCCCAAGCCAGCCCCTCCAGGGCTTTCAGGGAAGCGCCATCCATTTTCAAAGATGTCAGACGTCACTTCTTCCTGTAGGGCCCGAGTCCTGCCTCCTGTCAGGGCCAGACCATGGAAGGCTATTTTCTATTCTGGGGAACTATTGTAATTTAAATGATTGTTTTAATAAAAATTCTAAGCTGGAAAATACTTGCCTTGGGCTTCCTCAGTTTGCCTGTTGCTCAGGCCATTGAGGCGTCAAGAATGTGGCTGGGTGGTGGGGCCGTCTTGTGGTTTTGTGGAGAAACGAGCCCGCTGCTGTCCCTGACTGCTCGGGCCTTCACCTCTGGCCCCTTGTCTTTGGTGGCAAAATAATCACCTCCTTCCACAACACCCCTATTGACACCTTTGCTGGAGAACTCCCTCACTCTTCCTGGGGGCACTTGGGGTGGCGGCAAGGGCCCTGCATGGCGTCCCAGCACCTCCATTTCCTCTCTGTGGTCCCTGCTCATCTGTGATTTCAGACCAGAAAACTAGGGAGCTGGACTGGGTGATCCTTGCAGACATTTCTGCTTTCGGCATTCCGGGCTCTGGGGGTGCATGCAGAGCCCCTGGGGCCCAGGCGCTGTCTGCAGAGTAAATGAGGCACAGCCACTGTCAGGGCTATGCGACATTTGCACTTCAAGTTGGAAAGCACCACTGCAGAGCTTATGGTTTTGGTTTTGCTTCTGTTTTCTTAAGCAACAAAAGTCCTTTATTAAGACCAAAACTTCTATAGGATAACTGTCCCAAAGCACTGCAGCCCCAGTCGGAGATTCAGACAGCACAGTGTGGCTGCCAGGACTTCTAAGGGACCCACTCGACACACTTGTCAGGACATACTTCAGGTTTTCATTGCACAAGCCAGTGAGGAAAACAGCCTATCGGAATACACGAGATCTTCCCAAAATGTTGCAGTTATGCATAACTGTGTTTTTTTTAGAAGGATGTTTGAAGTGAATAAACTAAAGAATATGAAAAAGTTTTTTGTTTGTTTTGTTTTTTTTTTTGAGACGGAGTCTCACTGCGTCACCCAGGCTGGAGTGTAGTGGCCTGATCTCAGGTCACTACAACCTCTGCCTCCCCAGTTCAAGTGATTCTCCTGCCTCAGCCTCCCAAGTAGCTGAGATTACAGGCGCCTGCCACCACGCCCAGCTAATTTTTTTGTATTTTTAGTAGAGACGGAGTTTTACCATGTTGGCCAGGCTAGTCTCAAACTCCTGACCTCAAGCAATCTGGCCGCCTCGGCCTCCCAAAGTGCTGGGATTACAGGCGTGAGCCACCATGCCCAGCAAGAATATGAAAAGTTTTAACAATTTGTTGTTAGCTTTGAATATATAGAATTGGTCAACCTGGGCCACATAGAGAGACCCCATGTCTACAAAAAATTTAAAAATTAGCCAGGTGTGGTAGCTGCACCTATAGGCCCAGCTTTTTGGGAGGCTGAGGTAGGAGGATCACTTGAACCTGGGAGCGTGAGGCTGTAGTGAGCCAAGATCATGCCACTGCACTCCAGCCTGGGTAACGTAGCGAGACTGTCTCAAAAAAAAAAAAAAAAAGGGTAACTAATTAGACTTTTTTTTTTTTTTCTTGAGACGGCATCTCACTCTGTTGCCCAGGCTGGAGTGCAGTGGTGCGATCTCTGCTCACTGCAAGCTCCGCTTCCCGGCTTCACGCCATTCTCCTGCTTCAGCCTCCCGAGTAGCTGGGACTACAGGCACCCACCACCATGCCCGGCTAATTTTTTTGTATTTTTAGTAGAAACGAGGTTTCACTGTATTAGCCAGGATGGTCTCGATCTCCTGACCCTATGATCCACCCACCTCAGCCTCCCAAAGTGCTGGGATTACAGGCATGAGACACCACGCCCAGCCTAGACTTTTTATTAGATGAATAATATAAACTCATTTCTCAAATGTAGATTGTTATTTTTAGTAATTGGAAGCAGTTTGATTTCCTATGTAGTCTAAGCCAAAGAAAGCACTTTGAAAATATTGGTCATTTAAAGCCGTTCAGGCAATATTTTCACCTAACCTTTACATTAAAGACAACCCGACTCACCCCCCACCAAAATAGTAAATGTGACCTCACTGAGATCAGAGGTCCCCATTAAGTAGTTAGAATTAGTAACACCAGAGTTCCAATGACTGATTCTAATGGTATTTTGGTATCGAGATCAGTTGAATTCTTTGCTGTTTTTTCTAGTCTGTGGTGACCCTGCTGTAAATGCAAAGCGGGGGGCCAGACCTCAGTGCTTCACTGTGGCATTTGCTGCCAGTCCCATTGGAGCCCCAAGTGGCTCATTCTGGCCTCCCTGCTAGCACTTCATTCTTTGCCTTTGGTCTTCGTCTGAGTGGGGAGTACCTGGCAGCTGTTCCCCAGGGCTGCCTACCCCAGAAGCCTTCATGTGGCAGAGAGGATAAGGAGCCACCCACATATAATGAAGAGTTGGCAGCAAAACTCTGGGGGGAAAGGTATTGGCGAGAAGACTGCTGTGACTGTATCTAATCCAATTTCTTAGCCGTCTGGGGAAGAGAAAGTCGGGCACCCGCATGTTCTCCGTCTCCCTTTCAGACAGCCCAGGCAGCCTCATCTCCGGCAGAGAGAGGCCAAGGGCTCCTCTCCCCCTCCCCGGCCAGGCCGTGCGGGGCTCCCTGGCAGCCTGTCGTTACTGCATTACGGCAGGATCCTGCAGCCGCAGCCCAGCTCCGGTAGGGAGACCACAGCTTGCTCTTCCAGAGAGATGGCTCTGGACCTCTGCGCCGTGGCAGGAGCACCTGGGGAAAATTACAGGGGCCATTAATCTGCCCAGCAAGGACTTGAGCTGGGGCCATGTCCTCTCCTGGTTTCCACTTGATGGTCATTTCTCACCAAGGTGGTGGCCCCAGAATAGCACCTGGCATTTTGCCTCTGAGCTGAAATCAAGACTTCTCCTGAAGGGCTCCGCAGTCAGAGCAGCCAGAGGCACCTCGCATCTCCCATAAGCCACACTCGCCCAGGGCAGAGGTGGAGGGCACCTGGCTCTTCCTTCCCCACAAGGGCCAGACCTTCCACCCCCTGTGAAGACAGCTGACAGGCCTCTGGGTACCCGGGGAATGTTGTCAGGATAAGGTGAAGAACAGGAACAAAAAGTGCTCAGGTTTCTAAGAAAAGGGGTGTGGATCTGTCGCAGTGTTACCGTTACTTACAAGTAATAGACACAGCCGGCCTGAGGAAAGGTGAAATATCTACCACTAGCGGCAGGGGGAGCTGGACACAGCTGAGAGGCTAAGAGCCCCTCCCTGCCTCCGAACAGACAAACCTGGGTTCCTGCTCCGCCACTGACCAGCCATGTGAGCCTAGGTAAATTGCCCAGCCTATTGGGCACTGCAGTTTCTTCATCTGTAAAATGGGAATTTTATAGGGTTTTGTGGAGATTATGAATGCCCAGAAAGCTCTAAGCACCTTGCCTAGATGGGCATCACCACTCCATACTCTGTACACAGTGGCTTTTTTTCTGAATACTTCTTTTGGGGGCACAGGGCAGGAGGAAGCAGAGAAAAGAACCATAGTGCCTCAGGGGATGTCACAGCTCAGAGGGATCAGGCCCACTCATGGCTCCCCTGTGGCCTCCATCCCCTCCACCTGCACCCGAGCTTAATGAGCCTGCAGCTGCCCTGTTTGTCCGAGCCCATGTTTGCCCAGTGCCAGCTGCAAAGCCCGGGAAATGATAGATAACTCCGGGCTGGAGCTGCCTGCGAGGGATGCTCTTATTTTGTCCCATTAATACTCCTGCTCAGGTCAATAATTGACTGGAGGCTCAGGGTGGGAGAGAACCAGGTGGGTCACAGTGTGCACACGAGCTCTTCCCTGGGCCTGTGAGTACCTGGGCTGTGAAAAGCCGACTGCAGATGCCAGGGAGGCACGGTAGTGACCTGATTTTCTTTTATCAGGCATAGGGAAGAAGTCCCGTGGAGCCTTGCCCATTTCTAATATAAATAATGCCATTCCCCGTCTGCCTGCTCAGGGAGAAAGGGGCAGCCTTTGATCGAAGGAATTAAGTCGGTAAACAAAGCAAAGAAGGCTGCTGAGGTGCCCCAGGTAGGCACCTGCTGTGCCGTTCACCCTGAGAGAGAGAGAGAGGAGTTAAATTTGGACGAGTGGAGTGGACCGACAGGGACAGCCCAGCCTCAGGCTGGCCCTCCCCGGATCTCCCTGAAGTCTCCCTTTATCCCCAGCTGAGCCAGGCAGCGCCTCCCCAGGACCCCTGGCACACCCCTGCTGTGGCGAGCTGCGCATGGTGTCTCCACCCTCCCCAGCAGGGGCCCTGCTCGGGCCCTGGGGATTTTCAGCAGAGGATAATTCCCAGGGAATATATCTGAGAAAGTCAAGTGCTCTGGGATGAACAGCTTAGCCTGGAGCCCGGAGCTGGAGAGGAGCTCCACTCTGGGAGGATGGGGCCCTGTCTGTCCCAGCAGAGGGCAGCTTAAGGGTCCAGTCTGCGCTTCAGGCCAGCTGGCTGTGGGCTCTGATCCCCTGCAGCTCTCCGCCTGTGGCTGTGTGGCCTTGAGTAAGTCCCTTCCACTGTCTGGGCTTCCATGCCTTAGCTATAGAAGGTCAGGTTTGGACCAGCAGAACTTGAGGCCCCCTTAGGTTCCAACTCCACAGACTGGTCCCCCGAGGTCCCCCAAGGCCCTGTCAAGCCAGCTTCACCTTCCAAGGAGCCAAAACAGGAGTGACTGGCCCAGGATCCCGCAGGAGTGGCTACGGCTACGGCCACGGCCGGGAGCCGGAGTGGAACCAGGTGCCTGGGAGGGACCCCAGCCTTGGGCCTGTGTTAGAGCTCCCACCACACCCCTCCTTTCTCTTGGCCCCACGATCCTCTGGCACAAATTCGGGAGGGGCCACCGTGCTGCCAGCCTCCCAGCTCAAGTGAAAGGCAGCAGGCGCCAGCACGGGGGTTGGCATGGCCACTCTGGGCTTTCCTCCTGAGCAACCAGGCCCAGCGCCTGTCAGCCCCGGGGGGTGGAGGGAGGCAGCAGGAGCCGCAGCGTCAGCCGGGCCTGCTGTGACAGTTGCTCTGCCCCAAAACCCATGGGACTTCCCTTCTTTGCCCATGCCTGCATCCTTCCCCCTCCTCACCCCCCAGCCTTCCGCTCCCAGCCCGCGTTCCTGAGTTCCTGAGGCTGAATCTATTAAGTCCTTCATATTAACCAGCAAAGGGGGAAACAGCCCTCTTTCATCTTAACTGGAGTGAATTTGCATTAACACCTGGGGAGTTCTGTTTGCCTTGAGAAGGCGCATTGCTATTCTGAGCCGCACATGCTGTGGGGTTAGTGCAGTATCCTATTCTTTTATTAATACGGCTTTCCTCTCCTCCCTCCTCTTTTCCCATGGAAGGGAGAGAGCGGCTGGGGATGCCAGGGCTCCCCCCATCACGTAGGAAGGGCCCCTGGAAATGCCAAGATGGGAGAGCAACTCCCAGCTGAGGCAGATTCTTCCCCTCAGAAGAATCTGGGCAGCTGGGCAGCTCCCAGCCCCAGTCCAGAGTCCCCACCCTGCTGTGTCCAGTGCATGCTGTGTGTAGGGTGGAGAACCCCACGAGGCAGGGCTCAGGGATACACCCCACCCTCAGGAGCTCCTCAGGGCAGGGAAGGTGTGGGGAGGGGCACACCAGGGGGCCAGGAGCTGTGGATACTCAACGATGACCCCCACTGGGCTCAGGGGCCCGGCGAGGTCTCTCCCCCAGCGTTACAGAGGGGCCTGACTTGGTGGCTCCTTCATGTCTGCCCCAAGCGTGCTGCTCCTGACCCTCCGGTGACAGGACTGGTATTAGCCACCCTCGGTCCTGTCCAGGCTGGATGCAATTTAGGATGCTCCAGAGTGCCTGGGAAATGCTGAGTCTAGGATGGGGTGGGTTGGGCAAACCTTGGTTTTCAGGGCTCAGACCTAGAGATCAAAGTTCTAGAAGGAGAAAAGTTTAAGGCAGGGGAGGGAACAGTGAAGACTGAATGCCTCCCCAGGACCTCTCCCCTAGTGATGGGGCTGCCCCCGCCTCAAGTCTTTCAGGAGGCCCAGCTCCTACCCTGAGGCCAGACCTGGTGTGAATAAGAGCCCGGTCTCCCTTCCTGCAACTCCCCAGGAGGGACAGAGGAAAAGCAGCAGCTCCTGGAGCACCCTCCCCTCCCCTCCCACCTCCTGACCACCCCACCACCCTCCCCTCCTCTCCTGAGTACACCACCACCCTCCCCTCCCCTCCAGACCACCCTGCCACCCTCCCCTCCCCTCCTGACCACCCCACCTCCCTCCCCTCCCCTCCTGACCACCCCACCTCCCTCCCCTCCCCTCCTGACCACCCCACCACCCTCCCTTCACCTCCCACCTCCTGACCACCCCACCACCCTCCCTTCACCTCCCACCTCCTGACCACCCCACCTGCCTCCCCTCCCCTCCTGACCACACCACCACCCTCCCCTCCCCTCCTGACCACCCCACCACCCTCCCTTCACCTCCCACCTCCTGACCACACCGCCACCCTCCCCTTCCCTCACCCCCCCCACCATCCCATGAGATGGCGAAGGGGAGAAAGGTGCAGGGCAGATGGGGGTGGGGAGCTGGAGCAGAGAAGGGGTCCCATGAGGGCCGTGGATGAACTCGGGATGGGGGTGTCCGGGCCCCCCAGTGCTGCTCAGAGTTGAGGACTTGGCCTCTCAGCCTCACGTTCCCCTCCTGAACAATGGAGTGCATTCAGAATCCACAACAGGGTTGCCGTGGGGTTGAATGAGATCACAGGGACCAGTTCTGAGCCAGTACTGGCTGCAGTGAGAGTTTATTAAACCAGGCCTGCCACTGTGTGGTTATGGCTGCTTACTCTTAGCTTGTCCTGAGCCAGTTATCAAAGGAGACAGCTCAGGGTTGGTAGGGCGGTGGGCCAGGAGGGGTCCTCACACGGCTGCGCCTTGACTCCTGGGCCCTGGGCTGCTGGGCCCATCTCTAGACCACCCTAAACTGCCCCCACAAAAAGAAAGGGGCAACCCTCCCAGCAACTGGCGTCAGTCCATTGTATGTTGATAGCAGGAGAGGGGCTGGTGGTTGCAGATATCCCCGGGGGGGTGACAGCTTCAGCCGACTGGGTACAGCCCCTTTTCAGGGATTGGCGGGAGCGTCTGGAGGCGCTGGAGACCCTGGACTGGTATCAGCATTTCATGGGCATCCCCGGCCCCTCTGGCAACCTGCCAGCTCCCACTCACTACTGGACCCATGCCAGGTGCCACGGCTGCACTCTCCAGTGACATTTACCAGCTGGGACGTGGCCACAGAGACGTGAAATCAATGTGGCCTGCAGCTAGTCCACTTCATTAGAGCGACTCAGCTCCACTGGGTAGCGCAGCCCCCTCTCCAAGTCTCCCAGCTCCTCCGGGACCCACCTGCTTGGCTGACGGGCCCTGTCCCAACCCTAGAACTGATCCGGTGTGTGTGGGGTTGGGGCCACAATGTCTTCTGAATGCCTGCTGTGGCCAGGCCCTAGGGAAGATGAAAAGAACAGCAGCAGTGACCTGAGTGAGCCTCGGCACACTTGGTCTCTCCCTAATCCTCACAGCAGTCCCCAGAGGGGGCCACGACCATTAGGCACAGCAGGGCCCAGTGAATGCCAGCGGCTCCCACTTAGGCCTCACCAGGGACCCCCATGAGAGCCCCATGCAGTTACCATTATCCCCATGTGAGACAGAGGAGGAAACTGAGGCTCAGGGAGGCCAACTGACTTCTCAGAGCTGGGACTTGAATCCTATCCTCCTCATGTGCCTGGGTCATTCAGCAACTCACCCTCAGAGAAGAATCCCCCCAGCCCCGCCCCACTCAGAGTGGGTGGGACAGGAGACCCTCCCCTCACATTGCCTGGGTGCAGCCCACGACCTTCTGAGGAGGCTCAGCAGTGGGAGGCCCAGGGGGGCTCGGTATGGGCTAAGGAGGGGTGGTCCCGGTCTTGGCCTTCCCCTCCTCACGGCAGGGGAGGAACCCGGGATGGGGGACTGGGCTCAGTGCTCCCTGGTGGGGAGGAAAGAACCCAAGTCTGGGGTGCAGATGCTGCTCTGCCTCCTCTAGCTGGGGGCCCCAAGCAAGACACTTCACCCCTTTGTGCTCCAGTTTGCTCAGCTAGAAAACAGGGTCACCGATGTCTGCCTTGGACAAGTAAGTACAATGATGCACTTACAGTGCTTGCAAGCGCCTGGCACAGAGTGAGGACCCAGAACGCCAGGGCGCTCGAGCCACCAGAAGGGATAATGTCCCGTAACATCTGCGTTTATCTGGCAGGCCTATGCGGATGCAAAACTCAGACTGAGCCACCTGTAACCTCCAGAGTGCCCGGGGTGAGCAGGTGGCCCAAGTCTGTTTGTCTGGCCCCCATCCCCAGCACCACACCCAGCACAGCACCTGGCACATAGTAGGTGCTCAGGACATATCTACTCAGTGAATGAATGAGTCTCTGTTTACCCATCTTGAGCACCTCAGTGCCTGGAGAAACTCAGCCCACTCGCAGGCTGCTGTGCAATTCAGGTGAAATGATGGCTTGGAAAGGGCTTGTTTTCATAATTAAAATGAAAAGGAGGAAGAGGGAGGCGGTGACTTCCCAGCAATGGGCGTGGGGGCTGGGAAGAGAGTCCAGTGCCTGATGTCCCCCTGGCCAGCTGGTCAGGCCAGCTGAGCTGTAATCACCGCGGGCCCGGTCATCACTCAGCCACCCGCTCCCCACGCCTCTCTGGCCAGGAGGAGCATCCGTCAAAGTCTCCTTCCCCATGACGGCCCAGACAATTAGGCAGTCCCGCCTGAATCTACCGCTTGAAGCCTCTGCCTCCTCCTCCTGCCAGCCCAAGAGGCAGGGGCCAGACGGGGTCACACCCCCAAGCCAGGCCAGCCTGTCCTGAGCCCTGTCTGCGTGCCAGGCACAATGCCTACCTCGGCACATCCTCCTCTCCCTGGGCGGGGGTCACTGCTGCATCCCCAGTCCTTACAGATGAGGACGTGGTCTCCCAGAGACTCACCCGGGTCACACACGTGAGTCCCACAAGAGCTATCACTCTGAGCCCCCACTTTTAACCTCTGCAGCCCTTCTCCAGGCCTCAGTTTCCCTTGTGCACCAGAGAGCAGCAGTTTTCTAAAGGTTCCACCCTGAGGAGCCGGCTGGCCCCCGGCCAGCATCCCAGGGACAGCATGATGGATGAGGATCCCGCAGGGGGCAGGTGTGACACGCACACACACCCGCCAACCGACGGCTGGGTGATGGATCTTTTCCTCTTCTCCCCCTCCCCAGGAGCTCGGCTCCATCTGGTCAGGCACAGCGCCAGACTGATGGATGGGCCACCCACTGGGCCACCCTCGCCGCGGCCACCTCCTGCACTCTGGATACTGCACACCAGGGTCAGCAGGGCAGGTCTGCGGCTGCTCATTCAGTCAACAAACACATATTCACCAGGGCCTACTATGTGCTAGAACGAAGCAATGAGCAAAACAGACTAGGAAACCAGCCATCACCCTCCATGTGACAAATGTGGTCACAGGGCAAACAGAGGGTGACTGTGCAAGCCAGAGGAAGCATCTGAGCTGACTCAAAGGACCAGGGCAAGGAGTCTTCACAGGACAAAGGGAGCGGCTTCTAGAAAGGCCTGGACGTGAAAAAGGGCAAGGCATGTCTATACAGTAGTGACAAGTTCAGGATGGTGGGGTTGGGACAGGGGCAAGGGCCAGGGCAGGCTGAGATGTGGAACAAGGCCAGTTTGGGCTCACCTGAGGACAGGAGGGTGCTGGGCCAGGTTGGCACTTCCAAAAGACCCTGCTGCTGCCAGGGAAGGAGGCATGCTGAGGGTCTGCTGAAATTCAGGAGCAGGCAAGGCATGGTGCTCTGCACCTGTAATCCTAGCACTTTGGGAGGCTGAGACAGGAGGATTGCTTGAGCCCAGGAGTTTGAGGCTGCAATGAGCCACGATCACCCCACTGCACTCCAGGCTGGGTGACAGAGCGAGACCCTATATCAAGAAAAGAAAAGAAGGCAGGGTACAGTGGCTCACGCCTGTAATCCCAACAATTTGGGAGGCTGAAGCGAGCAGATTACTTGAAGTCAGGAGTTCAAGACCAGCCTGGCCAACATGGTGAAACCTTCATCTCTATTAAAAATTAAAAAATGGCCGGGCGTGGTGGCTCACGCCTGTAATCCCAACACTTTGGGATGCCGAGGTGGGCAGGAGTTCAAGACCAGCCTGACCAATATGGTGAAACCCCGTCTATTAAAAATACAAAAATTAGCTGGGCATGGTGGTGTGCGCCTGTAATCCCAGCTACTCAGGAGGCTGAGGCAGGAGAATCGCTTGAACCCGGGAGGTGAAGGTTGCAGTGAGCTGAGATCGTGCCACTGCACTCCGGCCTGGGCGACAGAATGAGACTCCGTCTCAACAAAACAAAACAAAACAAAAATTAGCCGGGTATGGTGCTGCAGCTACTCGGGAGGCTGAGACAGGAGAATCGCTTGAACCCAGGAGGCAGAGGTTGCAAGATCGTGCTATTGCACTCCAGCCTGGGCGACAGAGCAAGACTGTCTCAAAAGAAGAAAAAAAGAAAGAAAAGAAAAGAAAAATGCAGGAGCAGATCAAAGGGCCCTGTTGCAGGGGGTACTGGAAGAGCCAGCAAAGAGAAGGGATATGAAAGCCCGGAACCAACGACGGTCAGTGCCAGAAGCCAGGGGTGGTATCTGTCCCATTTTAAAGATGAGAAACTGAGGCTCGGAGGTGGGGAAGGATTCCCCCAAAAGGTCATGCAGGGCAGAGAAACAGCTGGGCAGGAGGCAATGCTCCATGAGAGCTCTCAGCCCGTTGGACCCCCACGTCCAGGAGTCCTCCCCCTCAGCCTATAGGCTCAGCAGCCTGGGGACACCCCCACCAGCACCAGCACCTCCTCATTCAGGGAGGCAGCTGTCCCCTTCGCGCCGCCACGGACAGGAGCCAGGCAAGAAATATCACATCATTAAAATGACAGATCCCTTCACTAACTGAACCGGAAGGGCTGCCTCTTTGCCTTGGATCCTCTCAGTCCCCCTGTCCCTCCCCCAGGCTCATCTCCCCTCCCAGACTGGCAGGTGGGCACGGGAGCCTGTGCGGGGCATGGCCTGGTGTGGTCAGAACCATCGCCTTACCCCTGAGATGACCTTGGGTCCCAGACCTCTGCTTCATGGCATGGCTGTGGTGTCTGGGATCCCATCAGCACTTTCCAGCAGGAGCCCAGGAGAAGTAGGGGCTCCATTCTACAGGTGTGGAAACTGAGGCTTGGAGAGGCGACCCTCCAGGTAGGACACCCCTCTGCAAAGTTCCTGGCTTGGACCTGAGCAGAGGCCCTGCCATCCCTGCCATTCCATAGCCCATGTCCTGCCCCTGCTCAGAAGAACAAGAACAAAGCATGACCCACACCTCAGAATATTTTCCCAACCCATAACCCGCTGCAGAGCCTGTCTTCAGGGTCAACCCTACCCCCTACCAGGGCGGGACTTGATTGTGTCTGAGCCCCACCTTGTCAGGAGGCCAGGGCAGGGGTCATTCTCCTGAATTGACCAGGCAGGAACCTGGCTGCCTTGGGCAGACTGCTGCCCTCAGTTTCCCCATCTGGCAATGGGAGGCTGCCCTGTTCCTTTTTTTTTCTTTGAGACAGAGTTTCACTCTTGTTGCCCAGGCTGGAGTGCAATGGCTCGATCTTGGCTCACCACAACCTCCACCTCCCAGGCTCAAGGGGTTCTCCTGCCTCAGTCTCCTGAGTAGCTGGGATTACAGGCATGTGCCACCACGCCCAGCTAATTTTTGTATTTTTAGTAGATGGGTTTTCTCCATGTTGGTCAGGCTGGTCTCAAAATCCCGACCTCAGGTGATCTGCCCGCCTCAGCCTCCCAAAGTGCTGGGATTACAGGCATGAGCCACCACGCCTGGCCAGCCCCTGTTCCTTTTGATTGAGGCTGAGCTTGTGCAGGGCCTGATGGGTGTGGAGTGAGCACCTGTAACTTGTGCATGGTGCACAGCACATTCGATGCCTGTGATGTGTGCACACTCGCCACATGTATGTCTCCGCCTGCATCTGCCCTGGCCCTGGGTCCTCAGGGTATCAGACCCCTGTGTGTGCATATCCCTCCTGGCACCCAGACACCCAGCCACAGATGCATACATCTACACCAACAGCCCACGTCCACTCAGACCTGTTCGTGCACATCAGTGTCAGATGCCCACAGACATTGAGAGCCCGCGTGAGGTCCCTGTTCCTCTGGGGAGCAGGGCAGGTGAGCAGACGGCAGGAGATGTCACCTGGCCCTGCTGGCAGCCCTGGTTCCCAGAATGACCCCCCTCCCTGCTCTCCCATCCCTCCTCTGGGCCCAGCTAGCAAGGACACACCGTCCGTCCGCCCAGTGTCCTGGTCTCCTTGGACGCAGACAGAGCCCACGGAAGCGTCTGGCGCATCCTGACACGGCCGCAGCAGCTGCACCAGCACCCCCAGCCCCCTTCCCTGTGCCCAGTGCTGTCCTGCCTGTCCTTCCCCACCTGCTGGGCAGCTGAAGCAGCTGCTACTTGCCACCCACCGGGAGGGGGCTTCTTGCAGCAGTTACCACGAGGGGCCTCTGCAGCCCTCCTGCCTGACCTTGGATAGGTCCTTCCTCTCTCGAGGCCTCAGTTTTTCCCATCTGGAAAATCGGAGGGAGGCTGAACTGGCTTTCCAAGGTCCAGTCCACATCTGGCTGTGGGATTCTCCCAAAGGCCAGGACAGGAAGGTGGGGCCAGGGCTCTGGTGGGGAGATACAGGAAGAGGAAGCGGGGATTTAGGGACAGGCCTGCACCGCTGGGTTCAGGGCTCTGCTTCTAGTGCATTCTCTCAGTTCGTCCCCCCACCCCCCGTCTCCCAATGGGGCTTCGTCACCATTTTACAGATGAGGAAACTGAGGCCTGGAGAGATACTACGCAGGGCAAGAACCCCCCGCCTCCAGCTCCCTGCACTCCCGACACCGAGGGCTGGAGCGTGGGAGCCATGCCCAAAACATCCCGCACTCGCTGTCCTGCCCTCAGCCAGGGCGGTGGCGTTCCGGGAATGGCTGTCTCCAGAGCCAGGCCTCTCCCCACCCCCTGCTCCAGGCTCCTGGCTCTGAGCCCGCCCCGGCACTGCCCGTCCATCTGCTGTTGCTTCCTGGCAGGGCGAGTGGGCTATACATCACCTGGCCATGCCGAGGAGGCTGGGCCAGGCAGCTGGGCAGGGTGTTGTGGGCTCGGGTGCGACCCCCTCTGTGGGATGGCAGGCACTGACACCTGCCTGGGAACAGGGGTCTTCTTGGGGCCCCAAACCTCACTCCCACCCTGTAGATGGCAGGAGCCTGAAGGAGGCAGCTGGAGGCCACAGGGTGACCTGGCTGAAGGGGAGTGGAAGTCAGATTGACAGCCAGGAAGGTCCGAGGTGGCGCGGCTCTGTGGCATTTGGCAGGAGGACAGAGATTTTTATCTCCCCAACCCCCCCACCTCGCCATGCAATGTGCTGATGTAGGTCGCTGGGGCGCTGTCTCCTGACTGAGCTGCTGCCAGGGGGTTGCGGGGGGACAGGTGGGAGCCGGGGCAGCTGGAAGAAAAGGGGTCACAGCCAGGGGCGTCTCAGCCACCACTCCTGGCCCCAAACCCACACACCTGCCTCCGACCTGACCCTGCCTCCCAGGGCTGCTCCCGCAGGCAGCCTCTAGCTCTCCATCCATCCCACAACTAGTACAAGCACCCAGTGTGTGTCCCAACATGAGGGACGAAGCAGTGAGCAAAACCCAGCCCCAGGCAAGGAAGGAGTCTGCGGTGTCACCAGGAGAAGGGCGAGGTTTGTCTTTTATTTATTTATTTTTAAAGCTAGGGTCTCCAGAGAAGACCCAGGGAGAAGGTGAATTTTGAGTAAAGACCTTGACTGGGCGTGGTGGCTCCCATTTGGTAATCCTAGCACTTAGCAAGGTTGAGGCAGGAGGATTGCTTGAACCAGGAGTTGGAGACCAGCCTGGGCAACATAGTGAGACTCTGTCTCTATAAAATTTTTTTTTTAAATTAGACCGGTGTGGTGGCACACGCCTGTAGTCCCAGCTACTCGGGAGGCTGAGGCCCAGGAGGTGGAGACTGCAGCGAGCTATGATTGAGTCACTGCACTCCAGCCTCCGCGACAGAGTGAGACCCTGTCTCTAAAAAAGAGAAAAAAAGAAAAAAGAGAAGAAGAAAGAGAGAGAGAGAGAAAGAAAGAAAGAAAGAAAGAGGAAAGAAGAAGGAAGGAAGGAAGGAAGGGGAGAAAAGAGAAAGGAAAGAAAGGAGGGAGGGAGGGAAGGGAGAAGAAAGAAAGAAAAAGAATAGGAAAGAAAGAAAGAAAAAGAAAGAAGGAAAAGAAAGAAGGAGAGAAAGAAAAAGAAGAAAGAAAGAGAAAAAGATGAAAGAAAGAAAGAAAGAAAGAAAGAAAAAACAAAGAAAGAAAAGAGAGAAAGAAAGAAAGAAAGGCCTGAAAAAGTGAATGTGTTTGGGAGGAGAGCATTCCTGGCAGAGCACACAGCAAGTGCAAGGGCTCTGGGGTGGGACTGTGCCTGCCAGGCGAGGCCAGCAGAGCAGGAGAGCTGGGGGAGAAAATGAGAGTAGAAAGGGGAGGAGGGAGACACTGTGGGTCCTGGGGCAACTTTGCTGACTTCAGCTCTTCCTTGGAATAGGGTGGGAGCCACTGGAGGACTGGGAAGGGGCCGTGCAGTTTGGGGGAGTGATTGGTGGTAGCTTAGGGGCCCAAAGGGAGATGCCGGAGGGTCAGTGGGAGGGGCCTAGAGGACCAGGGTCTGAGCACGTGACAGAGGCCCTCTGCCGTCTGTCTGTCCTCCTGCTCTCCCTTCTGCTCCCTTTTTTTTGCTTTCTCTCACTCATTCATCCAGCAGGTATTTGCCGAGTGCAGGCACAGGTCTAGCCTTTTATGAACTCAATCCAAGGGACACTTCGCCCTCCCCACCCCCTAGCAAGGCACCTCCAATGTCCGCCCTGCAGCCTGGGGTGGAGGCCAGGCCACCTCAGCCCCTCTCCACACTCCAGATGGTCAGCCCAAGTGCCGCCTCCTGTGGGTGTAGAATGAACACCCGTGTACTGGTGTACAGGGCTGTCACACACACGTCTAGGACCAGCCTGGAGCACACAGGATGTCCTCTTCCCTCCTGGGCCTCAGTTTCCTCATCTGAGAAATGATTGGAGGACAGGACCTAAAAGCCTGTCCTATTCTAAAATAAAGACATAGGCCGGGCACGGTGGCTCAAGCCTGTAATCCCAGCACTTTGGGAGGCCGAGGCGGGTGGATCACGAGGTCAGGAGATGGAGACTATCCTGGCTAACATGGTGAAACCCCGTCTCTACTAAAAAATACAAAAAACTAGCCGGGCGTGGTGGCGGGCGCCTGTAGTCTCAGCTACTTGGGAGGCTGAGGTGGGAGAATGGCGTGAACCCGGGAGGTGGAGCTTGCAGTGAGCCGAGATCACACCACTGCACTCCAGCCTGGGAGACACAGCGAGACTCCGTCTCAAAAAAAAAAAAAAAAAATAAATAAATAAATAAATAAATAAAATAAAATAAAATAAAGACATACTGTGGTTACCCAGTGCCCTGGGGGTCACCAGTGCCAGAGGACAGTGCTATGGTTCTGCCTGTGCAGGCTTGGGCACCAGTGCAGGCTGTGGCCATGGGCCAGGCTGCACAGAGCCCTGTGAGCCCCAGAAAGCCCAGGAGACAGGTGTGTGAGGACATGGAGAGGGACTTGGCTGGGGGAGCCCCTCCACCCTGGCCTGTGGGGACCTGGGCAGTGAGCTCTGGAGTCCCTGTGTGAAATGCGCTCATGGCCCTCTTCCTCCTGACCTGATGGGACCCTGAGTCTAGGAGGAGTGGTGTGTAGACCCCTGGCCAGGCCCCCCTCACCCAGCTGCCCCAGGAGTAGCAGGAGAGCAGGAGGTCTTAGCAATGACCCAGTTGTAGCCCGGGAAGGGGCCCCGCCCCTGTTCCCTGCCCTTGGCCCTGCATAGCCCCTCAGCTCACCCGGACCCCTGCAGCTCCTCTAATTACACAGCCATAAAGCACAAATCTCTAACGATCCAATTAGTAACGCTGTTACTGCTCTGTCCAGGACTAAAATTACCAATTAAACTGCTGTCGATTTTATCATCACTTAGACTCGACACAAATGGGGCACTGCAGGCCTCAAAGCCCATCCTCGGACCCTTGGGTGGGGGGCCAGCCAGGGCTGTGGGCCTAGCTTAGTCCCTTCATCCATCAGGGCCCTCATACCCCACTCCAGTCCAGTCCCCAACATCAGGGACTCCACAGGATTAGAGCCCAGTTCCCTGTAGATCCGCTGGTGGCAGTGCCTCCAGTCTGGGCCTCCCTCATGTTCCCTGGGGACAAAACACATCTAGTCTCAGTGTCGGGCTCCTCTCAGCAGCTGAGCCCTGAGACAAGGGATAGGGGTGCTATCTGAAGGCCTGGCCCCACGTCCCCTGTTCTCCTTCCTCTGCTCCTCTAGCTGCCGCAGGCTCAGGGTGCCAACCTCACAGGGTGTCCCCCAGTGTGGAGAGAGGTTCCACTCCGATGCGGTGTCACAGGTTAGTATTGTCCTTCTCCCAGTTGATGAGCAGGTGCCCCTGTAGGGGCCCCCAGTGTTTTATCTCAAAACGGGAAATATATTGGAGCAAAAAGGTCAAGCCCAGGGACTCGATGAATACTAGCCTTTGACTTCAGAGGGGTGAGCTCCCTGTCTCTGGAGGTGTGCAAACAGGCTGCACCCAGGCCACATGGTGGCAGGCAAAGACAGCAGGTCATGCACAGGGAAGGGGCAGGGTTGGACTGGATAACTGAAGCCAGATCAATCATTTGGTCCTCTTGGGAAAGAATTCAAGATGTTCAGTCTCCTGCTCTCCATTCCTGCTCTAGAAGTACTTCCACAAAGAGAGAGGGACAGGGGCAGGGCAGGGCAGGGCAGCAGGAAGGGTCCAGTCAGCCAAAGATGGGGAGGCAGCCACAGCGTGAACACTCAGCCCAAGGCAGGTGTGCTAAAGGCTCCTGGTCCATGACATTGCCAGCTGACGCCAGAATATTTGTGCTGTCCTGGGCCCTGGGCTCAGCGTCTCTCATCCCTTACTCATCCTGAGAAACAGGTGCCCTTATTCCCAGGTGAGGCACCAAAACTCAGAGCTCCAATGACTTGCCCAGGGGTTGATAAACCCTTTAATGAAGCCATGCCTGTGCCCCCTAGCAGGACAAGGTGTGCCCGGCGAGGCCACAGAGCTGACCTGGCAGCACCTGTATATTTTAATGAACCCATTGTCCAGAAGAGGAAATCAAAGTGGAGAGGGTGTAACATAGCACCAAGTTCAAGGTCATCGTGGGACCGTTGATCACAGCCCTACTGGAGCTGCCGGTCCTGCTAGGAGAGAAGGAGGAGGGGAATTACCTGTGGTGGGAAGTGGGTATTCAGGGAGGGCAGAATCTATGGCCTCTGCTCCTTGCTAAGGAACAATGTTGTTCCAAGAACCTGCTGGGGACAGTGTCTGGAGGTGAATAAAATATTAATTTACCCGCAAACTCCTGAAGTCTATTTCAACACCTGCGCAGCTCCTGGTTGAAGTGGAAGCTTATGCACAAACCCTTTATGTGACACAGAGAGATGCAGAGAGGAGGGGGACAGGGCCCTGGGGGACTACAGGGTCCCAGCTTCGTTCTGCTCCAGGACCTGGCAAGGAGAGGTGACTTTCTTCCACCTATCACCTTAGGCTAATGCCCGGGCCGACGGGAGCTGGGGCCTCTTCTCAGGCAGCAGCCGCCCCAGGCAAGTTGGTCTCATCAGAGGCAACAGACTGAGGCAGGGATCTGGGAGCCCAGAGCAATTAGGAGCTGCCTCTCGCCTTGTCTCCCGCCAGCTGCCACAGCTGTCACTCAGGAAGTGGGCCGGCAGCAAGGGCTAGGCCTGCAGTACCCATGGTCCCCCTCCCATCTGTGAAGGTTCTGATCCCTGGGGCAGCCTCCCAGTCAGCAGCCTGGCCAGGCACTGGGCATAGATGGAGGCCCAGAGGACACAAGGGACAGGATCTCTGTGATTTCCTAAGCGGGACATCCCCAGGTTCCTCTCACCCCTATCCAGACTCAGTTTCCCTCTGGAGCATTGGTTCTAACCCTGGCTGTACCCTGGAAGCATGTAGAGGAGCTTTAGAAGAATACTCCTGCAAAGTTCTGCTCCCAGCCCAGACCAACGGAAGCAGAACCTTTCGGGGGGATGCAGGGCCACGGACTTGAATGTGTGGCAGGGCGAGCCAGGATTTTGCAGTTATTGACATCATCCCTGCCCTGAGGCTGGGAGCTTCTTTCCTCTGGAGAACATGTCTCCCCTCCCTTCCAGCTGAACCCAGTGCAGCCAGGGGAGACTGTCCTGGCATGACCTTGAACTTGATGCTTACACCCTCTCCACTTTGATTTCCTTGTCTGGACAATGGGTTCATTGATAGCCTTGGCCAGCTCTCCTAGGTCCCTCCATAGCTTCACCCTCCGCAGCTGGGCCCTTAGCCTGAGAGGGAGGCTCAGAAGGTCCAGTCTCAGACAGCAGCACCAGGCACTGTCACCTCAGCAGATCCCTGCAGCAAGCTGTGTGGTGGCAGCAACTCCATTGTACAGGGACGCAAACTGAGGCCAGGGCAGGGGCTACACTCAAGGCATAGAGCTGGTAGCAGGGGTCAGGCTTCATCCCAGCCACACTGGACTCTGAGTCCAGTGCTCTTTTCCCATCACTAAGTTCCTTCCCCCAAATAGCAACAAATTCAAGGGTCTGTCCCCTTCACTCTGTTTCCCTCACATGGACTCTTCCCTGTTGTCCTTTCCGCTCCTGTCACCTTCAGGAGCCGGGCATGTGAGTTCAGAAGGAGGTGGCCAGAGAAGAGCAGGGATCTCAGCAGTTGGGGCCTCTGGGTTCTGGCCTGCACCCCCTCTCAGCTCGGTCTGCATCTTCGAGTCTATAAATTCCATTATTCATTAGTCGACTTCGGGAGTTTGCCCGGACAATGAATATTTTATTCACCTCCAGACACTGTCCCCAGTGGGTTCTTGGAACAATATTGTTCCTCAGCCAAGGAGCAGAGGCCATAGCCTCTGGCCTCCCGGGACACCCCCTCCCTACCACCACTACCTCCCCTCCTCCAGTACCTTCTCCCCCAGCAGGAGCCCTGGCTTGGGTAGGGCTGCAGTTATTGGTTCCAGCATGACCTTGAACTTGATGCTTACACTCTCTTCACTTTGATTTCCTTGTCTGGACAGTGGGTTCATTGATAGCCTTGGCCGGCACTGGTGGGTCCCTTCACAGCTGCACACTGGGCCCTAGGCTCTGCCGGGAGCTCTCCCTGGTGCTGAATGTGGCAAGCGGATGCTGGCCTCAGACAAGAAGTCTCTGGCCAGGGGGGCAGGGATTATGCTGCTCTTGAAAGGAGTGGGCTCCAGTCTCAGGGGGGAAGAGTCTGGCCTCTGGACAGGGTAGTTCCCACCTCTCTCCCCTTGTCTCCTCCCCACTCGGGGAACCCCATCCCCGGAATCACAGGTTTCAGCGAGTCACCTCTCCCAGTGTCTCCAGCCCCCTGAGCCAATGATTAGTCAGCAAGGCCTGTGGAGAACCCCTCTGGGGAGGACCTGAGGCCCAGGCATCTCCCGGTGGGCACCCAGGGAGTGCAGTGTGATGGCAGCAGCACCTTCCCCAGATGGGGGAGCGACAGACATAATTCACACCCTGTGATCATGCCATCTGCTACCCCATGACGCACAGAGGAGAGGACGGGGCTGCAATGCCGAAGGGCGGGGGCTGAGCGGGCAGTCATTCATTCATTAATTCTCTCATTCATTCATTTGACAGATGTTCATCCAGCCCCAGCCACCTTAGCCCATCCCAGTCCTGTGCCAAGCATGGGTCTGGAGAACCCAGACCTAGACCTGCCCTTCAGAGCTAAGAGAGGTCCTCTCACACTTCTGAGCTTTTGCCCACCCTCCTCCTGATCCCTGGAATTCCCTTGACTTGAAAAAAAAAAAGCCACCATGGGCCACGCTTGTAATCCCAGCACTTTAGGAGGCCAAGGCGGGTGGATCACTTGAGATCAGGAGTTTGAGACCAGCCTGGCCAACATGTTCTCTATGAAAAATACAAAAATTGGCCTGGCGCGGTGGCTCAAGCCTGCGATCCCAGCACTTTGGGAGGCCAAAATGGGTGGATCACGAGGTCAGGAGATCGAGACCATCCTGGCTAACACGGTGAAACCCCGTCTCTACTAAAAAATACAAAAAACTAGCTGGGCGAGGTGGCGGGCGCCTGTAGTCCCAGCTACTTGGGAGGCTGAGGCAGGAGAATGGCGTAAACCTGGGAGGCGGAGTTTGCAGTGAGCTGAGATCTGGCCACTGCACTCCAGCCTGGGCAACAGAGCGAGATTCCATCTCAAAAAAACAAAAAAACAAAAATTAGCTGGGCGTGATAGCATGTGCCTGTAGTCCCAGCTCCTCAGGAGGCTGAGGCATGAGAATTGTTTGAACCTGGGAGACGGAGGTTGCAGTGCAATCCAGCCTGGGCAACAGAGCAAGACTCCGCTTCAAAAAAAAAAAAAAAAATCCACCTGGACAGCAAGGCCAGGAGCTTCCCCTTCACAGGGCGAGTACCAACACACTCTGCAGCAGCCTCCCAGGGAGTCACTGGGAGCTGGTTTCCTGCCAACCTCTCAGCAGGCTCTAGCCCACCCTCCCTTGACCCAGGGGTTCTGATTTAGAACTGACAGACCTGGGCCGGCACAGCCTGGACATTTAGTAAACGTGGAACGACTGAGCTGCTGCTGTGCCTCACTCTCTCAATCAATTCTCAAAGCTATAATTATTATTAATTCTTATTCCTTGGGAGTGATGGTCATGCAATAGGAAACTCCCAAGAGTTTCAGGGAGGTGCTGCCTGGCACCTTTCCTACATTATGTCACTTCATCCTCACCACTGCCTGGGATGCCGCACTGCCACCTTAACTTCACAGGCAGGGAAACTGAGGCCATGGCAGGTTAAGGGACATGACCGTAGTCCCACAGTGAGGAGATGGTGGATGCAGAAGCCCCAATCTGCCTGGCTGTTGGTGCTGGGTTCTTTCTTCCTCAAGTCTCTGCTCCATCAAATACACTGGGGAAGCTAAAGGCATTCAGCTGTAGCAGCGGAAGTTCAGAATATGGGACAGGTGGGCAAGCAGAGTTTGGAGTGGGGTGGGAGCTTTTCTGGGGCTGCTCTCACCTCCAGCCCCCCATCCCAGTGGGCAGCCAGCTAGCCTGGAGAGGCCTGGGGAGACGGACAGACAGTTGGGGTCCTTCCTGGCTCCTCTGCAGGTTACAGATGTTTCTAGGAGCTCCCTCCAGAGCAGGGCCCAGGAAGTGCTGGGCCCAGGCTGGGCCAACCCTAATTGGCTGGGGCTAGCATCTCTCACTGAGCCCCTTCTCCCCAGACCCTGAGACAAGGCTGTTATTAATCAGTAACAAAAACAGAAACAAGCAGAAAAGTGTAATTAGCTTGGGAAGGGCAGGGCAGGGCTGGGTAGGGCTATGCAATCAGCATTCCTGCTGGGACCTTTAGCTGATTGGGCCAAAGGGGGCAGGGAGGTGGTCCCAATAGGGGGATTCAGGGGAGCACCCAGAGATGGGGCCACAGCCAGGCCAGAAGGTCACCTCCTCCCATGCACATCTGTGCACCATATGCCCACACCACTCCCAGCCCCAGGGCCTGCACACCTCCCCGGGCCTGCCGGCGTACAACCTTTCCACACACAGGTGGCCACACGCTCCCGACATTTGTCCATCTGCATATGGAGTCACAGACACCTGTGCACGTGCCCAGTGGCACACACACGCCCTCATGGATAGCAGACATATGCACACGCAGGCTGCTCCCTCAAACACCTGCCCCCACCCCAGCTCTGGGGTGCCCACGTGCCCTGGGGCCTGGGGAAGCCCTGCACATACATTAGGTTTGACCTGCAGCCATGTGAACTGGCAGGCCCTCACACCACACCCCACAGGCACCGGGCCATGTCACTGTCCCGAACTGCCCTGGGGGCCATGAGACACTTTGGCTTCTCTTCTGCAAGCTGAAAGGTAGGGGCTTGGGAAGGGTCCAGGACTGGGGCCCCATTGTGGGGAGCAAGGTCAGCGGCAGAGTGTCAGTCATAGGCAGGGCAGGAAGTCTACCCCAGACGTGTACCCAGCTCTTACCTGCTGTCCCTGCCCTGTGACCTTGGTCAACGTCCTTCTCAGCCTCAGTTTCCCCACCTTAGAGCCTCCTGGCACGGAAACGGTGATTCTTCTTGAGGACCCAGGTGCTTGGGGCCGGTATCACCTCTCTGGGTCTCCTGTTCTTAGTTCCCGGCTCTCTGCTCCTGGTGCGTGGATGGGGGGAGGTGAGCCAAGGGGCAGGAAGGAGGACCCCCGCAACCCAACCCCTCCCTGGTCCTAGTGGCTGCAGACTTAGGGTGAGGGGGGCCAGTGATCAGAGGGGAGCCCTAGTGGGAAAGGGGAATCGGGGCCGAAGGGGAGAGGGAGCCCCTGGCAGGTTTGGGGCGGCCGCTCAGGGGCCGGCGGCGGGAAGGGGCGGGCTGGGGGTGGGGAGCGCGGAGGGGGCGGGCGGGCGGCTGGCGGGGGAGGCGGGGAGCGCAGCCAGCGCGGCACAGAGCGAGCGAGCAAGCGAGCGGAGAAGCGCCTAGAGCCTGAGCGCCGGGCCGGTGGCGGCCGCGCCGGCGAGCGGACGAGCGGGCGGCGAGCAGCGCGGAGCGCGCGGGGCACCGAGAAGCGGGCGCGGCGGGCACCGCGGACGGCAGCCGGAGCTCTCGGAAAGGCCAGAGCGGCGCCGCCCACGCCGCCCCTGCGGGGCCCCGGCTGGGAGCCCGACAAGGGAGCGGGCGGCATGGCCTGGCGGCCCGGGGCGCGGGGGCGCTAGGCCCCCGGAGGGGCGCCCCCCGCCTCGCCGCTGCCGCCGCCGCCCTCCGCAGCCGCGCGCCCCGCCCGCTCCAGCCGCCCCCGGGGCCGCCACCGGCCCATGAGCCCCGGCCTCAAAGTTTGCGGCGGGCGGGCGGGCGCGGAGCCTCCAAGATGCCGTTCCACCCGGTGACGGCGGCGTTGATGTACCGGGGCATCTACACCGTGCCCAACCTGCTGTCGGAGCAGCGCCCGGTGGACATCCCGGAGGACGAGCTGGAGGGTGAGTGTCCGCCGGGACCCCCGCCCCGCCGGCCCTCCTACCTGTGCGCCCAGGTGAAGCGCCGGCCAGGGGCGCGGGGGCGGGGGGCGGTCCGCAGGTGCCGGCTGCCAGGTGGGCGCCCCAGCGAGCAGCTGCGCGCGGCGGCAGGACCGGTCCGCACTCCAAGGCGCCGCTGTGGGGGTCGCCCAGGCGGAGGGCGGCCCAGACCCTGCCCGCGTGGCCCCCCGCGCTGCGGAAACTTGCCGGGCCCCGCAGCGGGGTCACGGGGCCGCGCAGTCCGCGGTGACGGTGCGGCAACGCGGCAGACTGGGGCTGGGGTACGCGCTGAGCCCCCAGCGCCGGCCCGGCCGGAGCACCCGCATCCTGATCCCCTCCGCGGCGCCCGCCCGCGGCTCTCTGCTCACATTGACATTCCGCTCGTGTCGCTTTAAAAATTCAATCTGCTCGGGCAGCAGAAGAAGGGGAGAGGGCGACTGCCCTGCTCTTGCCCGCTGCCGGGCCGCCCCCGTCCCCACCTGCGACCGTAGCCGCTTCCCTGCAGCCCTGCGGGGACCCCTAGCCCGGCGCGCCGGGAAGGCGGCCCGGGAGGCGGTGGCGACAACAAGTGGCCGGATTGGGCGGCTCAGTCGCGATAGCCAAGCCTGGAAGGGAAAGCTAGAGAGGCCAGGACCCAAACCTGCCCCCACCCCGTTCTCCTTGCCTCTCAGACACGCAGAAGGATGGCCGGCCGCTGGCTGGGTTAGGTCAGAGTAGAGGGCAGGGGCAGGGGTCCGGGACAGTGTGTCCTGAGGAGCAGTGAGACCCCTGGGGCCTGCCCAGCTCCTTCCCTGCTGGGCTGGGGGAGGTGCTCAGGTTTCCCCTCCCCCCAGACCTCCTGGAGCCCCCATATGGAGTGGAGTGGGGGATCTGGGCTGATGGGGGTCATGGCCTCCTGGGATCTGCTTGTCTGCTGTTGCCAAGGGGCTGAGCTCACCCAGAGGATGGGCCTCTTGGGGTACCTTGGATCCAGGGGTCTCTGAGATCTGGAGGCTCATTAGGGCCTGGGAGGGTGCTGCGGAGACCAGCACAGTCAGGGAGGATGGTGGGAGCCCAGGAGAAGCCATGGAGGGAGGTCCGTCTTCAACCCAGGCCCAGGTGAGGGCAGATCTTAGAGGAGTCAGATTGGGTCGGGGGAAGATCCAGAGAGAGAAGGCAGCCTCTGCCACGCTCACTGCACCACAGGCATGAGCCACAGGCTCCTCACCAGCTGCCCCCGCAAACCCTCAGATGCTGGGAGAGCTGTGGAGACAGGGTCTGGGGTCTGATGCGGACAGGACAGATGGATGATTGGGGCCCCCTGACATGACCTCACCATTCATCCCTAAGACCCAGGGCCAGAGCCTCCTTCAGAGCCTGGGGAAAGGAGGGGTACGATGGGGGGCGAAAGATCAGGAGATGGAGCATAGGCCTTCTCTTCCCCACCTTTGTCCCCTCCAGCCCCGGGCCACCTCAAATCTCCTGCCGGTTTTTCCCTCCAGAGGTCCTCGTCCATCCATTCCTCCTGGCCATCCAGGCAGGAGTCACCATGTCTCCCAGACCCCAGGCAGCTTCCACTTCACTCCCTCCCCTTGCTCCCAGCACCCCCACCAGGACCCTGGCACCCCGACTCCAGGCTTTGCTGGGTCCCTCCTCTCCTGATCTCCAGTCCTGGAGTACACTCCCTGAGGAAGGGGAGAGGCTGAGAGGCTGGCTGCAGGGGCGAGGGGCTGCAGGGTGGGCAGCGCAAGGGCAAGGCCGTAGGCTCCCCAACCAATGACATGGTGTGCTGGCAGGAGCCCAGCAGCGTTAGTCACCAGCCACAACAAGTGCCCTCCCTGCTTCACTCCTGTCCCCTTCTCCTGGGCCCTGGGGAGCTGAGGGGCCCTGACTCAGGGGGCATCTGAAGGGCAGGGCCCTCCCTGGGATGGGCAGGTGGGGTCGTGGAGTAGACAGATGCCTGGGTGGTCCCAGCTCATCTCTGGGCCAGTGGGCAGCTACAGATGAAGGCAAGAAGTTTTCCATGACCAGCCCCCTTCTTGGCTGCAGGTGCCCTAAAAGCCCTCTGCCGGCCCCAGGTCCCTTTCAGCAGTCCTTGAATGCCAGGGCTGGCCGTTCCTGGCACGGATCCCCCTCTGCCCTCTGCAGGGCCTCATGAGTGCTCCTGCCCCAGGGCAGTCTGGGCGAGACCCAGGCCCTTTGCTGGGAGGACGCCATCAGCGGAGGAGCCACATGTGCCAGGAAGAGGGAGCTGGGCAGCCCGGGATGAAACGCTGCAGACAGTACGTGCCTGCCGCAGAAATCCAGGGGGCGGTCAGTCTGAGCGGAAAGGAGGACCAGCCAGGGAGGTGGGAAGCACAGAGTTAAGATGAGGGCTTCCCAGCCAGGCGGCGCTGGGTTTGAGTCTCTGCACCTTCAGCTCATGGAGTGACCTTGGGCAATCGCTCACCTCTCTGAGCCTTGGTTTCCCCACCTATAGAAGGGGGGCTGGTGACGGAGCATGCAGTGAAAGTACCTAGCCCAGGGGCTCAGCGACCCAGCTGCAACATGAGGGGAGGTCCTGCAGGGGTAAGAGGCTGCAGCGTGCAGGGCCCAGGCCCATGAGGGTGTGCAGGAGGCTGGGCCAGAAGGGCAGGCTGGCAGGGAGGTCTGGGTGGAAAAGGCCCTGAAGGTCTGGAAAAGGTGCCTGGGGACCTGTGGCCCTGGGGAGGCATGGAGGGCAGTTGGCAGGGTAGGAACGTGGTTGTGCAGAGCTGGCCTGAGGCCCACCCAGGCCCTATGAGGGAGAGGCACAGGCTCTCCTAGATCACCTCTGTGTGCCCACCATGGCTGGGACACACACCTTTTCCAACATGCACACACAGTGGAGTCCTCCGGGAACACTGAGGCTGGTCCCAGCATCATCAGCGGACTGAGTACCTGAGGGTGGGAATGGGGTGGCTGCAAGTCCTAGGCCTTTCTGGCCGAAGAGAGGAGGAAGGAGTCAGACCTCCAGGCAGACAGTCCCCAGGGCAGGGCTCTGGGGCTGACACTTGGCCTGCCCAGTCAGTGAGTGGAGCCTTCATTGAGAGTGGCCGAATGGGGGCCTTTAGGGCAGGGGAGGCTGGGGAGTCCCCTTTCCTACCTCTCTGCCCTGCAAGCCCAGCAGCCGCCTCTGCACAGCCAAAAGCTCAGGCAGGCCAGAGTGGTGGGGCATGGGGCCAGTGCCGCGGAGAGTAGCAGCCGCTGCGGAGGATGGACACTACCCTCTTCAGTGACCTCCAACCAGTGCCCGTCCTCTGGACTCCGGCTCCCTGATGGAGTGTGGATGTCCCTTGGAGTCTGCTGGGGACTTGGGCTGTGATGAAGCTCCACAGGTTGGGAAGGAGATTGGGGGGTGTCAGGCTGGAGGTGGCAGGTAGGGGACAGGTCAGCCTGGAAAGCTGGTCGCCCTGCCAGCCTATTCCCGGACCAGCATCTCCATGCCAAGATGGAGCCCGGTGGGCTTCCCTTGGCCCCACGGGACGGGAAGGGAGCAAGGCTTTCGGAGAAATGCACCCAGCTGTGGGGTGCTGATGGCACAACGGTGGCAGGAAATTGCGACACCCGCCCCACTCAGGGAGCCCCCAGCAGAGTCTGTGCTTCGGTGATAGTGCCAGAGTTGCTCCCCATCTCACAGATGAGACACCCGAGGCTTAGAGAGGGATGTGACTTGCCCAGGCCACTGGGCAGCTAAGCAGGAGAGCCAGAATCCAAGCCCACGCCTCTGGTCCTGGCAACCGCCAACAGGAAGGGCGGCCTGGCGTCCCAAGCTCACTCAGTCCTCCCTCTTCTTCTGGCTCTGCTATCTGGGACGTTCTGATTTATAGCATCCATCTCTGAGCCAGGACCAGCCAGACACATGCTTGATTTTCTTGCTTAATCATCCCAGCAGCCCCATTGTACAGGTGAGCAAATACGTGCCCAAGGTCACCCCGCCAGGATGTAGGAGGGCTGGGACTTGACCCTCTGTCTCTGCTGCTTCAGGCTGCCTCCCTGTCCGGGAAGGTGGTACCTGAACCTGGCCTTTGTGGGTGGGTGGGAGTCGGTTGGGGCTGGGGCTGGGCTGGGGCAGGGTTCCCAGTACAGGCAGAGGCACCGAGGTGAGACTTTGTGGTGTGTTGGATGCGCCAAGGAGGGGTGTTGAAGAGATTCATGCGTGGGGAGGTGGCAGTGTGTGGATTTACCCAGTGGCCTGGGAAGGTTAGCCTTGCCTGAGAAACAGCTGCTGGGCCCGCAGAGCCGCCTCTGAGCTCATCGCCTGCCCGTGCATCCCAATATTCACCTGCCCTTCCCTCGCTCTCCTCGGCCGAGTGCATTTTCTCAGGGTCTCCAGCAAAGCAACCCAGGGGCTCCAGCAAAGCAGCCCTGGGCTCCGGGAGCTCCCGAAGTGTAGGAGGGATGGCCTGGAGCTCAGCTCACAGCAGGCAGGGGAGGGGCAGCTCCCACTGCAGCTCCTACTGTGAGTCCAGGACTTTGCCATCCCACCCAGACATCTCCCAAGCTGGACCCCGCAGAGGAGGAAACGGAGGAGGAGGAGGAGGACGACGCAGAGAACAGCAGTGCCAGACCCTGGTCCTCCTTCCCCACACCAGCATCTGGCCCCCACCCGTCTTCAGCTTGATGCCCCTCTTCCACGGGTGGTCCGCAGGCAGGTGGGGATGGCGACCTTTGGGTCTGGAGAAGGGATTGAGCAGCCTCCTCAGCCTCCCCATCTGCTTCTTGGCTGCTTGGGGAGTGGAAATAAACGCGTCCCCTAACCAGGACTGTTGGTGGGCTCTGAGTAGCGGCCCACAGCGAGCAGCATGTGAACTTCCGCTCAGAAGAGCCGGAGAACTCTGTGTGCTCCAGATGGGTGGGCTCCCCACATCATTCATTCATTCATTTCATCATTCATTCAGCAAATGTTTATGCTTGAAGAGGCAGGCCCCGTTCCAGGACAGGGACACAGCCATGAGCAAGACCAGCCCCTGCCTGCTGTCATGGCCCTCGTAGTGCACAATCCAGCGTGGCCCATGTAAGGATGGGACAAGAGCAGAGCCTGTGGGGTCCCAGAGGAGGGCCAGAGCTGGCCAGTGGGGGACAGGGAGGGCACCAGGGAGATGGTGCCGTTCAAGCTGAGAACTGGGGTTGTGTCAGGGTTTGCCACAGTGAGAAGAGCACTTCAGGCAAAATAGGCCACGTGTTCAAAGGACTGGAGATGGAGCAGTCCTGGTGCCCACAGGACCGAGAGGGCCCCTAGCCTGGATGGAGTTCAGGACACCTGGGATGGGCAGAACATGCGGCCGGGCCAGGAGGCCAACAGCAGTGGCCGGAAACCTAAGCATGTGTGTGCAGATGCCTCCAGCTCCACCTGGAGGCTCTAGGGACTGGAGTCCCCTCAGCAGCCCCCGTGGCTGTCAGGCCTCAGCTCACACATCTCCCGTGACGGGGAGCACACCACCTCTTCGGTGACCCAGGAAAACTCGAGGTGGGAATTGACCTGGAGTTCCCAGAGTCCAGGGTTTGCAGAACCCTGTGGCCCTGGCACAGACCTCCCCGCCCAGCTGCTTCCCTGGCCCCAGGGCCACTGGTCAGGAGACAAGATTCCCAGGTCCTGGCGGGGGTGAGTGAAGGGCAAGTCCAGAGTCAGAAAGTCTGGGGGCCCAGGCAACCCTGGTGCACACACATGAGCCTGTCTGACCCTCAGGGCTTGGGTATGGACACCGGTGGGATGAGCCTGATAAGGGTGGGGCCTCCGTCCAAGCCACCTTGTCGTGTGGCCTGGGACATGTGGCCATCCTCTCTGGGCCATGGCCCCTAGTCTGTGGTGAGACCAACAGGCTGGGCTAGGCTCCCCTGTCCCCCCAAGACTAGGGAATGACTCCAAAGTGCAAGGTCCTGTGAGCAGTTTCAGGGTCCATGGACTCTGAAGGCAAGGCCTGGGCCAGCCCAAGCAGCAGCAGCTCCGAGCCCACGCTGACTCTGGGCCGGCCACCCGGCCTCTCTCAGCCTGTTTCTGGTCTGCAGCATGGGCACCTCGCCTATGTCTCTACTTTTAAACACACAGATACGCACCCTCTCTCGCATAAGAATCTTGATTCTGCCTGCTGAAAGCTAAAAGCCCACCCAGGGGAACAGCTTAAGCAAAGGCCAGGTGGCTGGCAAGCAAACAAGGGGATCCCCAGGGAGCTGGAGAGAGCGCTTTGAGCCCCATCCCCCGACCCCCAAAGGCAGATGCCCTTTAGGGCCCTGCTGGGGCTGTGATGATTAAGGGACAGCAACCCTTAAAAACAGAGAAACAGAAGAGACAGAAGTACAGCTAAGGTGACAGGTGAGGAGCCTCTCAACTGTGTGCCAGGGAGTCCCCACCATCATTCTGCCCGTTTCACTGTGGGTAAAACTGAGTCCGGCCCAAGGTCACAGGTTGGGTTCCTGTTCCCCGGGCTCCCAGCACAGTGCATTGCTCACCACCTGAGTCACCGAGGTTGCCAGGCCTCAGTCTTCTACTCCGTACAGTGTGGAGGGCGACCCCCACCCAGTCTGATCTGGCCTGGACCTGGGGGGCCTCCATCCCCCCCTGTCTTCCCTGAACCAAACAGGTCTGTGCCGCCTGCCCGTCAGCCCATTAGTCTGGAGCGTGCCGCCTCACGTGGTTGCCATTAGCGAGTGTTGGCCGGTGTTAAGGATCTGAGCCTGGGGGAGGAGGCGCAGCGGGATGGGGATGGCGGGGGAGGGGGGATGGAAGGAGTGGGAGCGGGCGGGGAAGCTGTCAGCGGGGCCGAGGAGATCCAGCGTCCTCCCCTGCACGTGGTCCCCACCACATGGGGTCGTTGTGAGCACACCAGCAGAGGCCGTGAGAGCCTGGCACAATCGGATTCCGATAAGTCACTGCTGGGGGACCCTTAGCCCTGCTTTGCTGCCCTGCTCAGCCTGCTCAGAAGTCCCAGAATACTGCACCCTTGTGTACCCTCGGGCCATGCTCTCACCAGATCTGCAGGCTCTGGGTTGGGCTCTCAAAGCCATGCTCAGGCTGCGGGGTTGGTGATCCTGGGGGTCTGGAAAGGGGGTCTGTTGGGGACCGGGGTGAAGTCCCAGCCTGCTCCATTCTCTCCTCAGAGATCCGAGAGGCCTTCAAGGTGTTTGACCGTGATGGCAATGGCTTCATCTCCAAGCAGGAGCTGGGCACAGCCATGCGCTCACTGGGTTACATGCCCAACGAGGTGGAGCTGGAGGTCATCATCCAGCGGCTGGACATGGATGGTGAGCACCCCCCCCACCTCGGTTTCCCCACCTGGCACCTGGGCCCTGGAGGTGGGGCAGGGACTGGGGCTGGGGCCTGAGCTGCTGAGGCTGCATCCAAATTGGGTCTCTCACTCCCCTGACTCCCACCCTCAAAGTCCGTGGCAGGTTGCAGCCCAGTCTGGCCCCATTTCTCAGCCTGGAGAATTGAGGCCAGAGAGGTAGTGACAATTCCAGCCACATGCAGGGCTCAGAGACGGCTCCTCTCACTCTGTGTTGACAAGTTTTAAAGTACAGAGCAGTAAAAGGGTGCAATAAATACTCCAGTTCCCACCACCTGAGATAAAATCGCTACATGAGTTGTGTTTGCCACCTGGCATTTTATTAAGGAAAAGTTCATAAGAAGGAATGGTGATGCCAAGACCCCTCTTTATCATGCCTGGGCCCTTCTCCTGTTCTCCATCCAGAGGCCAGGTGACAGCCTGGGCAGGTTGCCCCACTCTGAGCTTCAGTTCCTGTCTATATGGTAGAGGACGGCCCACCCCAGGATGGCTGCAGGGTGCTGGGAGCAATGGAGGGTTCTGGGTGAAATAGGAGAGTCACGGCCCATCTGCTGTCTACCTCCACCTCCCCTTGTAAGGCCTCATCACACTGGGTGGCTTCAGCGTCAGCCCAGAGCCTGGCACTTGGTAGATGCCCCTGACACTGACTCAAGGCTCAGAGAAGGTGGGTACCTGCCTAAGGTCACCCAGTAGGCCCAAGGTATATCAAGACTCCATCCCAGGTCCTTTGGGCCCTGGGCTGCGGGCCTGGTCCTGGGCCCGACCCACTGATTGATTGGCCCTGTGCCTCCTGCAGGTGACGGTCAAGTGGACTTTGAGGAGTTTGTGACCCTCCTGGGACCCAAACTCTCCACGTCAGGGATCCCAGAGAAGTTCCATGGCACTGACTTTGACACTGTCTTCTGGAAGGTATGCCCTGGCTAGTTGGGACCCAGGGCTGTGCACACTGTGGAGTGCTGTTCTGCGGCCAGTGAATGGCTGGGCCTGCACTGTAAAGGGGGGATGACCACTTCAGGCTTGTGTCCACTGGACATTTCACCTCTCAGAGGGCCATAGGCTCCCTGGGAAGGCTGGTGTTGGTCAAGGACTCTGGGGGAATGGAGCTAGTGTTTTCCAGCCCCCCAGAATCTGGAGGCCTGTCACTGGGCCTGTGTGGCCACGGGGTGCTGGGTGGGGGCTGTGGTGGCTGTCAGAGCACCGTGTTTTCCCCCTCTGCAAGTGCGACATGCAGAAGCTGACGGTGGACGAGCTGAAGCGGCTGCTCTATGACACCTTCTGCGAGCACCTGTCCATGAAGGACATAGAAAACATCATCATGACGGAGGAGGAGAGCCACCTGGGCACAGCCGAGGAGTGCCCCGTGGACGTGGAGAGTGAGTGACTGGCCCTGGAACCCCACGGGTGGGCTTGATGTCTTGACCAGGGGGATGCACGGTGGGGGGGGGGTGTCTGCAGAGGGGGACTGGGGGCCGCCTTGCCTGTCCCAAGCCTCTGTCCCATTGGGGCACCCCATGGGATGAGCCCATGTACCGAAGGGCAAGCAGCTCCTAATTCCATTTTTTCCATGTCCCCTTCTGTCTCCCTGGTGCTCCCGGCGGGCGGCCACAGCCTGCTCCAACCAGCAGATCCGCCAGACGTGCGTACGCAAGAGTCTCATCTGCGCCTTCGCCATCGCCTTCATCATCAGTGTCATGCTCATTGCGGCCAACCAGGTGCTGCGCAGTGGCATGAAGTAGACGCCACCTGGATGCCCCATCCACCACATGCGGTGCCCGCGGCCCGCCCCACCCCACCGCCACCTGCAGACCCCTCCCTTGGCCGGCTCCCTGGGCCGCCATCTGCGTGTACTTCAGGGCCTGGCTATCTGGCGAGCCCTCCCCACCCACCCGCAGGCCTCACCTGGAGCTGTGGTCTGGCTGTGGAGGGCCGGGTGGTGGCTGTGTCCTGTCCCCACCCTGTCCCCACCCTGGCCGATAAGGAGCACTCACTCTTCCTACCATCCAGGGGCTCCTGGGAAATTAAGGAGGGATTTGCACAAGAACCCCCAGGACCCAGTCGCTGCTGTGGTCCCTTGGGCAGGAGGGGGCACCCTGTGCCTGGAGACAGCAGCCTATCTGGGGCCACACAGCCAACCCAGCCCTGGTCCCTGAGGCTTGCCCAGGGCACTGGGCGGGGGGACAGGGGACAGAAAGCCTTCTCCTTGGGGAGGGTGGAAAGCCAGGGTGTCCTGGGCCCTGCTGCCTGGCATGGCCTGAGAAGGGCCTGGTCTTCTCCTGGGTCCCTTCCTCTGACCCTTGTTGGACCCCAACCCAGACCCCCTTTTTCCATGTATCTGCTGGGCCAGCCCATTTCATAGGTGAGGAACCCGAGGCTCAGGGGCTTGAGACTTGGCCTCAGTTCTTCCTTCTACAGGGATTTTCAGGAAAGGCAGAAGTGGAGGTGGTCCTGCAGCCCCCCACCTTCTGGGCCTCCCACCAGGGGCCCGGCCACCAAGGCCACATCGTCCACCACCCCAGCCTAGAGCCTAGAACTGTAGTCCAGCTGAGGAAGGAGGCAGAGCTGGGGCCTGAAGGCTCTGAGCAGCCTCCGGCCAGGGGGCTCCTCCAGGGCTGAACCTGAGGAGGGCCCCTGTACTACCTTCTGGGCCAAGAAACTGGCATAGCCCCGCACGGTCAGTGCCAAGAGGCTGCGCCAGGCCACTCTCTCAGCCCAGGGCCTGCCCTCCTGTGTCCTCTCACTTCTCTACGCCCTCAAGGCTGGAGACCCCGCTCCCATGCCCCAGCTGTGCCATCCAAAACACTCGGGCAGCAGCTCAGCATGGGCAGACATGGGGGCTGTGGATTCTTTCAGGGCGGGGATGGCAGATGGAGCCCTTGGGCTCCTTGGGCCTAGAGCCACTTCTTACTGGGCCACGGGGACAGCCACCCTGGCACACCCTCTGCCTGGCTGTGCTGAACCTGTGCTGGTCCCAAGGGAGAAGGGAGTGAGCTGGGTCACCTGGGGAAAATCTCATCTCATTCCCGCCCTGCCCGACCTCTGCCAGGGGCTAGAGAACAGAGCTGAGAGCACCCAGCGTGGGGAAACACAGCCAGACCGCTGTGGTGACAGACTTTCTTTATAAACATCTGGAAGTTTTCTGCCCCATCTTGATAAGGAGGAGGAGGCAGGTGGAGGAGAGTGGGCAGGAGCTGCCCGGTGCAGACCCAGGGCTACCCTTGCTGCGGCCGTGTCCTGAGCCTCCGTGAGGCCAACAGATGGTCTCAGAGCCTCCATGGGGCGTCACAGGAACAGGGCTTGGCTTCCTGCTTGTGACTGATGAGAAAAGTGACCACGTGGGGGTCAGTCGGGGGCAAGGGGCTCAGCCCCACTGGACTCTGGGCTGCAGGGGCCACCCCCCAGGTGGGGGTGCCCGCAGGGATGGGGGCAGCTCTTGGACTGGTGGCCAGCCCACGGGGTACTGGAAGACAGTGGTTCTGATGGGTTCAGCCCTAGAGAGAGAGAGAGAAGGGGGGAGAATTAGAGTGGGGTACAGCCCAGGCTTATGCCACTGTCGGCCCACCTGCCTCACCACCCTGGCTGTGGGGAGGGTCAGCTGCCTGCACGACTTTTCTGGAAGGCAGAGTCTCGAAAATAGGCAGACCCTCTGAGCCAGCGACCTCACCTCCAGGAACTGAGCCCAGGGAAACAGCGGGGTTGCGGGCAGACACTGAGCTACGAGAACAGCCATGGGACAATGGGAATAACCTTCGTGTCCACCTGTGGGGGACTGATTCAATACATATGCACGTCCACAGCAGAGAATGCCATGCGGCCTGTGTCAGAATTCAGGCAGACCTATATGCACTGATGAGGAAAGACATACTGTGTGATAGGGAGAAAAAGCAGCTTATAAAATAATGTATATAGCATGATACTATTTTTGTTTAAAAATATATAAAATATATAAATGCATAAAAAAATCCTGGAAGACACAGCAAAATGTTAACAGTGGTTCTATCTGAGTGGTGCCATTATGGGTGACTTTTTTACTCCTTTATACTTCTCAAAAGTTTTACAAGCACGCAAGCCTTTGAAATCAGAAAAAAATACTGTCTAAATGTTTTTAAAAAGCCTCATTTCTCATGCTACTCACTGTCCTCCTCCTCAACGTCCACCCCGAGCCACCTCCCCTGGAACTCAGGGTCCATGTAAGCACTTGCCCTAGGAGAAGCATCCTCCATGCCCAGCCTGGCGCACACTGCCAAGGCCCAGTGAGGGTCGCCCCCATTCTTCCTTCTGTCCCACACTCAGATTCTTCTGGCCTTGGGCCCCACCCAGGCTGCATCTCCAGGGCCACAGGGCCCTTCTCAGGTTTCAAAGTACTTTGAACCTTTGAGCACTCTGAACTCCCAACACCCCAGCTGCCTATAAACAACCTTTCTGGAAGGCAGAGCCTTGAAAACATGCAGACCTTTTGAGCCAGCAACCTCACCTCTGGGAACTGAGCCCAAGGGAATAGTGAGGTTGTGGGCAGCCACTGAGTTACAGCAATAGCCGTGAGACAATGGGAATAGCCTTCATGTCCAGCTGTGGGGGACTCAGTACATGGGCACGTCCACAGCAGAGTGCCATGCAGCTGCCGCCAAAATTCAGGCAGGAACTCATCTGTCTTCCGCATAGGACTGGAGTTCTCAGAGGATGTATACCAGGGGATAGGGGTAGGGTATATTTGTACCCCAATGTGCAGGGCCAGGCCTGGTGCCAGGAGGCCACCCAGTGACTGTGGAACAACAAAACAGCAATGCTGAAAGATCTTACTGACCAGGCGCTATTCTGGGCCACACACCATGACCAACAGAAACCTTAAGAATCCTCAGGCAAACCCCATTTTATAGATGAGGAAACTGAGGTGCAAGGAGTCGATCACGTGACCAAGTGACACCCTCGGGATGAGGCCTGAGGGCCTGGAATGCTAGCCCCACATCGGTTGCAGGCATGGCCCTCCCACTTCAGCTCCCTCTGCTCCGGCACACCCCCACACCCCAACATCCAGCCTTTAGGCAAGGTGAGGCCCTGGCAGCTCCTGGCAGGTTCAGGGGCCCAGTGGCCAGCCCTCTGCAGACAGAGAAGGGCTTGGGCCTGCTGAGAGGGGTTTGGAGAGGCCTCTGACCTCCGAGGGGCAGGTGGGGAGCCGGAGTCAGGAGCCCTGGGAGTTTCCCCTGCTGCACCCACCCAGCCTGCCCCTCTCTGGGCCAGACCTGCCATGCAGAGTCAAGGACTCCGGGGAGCTCTGGGTGCAGCCTCCAGGACCCCCAGGTGTGAGAGGACAGGGACATCCCCTGCTTCGTGGCTCACTGCCTGCTAGAAAGCGCAGAAGGCAGCTCCTGACATGATTTATGGCACTGGGGAGATTTCATAAACTCCACCAGCCGCAGAGAAGGCGGGGAGGCTCCGCAGTTGCTGGAAGGGAGTGCCCCAGCTGCTAGCCAAGCCTGGACTCCCTGCAGGGCCACAGGGACAGTGGGGATCCCCCAGGGAGGGTATGATCCTGGGGAGCCCCTTCCCCTGAGCCTCAAGCCCTTCCTCTGGAAAATGGGGCAGATTCCCGGGAAGCTGGGACCTCCTGGGTCCAAGTCTCAGCCCCATGCCCCTGCCTGCCTTGAAGCCCCGCCAGTAGAGAGGCATACCCGGCGCCTGCCCACACACACTGGCACATTGCCAGGGCTTCAGACACGTGAGCCAAAGCCTTGGGGACATTGAGGTGCGTGTCTGGCACAACTCTGCTCGTATCTTCTCTAGTGACCTGTTTGTCCTGTGCGTGAGGACAGGAGCCACTCTCTTGCATTTCCCCAGCCTCGGTCCTAATCAGAGGAAATAGAGTCGAGGGAGGAGGATGGGCCAGGATGGCAGCGCCCGCCCAGAGAGGGGTGCAAAGGAGAGATTAAGAGGGATAGAGTCACAATCTGAAGAGCCAACAGTGGGCAGCAGGGCCAGGCCTGGCTCGCCGGGGGATTAGTCTGTGTGTCTGAGGCCGCCGCTGCTCTTGACAGCTCCCTCAGGGTCAGTCTGCGGAGGGGGATAAGGGCAATGCCACCAGGCTGGGGCTTCGTGGACCCTCTGCTTCCCCACATTTACAAGGAGGGCTGGCCTGGCTCACTGGGGAGGCTCGGCTCAGCCAGCGGGGGTTGGAGCCTGCAGGTCTCGGTTTCCCCAGGTGGGGTGGGCAGCCCTCTGTGCCCTGTACCCTGGGGGAGGAAGCAGATACCCTGAGAGGAAAAGGGGGGCCCCCAGGCTTCCAGACCAGGCCCCGCAAGAGGCTCGAGGCTCGCAGCATTAACACCCGGGGAAAGCCCAGAAAGCAGCCTAAATGCTCATTCATGCAGTCAACCTGTCCTGGGCCCCCCAAGTCTGCCCAGGCCATGCGGGAGAAGCGGGGACTGGGAGGGGTGAAGTCTCAGCTAGAGCTTCCAGGACAAGTCTGACTGCCAGGCAGAGAGGTGGGAGGCAGTTTCAGGCAAGAAAATAGCATGCACAAGATGCCCCCAAATCACAAATGATGCCACATCTAAGAAGCTGCCGAGTGTCCAGTGGGACCAACAGTCAGGCCAGAGGCAAGAGGTGAGAATGCGATCCCACCGGCTGTGGAGGCAGCAGGGAGGGTCCCCCCGCCCCAGCCCCAGCCCTGCAAATGGGCCTGTGGAGGCAGAGGTGGAGGAAGTGGGGCCAGGCTGCATCAGGGCTGCTGTGTGGAGGATACCCTGTGGGAGCAGAGGGACAGGGAGGGGCCGCTGTAGCCCCCAAGAGAGCCAGGGCGGAGGAAGAACGCTGTTCCTGCAGCACGGCCTCCAGGCTGGAGAGGGAGCCAGGAAGAAAGTGAGGTAGCCTCGCGGAGGGCTGGGACTGGAATCCACCCCCTCCCATCAAGGAGGGTAGGGGGCGTGGATGCAGCGGAGGGGCTCAAAGCCCGGGCCCCAGGGAAAGGCTGCGAGGCTTCAGGACACCAGCCTGCCCGGAGACGGTTATGGATGCCCAAGGCAGCAATGGCAAAAGCAGGAATAAACGGTCACCTCCCTTCCCACAGCCCCTTTTTCTCAAGGCTGGACAGGCCTGCTCTGCCTAGAGAATAATTCATTTTGGCCCCAAGCCCTCAGGAGGCTGGAGGAAGTCAGGTGGCAGATCCCCTGGAAGGGGCCAGGCTGGGTGGCCAGAGGGAGAATGGCCCAGAGCACAGGGCTCAGACCCCCTAGAGCCGAGGTGGGCCCCAGTTGCAGAGCCCATTTCCAAAACAGTCACTGCCATCCGGGCAGCCTGCTGTTGCCACTGCCACTACCCACAGCTGCACGGAGCCCTGGGCCAGCCCTGAACTTCATGTCAGAGGCAGTCTGGGGTCCGGACACAGAGCAGGGACATAGCTTTCTCTCAAGTGAGGGCCAAGGGCAGCAGGGTGCATGTGATCAGGATGGCCCCACCTCCTGGAGAGGTTAAGATTCCTCAGCTGCAAAATGGGGGTGCCAATCTCCCTGAATGCCCCAAACACTGGGAACACCATAAGCACCAAACTCAATTCTCATATGGTTGCCACTTCAACCTGTGACTGGAGCTAGTCATTCAGCCTCAGTTTCCCCATCTTGTCCCCTAGTCCCCCGAGTCTCAGATTCACAGTGCCTTGTGTCAGCACAGGGATGCATCTGTCTGGAACCCAGGCAAGGACTCTCGGACACCCCATCTCTACCCCACCCATTGGCGCTCACTCCAGCCACAGGCACTCCATGAAACCTTGTCACAGCCCCAAGAGAGAGCCAGGCCTCTGTGACTCGCTCCTGGTGGAGGACACCATGGAGCCAGAGCAGGGAGGCGAGGGCCTGGCGTAACCCGGTTAGCAGGTGGCAGAGTGAGGATGGGACCCACAGGGGGCCCTGTCCAAGGAGCGGCACAGGGCCAGAGCTTTCTTGGCAGCCTCCAACCAGCCCAAACCTCTTGTACATGGGCTGAAGGAGTCTGGGGTGTAGGATGTGGATCCCTGGATAGCAGCCAGTCCCAAGGGAGGTACTCATATGCCCAAAGACAGGATAGAACCCCTTTAAACAGGACCCTTCAGATAGGACCAGGAGGAGAGAATGTCACACTCCAACGTTTGAGTCATGTGTGTATCATATATACTTTTAAGGTGGGGAGACAAAAACTGAACACAGATTTAAAATAAAAGTAAAAGAGAAAGTTAGTTTTAAAACACCTTTACTGGCCGGGTGCGGTGGCTCATGCCTGTAATCCCAGCACTTTGAGAGGCTGAGGCAGGTGGATCACCTGAGGTCAGGAGTTCGAGACCAGCCTGGCCAACACGGAGAAACTTCGTCTCTACTAAAAATACAAAAATTAGCTGGGCATGGTGGTGTGCACCTGTATTCCCAGCTACTTGGGAGGCTGCGGTGTGAGAAATGTTTGAACCCAGGAGGCGGAGATTGCAGTGAGCTGAGATCGTGCCACTGCACTCCAGCCTGGGCGACAGAGCAAGACTCCATCTCAAAAAAAAAAAAAAAAAAAGGTGGGGGCAGGTGTGGTGGCTCATGCCTGTAATCCCAGCACTTCGGGAGGCCAAGGTGGGTGGATCACCTGAGGTCAGGAGTTCAAGACCAGCCTGGCCAACATGGTAAAACCCTGTCTCTACAAAAATACGAAAATCAGTCGGGCATGATGGTGGGTGCCTGTAATCCCAGCTACTCGGGAGGCTGAGGCGGGAGAATCGCTTGAACCCGGGAGGCAGAGGTTGCAGTGAGCTGAGATCATGCCACTATACTCCAGCCTGGGCAATAGAGCAAGACTCCATCTCAAAAAAAAAAAAAAGAAAAAAAGAAAGAAAGAAAGAAAGAAAGACCCTCACAGTCTCTTTCACTGGGGCACAGAGAAGGCAAGAAGTTTGGCCTTCACCTTCTGGCAGAGCCCCGAGGGAAGGCCTCACCCCACAGACTGGCCAGGCCCCCTCGGCCCAGACCAGGCCAGGCCACCGTCCTGCGAAGCCACACCACAGAGGTTGTCAGGTCTGAAGCCCCGTTGCAAGATGCGGAAAGTAAGGTGGCCAGGATGGGAAAATGTGTCAAAGTCATACGTGGCTCCTGGGTGCAGCTTTATCCCCTTTTCCTCCCCTCTACCCTTCAGTCCCTGGAGGAAGAGCCCAGGAGCTCAGGCTTTGGTTTTGGCCGCAATGCCCCTGCCTGCCCTGTGTCCCATTCTGCTGATGTGAATATCACCTGAGTCCTTTCCCTCAAAGAGGAGGACCAGGGACAGCACGAAGCACACACCCCAAGGACCCTGACCCAGCAGCTCCCCTTTAACTTGTGAGTGTCCCGAGGGCTGGAGCCATCACCAGACCCCCTTCCTTAGAAAGACAGTGGGACCAGGACCTTGTCATCACACCCTGTACAATCCTGGCTCTACATTTTCCTAGCTGTGTGCCCTCGGGCAAGTCATACCCCTCTCGTGAGCCTGTTTTCCCTCCTGCAAGGCCCTAGGGGTAGTAGTGCATGGTGACCACAGCCCAGGCCCCTCCCTCTGGCAATGGACTTGGTGACGTGCAGCCAAATCAGCTCAGCCGCCTGCCTCCCCTCCAGCCAGCACAGACTCCAACAGGAGCCCAGCCTTGGGAGAGGCTCCTTCAAACACCCTTCAGTCTCTGGCCAGGGCCTGGGGCCCCGAGAGCACCCAACGTGGCCCCTCGGAGAGCTCTGTGGAGGCATCTTTATTTGGCCCCTGGGCCTGGGCAGTTCATGGAGATTCCTGAGCCTCAGGAAGGGGCAGGCGGGCTGGGGTGTTGCCCCCGAGGGCACAGGGGGAGGGAACCCTGGGGAACTGTACCTGCTGCTTGGGGCTGAGCTCAGCCGCTTGGCTCTCTTCTCCAGCCAGTCCTCCAGATGGCCCTCGGGGAGCTCGGGAGCATCTAGCAGCCACTCCCTGGCTCGCCTCTCCTCTGTGGGGACAGGGAGACAAAGGCAAGTGAGGGGTACACGCCTGCCTGCCGGAACCCTACCCTCCCACAAAGCAGAAGCAACCAGTAGGCCCCGAGCAAGCTCTGGGAAGTTGCAGCAACCTTCCAGGAAGATGCACCTGGACCACTTCTCCAGGCCCTCTGTCCACGAGGGCCCAGCACTCAGCCTCGCTCCAACTAGAGGAGTGAACTTCCCAAAGGCGAGATGTCAGCTTCCATGGAGGCTGAACTTGCCCCTCCCTGGAGTCACCAGGCTGTGAGACTCCAGAAGGCAGGGAAGGTGTGTTCCTAAACTCCTTGTTCCCAGACTGTCGTAAGAGGTCTGCTTGGTGCCACGTGGAGACTGGGTATGCTGCCTGATTGAGGGAGGGATGGGGTGTATCTGCCAGTGACTGCTGAGCTGGCCACAGGGTCCAGGTGGGGCTGAGGTGCACCTTCAGGGCTCCCGGGCAGGAAGCCACGCAGGCTCACTGTCAGGGTACACAGGCCTGCCTTCTCCACTCATGCTGAGGCTGTTCCTGACACCTGGCCCAAACCGGGGGCTCAGGGCTCCCCGTCACCCTGGGCAGCCCTTGGCTGCCAATGACAGGGAGATGGGGAGGCACAGGCCAGCTTCCCCGGTCTCAGAGACCACGTGCCCTAGCACCCCACTCCCGCTTAACCCAGGGCATCCCGAGACGTACCCTCCACCTGGATGCTCAGCTCCTGCAGGTCTCGCTCTGACATGTGGGAAAATCTGCAGTTGGAGCCAAAGTCGCACTGGCCTGCAGCAGGAAAACAGAGTTACTCGCTGCTCGGGAGGGGCTCCCCACGGGGGCTGAGGAGTGCCCTGGTGAGGGGCCCCAGAATCTTAGGGTCAGGACTTCAGGGCCTAAAGAGTAGCAACCCTGATCCTGGACAGAAAATGGAATCTCTTTGGCCCTGCCCACTCAGCAGTCAGAGCAACCTCTCACCCATCATGCCACATGCTCACAACCCTTCTCCAGCTGCCCCCGGTGCTGGGGATCACTTCCAACTGAAGCCTGTCACGAGTGGGCCTCGCAAGCCTCTGCAGCCTCTCTGTCACCAGCCCTCCCAGCCCTGCCTCAGTGAACTACATATGGGTTCCTGAAAGGGCCATGCTTCCTTTCTCCACTCCACGCCGCAGCACGTGCTATGCCCAGCCCAGTATTCTGCCTGCCTACCTGGCTCACCGGAGCAGTTGGACTGCTCCTTAGAAAGGCTTCAGTGGCAGCCTTGCCAAGGAGGCTCCAAAATCTGGGGTGGCTTCCCCTCTCTCAACCAAGGAGACCAAAATGTATGTCGAGATACTGGGAGGCTGGAGGTGTCTCAAGCCAGTGTAACCTACCAGTGACATACTCACATCAAGGCAAAGTCCGTGGGGAAGCCCCTGATCTGCAGGCTTGGTGCCCATCCTAGGGGAGCTTGGACATTCACCCAGTTTCCCTAGTTCAGCTGAAGCACCTCTCCCCAGTGCTAAGCTCCCTTACAAACCATATGAATCATCATAGTTTTCCTCTTTGCCACGGCTGCCAGGAAGCTCAGAGTCAAACCCTTAGAGAATACACAGGACCTCAAGGGCATGCATGGAGGAGACTATTCTCTTGGTTTTATCTTATTTTTCCTACCCTTATTTTTATCTGTCTTTGGTTCATTCACTTACTGAGGTTTTTATCTCTTGTTCTCTCTTTTTTTAAAAGAGACAGGGTCCTCACTCTGTTGCCCAGGCGAGAGTGCAGTGGTGCAATCACAGCTCACTGCAGCCTTGAACTCCTGGGCTCAAGAGATTCTCCCGCCTCAACCTCCCTAGTAGCTGGGACTATCAATGTGTGTTCCACGCCCAGCTAATTAAAACAAAATTTCTTTTTGGTAGAGATGGGGTCTTGCTATGTTGCCCAGGCTGGTCTCAAACTTCTGGCCTCAAGCATTCCTCCTACCTCAGCCTCCCAAGTACTAGGATTACAAGCGTGAGCCACCATGCTTGGCACTTTATCTCTCTGACCTATATGCATCTCTAGTAGCTGAGTATTGAGCAGTCAAATCTACACCTAGCATCCTTGGTTCTGATCCCGAACTTCCTCAGATCATCAACCCTGTTACTCTCTGAAGTTCTGCCTGCTGGGAAGGAGGCCAGGCTCCCAGGCTAACTTAATCAACAAGTCTATTCCACCCATAAGTGTCTCTTGGATTTACTTGTAATCTCCCACGGCTTGCTTGTTCTAGGTGAGCTGATACAATCACATTCTAGATCTGAAGAGCTGAGGACCAGTCTCTAGGAGGTCCTAAGACACAACACCTGGGAAGGCCCTGACTGGCCAGTCAGCTGGAACCACCGCTGCAAAGTGGGCTTGGGATGGTGGCCCGGGTCGGGGAAGACACTCTGCAGAGGTCCAAGTGGGCCAGGTTGGACATCGCAGGTCCCCGCAGGGACCTGAGCTGTGCAGAGCACTTTACCTGTCAGTAGAAACTTCCTGCAGGGCCGCTTGTTCTGCTCATCCAGCAAGATGGCAGCTGCATCTGCGAGAGAAGAGAGGGACAGGATTCAGACGGTTCAGGCTCTACCAAGGGAGGCGGGAGGTGGAAGCCACAGGGACATGGACTCTCTATCCCGACACAGCTGCGCAGAAAAGAAGAGTTTCCTATCCGCGGAGGAGTGGAAGCAAGAGATGACCACAAGTGGGAGTCCTGGGCAGATGGATCCAAGCTGCAGGTGACCTCAACCCCTCCCACCCCACGCAGGACTGGCCAAAGGCAAGGACCAGGTTTCATGCCAGAGGTTCTCAACTTGGCACGAGGGAGTCACCTGAGGAGTCTGGGGACTTCGGGTTTTTTGTTTTTTAGAGACAGGGTCTCGCTCGGTCACCCAGGCTGGAGTGCAGTGGTGCAATCATGGCTCACTGCAGCCATTGCCTCCTGGGCTCAAGCGATCCTTCTCCAGTCTCAGCCTCCCAAGTAGGTAGGACTACAGCTCTGCACCAGCATGCCTGGCTAATATTTTCTATCTTTTTGTAGAGCTGTGTCTCATTATGTTGCCCAGGCTGGTCTTCAACTCCTGGGCTCACATGATCCTCCCATTTTGGCCTCCAAAAGTGCTGGGAATACAGGTGTGAGCCACTGGGCCCAGCCTGGAGGTATAATACTTTTAAAAAATCCTGGCCCTATGGAACGTCTCATTATTATCTTTGCAACTTCCTGTGAATCTATGATTATTTCAAAATAAAATGGTAAAAAAATTTAAATAAATCCTAGTGCCCAGGAAGCCCATCGGCTAATCCCAGGATCCAGGCATTGCTTCACAGGCAAGACTGCAATCCCTGGCTTCTGTCTTCCCTCCTTCCACCAGCTGTAGGGTGCTCAGGGCCAGACCAGTCACCGCCCTGGACAGGACTTCCGACAGTCATTCTGTAGCATCGGCAATCACTCTGATCCTAACCTTAACCCTAGTTTCCTCTGATTTTTCCTATTTTTCATTTCTTTTTTTGAGACAAGATCTCACTCTGTCACCCAGGCTGGAGTGCAGCGGCACAATCTCAGCTCCCTGCAACCTCGACCTTCCTGGACTCAGGTGATCCTTCCCTCCCAGCCTCCCAAGTAGCTAGGACTACAGGTGACCGCCACCACGCCTGGCTAATTTTTTTATTTTTTGTAGAGATGGGGTTTTGCCATGTTACCCAGGCTGGTCTCAAGCTCCTGGGCTCAAGTGATCCTCCCCACTTGGCCTCCCAAAGTGCTGGGATTACAGGCATGGGCCACCATGCCCAGCCTATCTTTACTTTTATCATATAGTTATGGTTTTAAATTTGCTTCTTGATAGGCAAGCTATTAATCAGTCAAAATCTGTAAGGAAGTAGGGTACCTGAGGGTGGTACCCTGGCTCAGGAGCCCTTATATCCACCCCAGGGGAGGGGAGCAGCCAGGCCTGGGCTGGACATTCACCCATCACCTTTTCTAGAGGCCAAGGAAACACCACAGGCTTCAGAGTCCAGGAAACCTGAGCTCTAATCCTAACAACATATGATCACGTGCAAGCTGCATAATCTCCAAGTCTCAGTTTCCCCATATGTCAAATGGGAGGACAGTTCCCACCTGGCAGGGCTGCTATGAAAATGTCATCAGATAATGAATGGCGAGTGCTCTGCAGAGGAGGCCCATGGTTCCCAACCCTGGTGGCACAAGAGAATCACTAGGAAAGTGACCAGGTCTGCCTCTGGGGCGAGCAGTGGCCTTAGCACCATGTTCTCCAGGTATGCGGCCAAGACGGGGTGGGTGCACAGCAAATGGTAGCAATTCTTCATTTTTTCCTCACAAACCCTCTGAACAGCGCAAACATCCCGATTTTGCAGAGGGGAAAATGGAGGTTCAGACAGGGGAAGTGATTTGCCAAGGGCAGGTGGTGGCTGTGAGGGTGTGGTTTGCTGGGATAGGGGGTTGGTTATCAGAGAACTCATGCCAGGGGGACCAGCAGGGTGGGGAGGGTCCATCTGTCAGTGCTGGGCTTGTCAGACTCAGCGCACCCAGCTGGTGCTACAGACACCACTGCCCGCCCTTCCCTGAGGGGGCAGGCTAGTGGAGGGCATGTGGACATTGCCCTGGACCCCCCTGAGGCTGTGACGGCTGAGGCTGGCAGCAAGGCTGAGCCTGAGTCCTGGACAAGGGGCTCTTCCAGGTGGCTTGGCATGGGAGTATTCCAGGCTGCCTGCGTCTGCTCAGTAGTTCCCGACCCCAGCCACACATCAGAATCACCAGGCAGTTTTTAAAGTACATGGACACCCAGCCCCAGCCCTCCCGGGTTCTGCTTTAATTCATTGAAAGGGAGGGCATCATAATCGTTTAAATCTCCTCAGTGACTCTGAAGTGTACTCAGGGTTGAGAATCCCTAGCCCAGGCCCTGCACGAGGAAGCCCATGCTCTTGCAATGGGTATTCAAGGCCCCTCGTGATCTGACCCTATGGGTCCTTCTTGCTTCATCTCCCAGAATTAACAGCTGCCCCTGGTGCCCCATGTTTCTTTGCTCATTCACTTAGACATTCATCTGCCAAACATTCACTGAGCATGTCCTGTGTGCCAGGCACCACGCCAGGCTGAGGATTTAAGTGGAGAACAAGTCGGAGCTGGTCCTTCCTTCTGGTCCAACAGTCACACTAATCCCCATGGATGTAAGCGGGGTAAACATCTAGTGTGTAGCCAAATGACCTGACCCGTTCTAGGGGTCGGGGAGGATGTCCCTGAGGATTTGCTGCCTGACTTGAGTTGTGAGGTGGGGGGGCCTGGCTTGGGGCAGGGAGGACAGCAGGAAGGGCATGTCTGCAGAGGGGACAGCTTATGCCCAGCAGATGCAGTGGCCAGGGTGGCTGCAGCTGGGAAGGAGAGGCCGGCAGAACAGGGGCTTTGCCCAGAACACACCATCGTCATTAGGCACAAGCTTGCTAAGGAGAGGGGCCCTATTTTATCCACCTTTGAATCTTCAGAGCCTGCAGGGAGCCGAGGATACGCTGAATGACTAAGCCATGAGATGAAGGCTGGAGGGAATCCTTTTGAGGACCCACAGGCACCGTGCCTACTTAGTAAGCCCTTATGTGCCATGCGGTCATCAGGAGGTTACTGAGCCCCTGTCATAGCCCTGGGAGGTGGGGACTGTTGTAGCTGTTTTACACATGACAAAATGAGAGCCACAGGGTTAGTGAGTGATACCTGGGGACTGGTGCCCTGCACCTGACCACGGCAGATAGATCATCAGCCCCTCTGAGGGCTAAGGGATGTGCCCCAGGCCGCGAAGCTGGGAGCAGAGCTGAAGTCAAGTTCAGTCACACAGCATGTCTTCAAGTTCCTGCGGTTGCTCAGGGTGAGCAGAAGCCCTGGGGCAGCCTCCCGAGGAGGTGGAAAGACGTCATGTGCCAGCTTGGCCCCTAGTAGCTGGGGACCCAAGGCGAGGGAACCCACTGCTCTGGGTTTTATTTCATTTATTACTATTTTTTTTGAGACAGGGTCCCACTCTGTTGCCGAGGCTGGAGTGCAGTGGTACGATCTCGGCTCACTGCAGCCTCTACCTCTTGGGGTCAAGTGATCCTCCTACCTCAGCCTCCTGAGCAACTGGGACCACAGGAATGGGCCACCACGCCTGGCTAATTTTTTTATTTTTGTTTTTATTTTTTATTATTTAGAGATGGCGTCTTGCTCTCTTGCCCAGGCTGGAGTACAGTGATGTGATCCCAGTTCACTGCAAGCTCCACCTCCCAGGTTCAAGCAATTCTCCTGCCTTAGCCTCCCAAGTAGCTGGGATTACAGGAACCTACCACCACACCCGGCTAATGTTTATATTTTTAGTAGAGACAGGGTTTCGCCAGGTTGGCCAGGCCAACCTGACCTCAGGTGATCCACCCACTTCAGCCTCCCAAAGTGCTGGGATTACAGGTGTGAGCCACGGAGTCTGGCCAAATTTTTTTATTTTTAGTAGAGATGGGGTTTCACTATGTTGCCCAGGCTGGTCTTGAACTTCTGGACTCAAGCGATCCTCCCATCTCAGCCTCCCAAAGTGCTGGGATTACAGGTGTGAGCCACTGCACCTGGCCTGCTCTGGATTTTGAAGTCATCACCTGTAACTGGGGATGCCTGGCCTGGCCTGCCCAGCCTCTTACAGAGCTGTTCTAAGGACTGAATGTGTTGGGGATGTGAGGACGCTGAGAACGCAGGAGCCCTGGGGAACTCCTGTCGCCTGCTGCTTCATCTTTTCTATAAGTGACACAGGGACCTCTGCCAATCAGCCCTGGATCCCAGGATCCAGCTGTTCACAGCTGAGAATCTGGGACTAGGTGATCTTGGCCCAGCTCCCTCCAGATCACAGCCCACAATGGACAATGGATCTGCACAACAGAGAGAGCCTTAGCGTAACACCAGGGTTAGAGGCCTCCTAGGGACCTAGGAGACCCCACTGCCCATGAATTTTCCTATGGCTTTCCAACCACAGCCATGCCTGGCCTGCTGAGCGGCCTGGCCACCCCCTCACTTGAACCTCTGAGCCTCAGCTCCCTCATGTGAAATGCGGAGAGTCTGGGAAGCCTTTAGAAACACCATGTCTAGTCCCCAGACCTATCTCTGGGGAGTGGATGGGGTCGGGGAATCAGTGGTTTTAACCTAAAGGTCTCCAGATGATCCTAACCTGCAGCCAGAGTTAAGAATCGCTGCCCTAGACAGTTACCCAGAAAAGCAAATGGCGAACTATGCAAAGCACCCGGCATGTAGCAGGCACTCGACCCATGCTCATTCCCTGTTCGGGAACTCTCAGTTTCAGGCCTCTTTTTTTTGAGACAGGGTCTCACAGTGTTGCCCAGGCTGCTCTTGAACTCCTGGGCTCAAACAATCCTCCCACCTCAGTGTCCTAAAGTGCTAGGATTACAGGTGAAAGCCACCACACCTAGCCCCAACCAGAGAACTCTCTCTCCACTTCTCCTCCCTTCTTGGCTGCTGGATTTGGTTCCTTCTTGAGAGGCCCTATCCCAGAATCCTGCTCACCAACCTACAGGGCATTGGCCCCACTCTGGCTCATTCCAGGAGCTCTTGGCCCACCCTCGCCCCACCACTAAGTGCCCTCACCTCTCAACCTGGCTCCTGCCAGTCATGCTCTGGAACCTCCCTGGCTGTTCCTCAGGGTGAACGTCCAATGACAGCCATGCAATAGCACAACTCCCCGCTCTGGGCACCTCCCGGGAAACAGGCCCTGTGCTAGGCACTTCTGACCTTAGCTCATTCACCCCAACCGTTCCTGCACTGAGAGGCCTTTCTCAGAAGAGCCTGCTCCCCTTCTGCAACTGGGTTATTCACCCGTGCCTGCAGCCAGTCATTCAACTGCCACTGACCGCACCCAACTGCTCCCCACGAAGCAGTCTGCGCTGTCAAGGTAGGTCTGGGCACAGCAGCTAAAGCCCTTCAAAGGCTGCTCTCTGCCCTTGGAACAGGGACCCCCCCTCCACCCCCTGCTTACAACGGCCTCCACAGGCTTGGAAGATCCCTGTCCCAGAGCCAGCTTGAGCCCTACCATTCTCCCCTGGCCTGCTCCGCCCAGCCACACCCTCTCCCTCCTGCTCCGAGAGCCCTGGTGCTGGAGTCAGGGCTGCCTGCTTCTCTGCACACCCTCCACCCAGAGCCACGTGGCTGGCTTTCCCCTATTTCAGCTGTTGGCTCAAACATCACCTCCTTCTAGGGCCTTCTTCCTGTCCACAGAGCCTGGCAGGTGCCTGGAGCACAGAGCCTTCAGTCAGGGTTGCTGGGGAAAGAGCTCATCTACCAGCCTGCTCTTTTGAGGGTCCAGTGGCCCAGGCCTCCCTCTCTTTTGATCCTCAAAGAGCCCAGACCCAGACTGTCACTGACCCACGGGGGTCTTTGAAGATAAGAAAGATCAGAGAGCAGGGCTCCAGGAGCCCGGCCCCCAGCCAGCGGCACCCACCTCGGAACATGTCGTACCAGACCTTCTTGGCCTTGAGGTGCTGCAGCCCGTTCAGGTGCTTCTTGCGGTTGTGGAGGTTGTCCTGGAAGGAGCGGTCGCAGTAGTCACAGAAGTATCGCTTCCCCATGGCCACTCAGAGCAGGTGTTTGCTGCCTGGGAAGCCACAAAGAGCTCAGATCAGACCACTGGAGAAAACACACCCCTCACCAGTCCCCCAAATCCTTCCTGAGGACCAGGCCTGAGCCCAGGCTTTACTCACATGCACCCCGCCCCATTAGGAGTGTCAAGCTGATGAGTATGGCCTAAGAGGCCTCATGCCAGAGGGATCTGTTAACCATTCTGATGCCCAGCCTGCAACTCAGACCAGTTAAAGCAGAACCTCAGTGGGTGAGACCTGGGCACTGTTTTTGTTTTTGTTTTTTTGAGAGGGTCTTGCTCTGTCACTCAGGCTGGAGTGCAGTAGTGCAAACACAGCTTACTGCAGCCCCGACCACCTGGGTTCAAGCAATCTTCCTGTCTCAGCCTCTCAAACTGCTGGGATTACAGGTGTAAGCCACTATGCCTGGCTGCTATTTGGTATTGTTTAAAGTCTATCACGTAATTCTAACATGTAAGTAAGCTGAAGGACTGCCACCTTACACCCTGTGGCTGGCCTCCCTTGTCTCCTACCACATAGGGTTTTCTATGTTTGAGACAGAGTCTCGCTCTGTCACCCAGGGTGGAGTGCAGTGGTGCGACCATGGCTTACTGTAGCTTTAACCTTCTGGGCTCAAGTGATCCTCCTGCCTCAGCCTCTTGAGTAGCTGGGACTACAGGTGCGTGTCATCATGCCTAACTTAAAAAAACAATTTTTTTGTAGAGATGGGGTCCCCGTATGTTGCAGAGGCTAGTCTCCTGGGCTCAAGTGTCCTCCCGCCTTGGCCTCCCAAAGTGCTGGGATTACAGGTGTGAGCCACCACCCCACCCCCTACCGTACCTCTGACCTCCACATTTGCAACATAGAGGACACATCAGCCTCCCCTTTGCTCCTCACACATGCCAGGCACATGGCCACCTCCTGGCCTTTGCACCCGAGGCTCCCCAAGGATGGGTGTGCCCTCCTGCAAACACCCGCCTCACTTCCCCCTCTTGACCCCTTCCATCTTTCCTCCTATGCTACTTCATTCAAGATGGCAGAATCTTCCACTTAACTTCCTCCACTCTCTGCTTTATTTTCCCTCATAGCATGTATCACCCTTTGATACCGTTAGGCTTTGTATCCCCACCCAAATCTCATCTTGAATTGTAATCCCAATAATCCCCACGTGTCAAGGGAGAGACCAGGTGGAGGTAACTGACATGGGGGTGGTTTCCCCCATGCTGTTCTCGTGACAGTGAAGAGTTCTCACAGGATCTGCTGCTTTTATAAGGGGCTCTTCCCGCTTTGCTCAGCACTTCTCTCTCCTGCTGCCTTGTGAAGAAGGTGCCTGTCTCCCCTTTTTCCTGAGGCCTTCCCAGCCATGCGGAACTGTGAGTCACTTAAACCTCTTTCCTTTGTAAATTACCTAGTCTCCGGTATTTCCTTATAGCAATGTGGGAAGGGACTAATACACCCTTCATGCAATAAGTTACTTGTTATGTTTATTGTCTTTCTCCCCCAGTAAGAATATAAACCCATGAGGGCAGGTTTGTGTTTTGTTTACTGCTGGAGCCCCAGCACCTAAAATAGTGCACACTACAGACTAGGCATTGAAGTACTTGTTAAATGAATCAATTCCCGTTCTCCCTTTGGGAAAACTGAGGTTCAGGGAGGCGGTGTGATTCCTCCTGATAAGCAGAAGGCAAACCAAGTCTCCTAACGTCACACTGCCGGGTGTCCTCTCTTCCACAGCCAGTTCAAAGCTTAGAGAAGCCAGAGGGCTCACGCAGTGAATGCTGACAGCTTCCCAAGGAGATCGCTAAATTATCAGGTGGCAGATCCGAATCCAGTCACAGGGGGAAATGAAAACATTTTGGGGTCTTAAGACCCCTCAGCCGTGGTGATCACAGCCACTCCTGACCCAGGAGATCTGCAGCCCAAGGTGGGTGGCAATTCAATGACTCTCGCGGCCAGCCCTTGGGTCCGTGAGTTTGGTGCCGCAAGACAGGAGGACAGACGGGTCCACTTGGGGCTGCCAAGGGGGATCTGCCAAGGCTGAGCCCAGACCAACTGCTCACCCAGTGGTCAGACCCCTCACTTCACAGAACAGGTTCCTGAGGCCCAGGTGAGGAAGAGAAATGATCTCCCCCAGGTCACAAGGTAGCTATCGGGGCTAGCAGCCAAAGCCCCAGACTCCCAGGACCTGATCACCACAGTGGACTGATGGGGGAACACAGCTCAGGAGGAGGAGACTACGGAGAGACGCAGAGACAGTCCCAGCAGCCAAGCAGGTTGATGGAGAAAGCCATTCTTGCAGCAGACAGGGACAGCAACCATTAAGTCAGGGGCTGTAATGGGATCAGGAATAGCCAGTCATTCAAAATGAAAACATATAAAACCTCTCTTCTCCCATTACTGCAGAGAGACCGTGTCCCAGACACGCACACTTGATATATTAAATTTGGCAGCTCTAATACACCCCGTCTTGCCAATAAACTTATAGGAATTGGATTGAAATTGTAAGAGATGAACGTTTAACGGCCGAGTGCTAAACCAAGCCATTCAGAAAGCATGAAGCTCCAAGAAGCTGCTGGCGCCGGAGAGTAATGGGGAAGGGAGGGGACGGGGAGGGTGGTTCTCTGACAGACTAGAACAGAACGGTGGCTCTGCAGCCTACTTAGCTGGACAAAACCACACAGGCATTGAGAAGCTGCCTGTGTGACCTTGGGCAAGTCACTTCCCGTCTCTAGGCCTCTACTTCCACTGTAGTAGTGTAATATGAGGCAATGGCTGCTTGCTCAGGAAGTGGTACAGAGAAGTTAGCTAATGCAAATGGTGAAAAAGACGCTGATAATGTCTGGCATTAAGCAAGTGCTCAATAAATGTTACCTATTATTAGGGCTAGTGGTTTATTGAATACCTACTATGTGCTGGCACTAAGCTGAAAGCTCTATATGCATCATCTCATTTAATCCCCAGGACAACCTGTCGAGTAGGGCCTGTTATGCGTTTTTAGATGGGGGCACTGAGGTTCCAGAAACAAAGTGACTGAGCCAAGGTCACACTGCTAGGAAGGAGCCCAGTTGGGCTTGGAATCCAGGTCTCAGGCCTCTAGGGTCCCCACTCCTAATCACATAATGAATGTCTCCTCCTTAATCCCAGCACTTTGGGAGGCCGAGACGGGTGGATTGCTTGAGTCCAGGAGTTCGAGACCAGCCTGAGGGAAACCGCATCTGCACAAAAAATGCAAAAATTAGCTGAGTGTGGTGGAGCATGCCTGTAGTCCCAGCTACTCAGGAAGTGAGGCGGGAGGATGGCTTGAGCCCAGGAGGCAGAGGCTGCAGAGAGCTGAGATGGAGCCATTGTACTTTGGCCTGGACAACAGAATAAGACCCCCATCAAAAAAAAAAAAAAAAAAAAGGCTCCTCCCAACAAATCATACTAATGACAATTTTCCAATTTTCCTTTATTAACCACTAACTACACCCTAGGACCATGCTAACCCCCTCAAACCCCAAGAGTTGTGGATTATAATCTCACTCATGAATGAGGGAACTGAGGCTCAGACAGGTGCCATGAGGGACCCCAGCTCACACACGTAGGAAGGGCAGAGCAGGCCTCAGGGTACCAGCCCACCCATGCCCTCCTCTGCCCATCCATCATCTAGCACATGGGAAGTGCTTGGCCATCCTGGACGGGTCAACAGGACCCCACATTCTAGTCCCAGCTCTGCCTCGTGGCTCAGTCTGTGACTCAGCCACCTGTCGTCTCTGAGCCTCAGTTTCCCCATGTGGGAAGCGGCAGGACCGGGTGATCTCTAAAGGCCTCTCTGGTTCTAATATCCAGTGATCAGATGAGAAGATGCCCACAACAATACTTTTTTTAAAAATTTAAAAAATGGTCTCGCCATGTCGCCCAGGTTGGTCTTGAACTCCTGAGCTCAAGTGATCCTCCCATCTCTGCCTCCTGCAATGCTGGGATTACAGTCGCGAGCCACCGCGCCCGGCCGGCAATGCTTTCTACCTACCTGTCACAGACACATGCGCAGTGTCAGGCCAGGGAGACCGGCGGGCAGCACAGTCCCTCTGAGACAGGAAAGCATGCTCACTGAGCACCACCTGGGCGGGCCCCTCCCTGACCCTCTCGCCCTGAGAAGCAGGTCACAGCACCCCCATTTCACCTCCGAGAGTGGGATACCCAGCCTGGGGACAGCACTGAACACCAGGACCGGCTATCTCTGCACTTCCGTGCCTGGGGAGGCTGTCCGGGGACAGGGTTAAGAGCTGTCTCTGGAGTCAGATGTCAGGGCTAACATCCAGTCACCACTGCTTCCTAATTTTCTCACTCGGTGATCCTGGCATTTCTGGCCTTGTTTTCCTGCTATGAAAACTGAGATAATAACAGTGTTCAGGCCGGGTGCAGTGGCTCACACCTGTAATCTCAGCACTCTGGGGGCTGAGAAGGGCGGATTGCGAGGTCAGGAGTTAGAGACCAGCTTGGCCAACATAGTGAAACCCTGTCTCTACTAAAAATACAAAAATTAGCTGGGCACGGTGTATGTGCCTGTAGTCCCAGCTACTCAGGAGGCTGAGGCAGGAGAATTGCTTGAACCCGGGAGGCAGGGGTTGCAGTGAGCAGAGATCGCACCACTGCCCCAGCCTGGGTGACAGAGTGAGACTTCATCTCAAAAAAAAAAAAAAAAATTAGCCGGGTGTGGTGGCACGCACCTGTAATCCCAGCTACTCAGGAGACTGAGGCAGGAGAATCACTTGAATCCAGGAGGCAGACAGAGGTTGCAGTGAGCCAAGATCGCACCACTGCATTCCAGCCTGGGTGACAGAGCGAGACTCCCTCTCAAGAAAAGCAAAAAACAAAACCAAAACAAAACAAAACAACAAAACAAAAAAGAACCAGCTGTGCAGATCCCCCACTGCCCAGGGATGGTACTGGGGTAAGGGGGCACACATTCCACCTACTTCACAGGTCTGTCCCCACAGGCATGTGACTGAGGCCACGTTCCTAGACAGAGGCTGGCCTTCAACAAGATGACCTCGCTCAGGTGTAAAATTCTAGAGCTCCTGAACCAAATGCCTCCCGTTCTGATGCCTCTGCCCATGTTAGGATAGGGTTCAACTTGCAGAATCCTCTGGACACATGCAGTGCACTGCCAGACACACAACTTGGCAAGCAGAATGCTGGCTGGAGTTCAGCTCCAGCTCCCCCCTCAGCCAGGTGCCCTTGCACAAGGTGCAACCTGCACCACCGTACTTGGCAGCCGAGGCGGGGGTCAGGGACAGGGGAGAGAGGAGACAGCTGGAGTGTCTCTAAACAGCGCCCAGACACCAGCATGGGGTGCTGACTAAGCTGGCCCCCTCTGCTGTGATTCATCCCCATCCTCTGAGGGTGGCACGCACAGCAGAGTGTGAGCGAGGTCCCGTCCGGAACACAGAACCATCCGGCCTCACTCCCTGCCAGAAACACAGGTGGTGCCATCCACCCACTCCCAGGGACCAGATGCATGGCTGCAAAGGCATCTGCTGGATCCCGGGAGCATTGGCTCCGGGGTGACAGTGCTGGCTCCTCGTGGCCAAGGGGCAGCGGGCAAGGCTAGTGGGACAACCTCTGGGCCACATAGGTCACATCTGAATTCCAGCTCTGCCGCTTATAAGCTGGGTGACCCCTGGGAAGTCATTTCATCTCTGTGGATCTATCCTTAGCTATAAAATATGGATCCCACAGCTGCTGAGATTTCCCGAGGCAGTAGTACATTAAGATGCCTAGTAGCCAGCTGCAATGGCTCAGGCCTGTAATCCCAACATGTTGGGAGGCCAAGGTGGGAGGATCACTGGAGCCCAGGAGCTCGAGACCAGCCTGAACAACATGGGCAGACCCCATTTCTACAGAAAGAAAAAAAAAATTAGGCAGGCATGGTGGTGCACACCTGTAGTCCCAGCTATTTGAGAGGCTGAGGTGGGAGGATAGCTTGAGCCCAAGGAGGTCAAGGCTCCAGTGAGCTGAGACTACACCACTACACTCCAGCCTGGGTGACAGAGACCCTGTCTCAAACAAAGAAAAAAAGGTGCCTAGCATACAGTTCCTGCTCAATAATGGAGGCTGTTACTGTTGTTACTATTATCATTCAGGTTGCCCACCCCCTGGCCCTCTAAGTGAACACACTCTGAATCCTGCTTTAAAACCGCAGTCAAGGCCGGGCACGGAGGCTCATGTCTGTAATCCCAGCACTTTGGGAGGTGGGTGGATCACCTGAGATCAGGAGTTTGAGACCAGCCTGACCAACATGGTGAAACCCCATTTCTACTAAAAATACAAAATTAGCCGGGCATGGTGGCACACACCTATAATCCTAGTTACTCAGGAGGTTGAGGCAGGAGAATTGCTTGAACCCAGGAAGCAGAGGTTGCAGTGAGCTGAGATTGTGCCACTGTGCTCCAGCCTGGGTGACAAAGCGAGACCTTGTCAGAAAAGACAGAAGAAAGAAAGAAAAGAAGGAAAGAAGGAAGGAAGGAAGGAAGGAAGGAAGGAAGGAAGGAAGGAGGGAAGGAGGGAAGGAAGGCAGGCAAAAACTAGTCAAGGCACTGTGGGGTGGCAGAGGGGAGAAAAGAGGCTGGGGATGGTGGGTGAGGGGTGACAGCTTCAGATTTGATTCCCGCTTGCTTGGCACTTCGCTTTCATTCCTTTATTTAATCCTCCTAGAGACGCTCTGAATAGATATCAATATCAAGTGTCCATTTTGCAGACCAGAAAACAGGCTTGGGAATCCTCAGTCCTAATTTGTTCACAGCCACGTCCAGAAGGACTCTAACAATATTCATAACAATGACTGTTAGTGTCGGCAACAGTAATGACACTCACATCAGTAACCAATAACAATCACGTCTCATCATCCTGAGCTGCCAGTGGGCCAGGGTGCCAGGGACCCCCACATCCCCTCCTGTGGAGCCTTCACCATGACACTGTGAAGCCACATCTCCAAGGCCTCACAGCCAAGGCACACCAGAGCTGGCACGCACACTTGGGTCTGGCTGACCCCAGAGCCCACTCTCTCCCCATCCCACTGTCCTGCCACGAGGCTGTTACAGGGCAAACATTTGTGCTTCATCAATATTCTCCATTCCTTTTGTTGTGTGTGTCTCAAGTACAGACAGAGCTGGCTTTGGCACAAGGCAAAAATAAGCCAACAGCTCGGCCTTTGGCCAGGGGCTGGGATGCGCACTGTAATTATCCTGGACTTGTGCTCACCACGGGCGACCCTGAAGCTCACCTGTTATTTTTTCTAATTATGGCACCTCCAGACCCCAGGTAAACAGTAAACCACAGCCAGAGGACGGTTTTATTGCACGCCCACTAGGAGCTCAGTAATGTCCCACTGTCACATATGCCTGCCATCTGGAGTTGATGGCATCAGAACCACCCCGTGGGGGTGGCCTACAGACTGCTGGTGCAGGACCCTGCTCTGAAGGAAGTGCCAAGGAAATCCAGAGGTCTTTCCTGACCGGATCCCCGTATGCTAGAGGCATCCTTGAGATCCTTGGGTGGCAGCCACACACCTTTTTCATCCCGACCTCATCCCTACGTTTGCCTCCTGCTCTCCCCTGGGGTAAGGCACCTCATCTTATTCCCATAGGTTTAAGGCAGCGAGGGGCCCACCCACTGCAATTTCTAACTCGGCAGGTCTAGGACAGGGCCAGGATCTAAGAAAGTCCTGATTCAGACTCCACAGAGAAATGCGAGTCCAGGCCGGGCACGGAGGCTCGCACTTGCAATCCCAGCACTTTGGGAGGCCAAGATGGGAGGATCACTTGAGCCCAGGAGTTTGAGACCAGCCTGGCAACATAATGAGACCCCATCTCTACAAAAAAAAATTTTTTTAATTTGACCAGGCACAGTGGCTCACGCCTTTAATCCCAACACTTTGGGAGGCCGACACAGGTGGATCACCTGAGGTCAAGAGTTCAAGGCTAACATGGTGAAACCCCATCTCTACTAAAAATACAAAAATTAGCTGGGCAGGATGGTGCATGCCTGTAATCCCAGCTAGTCCGGAGGCTGAGGTAGGAGAATCACTTGAATCTGGGAGGCGGAGGTTGCAGTGAGCCAAGATTGTGCCACTGCACTCCAGCAAAGTTAGCTAGGTATGGTAACACACACCTGTAGTCCCAGCTACTTGGGAGGCTAAGGTAGAAGGATCACTTTGAGCCCAGAAGTTCAAGGCTGCAGTGAGCCTCGATCACGCCAGTGCACTCCAGCCTGGACAACAGGATAAGACCCCCATTTCAAAAAAACAAACAAACAAAAAAAACAAAAACAAAAAAAAAGGACTTCACAGGAAAAAAAAAAAAAGAAATGCTAGCCTAAGGTAGCAGGTGATGGACAGAACAGAGAGGGTGAGAACATGCTCAAGGTCACACAGAACAATCCTTTGAAGCTGTTTTTTCTTAAACACAACACTCTAATCACCAATCCAGGTCTGAATCCAACCCCTGCCACTCTCAGGCTGTGTAACTCTCAACAAACTACTTACCTCTGAGTTTCATCTGGAAGATGAGGGTAATGACTCTATTTCATAAGATTACTATGAGAATTAAATCATGCATGCTAGGTGCCTAGCACTGTGCCTGGCACGCCAATGGTGCTTCATACACGCTTCTGCGTGTGGCAGCCAGCCTCCAAGCCCCCAGCAATCCTACCTCCTGACTTTCACACCTTGTGTAGTCCCCTCACAAGCTGGGTCAGGGTTGGTCTGTGTAACCAAGAGAACAGAGCAGAGGTGAGGGTATGCCATTTCCAAGAACAGGTTATAAAAGACATGGCAGGCAGGGCATGTTGGCTCACGCCTGTAATCCTAGCACTTTGGGAGGCCAAGGCGGGCGGATCACTTGAGGTCAGGAGTTCGAGACCAGCCTGACCAACATGGGGAAACCTTGTCTCTACTAAAATACAAAAAATTAGCCAGGTGTGGTGGCGTGCGTCTATAGTCCCAGCTACTTGGGAGGCTGAGGCAGGAGAATTGCTTGAACCCGGGAGATGGAGGTTGCAGTGAGCTGAGATCACCACTGCACTCCAGCCTGGGCCACACACACACAAAAAGGCACTGCCGCTTCCATCTCAGTGTCTTTCTCTGATCACTTGGTCTGGCGGTAGCCAGCTGCCACACTGTGAGCAGCCCTGCAGGGTGGCCCACGTGACGAGGAACTGAGACCCCCTGCTAACAGCCATGTGAATCCATTTGGAAGCAAACCCTCTGTCCCCAGTTAAGCTTTCAGATGACTGTACCCTGGCTGGTATCTTGAGTGCCACCTCCTGAGAGACTCAGCCAGAACCACTCAGCTAAGCAGTGCCCAAATTCCTGACCCTCAGAAACAGTATGAGAGAATAAAAGTTTGTTGCTTTAGGTTGGATGCAGTGGTTCATTCCTGTAATCCCAGCACCTTGGGAGGCCAAGACAGGAGGATCGCTTAAGTCCAGGAGTTCACGACCAGCCTGAGCAACATAGTAAGACCCTATCTCTACAAAAAGTATTTTTTAAAAAATTAGATGGGTGTGGTGATGCATGCCTATAGTTTCAGCTACTTGGGTGGATGAGGTGGGAGGATTGCTTGAGCCCAGGAGATGAAGGTTGCAGTGGGCCGAGATCATGCCACTGCACTCCAGCCTGGGTGGCAGAGCAAGACCTCGTCTCAAAAAAGAAAAGACAACTTAATAGGATTACGTGCAGATTTTTTTTCATTTGATATCTAATTTTTAAAGTTTCTATATTGGGCATGTATTGTTTTAAAATTTGCAAAAAAATAAAAAATAAATTCTCTTCAAAAAAAGTGGGGTCTAGTCCGAATTCCGAATGCAGCGGTGTTGGTGACTAACTGATCACAACCAGATACAGATTTCTTTGTTCCTTCTCCACTCCCACTGCTTCGCTTGACTAGCCTCTAAAAAAACAGAAAAAGAACAAGTGGGAAATTTGTAAGGCAGGGATAAATCCTATTCCTTCTCCCTCTGGAGGCTGCCATGGAGGGTTCCAGAGACCTGGTTCACTCGGATGAACCAGCCAGGGGTGGTGAGTGAAAGAAACAGAGCAGATATTCCCCGCAGCCCCCGGATGAAAACTGACAAGGCAAACCCTGATTCCAACCAGACTTGGCCTAGCACACCCCAAGGCCTGGTGAAGGTCGGTTGAGACTGAATCTGGGCTCCAGGGACTGCGGGCTGGAGACACAGTTTCTCAATAGATAGTTACAGGTCCCAGGAGGCCAGAGTTTCCAAATAGGAAAGGTAAAAATAGTCTGAATGAGGCTCCTGCACCAGATACTTGGACTCAAAACTGTCTCTGCCTCCCGCTTCTTCTCTCCCCAGTCTGGGCGCCAAATATCATCTGATCCTCTATCTCCACTGTCACTACTGCCCAAGACAGAACTCAGTTCCTCACCTCTGGACTCCTCACATCTGGACAGCCCCCTCCGTTCACTGGATCATAAGCACCATCAGATCAACACTCCTTAAATCATCCCTGCTCAAAATTTTCCATGGCTTCCAAGTGAGAACCTTATTAAAAATGAATCTCAGCTAAATGCAGTGACTCACACCTGTAATCCCAGCACTTTGGGAGACCAAGGCCTCCCAACTCCTGATCAGTTGAGGTAAGGAGTTCAAGACCATCCTGGGCAACATAGTGAGACCCCTGTCTCTAAATTTTTTTTTTTTTTTAATTAGCCAGTTGGGGTGTCATGTGCCTGTAGCCCTTGCTACTCGAGATGCTAAGATGGGAGGATCACTGGAGCCCAGGAGTTTGAAGTTATAGTGAGCTCTGATCATGCCACTATACTCCAGCTTGGGTGGCAGACTGAGACCCTGTCTCGAAAAAATAAAAAATAAAAGGGGGCCAGGCACAGTGGCTCATGTCTGTAATCCTAGCACTTTGGGAGGCTAAGGTGGGCAGATTACCTCGGTCAGGAGTTGAAGACCAGCCTAACCAACATGGTGAAACCCTGTCTCTACTAAAAATACAAAATTAGGCCGGGCATGGTGGCTCACGCCTGTAATCCCAGCACTTTGGGAGGCCGAGGCGGGTGGATTGCCTGAGCTCAGGAGTTCGAGACCAGCCTGGGCAACACGGTGAAACCCCAACTCTACTAAAATACAAAAAATTAGCCGGGCATGACGGCATGTACCTGTAGTCCCTGCTACTCGAGAGGCTGAGGCAGGAGAATTTCTTGAACCCAGGAGGTGGAGGTTGCAGTGAGCCGAGATTGCATCACTGCACACCAGCCTGAGCAACAGAGTGAGAGTCTGTCTCAAAAAAAAAAATTAGCTGGGCATGGTTGCAGGCGCCTGTAATCCCAGCTACTCAGGAGGCTGAGGCAGGAGAATCACTTGAACCTGAGAGGCGGAAGTTGCAGTGAGCCAAGATTGCACCACTGTACTCCAGCCTGAGTGACAGAGACAGACTCCTCCGTCTCAAAAAAAAAAAAAAAAAATAGTTTAGCGTGCTGGTGCACACCTGTAATCCCAGTTACTTGGGAGGCTGAGGCACGAGATTGAACCCAGGAGGTGAAGGTTGCAGTGAGCCCAGATCATGCTACTGTATTCCAACCTGGGTGACAGAGCAAGACTCCGTGTCAAAAACAAAAAAAAACGTCTCCTGGGTCAGGTCCCCAGAAATCCTGATTTAGCAGATCTGGAGGGGAACCTAGAAACCTGCATTTTAACTAGCAAGTCTAATACCCCTTAAGAAGCAAAAGCCTGGAGGAATGAGCTTTCCCTCGAGTTCCAAATGCAGTTGCTGCTGGGGACAGTTACTCTGGGTAGACACAGCCCCCTGGACTCATGTCCCAGCTAGAAATCAGTTCAATGATGAATAACCTCAGGTCACTGAAGTGGTAATCCAACTGCATGCTAAGCACAATTAGTTAAAGTGGATAAAGCTGTTTTCTTACTAGATAAGCGTCTTGTCACACTCCTGGAAAGTTTAGAATTAAAAAATAGAAGCATAAGGGCAAATCAAATTCACTGTATTAATGTTCTTATCCTAAATTGAGTAATAATCAGTATATTTTTGGAATTAAAAAGTAGCTGTAGGCCAGGCACGGTGGCTCACACCTGTAATCCCAGCACTTTGGGAGGCCGAGAGAACAGAATCGCTTGAACCCAGGAGGCGGAGATTGCAGTGAGCTGAGATCGCACCACTGCACTCCAGCCTGGGCAACACAGCAAGACTCTGCCTCAAAAAAAAAAAAAAAAAAGTAAGTAAGTAAGTAAATAAATAAATAAATAAAAATTAGGCTGGGGAGATGGCTCATGTCTGTAATCCCAGCACTTTGGAAGGCCAAGGTGGGTGGATCAGTTGAGCTCAGTAATTTGAGACCAGCCTGGCCAACATGGTGACACCCCTAAAATTTTTTTGTCTCTACAAAAAATATATAAGAAAACCAGAAAACCAATGAGTGAGGCATAGTGGCATGCACCTGTAGTCCCAGCTACTTGGAAGGCTGAGGTGGGAGTATCACTTGAGCCCAGGAGTTGGAGGCTGCAGTGAGCTATGATCATGCCACTACACTCCAGCCTGGGCAACAGAGTAAGACCCTTCTCAAAATAATAATAATAATAATAATAATAACAACGCAGTGTGGTGGTGCACAGCTGTAATCCCAGCTGTTTGGGAGGTTGAACCAGGTGAATTGCTTGAGCCCAGGAGTTCCAGGCTGCAAGGAACTATGATTATTACAACCAGGAATTATGTGCCACTGTACTCCAGCCTGGGAAATGGAGGGAGACCCTGTCTCTACAAAAATAAAACATAATAAAACCAAATAAAACAAGCCACACCTTTAACTCCCTGTGGTCTTCCCTACTCATTGCACCTAAAATGATTCTCTCTCCTCTGAACTTCCCATCAGCCAGATTGGTTGGAAATGATCAGCAAGACCTAAGTAGTCTTCCCCTAGAGTCTCACAACTTCCTGCTCTGAGGGGCTCCCAGGATGCTTTGCAAATAGTAAAAAACCACAGTAAGGATAACTCATGGATGTAAAGCATTTCACTTTTTACCTTCTGATCCCCTAACCTGGTATTACTGTTGCTATTTACAGATGAATTACAAGATGGCCCAGAGAGTCAAAGCCTGATCAATGTCACAGAGTCAGAGGCAGAGCCAGGCCTGCAATCCAATCCCTGGTTTTTGTTTGTTTTGTTTTCCTTTGAGCTCTGTCACCCAGGCTGGAGTGCAGTGGCGCAATCTCGGCTCGTGGCAGCCTCCACCTCCCAAGTTCAAGTGATTCTCCTGCCTTAGCTTCCCAAGTAGCTGGGATTACAAGCAGGTACCACTACACCTGGCTAATTTTTTTTGTATTTTTAGTAGAGACAGGATTTCACCATGTTGGCCAGGCTGGTCTTGAACTCCTGACCTCAAGTGATCCACCCACCTTGGCCTCCCAAAGTGCAGGGATTACAGGTGTGAGCCACCGCGCCCGGTCCCTAGTTTGTTTTTTGTAGAGATGGTCTCACTGTGTGGCGCAGGCTGGTCTTCAACTCTTGGCCTCAAGTGTTCCTCCTGCCTTGGCCTCCCAAAACGCTGGGATTATAGGTATGAGCCACCATGTCCAGCCCAGTCCCTGGTTTTGAATGCCACCCCTATCCGGATGACTCTTCTCAGGCTCATACCTCTCCTCTAAACTCCAGATCCGTGTCCTCATTTGCCTCTAGACACCTCCACTTGATGTCTGTGGGCCAGCTCAAACTGACGTGGACAAAACAGAATTTAAGATAATTCCTGTTGATTTTAAATTGTTGAGGTCAAAACTTAGATGTCAGCTGGACGCGGTGGCTCACACCTGTAATCCTGGCACATTGGGAGACCGTGGCAGGTGGATCACTTGACACCAGGAGTTCAAGACCAGCCTGGCCAACATGGTGAAACCCTGTCTCTACTAAAAACACAAAAATGAGGTGGGTGTGTTGGCGTCTGCTTGTAATCCCAACTACTCAGTAGGCTGGGCATGAAAATTGTTTGAACCTGGGTGGCAGAGGTTGCAGTGAGCCGAGATGGCCACTGCACTCCAGCCTGGGCAACAGAGCAAGACTCTGTCTCAAAAAACAAACAAACAAAAAAAAACACACAAAAAAACTTAGATTATCCTCCTTGATTCCTCTTTCCTGTGCACCCTACACACATCTGCTAGCTTGCTCTGTCTGCCCTACCTCCCAAATTACATCCCAAATCTGATCACTGCTCTGCTCCACACCCTAACCTAAATTACCACCCATCAGGCCAAGCGTGGTGGCTTACGCCTGTAATCTCAGCACTCTGGGAGGCCAAGGTGGGAGGATCACCTGAGGTCAGGAGTTTGAGACCAGCCTGGCCAACATGGTGAAACCCCATCTTTACTAAAAAAAAAAAAATTAACTAGGCATGGTGGCAGGCACCTGTAATCCCAGCCACTCAGGAGGCTGAAGCAGGAGAACCACTTGAACCCGTGAGGCGGAGGTTGCAGTAAGCCGAGATAGCACCACTACACTCCAGCCTGGGCAACAGAGCGAGACTCCATTTCAAATAAATAAATAAATAAATAAATAATCACCCAACTTCCCTCAACTGATCTACAACAATAACTTCCCCCTCACAGTCCACTCTCCATAGACCAGCCAGGATGATGACATTAAAGTGCAAATTAAATCTTGTCGCATTTCTGCTGAAAACCCTTCAGTGGCCTCCTAGTGCAATTAGGAAAAAACATGACTCCCTGGCCAGACGCGGTGGCTCACACCTGTAATTCCAGCACCTTGCAGGGCCGAGGCAGGAAGATCGCTTGAGCACAGAAGTTGGAGACCAACTTATCAAAAACAAAAACCAAAGAAAACAAGACTCCGTAACGTGGGTTCCAAGGCCAGATATCAGCTGACCGGAGTCCACCTCTTCATAATCCACTCTACTTCTTTCCCTCAAACATCCCAGGACTGTAGCTGCCTCAAGGCCTTTGCACCAACGTTTTCCTGTTCAACTCTACTATTCATTCAGGTATCTAGTCAAGTGTCACCCCCAGAGCAGCCACCCAGGGTGCAATGTCACCACCACTGCCTCTCCAGTCAACCAAAGCACTATGTGTTTGTTGCACTGTACCTCCCCCACCTGCCCACTCAGTAGATTGAGCGCTCTATGAGAGCAGGAACTTGTTCACTGCTGGGTCCCCAGAGCAGGGACCAGAACAGGCGCTGGGAAAACATCTGTTCAATGTCCCAGGTACTCCAAACCCGCTCTTTTCAATACCAAGCAGGTCCCAAGTCTCCAGCCTTCCAGACCAGGGTTGCCGGGTGCGAAGCCCAGGGGTGAGAGTAACAGGAAGCAGGGCAGATCCCTCCCTGCCGTTAAGCCAGCGTGAAGGGTTTAACCTCCAGGACAAGACTTTTGCCACAGGCTCCAGCTCCTGGCCTAGACTTGGGGCTGACGGAGGGGACAAGGTGAAGAGATGAGCCAGGGTCTCGGGAACCCAGATCCCCTCACCCCTCTATCCACTCCCCATCCCAAGGAATGGTGCGTCCCGCCGCAGGGCGTACGGACAAAGAGGGAGGCGCTCAAGTCTTCCAATGCGGGGAAAAGAGACTAGGGCTCGCCCCTCGGCGTCTGGCGGAAGGTACCTGGCTCCTCCGTGGCGGCAGCTCCGGGCTCCTCCTCCTGCGTCCCCACGTCGCGCACTGCTTGCTGGGATTCGTAGTCTCGCCTAGGCCATCAGCTCCCCCTTCCCAGAGAGCTTTAGGAATCCAAGCCAGGACGGGGCGGAGGGCGGGGGGAAGTTGATGGCGCGCGAGGGCTTCTGGGAGTTGTAGTTTAACATATTCAAACAGCCAGGAATTCTGGAGAGGAAAAATTGGGTAATAAATTTTATCAGATTATTTGGGTTGTCCTGATATGGATCTTATGAGATTTTTTTTCTCAGGCCCAGGACAGCCGTACCTCTGTGGTTCAAAACACCCAAAGCCGAGATTCAGAGGTACTACAAATCCCATAAAGTGTTGCACGTCTAGGGCCTTTGGAGAAGGAGGTCGGCCCCGGCGCAGGCGCGGTGGCGCGAGTTGGACCGTGAAAAAAGAAACATGGCGGCCGCGGCGTTTACTTCGAAATTGTACTCCCTGCTGTTTCGCAGGAACTCCACCTTCGCCCTCACCATCGTCGTGGGCGTCGTATTCTTCGAGCGCGCCTTCGATCAAGGCGCGGACGCGATCTACGACCACATCAACGAGGGGGTGAGGGCCTGTGGCATCCTTGACCTTGGACCTGCCTGAGGGGTGACAGTGGAGTAGAGGTGGGACGGGACTCAGTAACCTTTACCAGGAAGGGGGTAAGGGGTAAACCGTCGGCGTCTTCTGTCTCGAGTCCGCCGTCTGTCCCCTTGGCTTGATGTGAATTATAAAACGTTAAGCGAGGTTAATATATCTCACTTTACAGGGGTTGTAAGTATCGCTGTGTGCCACCCCACATACCCACTTGTCCATTATCAGAAGCAAAAACTAAAGGCTAGTGAGAGCAAAGGACTTACTAGGTGCACAGGAAGCCAGGGGCAAGTCAGGGCCAGAAACGGGACCCCTGTCTCTCAGGGTTTCAAGGGCAGATTTGAGCAGGCGACGGTCGTGAAAAGGACATTAGACACCTTAGACGCCGTGGCTGAAGTTTCAGGTGACGCTTTCGGTCCCCAAGGCTTCCCACGTAGGCAGTTGTTATTAATGGTTGAGAGTGGGAGCTATGAAATCAGAAAGCCTTGGATAGGAACACTGGTCCTTGTCACTTAACTGTGGCATTAAGTTGAGCAAGTTTCTTCTCTGAACTCCGTTTTAACTGTGAGATGGAGATATTAATAGTAGAAACATGAGCACTATTGTGAGGATCACAGGAGATGCAGCGGGGTGCCACATGCCTGGTAGGTGGCACCACTGAAAAGTAATCACTGCTTACATTCCTCAGGAGAAAGTGGAAGCATGAGGTAGGAATGGCAACACATTTTTGACTTTTATGTATCACGCACTGTGCTAGGTGCAGTGCATGCTTTATATCGCTAAATTATGGCTGTATTGGAGTAGGCCTTATACATCTAGCCCTGTTCCACCACTCACTTGTTTTTAATTTGAGACTGACTCTGCAGCCTGGGAAGGCACTGTCCACTAGTGCTATGCTGCCTGTGACCAGTGCAACTTCCTGCCCACATGAAAGCATTGCCACTGTACCGTCTCTTGCAGTTGCTTCTGCTGACCACTCCCACTGATCTGGAGAGACATCCAAGCATGTTGTTATAACTCACCCATTTTCCCTGTGCTTTTTTTTTTCTTTTTTGAGACAGGGTCTCACTCTGTCGCCCAGGTTGGAGTGCAGTGGCATGATCACAGCTCACTGCAGCCTTGACCTCCTGGGTTCAAGTGATCCTCCCACCTCAGCCTCCTGAGTAGCTGGGACCACAGGCAAGTGCCACCACACCCAGCTAATTTTTGTATTTTTCGTAGAGATGGCGTTTCACCATGTTGCCCAGGCTGGTCTCGAATTCCTGAGCTCAGTCTGTCCTCCTGCCTTAGTCTCCTAAAGTGCTGGGATTACAAATGTGAGCCACTGTGCTCAACCTCTTGTGCTTTTGGGAATGAGAATTTTGGCCAATTTAGGTCCCAGGAAATGTTTTAAATGGCTCATGGTGAAATATTTTGGGACTACACACTTACAACCTCTTCAGTAATACCTGGGAGTTAAAGAACTGAGACATCTTCCAGGCTGTTTTCCTTAATAATTGTGTGTTTTGGGGCACTTCCCTCGATCTCAACCTGAATTTCCTATAAAATTAAAATCACCCCTTTCTACTTCACCTGGTGATTGAAAGCATCATAGTATTTTATAAATGCCAAGAATTATGCATGAAGGCTCAGCACGGTGGCTCACGCCTGTCATCTCAGCGCTTTGGGAGGCTGAAGCGGACCTCACTTGAGGTCAGGAGTTTGAGACCAGCTTAGCCAACATGGCGAAACCCCATCTCTACTAAAAATACAGAAAGTAGCCGGGTAGCGCACAATTGTATTCCTAGCTGCTCGTGAAACTGAGGCAGGACAATCGCTTGAACCCAGGAGGCTGAGGTTGCAGTGAGCTGAGATTGCGCCACTGCACTCCAGCCTGGGTGACAGAGGAGTCTCAAAAAAAAAAAAAAAAAGTGCATCAAGCATAGGATTGCTTCGAGTTTGCCCACCACAAGTGTATCTTTTTATTTTTATTTATTTATTTTTTTGAGACGGAGTCTCGCTCTGTCGCCCAGGCTGGAGTGCAGTGGCGCAATCTCCACTCACTGCAAGCTCCACCTCCCGGGTTCAAGCCATTCTCCTGCCTCAGCCTCTGGTATAGCTGGGACTACAGGCGCCCGCCACCGCGCCCGGCTAATTTTTGTATTTTTTTAGTAGAGACGGGGTTTCACCGTGTTAGCCAGGATGGTCTCGATCTCCTGACCTCGTGATCCGCCCGTCTCGGCCTCCCAAAGTGCTGGGATTACAGGCGTGAGCCACCGCGCCCGGCCAAGTGTATCTTTTTAATCAGGACATGGCATATGTTTCTCCCAAGCTCATTTTAGAGACCAGGGCAGTGGGAGTAGTTGTAAAATGTGAGAGGCAAAGGTCAAAGTTTGTGGCTCTTGTCTTTAAAATGCAGAAACTGTGGAAACACATCAAGCACAAGTATGAGAAGAAGTAGTTCCCTGGAGGCCCCCATCGAGGCCAGAAGGACCAGGTCCACCCAGCAGCTGTTTGCCCAGAGCTGGAGGCTGAGCTTGAAGATGATGCTCAAGTTACTCTTCATGGACCACCGTTCGCTGCAAAAGACTCTTTACCTTCTGCTGTGTTTGAAGTATGTTTAGTCAGCATGCTCAGGAAATAAATCTGAATTGCCCTTGAGACCTGCTTCTGCATTGGTTGCTTTGTTAACTCTACCTGATCTTCACTTGTCAGTAATTTGAGACCACTTCAAAGCCCTCTGCAAACACTCCAAGGGCAGAGTCTGCTATTTTGAGTTTTCCATTAACTTCCAAAGAATTCCGCTTTTCAAAACAGGAGCCAGAGTTGGAGATATTACAGTCAACTTTGGCTTCTGAGCCAGTAATTCCATTCTTAAATAACTCACTGTCTTGGCCATGAGGAAGCACTATGGCCTCAGCTGGGGGAAAGACCCTGGCCTGGGGGTCTTAGCCACTCCCCACCCTAGGGTCTAGTTCAGGGGTATCCAGTCTTGGCTTCCCTGGGCCACGTTGGAAGAATTGGCTTGGGCCACACATAAAATAACACTAATGATAGCTGACGAGCTAAAACAAAAGACAAAACGGTTTGTGCAAAAATCTCATAATGTTTTTAGAAACTTGAAGAATTTGTGTTTGGGCCTCATTCAGAGGCATCCTGGGCTGCATGCAGCCTGCGGGCCTTGGGTTGGACAAGCTTGGTGTATTCTGCCTCTTACTGAGTATCTTTTGGTAAGCTGCCATACCTCTCTGGCTCACAGCCTCCTGCCACCGTTCCACTCTGATGAGTTCAGTTTGTAAAGGTGCTTAGTTGAATCCTCACTCCACTGACTCTAGCTATGGGAACCAAGGTGATATGGTTTGGCTGTGTCCCCACCCAAATCTCATTTTGAATTGTAGCTCCCATAGTTCCTATTTGTTGTGGGAGGGACCCGCTGGGAGATAACTGAATCATGGGAGTGGTTCCCCCACACTGTTCTCATTGTAGTAAATAAGTCTCACTAGATCTGATGATTTTATAAGGGGTTTCCCCTTTTGCTTGGCTCTGATTCTCTCTTGCCTGCCGCCATGTAAGACGGGCCTTTCCCCCTCCACCATGAGTGTGAGGCCTCCCCAGCCACGTGGAACTGTGAGTGCATTAAACTTCTGTTTCTTTATAAATTACCCAGTCTCGGTTATGTCTTTATCAGCAGCGTGAAAATGAACTAATACACAAGGGAAAGGCACTTGAACTTGCTGACCTTCGGTTTCCTTATCTGTAAAATGGGGTAGTAGAACATACTGTATGGGATTTTGGGGAGTATTAAAGGAGTTGTGCCTGTAATCCCAGCACTTTAGGAGGCTGAGATGGGAGGACTGCTCGAGGCCAACAGTTTGAGACCAGTCTAAGCAATACAGTGAGATACCCCACCTCTACAAAAAAATTTAAAATTAGCTGAGCATGGTGGCACAAGCCTATAATCCCAGCTACTTGGGAGGCTGAGGTGGCAGGATTACTTGAGCCCAGAAGTTAAGGTTACAGTGAGTTACGATTGTGCCACTGCACTCCTGCCTGGGGCATAGTGAGACACTGTCTCTAAAAAAAATTTTTGGCTGGGCATGGTGTCTCATACCCATAATCCCAGCACTTTGGGAGGCCAAGTCAGGTGGAATTGCTTGAGGTCAGGAGTTCGAGACCAGCCTGGCCAACATGGTGAAACCCTATCTCTACTAAAAATACAAAAATTAGCCACGTGTGGTGGCATATACTTATAATCCCAGCTACTCAGGAGGCTGAGGCAGGAGAATTTCTTGAACTCGGGAGGTGGAGGTTACAGTGAGCTGAGATCGCGCCACTGCACTCCAGCCTGGGAGACAGCAAGATTCTGTCTCGCTCTGTCACCCAGAATGGAATGCTTTGGCGCGATCTCAGCTCACTGAAGCCTTGACCTGGGTGCAAACAATCCTCCCACCTCAGCCCCCCAGGTAGCTGGGACTACAGGTGTGCGCCACCACTCCCCGCTAGTTTTTTTGTATTTTTTGTAGAGGTAGGGTTTTGCCATAGTTGCCCAGGCTGGTCTCGAACTCCTGGACTCAAGACATCCTCCTGTCTTGGCCTCCCAAAGTGTTGAGATTACAAGCCACCATGCCCAGCCAAAAATGTTTTTAAATTAAATTTTTTAAAATAGAGGAGCTGTAGGCCGGGCACAGTGGCTCAAGACTGTAATCCCAGCACTTTGTGAGGCCATCGCAGGTGGATCACGAGGTCAGAAGATCGAGACCATTCTGGCTAACATGGTGAAACCCCATTTCTACTAAAAATACAAAAAATTAGCCGGGCGTGGTGGCAGGCGCCTGTAGTCCCAGCTACTTGGGAAGCTGAGGCAGGAGAACAGCGTGAACCGGGGAGGCGGAGGTTGCAATGAGCAAAGATCGTGCCACTGCACTCCTGCCTGGGGGACAGAGCCAGACTCCGTCTCAAAAAAAAATAAAAAAAATAGAGGAGCTGTACTGCAGTTAGCACAGTCACAGATACTGGCACATGGAAGAAACTGTTGGCAAAGACATGGATGCTAAGGACTCAGAAAACCAGATGAGTCTGCTGGAAGGCTGGAGCAGCAGGAATGTGAAGAGGAGGAGTTGGAGAAATGTCTGGTTATTCATTCAGCAAGCGTTTGGCTGGCCACTGTGAGGCACTGTGCTAGCAGGACATACGGTGGTAATATAGCACTTGGGGCTTAAACTCCTATGCGGAAGACACCAAAAGCCATCCTGTATTATTACAGACTGAGCCAAGGGCTCTGGGAAGCAGTACAAGGAGATGGAGGAATTAACCAGGAGTGACAGCTGGTCTAGGGAAGCCTCAGAAGAGCTGAGACCGATAGGTGACAAAGATGAGCCACTTATGTTGGGCATCAGAGGCAAAGCAGGGGAAGTAGCAGGTTTTAGGGCCCCTAAGTGGGGAAAGCACTTGCCGTGTTGCAGGAGCTAAGAGGCCAGGTAGATGAGGTTGAAGGTGGAGAATACACGAGACCAGATCATTCAGGACCTTGTAAGTCACAGTGAAGAGTCTGGGCTGGGTGCGGTATGCTTCATGCCTGTAATTCCAGCACTTTGGGAGGCCCAGGCAGGTGGATCACTTGAGGTCAGGAGTTCAAGACCAGCCTGGCCAACATGGTGAAATCCCTGTCTCTACTAAAAATACAAAAATTAGCAGGGCATGGTGGCATGCACCTATAATCCCAGCTACTTGGAAGGGTAAGGCAGGAGAATCGTTTGAGCCTGGGAGGCAGAGGTTGTAGTGAGCTGAGATCTCGCCACTGCACTCCAGCCTGGGCAATAGAGTGAGACTCCATCTAAAAAAAAATAAAATAAAATAAAAAAAGATCTGGATTTTACCAAAATTAGAATGAGTAGCTACTACTGAAAATTTCCTAAGCAAGGGAACAACAAGCTCTGTCATATAAAAACTTCACTCTGGGGCCAGGCGCGGTGGCTCAAGCCTGTAATCCCAGCACTTTGGGAGGCCGAGACGGGCGGATCGCGAGGTCAGGAGATCGAGACCATCCTGGCTAACACGGTGAAACCCCGTCTCTACTAAAAAAATACAAAAAATTAGGTGGGCGCCTGTAGTCCCAGCTACTCCGGAGGCTGAGGCAGTGTAAACCCGGGAGGCGGGGCTTGCAGTGAGCTGAGATCCGGCCACTGCACTCCAGCCCAGGCGACAGAGCGAGTCTCTGTCTCAAAAAAATAAAAAACAAAACAAAACAAAACAAAACAAACTTCACTCTGGCAACTGTGGGGCAATTAGATTGGAAGTGGGTGGGAATAAAAGCAGAGAGGGTAGCTAGGAGGCTGATACCTGGCTCCTGGTTAGAGCCCATGGCTGTTAAAGACCTTGCAGCCTGGCTGGAAACTGTGCCTCCTGGCTGGGAGTGGCAGAGAAGAACATTGGGAAGCCCTGAGCAGGGATACAGCAGCTCTGGTTTGTAGCTGGGGAAGCTGCCTGGCCTGGGTAAGGTAAATGACTCACCAGTCTGCCATCTTTCACCTACAGCCTGATGTGATTCAGCCAGAGCTGGATTATCCAGAATCTTCTCTGATGGAGGAAGATTCAGGTCAGGAAACCCATGGAGAGGTAGGAGAGACCCTAGAAATCGTCCAGTTTCTCCTACCTGAGGCATATCTTTGTGAAGATGAAGTTGAAGCCTAGAAAAATTATGACCTGCCAAAGATAGTACAGCTCTGCGGTCAAATTAAGACCTAAGGGAGGCCAGGCACAGTCAGACGCGGTGGCTCATGCCTGTAATCCCAACACTTTGAGAGGCCAAGGTAGGTGGATCACTTGAGGTCAGGAGTTTGAGACCAGCCTGGGCAACATGGCGAAACTCTGTCTCAAACTACAAAAATTAGCTCGGTGTGATGGCTCATGCCTGTAATCCCAGCTACTCGGGAGGCTGAGGCAGGAGAATCGATTTAACCTGTTAGTCAGAGGTTGCAGTGAGCTGAGATTGTGCCACTGCACTCCAGCCTGGGCAACAGAGCAAGACCCCATCTCACAACAACAAACAAAAAAACACATAAAAAATTAAACTTAGTTTTATTCAGAAGTTTTTTTGGTTTTTGCGTGTTTTTTTGTTTTTTGTTTTTTGTTTTTTTTAAGAAAAAAAAAAGAAGAAGACCTGAACCAAAGCAGAGGCTATTCTAAGACTTTTGTTTTTGAGACGCCACCATAGCTCACTGCAGCTTTGAACTCCTGGGCTCCCCCACCTGGGCCTCCTGAGTTGCTGGGACTCTAGGTGTGTGTGCCATTGTGCCCAGCTAGTTTTTCACAGAGACGTGGTCTTGCCATTACCCAGAAGGGTCTTAAACTCCCAGCCTCCAGTGATCCTCCCTCCTTGGCCTCCCAAAACACTACGAAAATAGGCGTGAGGCACTATCCCTGGTCTCAAGACTTTTTTTTTTTTTTTTGAGACGGTGTCTCATGAGAGTGCAGTGGCACAATCTCGGCTCACTACAAGCTCTGCCTCTTGGGTTCACGCCATTCTCCGGCCTCAGCCTCCCGAGTAGCTGGGACTACAGGCGCCCGCCACCACTCCCGGCTAATTTTTTTGTATTTTTAGTAGAGACGAGGTTTCACCATGTTAGGATGGTCTCGATCTCCTGACCTCGTGATCTGCCCGCCTCGGCCTCCCAAAGTGCTGGGATTACAGGCGTGAGCCACCGCGCCCAACCGGTCTCAGACTTTTATGAATGATTTCAGCATCACGTAGAGAATGACTCTGGGGGTTGAAGATTGCAACTTATATTAAATTGTTCCCAATGATTTGAGGGCAACATTCTGGTAAACAATAAAGCAGGGGCCGGGCGCAGTGACTCATGCCTGTAATCCCAGCACTTTGGGAGGCCGAAGCAGGTGGATCACCTCAGGTCAGGAGTTCGAGAACAGCCTGGCCAACGTGGTGAAACCCTGTCTCTATTAAAAATACAAAAATTAGCTGGGTATGGTGGCGTCTGCCTGTAGTCCCAGTGAGAGGTGACAATGTGCTAGCAGCCCTCACAGCGCCTCCTCGGCTTCGGCGTCCACTCTGGCGGCGCTTGAGGAGCCCTTCAGCCCACCACGACACCGTGGGAACCCCTCTCTGGGCTGACTGAGGCCGAAGCTGCCTTCCTCTGCTTGTGGGGAGGTGTGGAGGGAGAGGCGCGGGCGGGAACCAGGGCTGCACACGACGCTCGCGGGCCAGTGCGAGTTCTGGCGGGTGCGGGTGCGGGCGCGGGCTCGGCGGGCCCCGCACACGGAGCGGCCGGCTGGCACCGCCGGCCCAGGGCAGTGAGGAGCTTTAGCACCCGGGCCAGCAGCTGCGGAGGTTGCGCCAGGTCCCCCAGCAGTGCCGCCCGCTGGCGCTGCACTCAAATTCTCACCGGGTTTAGCTGCCTGCCGACGGGGCAAAGCTCAGAACCTGCAGCCCGCCATGTCTGAGCTCCTCCCGCTAAGGTGGGCTCCCACGCGGCCTGAGCCTCCCCGACGGGCGCCGCCCCCTGCTCCGTGGCGCCTGGTCCCATCGACAGCCGAAGAGCTGAGGAATGCAGGTGCAGCTCAGGACTGGTGGGCAGCTCCACCTGCAGCGCCTATGCAGGATCCACTGGGTGAAGCCAGTTGGGCTCCTGAACCGGATGGGGACTTGGAGAACTTTTACATCTAGCCGGAGGATTGTATGTGCACCAATCAGCACTCTGTGTCTAGCTCAGGGTTTGTGAATACACCAATTGGTACTCTGTATCTAGCTAACCTAGTGGAGACTTGGAGGACTAGCCCTCTGTGACTCTGTGTCTAGCTCAAGGATTGTAAATGCACCAATGAGCACTCTGTGTCTAGCTCAAGGTTTGTAAATACACCAATCAGAACTCTGTGTCTAGCTCAAGGTTTGTAAATACACCAATTGGTGCTCTGTATCTAGCTAACTCTGTATCTGGCTAACTAGCACTCTGTGACTCTGTGTCTAGCTCAAGGATTGTAAATGCACCAATCAGCACTCGGTCAAAACGGACCAATCAGCTCTCTGTAAAGTAGACCAATCAGCTCTCTGTAAAATGGACCAATCAGCAGGATGTGGGTGGGGCCAGATAAGGGAATAAAAGCAGGCTGCCCCCTCCCCCCCCCCCCCCCCCAACCTACCAGCGGCAACTTGTTGGAGTTGCTTTCCGGAGTGTGGAAGCTTTGTTTTTTGCAATAAATCTTGCTGCTGTTCATTTTTTTTGGGCTCTTACTCGCTCTATGAGCTGTAACTTTTACTGCAGAGGTCTGCAGTTTCGCTCCTCAAGTCCACAAGATCACGAACTCACCGAAAAGAACGAACGACTCCAGACGTGCTATTTTTTTTTTTTTTTTTTTGAGACAGAGTCTCGCTCTGTCGCCCAGGCTGGAGTGCAGTGGCGCAATCTCGGCTCACTGCAAGCTCCGCCTCCCGGGTTCACGCCATTCTCCTGCCTCAGCCTCCCGAGTAGCTGGGACTGCAGGCGCCCGCTCCTGCGCCCGGCTAATTTTTTCTATTTTTAGTAGAGACGGGGTTTCACCATGGTCTCGATCTCCTGACCTTGTGATCCGCCCACCTCGGCCTCCCAAAGTGCTGGGATTACAGGCGTGAGCCACCTCGCCCGGCCTGGACGTGCTATTTTTAAGAGATGTAATACTCACCATGAAGGTCTGCATGTGAGACCATGAACCCACCAGAAAGAAGCAGCTCCAGAGCATCTGAACATCTGAAATAAAAAACTCGACGCACCATCTTTAATAACTAACACTCACAGAGAGGGTGCGTGGCTTTGTTCTTGATGTCAGTGAGACTGAGAACCAACAAATAAATTCTGGAAATATCAGCTACTCATGGAGGCTGAAACAAAAGAATCATTTAAACCTGGGAGGCAGGGCCAGGTGCGGTGGCTCAAGCCTGTAATCCCAGCACTTTGGGAGGCCGAGACGGGCGGATCACGAGGTAAGGAGATCGATACCATCCTGGCTAACACGGTGAAATCCGCGTCTCTACTAAAAAATAAAACAAGCCGGGTGAGGTGGCAGGGGCGTTGTAGTCCCAGATAGTTGGGAGGCTGAGGCAGGAGAATGGCGTAAACCCAGGAGGCGGAGCTTGCAGTGAGCTGAGATAGCGCCACTGCACTCCAGCCTGGGCGACAGAGCGAGACTGTGTCTCCAAAAAAAAAAAACCAAAACCGGGGAGGCAGAGGCTGCAGTGAGCTGAGATCGTGCCATTCCACTCCAGCCGGGGTGACGTAGCAAAGCTTTATCTGAAAACGGAACAAACAAAAATGCATAAGGAATTAGTCTTAAGAATTTTTATTTTTTGAGACGGTCTCACTCTGTTGCCCAGGCCAAAGGACAATGGCACAATCAATGGGTCATTGGAGTCTTCAACTCCTGGGCTCAAAGGATCTCCTTGCCTCAGACTGTCCAGTAGCTGGGACTATAGTTGCCTGTCACCACACCCAGGTAATTTTAAAATTTTTCCTTTGTAGAGATGGAGTCTTGCTGTGTTGACCAGGCTGGTTTTGAACTCCTGGATTCAAGTGATCCTCCCGCCTCAGCCTTTCAAAGTGCTGAGATTACAGGCGTAAGTCATTGTGCTCAGTCTTGCTCTGTTACCCAGGCTAGACTGCAGGGGCGTGATCTCAGCTCACTGCAACTTCCGCCTCCCAGGTTGCAGCAATTCTATCTCGGCCTCCCGAGTAGCTGGGATTACGGGCACCTGCCACCATGCCTGGCTAATTGTATATTTTCTGTAGAGATGGGGTTGCGTCATATTGGTCAGGCTGGTCTCAAACTCACTTCAAGCAATCCGCCCACCGTAGCCTCCCAAAGTGCTGAGATTGCAGGGGTGAGCCACCACGCCCAGCCTGGAGTCATTTATCTTTCAGGGAATCTTAATAACTCAGGCAAGAGGTGTTGGCGGGGACGGTTGCATACTCTAACCTGTTCTGTCTTCAAGGATTCTTCTGGAGAGCTGCATTTCATCGCAGTCGGAGGTTCAAACAAATGAGCAAACAGGGTTTCTTAAATTTGCTCCTTTCACACCAGATTATTAAGTGGTTAACTATTGAGTGAGTCGTTATTTTTCTTTTCCTTTTTTCGGTGAGACGGAGATTTACTCTTGTTGCCCAGGCTGGAGTGCAATGGCGTGATCTTGGCTCACCGCATCCTCCGCCTCCCAGGTTCAAGCGATTCTCCTGCCTCAGCCTCCCAAGTAGCTGGGATTACAATGTGCCACCACGCCCAGCTGGTTTTGTATTTTTAGTAGAGATGGGGTTTCACCGTGTTGCCCAGGCTGATCTCGGACTCCTGACCTCGAGTAATCCGCCCGCATTGGCCTCCCAAAGTGCTGAGATTACAAGTGTGAGCCACTGCGCCTGGCTATTTTTTTCTTGGAGACAGATTCTCACTGTAGCCCAGGCAGGAGTACAGTGGTGCAATGACAGCTCCCTGGAGCCTTAAACTCCAGGGCTCAGGTCATTCTCCCACTTCAGCTTCCCAAGTAGCTGGAACTACAGGTGTGCCTACCATGCCTGGCCTTTTTTTTTTTTTTTTTTTGAGACTGAGTCTTGTTTTGTTGCCCAGGCTGGAGTGCGGTGGCACGATCTTGGCTCATTACAATCTGTGTTTCCCAGGTTCAAGTGATTATCCTGCCTCAGCCTCCTGAGTAGCTGGGATTACAGGCACCTGTCACCATGCCCGGCTAATTTTTTTGTTTTGTAGTAGGGATCGGGTTTCACTATGTTGGCTAGGCTGATCTCGAACTCCTGACCTCAGGCGATCTGCCCACTCTGGCCTCCCAAAGTGGTGGGATTACAGGCACAAGCCACCGTGCCCATCCAGCCTTTTTTTTTTTTTTTTTTTTTTTTTTTAAAGAAATGGTCTTGCTATGTTGCCAAGGCTAGTCTTGAACTCCTGGCCTCAAGTGATCCTTCCACTTGAGCTCCCAAAGTGCTAGGATTACAAGCGTGAGTCACTGCATCCCGCTGTTTTTCTTTGCCATTGTATTTTCTAGATTTCTAACTTTTCTGCATCAATCGTGTATTATTTTTATAAGGTGGGGTACATAAATTAAAAGGGGGTTTCCCAGAGAGATAGTGAATACAGAGAGCTGAGAAACATGAGCCACTAGCTCTGGCTCAAGGCCTGGAACCCCTCTGCTTGGTGGCCCAGGACTCCTTCCTCAGATGCCAATGAGGACTTGTCCCTGGGTGGCACTGCCAAATGAGAGCTGCCTCCCCGCTCCAGTCCCAGAGCTCCCTGGACGGGTCTGCCATGCAGGTGGGGAAAGGTAGGGTTAACACCCTCCTCTGATTGGCACCAAGAAGCTGTTTGTAACTAGAAAAATGTTCTCCCTCCCAAGCTTAGCCTGAGGCATTTCCTGGAGGCAAGAGCTGGAACAGTCTTTACAGTCAGAAAGCCCCAAAGGCTTCCCACCTGCTCCCCAGCACAGGTGGTAGGAAAAGTTAAATACTTGGGTACGTTAGAAGTGAGTTCCAGAAGGTCTCTGATCCCACATAGCTCTGAGCGAGCAGGACCACTCTCTGGGCTAAGAGTATTGGAGTTAATGTCATTTCCCTAGCTTCTCTCTTGTGTTCAAAAATATCTCTTAGGCTGGGCGCAGTGGCTCACACCTGTAATCCCAACACTTTGGGAAGCCAACGCGGGGGGATCGCTTGAGCCCAGGAGTTTGAGACTAGCCTGGGCAACATGAGACCCTGTCCCTACAAAAAGTAAAAAAAAAAAAAAAAAAAAAATTCAGCTCATGTTAGGACTATGAAGAAAATCAAACTGATAATTTATGGAGAGTGATTCTGGCTTGAAGAGTAATGTTACATGTTCTTTGTTTCTTTTATCTTTTTATCTTTTTTTTTTTTTTTTTTGAGATGGGGTCTCTGTCTCCCAGGCTGGAGTGCAGTGGCACTCTCTCGGCTCACTGCAACTTCTGTCTCCCGGGTTCAAATGATTCTCGTGCCTCAGCCTCCTTAGTAGTTGGGGTTACAGGTGTGTGCCACCATGCCCAGCTAATTTTTTGTATTTTAGTAGAGACAGGGTTTCACCATGTTGCCCAGGCTATCCATCCACCTTGGCTTCCCAAAGTGCTGGGATTACCTGCATGAGCCACCGTGGCCGGCCAAGAGCATTGATTTTACAATGGACAGTCCTGGGTTAGACTTTCCAAGCCCCACCATTCGCTGGCTGTGCAAACTCAGACAAGTAAGTTACTTTCTCCGAGCCAGTTCCTTTATCTGTAAAATAAATAACCCCCATGACACTGCACAACGGCAGTTCTGATCTCTTGTTTCTGAAGGTATTGTTATCTAGGAGGGGTGTCAAGGGAAGTAAACTCTGTATAGTAAATCTCCACCCAGCTGACTGCTTAAATAACCCAGCCAGAGGGTACCCTAGAATCTTCTGACACCCCAGGGCTGCCTGCCAGGGTTAAAACATTTTATCTCTGTGTTGTCATGGCCCGAAGAAAGAAGGAAGACCCAGCTCTCAGAACATTCTAGGTTTGTGCACCCAGCACACCTTGAGCTTGTCCCATAGTAGACACAAGGATGCTTCCTAACCACAGGCTGGGTTCTCTGGGGAGTGGACTCTGCTGGGGGCTAGTGTAGACCAAGGAAAGGAAACAGGACCAGCAGAAGTCAGACCGGCTGGGCGTGGTGGCTCATGCCTGTAATCCCAACACTTTGGGAGGCTGAGGCAGGTGGATCATCTGAGGTCAGGAGTTTGAGACCAGCCTCTCCGACATGGTGAAACCCCATCCCTACTAAAAATATGAAAAATTAGCCGGGCGTGGTTGGGGGGGTACCTGTAATCCCAGCTACTCGGGAGAGACAGGAGAATTGCTTGAACCTGATATCACACCACTGCCCTCTTGCCTGGGGGACAGAGTGAGACTCCATCTCAAAAAAAAAAAGTCAGACCAAGATGTAGATGTAGATTTTTTTTTGTTTGTGTTTTGTTTTTGTTTTTGTTTTTTTTTTGAGACGGAGTCTTGCTCTGTCACCCAGGCTGGAGTGCAGTGGCATGATCTTGGCTCACTGTAACCTCCGCCTCCCAGGTTCAAGTGATTTTCCCACCTCAGTCTCCTGAGTAGCTGGGACTACAGGCTCCCGCCACCATGTCTGGCTAATTTTGGTATTTTCAGTAGAGACGGGCTTTCGCTATGTTGGCCAGGCTGGTTTCAAACTCCTGATCTCATGATCCACCCGCCTCAGCCTCCGAAAGTGCTGGGATTACAGGCATCAGCCACTGCATCCGGCCATAGATACAGTTTCAACCAAGGCTTCCGCTGACCCTGGTGAGTTCTGAAGCATGGCCGTTCAGAACTGTCCTGATCTGGGTGAGCAGGGCCATTTATAGCCTCTTTTTCTTTTTGAGTTTTTTTTTTTTTTTTTTTTGTGGTAGAGACGGGGTTTCACCATGTTGACCAGGTTGGTCTTGAACTCCTGGACTCAAGCGATCCGCCTGCCTTGGCCTCCCAGGAAGTGCTGGGATTACAGGTGTGAGCCACTGCACTCAGGCTATAGCCTCTTTTGGTTACTTACGGGAGGCTGCTGCCTAGGAAGTGGGCAGACAGGGCAGGGCAGTTCTCTTCAGCCTGGCCAATCCCCGAAGAGGCCGACAGCACATCCAGCACCCGAGGTGGTAAATCCTTCATACTGAAGTGGGTATGGGTGCCCACCACACTCCCCTCCCTACCTCTGCCTCTTTCTCAGGTCCATTTTATACCTGCATTTGCTTCTTGAAGCTGTGTAACAACAGATTGGCAAAATAAAAATCACTAGATGTCCTTTTACTTATTAAATTCAGAGTTTTTTTTTTTTTTTTTTTTTTAAATATCCAGCATGAGCCAAGATGTGGGAAATAGTTTCAAACACTGCTGATGGGAAGACCCATTCGACAATATCAGTCAAAAAACTTGGCCGGACGTGGGGGCTTATGCCTGTAATCCCAGCACTTTGGGAGGCTGAGGCGGGCGGATCACAAGGTCAGGAGATCAAGACCACGGTGAAACCCCATCTCTACTAAAAATCCAAAAAAGAGATTAGCCGGGTGCGGTGGTGGGCACCTGTAGTCCCAGCTACTCAGGAGGCTGAGGAAGGAGAATGGCGTGAACCTGGGAGGCGGAGCTTGCAGTGAGCGGAGATCATGCCACTGCACTCCAGCCTGGGGGACAGAGCAAGACTCCGTCTCAAAAAAAAAAAAAAAAAAACTTGACCCAGCAATTCTATGTCTAAGAATTTATCCTGAGAAGATAATCATGATTGTGGGCAAATATTTAGCCAGGAGACTCATCATTGTAACTTAACAGCAAATAATTAGAAACAACCTAAATGTACAACAACAGGGAATTGCCCGACTAAAGCATGGTGTAATAGAAGACAAGCCATTCAATATGATGCAGATGAGAAATAGAAAGATATTCACAATATCTCATTACCTGAGTAAATGGTGATAACAGCATGTGTAGTACGATCCCGTATTTGTAGAAAACCAGTGTGTATATTTTTTTCTAAAAAAAAAAAAAATCTGGGGAGGATAAGAACTAAAATCTTTTTTTTTTTTTTTTATGTTTACTTCTTGCCTATTATCTTTTTTTATTTTATTTTTTTTTTATTATACTTTAAGTTCTAGGGTACATGTGCATAACGTGCAGGTTTGTTACATATGTATACCTGTGCCATGTTGGCGTGCTGCAGCCATCAACTCGTCAGCACCCATCAACTTGTCATTTACATCAGGTATAACTCCCAATGCAATCCCTCCCGCCTCCCCGTGATAGGCCCCAGTGTGTGATGTTCCCCTTCCCGAGTCCAAGTGATCTCATTGTTCAATTCCCACCTATGAGTGAGAACATGTGGTGTTTGGTTTTCTGTTCTTGTGATAGTTTGCTGAGAATGATGGTTTCCAGCTGCATCCATGTCCCTACAAAGGACACAAACTCATCCTTTCTTATGGCTGCATAGTATTCCATGGTGTATATGTGCCATTTTCTTAATCCAGTCTGTCACTGATGGACATTTGCGTTGATTCCAAGTCTTTGCTATTGTGAATAGTGCTGCAATAAACATACGTGTGCATGTGTCTTTATAGCAGCATGATTTATAATCTTTTGGGTATATACCCAGTAATGAGATGGCTGGGTCATATGGTACTTCTAGTTCTAGATCCTTGAGGAATCACCATACTGTTTTCCTTAATGGTTGAAGTAGTTTACAATCCCACCAGCAGTGTAAAAGTGTTCCTATTTCTCCACATCCTCTCCAGCATCTGTTGTTTCCTGACTTTTTAATGATTGCCATTCTAACTGGTATGAGATGGTATTTCATTGTGGTTTTGATTTGCATTTCTCTGATGGCCAGTGATGATGAGCATTTTTTCATGTGTCTGTTGGCTGTATGAACATGTTCTTTTGAAAACTGTCCGTTCATATCCTTTGCCCACTTTTCGATGGGGTTGTTTTTTTCTTGTAAATTTGTTTGAGTTCTTTGTAGGTTCTGGATGTTAGCCCTTTGTCAGATGAGTAGATTGCAAAAATTTTCTCCCATTCTGTAGGTTGCCTGTTCACTCTGATGGTAGTTTCTTTTGCTGTGCAGAAGCTTTTTAGTTTAATTAGATCCCATTTGTCAATTTTGGCTTTTGTTGCCGTTGCTTTTGGTGTTTGAGACATGAAGTCCTTGCCCATGCCTATGTCCTGAATGGTATTACCTAGGTTTTCTTCTAGGGTTTTTATGGTATTAGGTCTAACATTTAAGTCTCTAATCCATCTTGAATTAATTTTTGTATAAGGAGTAAGGAAAGGATCCAGTTTCAGTTTTCTACTTAAGGCTAGCCAATTTTCCCAGCACCATTTATTAAATAGGGAATCCTTTCCCCATTGTTTTTCTGAGGTTTGTCAAAGATCAGATGGCTGTAGATGTGTGGTGGTATTTCTGAGGACTCTGTTCTGTTCCATTGGTCTATATCTCTGTTTTGGTACCAGTACCATGCTGTTTTGGTTACTGTAGCCTTGTAGTATAGTTTGAAGTCAGGTAGCGTGATGCCTCCAGCTTTGTTCTTTTGACTTAGGATTGTCTTGGCAATGTGGGCTCTTTTTTGGTTCCATATGAACTTTAAAGCAGATTTTTCCAATTCTGTGAAGAAACTCATTGGTAGCTTGATGGGGATGGCATTGAATCTATAAATTACCTTGGGCAGTATGGCCATTTTCACAATGTTCTTCCTTTCCATGAGCATGGTATGTTCTTCCATTTGTTTGTGTCCTCTTTTATTTCACTGAGCAGTGGTTTGTAGTTCTCCTTGAAGAGGTCCTTTACATCCCTAGTAAGTTGGATTCCTAGGTATTTCATTCTCTTTGAAGCAATTGTGAATGGAAGTTCATTCATGATTTGGCTCTCTGTTTGTCTGTTACTGGTGTATAAGAATGCTTGTGATTTTTGCACATTAATTTTGTATCCTGAGACTTTGCTGAAGTTGCTTATCAGCTTAAGGAGATTTTGGGCTGAGACAATGGGGTTTTCTAAATATACAATCATGTCATCTGCAAACAGGGACAATTTGACTTCTTCTTTTCCTAACTGAATACCCTTTATTTCTTTCTCTTGCCTGATTGCCCTAGCCAGAACTTCCAACACTATGTTGAACAGGAGTGGTGAGAGAGGGCATCCCTGTCTTGTGCCAGTTTTCAAAGGGAATTTTTCCAGTTTTTGCCCATTCAGTATGATATTGGCTGTGGGTTTGTCATAAACAGCTGTTGTTATTTTGAGATACGTTCCATCAATACCGAATTTATTGAGCGTTTTTAGCATGAAGGGCTGTTGAATTTTGTCAAAGGCCTTTTCTGCATCTATGGAGATAATCATGTGGTTTTTGTCTTTGGTTCTGTTTATATGCTGGATTACGTTTATTGACTTGCATATGTTGAACCAGCCTTGCATCCCAGGGATGAAGCCCACTTGATCATGGTGGATAAGCTTTTTGATGTGCTGCTGGATCCGGTTTGCCAGTATTTTATTGAGGATTTTTGCATCGATGTTCATCAGGGATATTGGTCTAAAATTCTCTTTTGTTGTTGTCTCTGCCAGGCTTTGGTATCAGGATGATGTTGGCCTCATAAAATGATTAGGGAGGATTCCCTCTTTTTCTATTGATTGGAATAGTTTCAGAAGGAATGGTACCAGTTCCTCCTTGTACCTCTGGTAGAATTCAGCTGTGAATCCATCTGGGCCTGGACTTTTTTTCGTTGGTAGGCTATTAGTTATTGCCTCATTTTCAGAGCCTGCTATTGGTCTATTCAGGAATTCAGCTTCTTCCTGGTTTAGTCTTGGGAGAGTGTAAGTGTCCAGGAAATTATCCATTTCTTCTAGATTTTCTAGTTTATTTGCGTAGAGGTGTTTATAGTATTCTCTGATGGTAGTTTGTATTTCTGTGGGGTCGGTGGTGATATCCCCTTTATCATTTTTTATTGCGTCTGTTTGATTCTTCTCTCTTTATTAGTCTTGCTAGCGGTCTATCAATTTTGTTGATCTTTTCAAAAAACCAATTCCTGGATTCATTGATTTTTTGGAGGGTTTTTTGTGTCTCTATCTCCTTCAGTTCTGCTCTGATCTTAGTTATTTCTTGCCTTCTGCTAGCTTTTGAATGTGTTCTTGTTTCTCTAGTTCTTTTAATTGTGATGTTAGAGTGTCAATTTTAGATATTTCTAGCTTTCTCTTGTGTGCATTTAGTGCTATAAATTTCCCTCTACACACTGCTTTAAATGTGTCCCAGAGATTCTGGTATGTTGTATCTTTGTTCTCGTCGGTTTCAAAGAACATCTTTATTTCTGCTTTCATTTCGTTATGTACCCAGTAGTCATTCAGGAGCAGGTTATTCAGTTTCCATGTAGTTGAGTGGTTTTGATTGAGTTTCTTAGTCCTGAGTTCTAGTTTGATTGCACTGTGGTCTGAGAGACAGTTTGTTATAATTTTTGTTCTTGTACATTTGCTGAGGAGTGCTTTACTTCCAATTATGTGGTCAATTTTGGAGTAAGTGTGATGTGGTGCTGAGTAGAATGTATATTCTGTTGATTTGGGGTGGAGAGTTCTGTAGATGTCTATTAGGTCTGCTTGCTGCAGAGCTGAGTTCAATTCCTGGATATCCTTGTTAAATTTCTGTCTCGTTGATCTGTCTAATGTTGACAGTGGGGTGTTGAAGTCTCCCATTGTTATTGTATGGGAGTCTAAGTCTCTTTGTAAGTCTCTAAGGACTTGCTTTATGAATCTGGGTGCTCCTGTATTGGGTGCATATATATTTAGGATAGTTAGCTCTTCCTGTTGAATTGATCCTTTTACCATTATGTAATGGCCTTCTTTGTCTCTTTTGATCTTTGATGGTTTGAAGTCTGTTTTATCAGAGACTAGTATTGCAACCCCTGATTTTCTTTGTTCTCCATTTGCTTGGTAGACCTTCCTCCATCCCTTTATTTTGAGTCTGTGTATGTCTCTGCATGTGAGATAGGTCTCCTGAATACAGCAGACTGATGGGTCTTGACACTCAATCCAGTTTGCCAGTCTGTGTCTTTTAATTGGAGCATTTAGTCCATTTATATTTAAGGTTAATATTGTTATGTGTGAACTTGATCCTGCCATTATGATATTAACTGGTTATTTTGCTCGTTAGTTGATGCAGTTTCTTCCTAGCCTCGATGGTCTTTACATTTTGGCATGTTTTTGCAATGGCTAGTACCGGTTGTTCCTTTCCATGTTTAGTGCTTCCTTCAGGGTCTCTTGTAAGGCAGGCCTGGTGGTGACAAAATCTCTAAGCATTTGCTTATCTGTAAAGGATTTTATTTCTCCTTCACTTACGAAACTTAGTTTGGCTGGATATGAAATTCTGGGTTTAAAATTCTTTTCTTTAAGAATGTTGAATATTGGCCCCCACTCTCTTCAGGCTTGTAGAGTTTCTGCCGAGAGATCTGCTGTTAGTCTGATGGGCTTCCCTTTGTGGGTAACCCGACCTTTCTCTCTGGCTGCCCTTAAGATTTTTCCCTTCATTTCAACTTTGGTGAATCTGGCAATTATGTGTCTTGGAGTTGCTCTTCTCGAGGAATATCTTTGTAGCGTTCTCTGTATTTCCTGAATTTGAATGTTGGCCTGCCCTACTAGGTTGGGGAAGTTCTCCTGGATGATATCCTGAAGAGTGTTTTCCAACTTGGTTCCATTTTCCCCCTCACTTTCAGGCACCCCAATCAGACGTAGATTTGGTCTTTTTACATAATCTCATACTTCTTGCAGGCTTTGTTCATTTCTTTTTTCTTTAGGTTTCTCTTCTTGCTTCATTTCATTCATTTGATCCTCAATCGCTGATACTCTTTCTTCCAGTTGATCGAGTCGGTTACTGAAGCTTGTGCATTTGTCACGTATTTCTCGTGTCATGGTTTTTATCTCTGTCCATTCGTTTATGGCCTTCTCTGCATTAATAATTCTAGTTATCAATTCTTCCACTTTTTTTTCAAGATTTTTAGTTTCTTTGCGCTGGGTACGTAATTCCTCCTTTAGCTCTGAGAAGTTTGATGGACTGGAGCCTTCTCTCATCTCGTCAAAGTCATTCTCCGTCCAGCTTTGATCTGTTGCTGGCGATGAGCTGCGCTCCTTTGCAGGGGGCGATGCGCTCTTATTTTTTGAATTTCCAGCTTTTCTGCCCTGCTTTTTCCCCATCTTTGGTTTTATCTGCCTCTGGTCTTTGATGATGGTGACGTACTGATGGGGTTTTGGTGTGGGTGTCCCTCCTGTTTGTTAGTTTTCCTTCTAACAGTCAGGACCCTCAGCTGTAGGTCTGTTGAAATTGCTTGAGGTCCACTCCAGACCCTGTTTGCCTGGGTATCAGCAGCAGAGGCTGCAGAAGATAGAATATTGCTGAACAGCGAGTGTACCTGTCTGATTCTTGCTATGGAAGCTTCCTCTCAGGGGTGTACTCCACCGTGTGAGATGTGGGGTGTCGGTCTGCCCCTAGTGGGGGATGTCTCCCAGTTAGGCTACTCAGGGGTCAGGGACCCACTTGAGCAGGCAGTCTATCTGTTCTCAGATCTCAACCTCCGTGTTGGGAGATCCACTGCTCACTTCAAAGCTGTCAGACAGAGTCGTTTGTGTCTGCAGAGGTTTCAGCTGCTTTTTGTTGTTGTTGTTGTTGTTTAGCTGTGCCCTGTCCCCAGAGGTGGAGTCTCAGTTGAAAATGCAGAAATCACCTGTCTTCTGTGTCGCTCGCACCTGGAGTTGGAGACCGGCGCTGTTCCTATTCGGCCATCTTGCTCCGCCCCCGCCTATTCAAGAACTAAAATCTTAACAGTGATTATTTCCACATGATAGGATTATCAGTAGTTTTCCTCTGCTTATTTGTGTGAACCACACTGAGCATGTTACTGCTTTTGTACTAAGAGGGGAAAGCACTGTAAGTTATTAAAAAGAAATAGATTCCATCTCCGTGACTCAGTCAGCCCTTCCAAAAACAAGGAACAAGGGCTGTCCTACAAATGAGTTTGAAGTCTTCCAGGGAGAGGACAGAAATCATTGAATTTAAAATGCCTGAGCAATGTGCACATTTGGAGAGAATACAAATTCCTTGCACAAGACGGAGGTTGTGGCAGCCGCTTGAGTGATAGCAAAGGACGAACACTCTGTACTATGTGGGGCAGGCAACCAGCATACGCAGAGGATCACACGCACAAAAATAGTGCCTTCTCTGGGCACTCACCCGGGGGCAGGCCTGGGCCAGGTGCCGCACATGCACCCTGTGTCACTGGATCCTCATCCCAAGGTGGAAAATGAGGCTCAGAGAGGTTAAGTATCTTGACCAGGGTAACACAGCTAGTGAGAATAGAGCAGAGATCCAAATGCAGGACCATTGGCTATGCTCATATTACTCTGTGCCATGTACAAAAAAAAAAAAACATTTTTCTCTTTGGGGCCTTGGCCTGATATGCTTGGATTTATATACAGACCGAATGCCAAGGGCAGACTCCAGCAGGCATCAAGGACAAGGCAATGATGGAGTGTAGCGAAAGTGTTGGCTGGCAGCTGCTTGATGCTGACTGCCTTCTTGCTGCTCCTGGCGTATCCTCATTTTGAAACTTCTGCCTAGACCAGGCACGGTGGCTCACACCTGTAGTCCCAGCACTTTGGGAATCTGAGGCAGGCAGATCGCTTGAGCTCAGGAGTTTGAGACCAGCCTGGGAAACATGGGGGAACCCCATCTCTACAAAAAATACAAAAATTAGCTGGGTGTGGTGGTGTACACCTGTAGTCCCAGCTACTCAGGAAGCTGAGGTGGGAGGATCGCTTGAGCTTGGGAGGTGGTGGTTGCAGTGAACCAAGGTAACTATACTGCCCTCCAGCCCGGGTGGCAAAGTGACACCCTGTCTCAGAAGCAAAACAAAACAAAAAAAAGCTTTTGTCTGGAACTTTCCCTGACTGCTCTGGAACGCTTCTCCATTGTACTCCTTTTTTTTTTTTTTTTTTTTTTTTTTTTTTTTTTTGAGACGGAGTTTCACTCTTGTTGCTCAGGCTGGAGTACAATGGTACTCTCTCAGCTCACTGCAACCTCCGCCTCCTGGGTTCAAGCGATTCTCCTGCCTCAGCCTCCCAAGTACCTGGGATTACAGGCATGCACCACCACACTCAGCTAATTTTGTATTTTTGGTAGAGACGTGGTTTCACCATGTGACTCAGGCTGGTCTCGAACTCCTGACCTCAGGTGATCCACCCACCTTGGCCTCCCAAAGTGCTGGGATTACAGGCATGAGCCATCGCGCCTGGCCTCCATTGCACTCTTGTAAGGCCAGACTGATGCCCCTGCTCAAACACCTTCAGTGGCTCCCCGCTGCCCACAACAAGACCAAGTTCATATTCCCTAGCCTGACATGTAAGACCCAGGCTACCTCAAATCTCACTTCACAAACCTACCAAGTAGGATCCCGGCTGGGCTTCCCTTTGCTCTAGCACCTTGTGCCTGGGCATGAGTTGGGACAGGACATGCCTGAATTTGAATCCGAGCCCTGCTGCTCTTCAGCTGGGGCTCCTTGGGCAGGTTGCCTCCCCTCTCTGAGCCTCATTTTCCTCAGCTGAAAAATGGAGTAATGATTGCGACGTGTCACAGGGCGGTTGGGAAAGTATATGAGAGAGTGCTTGTGATGTGCTTAGCACAGGTCTAGGAGGGGTAGTTTTTTTTTTTTTTTTTTTTTTTTTTTTTTTTGAGACGGAGTCTGGCTCCGTCGCCCAGGCTGGAGTGCAGTGGCTGGATCTCAGCTCACTGCAAGCTCCGCCTCCCGGGTTTGCGCCATTCTCCTGCCTCAGCCTCCCGAGTAGCTGGGACTACAGGCGCCCGCCACCTCGCCCGGCTAGTTTTTTGTATTTTTTAGTAGAAACGGGGTTTCACTGTGTTAGCCAGGATGGTCTCGATCTCCTGACCTCGTGATCCGCCCGTCTCGGCCTCCCAAAGTGCTGGGATTACAGGCTTGAGCCACCGCGCCCGGCCTAGGAGGGGTAGTTTTGTTATGTTGCCACAGAGAGCAAATGAATGGGTGGGTCTCCCCGCACAGTCTTCAGGGACCTGTGCCTAATTAGCGTATTTGATCCACAAAAATGCAGGCTGAGAGCTTTGGGGCTGACTGTACAGCTGAATCAGCCGAGTGCCTTCCCGTCGTCGTCCCAGCTGCTTTAAAATTGTGTTCTCGGCATCCCTTCCCTCCCTCTGAGGCCCGATCGCTTTCCTGTGTTCTCCTTTTTGTCCCTTGGCAATCCCATTTTTCATGCCTCCAACACTATTTTAAGCCCCAGCAACCTTGCGTCTTCCTCGGGCATCCGTTATCTCTCCCAACACCTTTCACCGAGAACGGAGTCCTCTCAGTTCCCTCCATCCTTGCTGTCTGAGCAGCCTTCTGTCTCCCTCCTGTGCAGGCCCCAAGCAGGGAGGGCCACCTCCTGCCCTGGGGCTGCAACTCCATGCGATGCCTGATCTCCTTAGGTCACCAAGCTTTCCTAATGAAAACATCTCCCTCCATTGGTCCCTCTGCAGGGAATCTTTTCCCTCCACTGGCAGACAGGAGAGGCTACGGCAGAGCAGAGATTGGGGAAATATGTCCTGCCCAGCTTCCTACTCTCTTCCCTTTCCCCTGCCCCTCTGCCAATAGGATGACTTGAATTACAGGCTATATTAGTAAAAGCATGGTATTTAGACCAAAGGACGTGATAGGCCTTCTTTTTCGTGCCGAGTTAACCACATGTGGAATGTTGTGGCTTCCAGTTCAAGTGCCAAGCTATAGGGAAGGAAAGCCTATAGGGGCTGAGAGAATGGACTTCAGAAGCCGCAAACCTGGGTTTAAATTCTGACTCAGCCACTTTGCAGCCAGACGCAAGAGACTGAACTTCCTTTTTTTTTTTTTTTTTTTGGTGAGACAGTCTTGCTTTATTGCCCAGGCTGGAGTGCAGTGGTGCGATCTCAGCTCACTGCAACCTCCGCCTCCTGGGTCCAAGCAATTCTCTTGCCTCAGCCTCTCTAGTAGCTGGGACTATAGGCGCATGCCACCACGCCGGGCTAATTTTTTTATTTTTAGTAGAGATAGGGTTTCACTATGTTGGCCAGGCTGGTCTCGAACTCCTGACCTCAGGTGATCCACCCACCTCAGCCTCCCAAAGTACTGGGATTACAGGCATGAGCCACTGCGCCTGGCCTGAACTTCTAAACAAGGCTTTTTTAATCAACCTATTTCCTGGCTTTGTTTCAAGGATTCACTGAGGGTAATTTCCAGTCCTACAAGGCTGTGTGGGGCACCTCCTCTGGGCTCCCAGGACACCCAGTGCACACTTACCAGGCCTGTCTTCTGTGTCCAGGCCATCCAGAGCCCGAAGGCTTCTGGGAGATGGCCCAGGAGGAATTAGGGCAGCTATGCCAAGAGAGTGGGGGGTGGGGTACACAGAAAGCCAACTGGAGCATTGGCAGGAGGTACCTGTCACTCCTCTCCCAGGCTGGTCCCTGTGGGCAAGTCCCTGTGAGCTCACTAGCCTGTCTCATGGCAGGCTGGGACTGTACACACCTTATCCCAGCTACCCTGCCAACATCTCCAGTTTACTGATAGGACAACTGTGGCTTCGAAAGGTGAGGCCACCTTGCTCAAAGTCAGAGAGCCAGGGAGTGGCTGAGCCCAGCTCATTTCTGACCCCAGAGCCTAGCCCCTGCTCTGAATGACAAAAGCAAAAATAGGCCACCAGCCATTTAGAGGACCCTGGTCCCCCAAGGAAAAAGTCTGACCTGGCCATCACGTCTTACTCTGAATTAACACTCTACAGAGTGTCAAATGCCTTTCTGTGTAGACCCCTCTCAAGCAGGGGAGTGTGGTTTTCCGGGTGTGACAGGCCACCTCCTGACAGGTCACCAAGCTGGTCCTCATCTGTCACTATTACTGTCCTATGGCAAGGCCTCTGACCCTGAAGCCTGGGCTGTGGACATTGGCTCTGTCATGTGGCACCTGGGGAGTCCATCAGAGTGAAGGGGCCAGTAGCTTCACTTTCTTCTAAACAAACTCCCATCCAAAGGGCTCAACTATGCAGTTTCCAGCCTTCCTTAGAGACAAGGGCTTGAGGAGAGGCTGTTTCACGACAGAATTCACCCATGGAGGCAAAAGCCTTGGAGTTCAAGTCACCCCCGATTCTGTCCCACCAGCAAGAACTACCCAAAACCCAGGGAGACAGGCAGCTCTATAACTGTTTATGGCCCTAGGACCCCAGAATTCCATGCTTGGAGCTGTGCCCACCCCCCCACCGGAAATAGCAGGTGATGTATGCAGAGAGGTTTCCGGCAGGGTGATTAAAAGAAGGGAGATGGCTGGGCACAGTGGCTCACGCCTGTAATCCCAGCACTTTGGGAGACCGAGGGAGGTGGATCACCTGAGGTCAGGAGTTCGAGCCCTGCCTTGCCAACATGGTGAAACCCAGTCTCTACTAAAAATACAAAAATTAGCTGGGCCTAGTGGTGCGTGACTATAATCCCATCTACTCGGGAGGCTGAGGCAGGAGAATTACTTGAACCTGGGAGGTGGAGGTTGCAGTGAGCCGAGATTGTGCCACTGCACTCCAGCCTGGGTGACAGAGCAAGACTCCATCTCAAAAAAAAAAAAAAAAAAAAAATGGGAGAGGTGGAAATGGCTCCAAAGACAGGGTAGACAGGGCTGCCTGCTCGTCACAGGAGTTTCCATCTCTCCCATTTGAACAGGGTGTACTGCTTTCACAGTGCCCTCCTCATTCTGATCTCGTCTGATCCTTGAGATTACCTGTGCCCATGAGGCAAGAGGGCAAGGGACAATGCTTATCCCCCACTTGTCTTTTTCTTCTTTTTTTTTTTTTTTTTGAGAGGGAGTCTCGCTCTGTTTCCCAGGCTGAAGTGCAATCATGCGATCTTGGCTCACTGAAACATCTACCTCCCAGGCTCAAGTGATTCTCCTGCCTCGGCCGCACCACTATGTCCGGATAATTTTTGTATTTTTAGTAGAGATGGGGTCTCACCATGTTGGCCAGGCTGGTCTCGAACTCCTGACCTCAAGTGCTCTGCCCACCTGGGCCTCCCAAAATGCTGGGATTATAGGTGTGAGCCACTGCGCCTGGCCTCCCCCTTTTCTTAAAAGAAGAAACCAAAGCCCAGAGAGGCCAAGTGACTGACCCAAGGTCACACAGGTGCTTAAAATCTAGGGCTAGACCCTAGCCTCCTAAATTTTAATCCAGTGCTCTTTTCACTACCCCAGGCCACCTTTATGAACAAACGAACAGTGAAAAAGGACAAGTATGTTGAAGCCTGGAGTCTGGATGTAAAAGAACATTCAAGATGCAGACCAGCCCCTGAGATGGGAGGTGAGGGGGAGCCTGCTTGTAAACTCTTCAAAGAAAATTCCCAACCTGGCTGGGCACAGTGGCTCATGCCTGTAATCCCAGCACTTTGGGAGGTCAAGGCGGGAGGATCACTTGAGCCCAGGTGTTTGAAACCAGCCTGGGCAACATGGTGAAACCCTGTCTGTATTATTAAAAATAATAATAAAATAAGAAAGAGAAGTCCCCAACTTTATAGGAATCATTGGTGGTGGTTCCCCTTTTCTACCTGGCTCTTCCGGGTAAAATCACTTTAAGGAGGAGAAAACCATAATTACCTCCCTGGGTTGGCAGAGCACTTAAGGGACATGTCAGAGTGCTGAGAGTAGACTCCTGTTGCTAGAAAAGGCAGCATCACTGTCATTTCATATTTAGAAAACTAGAATTAAGTACCTGTCATTTTTGTAATTCAGACCACAGTAAGTAAAGCTGGAGGAAACCTCCATGACTGGGAGAGACCCACAGAAGCTCAGCAAAGTCTTTTTTTTTTTTTTTTTTTGAGAAAGAGTCTTGCTCTGTTGCCCAGGCTGGAGTGCAGTGGTGTGATCTTGGCTCGCTGCAAACTCCACCTCCTGGGTTCAAGTGATTCTTGTGCCTCGGCCTCCTGAGTAGCTGGAGACTACAGATGTGTGCCACCATGCCCAGCTAATTTTTGTATTTTTAGTAGAGATGGGATTTCACCATGTTGGCCAGGCTGGTCTCCAAGTCCTGGCCTCAGGTGATTTGCCTGCCTCGGCCTCCCAAAGTACTGGGATTACAGGCATGAGCCACCGCACCCGGCCCCAGCAAAGTCTTAAGCAGGACAAAGCTCCCCACCCCCAGGGGCCGGGGGAGGGGGGAATGTCTGGAATTCCAAAGCCTAAGATTGGGGCTGGTTGGGGGTTGAAATAGGTTGAGAAAATCTGGACTAAATGCCCTTTAAGATGTACTGAATTCTGCCAGTCTGTGTGAAATCCTCTTGCTGATTATCGATCGTCGGAAGGGAATTTTCAGTGTGATGCGAAGTGAGAATTTCATGCTCGTTTTGAGGACCCCACCCCACCCTGTGTACACATAGGGTAACCTCTAGACAGAATGAATTTTTTTTTTTTTTTTGAGACAGGGTCTTGCTCTGTTGCCCAGGTTGAAGTGCAGTGGCATGCTCAGGGCTCACTGCAGCCTCCACCCCACCAGGCTCAAGTGATCCTCCTACCTCAGGCTCCCGAGTAGCCAGGGCTACAGGTGCATGCCACCACACCGGGCTAATTTTTCTATTTTTTGTAGAGATGAGATCTCGCCATGTTGCCCTGGCTGTTCCTGAACCCCTGCGCTCAAGTGATCCACCTGCCTTGATCTTTCAAAGTGCTGGGATTATAGGCATGAGCCACTGCACTCAGCCCTCAGAATGAATCTTTAACGCTAGTTCTGACTACTGAATTGCAACAGCCTCTGGCCACAGTGAAAGCCCCTGCCTTGCTGCCCCACACTCAGAGATTTAGAGAAGGCCAGATGCCAAGTTGCTCTGGGGAGCCTCTGCTCCACCCTTCCTCTCCCTGGGGACTAGCCTTCCTCCAGGTGGGTCCCTTGGAGCCTGGGTGCCTCCTCAGCTCCTTCCAGGCATCACATAAACATGCTCTGGATGCCAACACCCCTCCCCACCTCTAAGCCCCCTCTTCCTTGTCAATGCCCATTTCCTTCCAAGAAGGATCCTCCTGTTCCATTCGTCCTGCTGGCTGCCTCCCTGCCACTTCCTGGCAGAGCCCCAGTGAACCCCATTGCCTCTGCCTAGTTGATCTCTCTCTCTCTTTCTCTTTCTTTGCTTCTGGGAATTCTCTTTGCTCTCAGCCTTTTTCTCTTGATTTTGCTTGTTTATTTCTCTTCCCACTCATTCCTTCATTCATGTATTGGGACTTAGCACAATTATTATTAATCATTTTTCCAAAATGTCTTATTTAATATCCATATGCCTCTTGTACTGTGATTTCCAAGACGGCAGAGTCTGGGTCTTTCTCACACATGCCTGGCACATAGTCGATTTTTGGCGAATATGTGAGTAGATGCACTTGCCCTCCCCTTCCTTTTCCCTTCCAGCCGGGCTGACTGCCCAGTCCCTGACTCCTGAGAACAAGCTGCAAACACTGAGAGCTGGGCTTTGAACCAATGACTGGGCCGTGGGCTGGCCTGCCTTGTGGCCTTAACTCCCTCCCTTCTGCCTTCTTTTCTTTTTCTTTTTCTTTTTTTTTAGAGACAAGGCCTTGCTCTGTCATCCAAGCCTGTGTGGTGGCTTGATAATAGCTCACTGCAGCCTCGAACTCCTGAGCTTAGCCTCAGCCTCATGAATAGCCGGGACGGGGACTACAGCTGAGCACCACCATGCCTGGCTAATTTTTATTTTTTAATTAATTTAAATTATTATTATTTTGAGACAGAGTCTCGCTCTGTTGCCCAGGCTGGAGTGCAATCCGCTCACTGCAACCTCTGCCTCCTCGGTTCAAGCGATTCTCCTGCCTCAGCCTCCTGGGTGGCTGGGATTACAGGTGCGTGCCAACCGGCTACTTTTTGTATTTTTAGTAGAGATGGGGTTTCGCTATGTTGGCCAGGCTGGTCTCGAACTCCTGACTTCAGGTGATCCACTTGCCCCAGCCTCCCAAAGTGCTGAGATTATAGGTGTGAGCCACCATGCCCGGCCTCTATTATTTTCATTTATGCACATTCCCTTCCAGACTTGCTTGGTTTGTATGAGAAAAAAGAAATTAACATTTTCACAATCATGGTGCATCACACAATCATGTATTCCACTTTTAAAAATTCTGGAATATTTAGTTTCCCATGTCACTACCAAGTCTGTCAATATCATTTTAAATGGCTACACAACACCCCCTTGCATTTTTTGTTTGCTTTTTTTTCTTCTTTATAGAGGTGCTCGAGTTACCCCCCTGCATTTCTTGAGTATTGACTTTTATTAGTTTTTTGTTTCCCTCCCTGTATGATTTTACCCAAGCTCCTGGCATGGCAGGGCCATGCAAGTTCTCACCAATCCTTTCTTCTTCCAGACTGCACCTGGCTCTTTAAGCCTAACCTGTCCTCCCACCCCTGTGGGGACTCTCAGGTCCCTTTTAGTAAACAAGGACAGGCTCTGCCCCACCACCTCACAGAGGCACAGAAGCACTGTTCAAACACACATGCCCACGACATTGCCACCCACGGACTAGGAACAAAGACACTGGAGTCTTAAGTCCTCTTGGAGACACAAGGTCTTCAAAGCTTGCCGGCAAATGTGGTAGTCGTGCTCTTTGCCAGGGCCTAGAGAAGGCACTTAGAAAATAACTGTGTAGAAGCAGCAGTGGGGAGGTGGGATGCAGTGACCCAGCAGGCATTTCTAACCCCACTTTGCTTCTAACACTTCAGCAGCTGCAATTTTTTTTTTTTTCTTTTTAAGAGACAAGGTCTCTGGCTGGGTGCAGTGGCTCACGCTTTTAATCACAGCACTTTGGGAGGCCGAGGTGGGCATATCATGAGGTCAGGAGTTCGAGACCAGCCTGGCCAACAAGCCTGGCCAACATGGTGAAACCCCATCTCTACTACAAATACAAAAATTAGCCGGGCATGGTGGCATGTGCCTGTAATCCCAGCTACTCAGGTGGCTGAGGCAGCAGCATTGCTGGAACCCGGGAAGCGGAGGTTGTAGTGAGCTGAGATCGTGCCACTGCACTCCAGCCTGGGTGACAGAGCAAGACTCCGTCTCAAAAAAAAAAAAAAGTCTCATTCGTTGCCCAGGCTGGAGTGCAGTGGCATGATTATAGCTCACTGCAGCCTCCAACTCCTGGGCTCAAGTGATCCTCCAGCCTCAGCCTCCTGAGTAGCTGGGACTACAGGTGTGCACCACCATACCCACCTTATTATTTTCTGTAGGGATCGGGTCTCACTCTGTTGCACAGGCTGGAGCAGCTGCCAATGTTAATTAAACCTTGGGATCTCTTCAGAGGATTTAATTGGCACCAAGTGGAAATATTTCATCCAGTCCAACTGGATCACTGTACAGATGGGAAAACTGAGGCCCTGAGAGGCGAGGCGGTAGGTGTAGGAACACCATTCTGGATAGCCCCTGAGCTGTTCTCAAAGCACCCCTGAAAGAGTGCTTTCGAGATCTGAAATGAGATAGTAGTAGTTCCTCAAGGGAGATGAAGTTTGACCTGGCACTATATTCTGAAAAATTTGAAAAACTGCCTCCTCCTCAAATCCTTTAAACCAGGATTTTCACATGAGGCCTGAACACCAGTCTAGGTGGGTGGGAGGTATAGAGACTAAGAGAAGGTGAGAGGGGCCGTGTGAACAGGAACGGGTAAGACCAGTAAATCCTGGGAACTCCCAACTCACCTCGCCTTGCTCCAGGGACAAGCACTGGACCTGAGGAGTTCAGGGAGGTCCCTGGCAAATGCCTCCAGGAGGAAACAGAGTCTTCCTGCTGCCCATCAGGACGGCTGACCCTGGGCCTGATCTCAGCTAATTCAGCAGCTCAGGGGGAGGACACCATCCCCGTATCTGCTCTGCATCTCAAATAGACCAAGAGAGCTGGCAAGGCAGAGGGATTGCTATTGATTTTCACTTGTGTGGGCTGACCTAACAAAACCAATCCATCAAGTGCCTGTCTGCCTCTGCTTCAGACTCTCATCCTAAGCACGTGCAAATAAATTGCACCAGCATCCAGGGTGATTTGTCAAGGTCCAGCCAGGCATGGGCCCTGGCTTCCGCTGACAGGATGGGGCTCCAGGCTGGGCTGGGCTAGGGTCAGCCCAGTCAATGCCCCACTGTTGACTCGCCACTGACAACATGCATGGTGGCCTGGCAGCTGCTGCCACGCTAGGAACTGGTTGGCCCTGCCTGGGAAGGGGCTTTGAGGAACCAAGTCCCACTCACTTCGACAGGGCTGGGCAGTGACATTCTCACTTGTTTCTTCAGGTTTCTGTGTGAACTCTCGATTTGGGGGGATTTATTACAGTGCAGATGCAACCACGAGGTGCTGAGTTTGGGTGCTGCCTCTGCCACTGGCTGAATGTCCTCGCGCCCGTTGTGAGATGGAGATGACACCACCTACAGGGTCTATAGCCCTATAAAGGCCAGGGTCCAATTCCTGTTCTGCCACTTTCTAGCTGTGGCCGGGGCAGGTGCCTTCAGCCCTTGGTGCCTCATTTTCCTCACCTGCACTATGGGGCTGAAAATGGTCCCTACCTCCTACGGTGGAGCTGTCATAACTGAATGAGAAAATGGACCACAGGGGCTCCCCCCACCCAGCCCTTCATTCCACTAGCAAGGACTGGAGGCTCAGAGAAGGGGGTGACAGTCTGGGGTCACAGAGCATTAGGGGAGTTACAGGGGCCGTAAGCAAGAGAGGCTGATGGAGACAGCACCTGACCATTCTGACTGACCATCCTGCCCTCCAACTGGTGGCCGTCCCTGAAGAATGAGACACAGGGAATGTGGGTCATGGGCATACACGGATCTTTGTTTGAAAGGGTCAAAAATTTTATTAGCAGGCCTTTTTCTGTTTTTGAATATACAGGTTTCCTGCTGTCCAGGGTAAAGGGGAAGTGGTGTCTTGTGGCCCGAGGTTTGCGGCGCTTGCCTTGGGACTCCATGCCCGTCCCTTTCCCACCAGCACAGCTGGGGGAAGGTGCCTGCTTGCCGGCCCCATGGATTCTTCGGCTGTGGCATAAGGCACTGTGTGTTCTGCAGGAAGGCGCTCATGGCTGGCTGGTAGATGAGAGGCGGCCTTCTCAGGGGCTGCAAAGCTGAGGCTGTTGAGGGGTCGAGTTGAACTTGGGGACCCTGGTGAGGAGGCCCCAGGTGATGGGAGCGCAGCCTGGTGAATCTGGTGCCGCTGCCTCCCCGCTGGCCCTGCACCAGGCCTCAGGATGGGATCATGCCTTTGCTCCTCTTGCGGTCAGCCATCGTTCTCCGGTTGTGGTTGGCTCTTGTTGCCTTGTTGGCTTCCTTCTTCCTGCGTTCCTGGGTTGTCTCGCGGCTCTGCCCATGGCCCCGGGGGCTGCCGGCCACTGCTGTTGAGCTGTCATGCCGGTACCTGAGGGAGACACAACCCATCCCACGAGAATCTGTCAGCCGGAAGAGACTCTGGCAGGGAGAGCGCACAGCCTGCCTTGGTGTTCACTGGGAAAGGACACACAGACTGGGCTGGGTCACCCATGTCCCAACTTCAGATGGAAGGAGAGATGGAACCCGGCAGGGGCAGGGCCCTGGGGCTCTGACCAGCCCCGAGCCTGGTGTTTTCTCTCAGCCTTGCTTCCAGGTGCCCCCATCGCTATGTGTAGCGGAGGCACAGCTAGAGGGCTGACACAGCGTACAGGAGACGGGGCGGGCTTTGGGGGGGGTCTCCTCCTTTCTCCGTCTGGGGCCACATGCTGCAGCTGAGACATTACTCCTGTTCTCCACCCTAGGGCTTTGCTTGGCAGCCTCCAAAGACCAAGAGCACTCACAGATGCGACCTAGGGCCCTTTCAGACCATCTAGACCACCGGGATTTGCCAGAGCTCTGCACTTGGGGTTGGGATGGATGAGAAGTCAGGGTTGCTCTGCTCCCTGCTCAACAACCTTGTGTGGCTCCCCACTGCCCTCAAAATGAAATCCAGATGCCTTCCCTGTGGCCAGGCCTCCTGCACCCAGTAGACAGTGCTGCATGAAGCCTAGGGCCACGATCGGGGAGTGGGCTTTTACTCCTGGCTTGGCCTTAGGTGGAGGCAGATCCTTGGCCCCTCTGAATATTTCCTCACTGGGAAGATGCGGGGCCTGGATGAGGAGTCTCTGGGTACTGATCTCAGTTCCCCTCAAAGATCCCTCTCCTGACCATGCCTGCTTTCTTTTCTGCCCTCATATGACAAACTCTTCTGAGCCCTTTTCACCCTTAGGGGCCCAGCTCAAGTGCTCCTCACTTCCATACCTCTATCAGCCGGAAAGGATGTGTGTCTGTCTGAGCTCTCTCACATTTACACTCTGCCTGACATCAGCTAGCCCTGGACGCACTGGGTGATAAATCCCCTCCTGTGTTCACCAAATAATGGTTATGAGTGGGGACCCTGGAGCTGAGCCATCTGGGCTCCATCTTTGCTCCGTCACGTACTAGCTGTGTGACCTCTGGCTGGTTACCTAACGTCTCTGGGCCTGAGTTTTTTCATCTGTCAAATGAGGATAGTGATAATGGTAGCTACTTCACAGGGTTGTCGTGAGAACTAAATACACATGGAGCACTTAGGGTGTACGTGTGGGTTTCCTGGGTGGCTGGTTGGGCCCTCCCCAGATGCTGGGAGGGGTCCCCCTAGAAGCAGCCCCTTGAATGCTCACCCCTTCTTGGCGAGAAAGGCCATGCGCCTGGCTTCTGCTTTCTCTCTCAGCACTGCAGGGTCCTGCACGAAATGGTCAGGCTGTGGAAGGGAGACGAGACCAAATCTGGAGTCAGGAGCTGCCGCATTTTCCTAAGCGGCAGTGAGGCCCTGCTCAAGTGAATCTTGTCGATGCCTCCATGTCATGTGTGGGGGGAAGCTGCAGCCTGGCAGAGCAATGCCCAGGAATGGAGCGGGATTACTGTGGTCTGAGGTTTCCATTAGGAGCCCCCTGCCCCACCTCTTCCCTGAGCAGGTGGCAGCTGAAGGGACTGAGGCTTCCTGGATAGGCTGGTAGAGTGGATAGACCATAGTTATGGCAAAACAATGACAAATGGGAGTGTCGGGGAGGCCAGGATGGCCACTATGAGAGGCCATGAAGGGCCCTGAAGGCTGTGGGAGCCACCCCTGGGAGCTGAGTGGTCCTGGGAGCTGCAGGCCTAGGCCTCACTCTAGCACCACCAGCAGCATGTGTGAGAGTGCCCACTCTCAAGGACAGCCTTCTGTGCCAATAGTGCAAGGAAAAACCGGGACCTAGGAACCACAGACAGGCTTTGGTGGCCAGTAGCTTTAAAAAGGAAAAAAAAAAAAAGGCCAGGCACTGTAGTTTACATCTGTAATCCCAGCACTTTGGGAGGTCTAGGTGGGAAGATCACTTGAGTCCAGGAGTTTGAGACCAGCCTGGGCAACACTAGGAGATCCCATCTCTACAAAAACATATAAAAACTAGCCAGGCGTGGTAGTGTGAGCCCATAATCCCAGCTACTTGGGAAGCTGAGGTGGGAGGATTGCCTGGGCCTGGAAGTTTGAGGCTGTAATGAGCCATGACTATACCACTGCACCCCAGCGTGGGTGACAAAGCAAGACTCTGTCTCTACAAACAACAAGAAGGCTGGGCACGGTGGCTCACGCCTGTAATCCCAGCACTTTGGGAGGCCGAGGCGGGTGGATCACCTGAGGTCAGGAGTTGGAGACCAGCTTGGCCAACATGATGAAATCCCATCTCTATTGAAAATACAAAAAATTAGCCAGGTGTGGTGGCGAGCTCCTGTAATCCCAGCTCCTTGGGAGCCTGAAGCAGGAGAATCACTTGAATCTGGGAGGCGGAGGTTGCAGTGAGCCAAGATCGCGCCATTGCACTCCTGCCTGGAGGACAGAAGTGGGACTCCATCTCCAAAACAACAACAACAAAACACACACACACACAAAACTGGTAGGTTTTACATAAAAATCTGGGCTGACCCCTTGCCTGAGAAGCAGAGAGATCTGTGGAAACCCTGAGTCTGTGCTTCCACCGAGGAGCCCCTGAGGCAGGGCATGTGCTTCCCGCTGCTCAGCGCAGTCCCCACCAGGCCCCGCTACTCATTGCTGTTGGTGACCCAGCCCCAGAAACATCTGAATTTGTCACCCTGGTGTGGGGCATGATCCCAGCTTGCTGCCCCGTCACCTGAGTAGTACCGCTTTTATCTATTCTATATGTTGAGGTTCCAGTTAAGATTTCATTCAAATAAAAAGTTTAGCTGCTAAAAAGTAGAATTTTCTAACCTACTGATCCAGATGACCTCCCAGGGCCCTTGGGCTCTAACTCCTCTCTGATTTTAAGAATTGCCATCCTGGGCAGGGTGCTGGTAACTGCCCTTCTCCTGACCTCCAGGTTCCTGGGCCTAATAATGAAGCTGGCAGCTCAGAGGCCCTGCCTTTAATCTGTCCCCTGGGTCCTCACTAGTGGGCAGCAGAAGTGAGTTCTAAGCCAGCAGCTCTCCAAGCAGACAACCTGGGCTCAACGTGACTCCTCCTGTCCCTGCCAGTGACGCTGGGGCTGCCTCACGGCCAGATGTAGGGAGGGGTGAGGGGCACTTCTGATTCACCCTTCAGAACTGCACTTTCCCCTTCATCTGCCACCTGCCAGGGAGGTACCTTGGGAGCCTCGTCAGCCTCCTCTTCCTCATCGTCGTCATCCTCCTCCTGCCCTTCTCTAGGCACTTTGGTTCTCAGCACCTGAGGGATGGTGAATGGCCTGAGGGTGTGGAGAGAAATGAGATCAAAGACAAGGTTCAACCAGGAGCAAGAGCCACAAGGAGGAGGGAACCTGGCTGGGTGAGGGGGGGCCGCCAGGAGGGCTCAGGAGGCTGAGAAAAACCAAAGGGGTTTCAAGCCAGCTTTGCTCCAGCCCCTGGATTCTCTGAGGTTAACAGAATTTGAGGTGGGGGTTCAGGGGGAGGCTGAGATGGGGCCAGGAGGGTCTCCAGTTCTCTCTCTAGTCAGGACAGCTCTGCTTTGTATTGGGGAAATCGCTGTAACATTCCACCTGAAAACGTTTTATTCAATTAAGAAGAAAAACGGACTGCACGCGGTGGCTCACACCTGTAATGCCCACACTTTGGGAGGTTGAGGTGGAAGGACTGCTTGAGCCCAGGAAGTGAGACTAGTCTGGGCAACATAGTGAGAACCCCACCTCTGCAAAAAAGAGAAGAGCTAGCAGGGTGTGGAGGTGCGTGGCGGGGTGTGGTGGGGTGTGGCAGTGCGCACCACTACACCTGTAGTCCCAGCTACTCAGGAGGCTGAGGTGGGACGATCACTTGTAGTCCAGGAGACCAAGGCTGCAGTCAGCCATGATTCCATCACTGCACTCCAGCCTGGGCGACAGAGAGAAACTCTGTCTCACAAAAGAAAAATGCAAAGCTACTGCATGACACCGAATAAATGTTGCCCCATTTAGGGTGGGCTGGGGGGTGGAGGAGCACTGGATTAGGAGTCAGGAGGACTGGGTTTGGGCCCTGGATCTGCCACATCTGTGTAAACAAGTGGGTGAGGGAGACCCACGGGCCTGCGAGCTGCTCTGCCCTGGAATGCCACCCCCTCTATGGCCTCACCTGCGGCTGATGAGCTCGTCGTCTGAGTCTGCATCATTGGCGCCCACCTGGTTGCCGTCGTATGTGTCATCGTACTCATCCTCGTAGTAGACACTGTGGTAGGGCAGGCTCTCGCCTGGCTGCAGTGGCACCTGCAATGACATAAGCATGGGTTTGGGGGGCTCAGGGGCTGGCCCGGTCTCCCCGGCCCCGCAGAGACCTGGCCTTGGTAGCCTACCTCCTCCACCACCACGCTGTACTGCTCGTAGCGCTGCCGCTGTGCCGCCACTGCACGCTTGTCGTTCAGCAAACTCCGCGTGTTTTCCTCCTTCCCGGTGCTGAGAAGGAACAGCAGAAAGAGAGGAAGGAAAACCATCAGGCTTGGAAGGTCACAGGGTACGGAGGGTCCATAGACCACAGGCTTAACTGCTCCAGCCCTCAGACTGTCACAGAGACAAATGAAATCAAGCCTTGGTGAGGGCGTGGGAAGGTGGGACTCTCACTGCTGCTGGTGCCCATAAGGATGGCTCCAGTCACTTTAGAGGGCATCCCAAGAGCCATTGTTTTTTCTTTGTTTTTTGTTTTTTTGAGAGGAAGTCTTGCTCTGTTGCCTAGGCTGAAGTGCAGTGGCACAATCTCGGCTCACTGCAACCTCCGCCTCCCAGGTTCAAGCAATTCTTCTGTCTCAGCCTCCCGTATAGCTGGGACTACACACCCAGTTAATTTTTGCATTTTTATTAGAGATGGGGTTTCACCATGTTGGCCTGGTTGGCCTCAAACTCCTGACCGCAAGTGATCCCCCCACCTCAGCCTCCCAAAGTGCTGGGATTACAGGTGTGAGCCACTGTGCCAGGCCAAGAGCCACTGTTCAAAGGTAAAATGGGGCCAGATGCAGTGGCTCACTCCTGTAATCCCAACACTTTGGGAGGCCGAGGCGGGTGGATCACGAGGTCAGAAGTTCAAGACCAGCCTGGCCAAGACAGTGAAACCCTGTCTCTACTAAAAATACAAAAATTAGCGGGGCATAGTGGTGGGTGCCTGTAATCCCAGCTACACAGGAGGCTGAGGCAGGAGAATCACTTGAATCTGCGAGGCAGAGGTTGCAGTGAGCCGAGATCATGCCACTGCACTCCAGCCTGGGCGACAGAGCGAGACTCCGTCTCAAAAAAATAAATAAATAAAAAAGGTAAAATGTGCTCACCTTTCAACCAGGATATTCCCTGTCAAGGCATGGACCCTAAAGAAACACTGACTGTGTGTACAGAGGTGTGATTAGGGATTTTCTTTTAAGCATTGTTTGCAACAGTGAAAAATGGAAAGCAACTAATGTCCATCATGAGTGAAAGAGCCAAATGAACTGTGCCACATCTAAATTACAGATCGCTGTGTGGCAGTTAAGAAAGACATTGATCTATTTGTACTAACTCGGAAAGAATTCTCACTTATTCCCAAGGAAAAAAAGCAAGCTACAGAAAAATGCATACAGTATGATCCCAAAAGCAAACCACACTAACTCTGTTTCTATGGCCACATACCTATGCATGTCAATGCAGAGAGAAGGCTAGTAAGCCCCTCACCAAATGACAGTGGTTACTGCTTGGAAGCACTTGGAGTTGTTTAAATCTTTTTTTTTGTTACAGGCTACAGTGCAATGATATGATCTTGGCTCATTGCAACTTCCGCCTCCTGAGCTCAAGCGATTCTCGTGCCTCAAGCTCCTGAGTAGTTGGGAGTACAGGCGCGTGCCACCATGCCTGGCTAATTTTTGTATTTTTTTATAGAGATGGACTATCTGCCATGTTGGCCAGGCTGGTCTGGAACTCCTGGCCTCAAGTGATCCGCTTGCCTCAACCTCCCAAAGTGCTAGGATTACAGGAATGAGCCACCGCGCCCGGCCTAATTTTTAAATTTTTTTGTAGAGACAGGGTCTCACTATATTGCTCAGGCTGGGCTTGAACTCCTGGGCTCAAGTGATCCTCTGCTTCAGCCTTCCAAAGTGCTAGGATTACAGGTGTGAGCTACTGTGCCCAGACTGGATCACTTAAACAAAAATTTTTTTCATTTTAAAATTTTTACTTGTTTATTGTTTTTTCAAAAATGACCTTTCCTTGCCAACAAACAAAAATTTAAGCAGCAGCAAGGCCACATGTGGCTTTCTGACTGAGCTCAAGGGAGCCCTAGGGACCTTTGGGATGTAAGAAAAGGTGGGAGGCTCAGTCCTCTTCCTATCACCCCCACCTCACCACAGCAGCCTTCTGTCTCTTCCACAGCTCAAGTTTCCATGTAAAATTTCACTGGAAGAAAATGTTTGGAAGCCCAACTCCGGTCATGTTACACGTGAGGAAACCTGGGGCCGGACGCGGTGGCTCATGCCTATAATCCCAGCACTTTGGGAGGCCGAGGTGGGCGGATCGCGAGGTCAGGAGATCAAGACCATCCTGGCGAACACAGTGAAACCCCGTCTCTACTAAAAAATACAAAAAATTAGCTGGGCGTGGTGGTGGACACCTGTGGTCCCAGCTACTCGGGAGGCTGAGGCAGGAGAATGGTGGCACCCAGTGAACCCAGGAGGCGGAGCTTGCAGTGAGCCGAGATTGTGCCACTGCACTCCAGCCTGGGAGACAGAGCTAGACTCCGTCTCAGAACAAAACAAAACAAACAAAAAGGTGAGGAAACTCGGGTGCACTGGGTTGGGGAAGGGACATGTTTGGGTCACAAGTGAGCTGAGCTCGGCAGAGACTGAGGCTTCTTAACTTGTGGCTTTGCAAACCTGTGAAAAAACCTGGCTTGTCAGAAACATACCCAGGCCTGTGGAATGTAGCTTCTAGCCCTGCAGGGGAAAATCAATATCAGATGCCAGGCAAGAAAATCCAGCTTAGCTGTGAAATCGGGTCTCTGGAATGTATCAAGGGTAAGATAATAAAAAAAAAAAGAAAAGACACAAAGCCAAACACAGCTTCCATAAAAATCTTCTATTAACTGGCTTTTGGTGCAGGGAAAGGCAGGCGTCTGAGTCCGTCTCAGTCTGTCGGGCTGTCTGCCTGGCAGCCAGGGCAGGTCAGGACTGCAGCCTTCAGCGTGGTGGACAACGGTTTGCCTCCCTTCACGTCTTTTTTTTTTTTTTTTTTTTTTTCTGAGACAGAGTCTCACTCTGTTGCCAAGGCTGGAGTGCAGTGGCGTGATCTCAGCTCACTGCAACCTCTGCCAACCAGGTTCAAGCAATTCTCCTGCCTTAGCCTCCCGAGTAGCTGGGACTACAGGTGTGTGCCACCAAGCTCGGCTAATATTTTGTGTTTTTTTTTTTTCAGTAGTCTTTATTAAGGACCTGCTCTGTGCCAGGCAAGGTATGAGGCTGAGTTGGGGAGAGATTCAGAAATGAAGAAAATATAGCTCTGCCCTCATGAACTCAGTGTAGTGGGGATGACAGACCAATCAACACAAAATGTGCTGAACAGAGGCCCTGGAAACAAAAGGAATGAACTTGGTTCAGGAGGACTGCCGGGGCATCTGTAGGAAGGGTTAATGGAGGTTCCACGGTAGGAGGCTACTTGACTGGACCAGGAGCCCCAGGGTATGGCAGGAGGGATGGTGCACTTGATTTAGACCAGGGAGAAATCTCAGTTCAAAGAAATCTTTCACATCCACCAGGGAAGGGGCCTGTGACTGTGACCTTGGCCCTGTACCTGGCTTTCTTCGCTAAGTTGAAAAAGAGGTAGAGAGGAAGAAAAAGGAGCCCAGGCTTGTTCAGGCGGTAGGTGCCACTGGTAGGAGCACATCCATGCATTTGACACATATTTCCTAAGGGCCTAATAGCTTCCAGGACCTGCGCTGGGCCATGAGACTGAGGAAGAATGAGAGGCGTCACCATCCTTTCTGCTACACCTTTGGCTTCTGGTCCATCCCGTCCCTGGTTCTGTGCAGTGGGGCAGTTCTTCCATGCTATGTGGCCTCTGGTTATGTGGCTTCCTGGCAGGGCCAGGCAGAGAAGCATGGCAAGCTCCACCCACCCAGCTGTGCCCTGGAAGAAGACACACGTAGGGACAGTGAAACCCAGGCACCCGGGCAGCCTGTCCAGGGAGGTGTAACCTTGGCCCCAGACATAATTTGGAGCCAGGAAGGAAAAAGAAAAATCAGGATCAAAGTCAGCTGGGAGAAGATGCATTAGAGGCCAGAACTTCAGTCAAGCCTGGAAACACAGGCAATGGTGGCTGCAGAGACCCGCTGGAGCAGGTAGCTTCCTCAGCCTCCAAGTTGGAAGCAAGCCCAGGGAACATGCGGGTTCCCCTGAAACCTCACCACCTTTCCCTTCCTCATCTACTCAAGCCTGTCCTTCAAGGCCCAATTCAAACTGGTCCTTAGCAGGGTGACCCCTGCCTTTGAACTTCTAAAGAGCGTGCAGAAGCAACAGACTCCTTTTCCAGGTGAAGAATCAGGGGATCCAGAGAGGCAGAGCAACCCTCTTAAGGTCACACAGCTACTAAGAGCAGAGCCAGGGCCAGGCATAGGTCTCCTGCTTCAGGTCTGCTTTGCCACTTCCTGGGCTGTGTGACCACAGGCAAGTCCCTCATCCTCGCTAAGTCTCAGTTCCTTCTCTCGGCGCCCACTTCCCAGGGCTGATGTGAGAAAGAAATAAGATGACATGTAGAAGTAGATCCAGCACCTTCTGGGCTCAACAAAGTGAATCCTGTTTCTTTTACTACAGGACTTTTCAGAGCCTTAATGTGCTCTGTGACTCCCCAAAAGGCAGACCAAGGGCACAGACATTTAAAAAAAAATTAAATTATTTTTTGAGACGGGGTTTCACTCTTGTTGCCCAAGCTGGAGTGCAATGGCCCGATCTCGGCTCACCACAACCTCTGCCTCCCAGGTTCAAGCGATTCTCCTGCCTCAGCCTCCCAAGTAGCTGGGATTACAGACACCTGCCACCACACCCGGCTAATTTTTTGTATTTTTAGTAGAGATGGGGTTTCACCATGTTGGCCAGGCTGGTTTTGAACTCCTGACCTCAGCTGATTCCCCCATCTCGGCCTCCCAAAGTGCAGGGATTACAGGCATGAGTCACCATGCTCGGCCGGCACATTTTTAGAACACATATTATCTTCCAGGGCACCATGGAATTGTCCAAAGGCATTAGGGGACCCTGCCTCTTGCCCACTGACTCCTTCACTGGCTATGATATACCTGTAGCACATGTATTGATGTCTGCACAATAGCCATGCTGCACCTCACCTATTCTCCAAACAGACCCTACATTTTCTTTAGGTCTTTCTACCTTTCCATTGGACCCTGGAGCTACAGGCCTGGACTCTGTGACTTGGTTTTCCTGATGAGATATGAGGGGTATTGGAGACTTCTGGGAAAGGTACCCTAGTCTCTAGGAGAGACACAGGAAGACCTGGTCTGGACTATCTCCTGGCACTGTCATGTCTGGAAGCCATAGTAGAAACAGCTCCTGCTGCAGCCCCCACTGCAGCCTCAAAGGAAGTAGCCTGACCACGAAGTGAGGCCCCAAGAGACAGAAAAGATACATTCTGGATGATAGCTCAACCAAGCCTAGACTGCCCTACCTTACACTGCCTTGTCATGCAAGGGAACAGATTTCCTTACTACTTAGGCCACTCAGTTCAACAACAGCCTATCTGATTCAACAACAAACACATTTTAACTCCAGTACCATCTGCAGTGTCCTACCTAATTTCTCATGTGATTAGGACATGTGTCCTTGCTGAAGTTCCTGTGTACCCCAACCCAGCACCTCCCACTCTGTCCTTACTTGTTTAATGGTCTTCCTCATGATCGTTTGAAGGCAAGGCCTGGGTATCCAGCTCACCCTGTTTCCCTGGTGTCTAGCATACGATCTGGTGCTAGTAAATCGCTTAATAAATATTTGCTGAATGAATAAATAATGAACACATGAATGGAGGCTTTGCCTCTTTGCAATCTGCAGCCCCTGGGCTACCCAGCACAATGAGTCTCTCTGCATGGCAGCCCAGAGGGCCCCAGGAGCAAGGGCACAGCGCTCCAGAAACCTGGCCACCTCAATGCCAGCCACTCTGCTGACCCTGACAGCTGGGACCAGCCCCTTGGCAAATGCTCATAGGTGACTTACGACCTACGTGGGGTGAGATGAGACCTTACAATACCATGGGCCCTGGGCAAAACCACAGATCAAGGTGAAAGGCCATGTCCAGAGATGGCTAACTTCCGTGGGGAACTTACCAATCAGGCTCCCTGGATTGGAGCAGGGGGCCAGCCTTCTACCAGCCTGGAGGACCCCTTGTCTGCTCCTTGCCCACCGCTAGAGCTACAGAGGGTCATGCTAGCCTGGAAAGCAGCCACTGGTCCAGGATAACATCTTTGGCCTGGGATCTGGGGATGTCGCAATGATGCAGGATAACACCTCTAGTCTGGGATCTGGGGGTGTTGCAATGTGTATGACTAAGCAGTTTGCAAGTGCTTCCTGTCCAGCCAGCCAGATGGCTTTGTAGTTGCCCTGCGTCGGTTCCCCAAGCCCTCAGCCAGCCAAGCTTTTAACAGTGAACGGCCCTAGGGAGGGGTAACAACACAGGGCCCTAACTGAAGAAGCACCTGACATTTCCACCACTGGGGCTCCTACCACAAGAATGAGGCTGACTGGTCTCCTCCCTCTCTGAACCTCACAATCCCCATCCACGTGATGGTGAAAGAGCAACCTGTACTTGTCCAGAGGTCCCCTGATTTCTAGCTTCCATGCAGAACTCGGGGGGACTAGAATACATCTTATTTTGCAGTTTTCCACTTGGATGTTGTACTCTTTACCAATACATCCGACTCTCTGTCCCTCTGATGGGTCATCATTCCAAAGCTGAGTGAACTCTTTTTTTTTTTTTTCTTGAGACAGGTTGTTACTGTGTCACCCAGGCTGGAGTACAGTGGCATGGTAACAGCTCACTGCAGCCTTGACCTGGGCTTAAGTGATCTTACCGCCTCAGCCTCCAGAATAGTTGGAACTATAGGCGTGTGCCAGCACACACGGCTAATTTTTGTATTTCTTGTAGATATGGGGCTTCACCATGTTGCCCAGGCTGTTCTCGAACTCCTGGGCTCAAGTGATCCACCTGCCTTGGCCTCCCAAAGTGCTGGGACTATAGGCATGAGCTGCCGCACCCGGCCCTGCTCTTTTCAAAACATAAAACATGCCGGCCTTGTCGGTTCATGGGACCCTTTGCTGTACTCACTATGGCCTTGGGACCACTGTCCCTGTTGCTCACTCTGCTTGGGAACCTCTCCTTCCCTCCTTTGCAGAACTGACCCCTCCTCACCCTTTAGCTCTCGGTGCCATGTCATGTTCTCAGAGGAGCCTTCCTGCCTGGGGTGAAGCCCTACCAAAGGCTCAGAATTCTGTGCACCTCCAGCTTGTAGTATTTGTTATATCTGTGATTTGGTGTTGCTTGTTTGATGAGTTGATTAATGCAAACTCCACGTGGGCAGGGGCCGTGTCTGTTTCACTCCCCACTATATCCTCAGAACCTAATTAATCCAGAGCCTAGAATGCTGTAAGTATTAGACAAATATTTGTTGAATAAATGAATAAATCATGAACGGACTTTTCAATGCCAAAAAAGTAGGAAGGACATAAACTAAAAATAAATAGAAAGGCCTTAAAGTGGAATATGTTCACCTTCTGAAAAGCTCACTCAAAGTCCTTAATTTTCTCATTTTGTCACAGCCTGGGGAAAATCAGGTCAAAGAGTGGTTTCTGGGAAGCACTGTCCACCAGTGATTTGATGGTTAACACATTAAAGATGTAAGAAGAAGGGAAGCGGGGATAGTTTTGGCCCTTCTGGCCTTTTGCTATCAACAAGGGGGATTCACTAACAGCCTCCCTGCACAGAGTCAGAACCTGAAGACCGATCATTAGAGAACCTGCTTCTAACCACTGGGGGTGCACAGGTCTAGGGTTGTGAAGGGATCCCTGTGCTGATACTCCATGTCCAGTTCTGCGAAGATGGAGCCCTTGGTTTCCCTGTGTCCTCTCTGCACTTCCAGAGTTGGGGTATCGGAACTGCATGGCCCACTGCACTCACCTCTTGCCCTTGTGCACCCGGCTCAGGTCTACTGAGTCCCTGCTGAACACATCAAACTCGTCATTCTGGAAGACGTTGTGGCGAGACGTCAGCAGGGGTGTAGGGTCTGGTTTCATTTCTCTGGGTGGGGGACACAGAGATCAATTTAAGGGGGCCCTGCCAGCTGAAGCAACGTGCACCCCACGCCTCCCTGCTGTGTTAAATCCATCGGATTTTTCAGTCCCCTTCAACAGACACTCCTAGGACACAATCTCAAACCTTGAAGAGGGAGATAAGCCTCCGCCTGACCTGGCCCCTGCCTGGGTATGCAGCCACACCTCGAACAAAGCTCCCCCTCCATACCCTGCATGCCATTCACACAGGGTTTCCTTCTGTTTCTTAAAAGCGCTATCCCTCATTTAATGCTTGTAATAGTCCCATGAGATCAATAGTCACAGATCACTCAACGTCATCGTGCCTCAGTGCCCTCATCTGTAAAATGTGGCACAAGGAGGCTGAGGAACTTGTCCAAAGGCACAAAGCTAACTTCACTCATTCATTTGGTAAACATCACTTGCTTATGGAAGACACACCCTTTCGGGCACTGGTTCCTGCTGTCCCATGGGGCCTTCAGGGCAGCAGTGGGCCAAAGAAATGGTAGATGTGATGAAAGTGAGAAGCTGTGGCCATCCTCTCTCACAAATCTAGTGGGAACGTGGTAATGACAGGGGCAGGTCAGGAATGTAGGGGATCAGAAGGGCTCAACAACTCTGTGTCACATCCCTAAAGACACATCCATGGCTCTAATCAACCTTCCCACAAAGTGTGGCAGGGATGTGTATACTCTGCCCTGCGTGGGGCAAGTGAAAAACTCCTGTGGGGCCTAAGGTTTTTATGTTTCCCCAAAGAGGGCTTTAGTTTAAATGGCTGGGAAGAGAGAACAAGCTGAGTCCTGGGCCACAAATGAGGGAAGGAAGAGAGGAAGGGGCCCCATCCTGAGGCAGCCTGGGCAGCGGGAGCCTCCTCCCACCTGTCTCTCCCACCTGTCTAGGTTGCGGTCCAGCTGGCTGAGGGTGGGGGCCAGCCGCTCCTCCAGGATATTGTTGATCACCTGCTCTGGGTCGTAGTGGTAGTACTCCAGGCAGGCCAGGATGAAGCCCTCACCAAGGTCTGGCAGCAGGTCCTTCACTTGGGAGATGAGTGAGTCCAGCTCCACCCCACACACAGCAGGGCCCACAGCCGCGGCTGCTCCCATGCACTGTAGTGAGAGCCAGAGCCAAGAAGGGGAAGGCTAAGTGGGCCGGTGATAGGGCCACAGGCCCCAAACAGCACTGGACTAGGCATGAGGGATCTGGTTCAAGTCCTGGAACTGCCCCTCCTGCCTGTGAGAACTTCGCCAAGTGACTCAAGTCTCTCTGAGCCTCCATTTCTTTCTCTGTGAAAAAGGGGGCTCGTGATTGTTATGATTATTGCATGCCTGTATCAAAATAGCTCATGTAACCTATAAATATATACACCTACTACATATCCAGGAAAATAAACAAAAAATAAAAAAAATTTAAGGCCAGGTACAGTCGCTCATACCTGTAATCTCAGCACTTTGGGAGGCTGAGGCAAGAGAATTATTTGAGCTCAGGAGCTAGATCAGCCTGAGCAACAGAGCAAGACCCTATCAGTTCAAAAAATTTTAAAAAGTAGCCAGGTGGCTGGGCGTAGTGGCTCATGCCTGTAATCCTAGCACTTTGGGAGGCCGAGACAGGTAGATTGCCTGAGTTCAGGAGTTCAAGACCAGCCTGGGTAACACAGTGAAACCCTGTCTCTACTAAAAAAATTAGCCAGGCATGGCGGCATGTGCCTTTGGTCCCAGCTACTTAGGAGGCTGAGGTGGGAGGATCACTTGATCCCAGGAGGTCAAGGCTGCAGTAAGCTTGATCAAGCCACTGCACTCCAGCCTGGGTGACAGAGCAAGAACCTGTCTCAAAAAATAAAAAATAAAATAAATTAGGCCGGGCGTGGTGCTCATGTCTATAATCCCAGCACTTTAGGAAGCTGAGCCAGGCGGATCATCTGAGGTCAGGAGTTTGAGACCAGCCTGTCCAACATGGTGAAACCCCATCTCTACTAAAAAAATACAAAAAATTAGCTGGGTGTGGTGGTGGGTGTCTATAATCCCAGTTACTCAGGAGGCTGAGGCAGGAGAATTGCTTGATCCCAGGAGGCGGAGGTTACAGTGAGCAGAGATCGCACTATTGCACTCCAGCCTGGGCAACAAGAGTAAAACTCAATCTCAAAACAAAACAAAACAAAACAAAAACAAACCAACCAAATAAATAAATTAAATTAAATTAAAATTTTGAAGGGACTGTATGACTTACCAGCTGGGCTACTGGCTGTGTGACTTTGGGCAGGGTGCTTCCCCTCTCTGAACCTCAGTTTCCTCCTCATAAAATGGGCCTATACCACCCACCTCATGGGGTTGTTTCAAATAGTTCAAAGATGGCACAAAACCCAGTGAGCACAGTACCTGGCACAGACCAGGCCCTCCATAAACAGCCCTGGTTTCTACCGATTCTTTCTACTAATCCAAGGTCCTTTTCCAACTCTAACAAGTTGACTGACGTTGGAGGCGAACAGCAACCACCAGAGCTGGACTGTGTGGAGATGCTCCCCTTTAATTATAAAATTATAATTTCCTTTTTTTTTTTGAGACGGAGTCTCGCTCTGTCACCCAGGCTGGAGTGCAGTGGCACGATCTCAGCTCGCTGCAAGCTCTGCCTCCCGGGTTCACACCATTCTCCTGCCTCAGCCTCCCGAGTAGCTGGGACTACAGGCGCACACTACCGCAACTGGCTAATTTTTTGTATTTTTAGTAGAGACAGGGTTTCACCGTGGTCTCGATCTTCTGACCTCGTGATCCGCCCGCCTCGGCCTCCCAAAGTGCTGGGATTACAGGTGTGATCCACCGTGCCCGGCCTATAATCTCCTTTTTAAGTAAGGGGCACGCATTTTATATATTGCTCAATATTACTTAATTGTGTTAGCCTTTTAATTTAAGGACATTTACAGATCACAACAATACAAATCTCCATGAGTCTGCTAAGCAGCGAAATGGGGAAGAGGGTGGGAAAAGGTGAAGGAAGCTATTGTTTTCCAAGGCCCTGCAGGAATCACAGGGCCTGGGGTCTGGGAGGAAGGACAGCGGCATTTGTTAATGGAGCACTGAAGGCCAGCCAGGCTCAGGGTGAGCCTGGGCATGTGATAGCTCTCGGAATCCCAGCACCTCGTGGAGGTGGCCACTGCATGTGTCCCTACCTTACAGATGAGGAACCAAGGTTCAATGTCAGTGACGCGCCTAAGACCATACAGCTGCCACGTGGCAGAACCAGGTCACACCCCTGAGCTGCCTGGTTTGAGTCTGTGTGGTCTTCACCACTCTTATCATGCTGCCTCCCAACATGCAGGGGAGTCCTGGCCTTGGTGGCCAATCAAGACAGCCACAGATTTGGCCAGTCCTGGTAAAGCCTGGAGAGAAGGCACCAGATCCGAGGTTTCTACATTTGTTCAGTGGCATCCTGGAGCCCCACTGAGGGGCTTCCGAGAAGGCCAAACCATGGGACTTGGCACTGTTCCCAGTTGCAACCAAAGGAGCTCCACTTTTATCTGTTGAGAGGAGAGCTCCGGGAGGGGCTCGTGGAAACATTCACAGAAAGTTTCGCCCCTTCATTTTATAGAGGGGAAGCTGAGGTTTCGATAGTTGAAGCAACTTGCTCTCTCCTCACACCCAGTCCAGCATGCCCCTGGCTTGGGACCCTCTAAAGGCAGCACAGAGCTGACCAGTTGCTTGAGGCTGTCTATTCCCAAAAAACCTTTTTCCCTGAGTATAAAAGCAAAGAAGGGAGGTTTCCTGCTGCCCCAGCCTCTCAGATGGGGCCAAGGAGGGACAAGCGCAGAGGGAAAAGTGCCACCCAGACACATACCTCCTCTTCCTCCGAGTTCTCCGGGTGTGATGACGCTTGACTGACTGCCTCTGCCATCACCGTGACCCCATTAGGCTCCTCAGTCACCGATGGATCTTTAGCATCTGTGGCTTTCCGTCTGTCCACCCCTTCCCATGCACTCTCGACTGCCTGGAGGATGTAGGCAGTCCGCGTCTCATCCCTGTGAGGACTTGTTAAAGGGTCTGTCTTAGGTTCCTAGCTCTGAAGCAGCACAATTTCTCAGTCCCTCCCCAGCATCTGACCACATGGTTCCTGCCAGGGGCTTTCTGGGCTATACCTAAGCGGGCATCACGGGCACCTGGGATGCATGGGAAAATGGGCCAGACTACAGCCATGCTGGCTTCACAACCTAGGGCCTGCCACTCAGCAGAAAGCAGCTCTGAGTAAAGACAGGGCCAGGGCTGCCATCAGTGTCCTGGGGCACAGGTTTGGACGAGCCAGCAGCTCTTCTTTTGTACTGACTGCCAGGAGGAGGGCGTGGTAGGGCCACTGCCACTGGACTTCCTGTCCAACTAGCTGAGGGCATTCTGCAAAGGTTGTGGGCCATCAGGTTTCCCTGAAGCAGGACTGAGCAATCTACTGCAACCACTAGAATGACCCATAGGCTGCCCCTCCCTGTCCTTCCTCCTTGTCAACCACCCTGGGCACTGTGAAGCCAGAAATCTGAGAGTTCCCTTAGACTTCCTCACTCTGCTTCTTGTCCAAACCCTCATCACCCATGCTTGGATGCCAGCAACAGCCTCCTCACTGGCCTGAGCCTCATGGTGGTTCTGGGCCAGTCCATTCTCTTCCCTGTGCCAGACAGAGCTTTTCCAAAGTATAGAACTGCCCATGTCACCTCCTGCTTCACAACCTTCCACGCTCCCCAGCGCTTGCAGGACAGAGCCCAAACTTCTTAGTGATGGTCACCCCAGGGCTGTGCACATTGCTGGCCTTCACCTCACCTGCAACACCCCAATTCCTCCTCCTGGGAGACCCCTCCTTAATGACTGCCCCCTGTACTCTATACATGACGTCTGTGGCTCCAAGGAGCCTGTTTTCTCTGTCCTCTGTCCACTGGGAACATTCTTGTCCTTGTCCTTGCTCCTAGCTTGGTGCTCTCCCACTCTTTCTGCTGTTCTTCTGCTTGGACATCACTTCCATCTGACACCCCCACCTGGAGCTCCGCTGGGTGAGGCGCCTCCTCTGGTTTCCTGCCCTCTGAAATCTTCCCACGTGACGCTCTAACTGCCTGTTTACTTGTCCACCTCCCCTCCTGCTGTGAGGAGGAGCTGAGTACATCTTGGTCATATAGGCCCAGATGTTCAGGAAACACATAGGGAAATTAGGACTGCATCCCCCCTGCCCCAAGCATCAGAGCAGCCATCTTCTCTAGAAAAGGCGAGGCTGGGAGGCTGGGCGTGGAGGCTCATGCCTGTAATCCCAGCACTTTGGGAGGCTGAGGCGGGCAGATCACGAGGTCAGGAGATACAGACCATACTGGCTAACACGGTGAAACCCCGTCTCTACTAAAAAAATACAAAAAAATTAGCCCCCATCTCTACTAAAAAAATACAAAAAAATACAGGCGGGCGCCTGTAGTCCCAGCTACTTGTGAGGCTGAGGCAGGAGAATGGTGTGAACCTGGGAGACGGAGCTTGCAGTGAGCCAAAATTGCGCCACTGCACTCCAGCCTGGGCAACAGAGAGAGACTCTGTCTCAAAAAATAAAATTAAAAAAAAAAAAAAAAAAAGGCTGGGCACGCTGGCTCATGCCTGCAATTCCAGCACTTTGGGAGGCCGAGGGGGGCAGATCATGAGGTCAGGAGATCGAGACCGTCTTGGCTAACATGGTGAAACCCGGTCTCTACTAAAAATACAAAAAATTAGCCAGGCGTGGTGGCGGGTGGCTGTAGTCCCAGCTACTCGGGAGGCTGAGGCAGAAGAACGGTGTGAACCCTCAGTGAGCCAAGATCGCACTACTGTACTCCAGCCTGGGCGACAGAGCGAGACTCCATCTCAAAAAAAAAAAAAGAAAGAAAGAAAAAACAGAAAAGGCAAGGCTGGGACCTTGGCAGGCCACCTCGGACAGCTGGCTGACCCATGCGTGGGTTCTGGGGCTAAACCTCTTTCCACTCCTCTGGGTTCCAGCAGCCTGTCTCACCTCTGACCTAGTCAAGCTGGGCCCTGTCGCAGTGGCTATGGTAGAAGGATACAAGACTGACGAGGCCTGCTGCAGCAAGCTGATGTCTTCGGCCACGGGGAAGAGTGCATCATAGTCCCGGAGGAACCTGCAGGCAGAGGAGAGCAGATGGGATGGACAGGGCTGGGGCCACAGGAACACTGTGCTGCTGCAGGCCACTCCCTGTGTCTACTGCCCGACCTTATTAGAGCTGTGGTGGGCCTATGGCGGGGGCTCTATCATGTAAGGCCTCTTGGGGACTGGTGGGAGGGTCATAGGCCTGGCCCAGCTCAGCCGCACTCACCTCTTCTCCTGCAGCAAGGAGCTGAAGATCTGAAGGAACTCTTCGATGAAGCCCTGAATGTTGTCACAGCTAGAACAGGACACCAGGGAAGATAAGCTCATGCAATGCAAGATGAGCTACAGCTCCTTTATACACCCCCTGCCCCTCTTCAGGGCTGAGGCCCGATGGACGAATGAGGCATTTTTCTCAGTTTCTCATCTCTGTTCAGCCAACCCCAGTGCAGGGGAGGAAGCCAAGACAAAAGAATGGAAATGCTCCTGCAGGGCTTGGGGAGGAGACTCTTCCACCAGGAGGCAATTCCTGAGGGTTACCTGCTTTCTAGGATGGGAAGGAGGCAGATCTGATTCAGGATGATGTGGAAAATCTCTATCAGCTTCTTCCTGGAATGGGAGAGCCTCTGCCACAGGTCACCTAGAAGCCTAGGCCAGAGAGAAAAAAGACACAGGTTTAGGAGACAAAAAGGGCCTGAGGTGTCAGGCGCAATGGTTTACACCTGAAATACCAGCACCTTGGGAAGCTAAGGTGGGAGGATCACTTGAGCCCCAGGAGTTTGAGATCAGCCTAAGTAACTAAGTGAAATCCTGTCTCTACAAAAAACACAAAAAATTAGTCAAGTGTGGTGATGCAGGCCTGTAGTTCCAGCTCCTGGGGAGGCTAAGGCAGGGGGATCGCGTTTGCCTGGGAGGTCAAGGCTGCAGTGAGCCATGATGGCGCCACTGCCTTCCAGCCTGAGTGACAGAGCAAGACTCTGTCTCAAAAAAAAAAAAAAAGGAAAAGAAAAAGAAAAAAAGGCACGAAGGGAGCTTCTCCCCAGCAGTTGCAGGTGCCTCCCTGGAGCACAGAAGGCCTCACAATTCACTGCTGAGAGCAGCTGGCAAAAGCCACAGGCCCAGAGAAGCCAGCTGCTTCCAGGGCTGCTTCTCAGTTCAAATGGTGGGTCAGGAACCAGCAGGCTGAGTATCAACAATGTGAGTAACAGCTGAGGGTAGGGCTTAAATGCAGGGGCCAGCCATCATGGTATTTTGGGGGATTGGGTTAACAGACATAACTGCCTTGGGACAAGCAGGACTTTGGGTCAAATCTCCTTCATGCTGTTTAGTAACACTTAACTCTAGCTGTTGCGATCTTTCTAGTTAGGTCCTCACACAAGTCTTTACAGACAACACACACACACATATATATATATTTTAATATGCTAAGAGTTTAAAAAAAAAAAAAAAAAGCAGTTCAAGACTAGCCTGGCCAATACGTCAAAACCCCATCTCTACAAAAAATACAAAAATTAGCCGGGTGTGGTGGCACACACCTATAATCCCAGCTACTCGGGGGACTGAGGTGGGAGGACTGATTGACGTCAGGAGGTCAAGGCTACAGTGAGTTGTGACTGTACCACTGCACTCCAGCCTGGGTGACAGAGTGAGACCCTGTCTCAAACAATAACAACAACAACAACAACAAACCAATGCAGAGGTCAGGAAGTGGCTAGACAGGGATGCAGAAGCCCAAAAGCAGCACAGTCCCTGGTCCCACCCACTTGTCTTAGAGATGGGGATGCTAATGCCTAGGGAAGGCAGGGCCCTGCTCGGGGCTTTCTCTCCCACAACAACATTCTTAATTTTGTCCCCGCCTCACTTGCTATCTTCAAGCCTCCTCTTCTTAATTGCAGACTCCATTTCGGGAATTGCTGCTTCGTAGAAGGAAGCTAGTCTGTGCAGGCACACACAGGGAAAATGTTGGATTAGTTCATAAATACCACACTTCGTAAGAACATCAAAGCAAACCCCAGGGAGTGGGAAGGTCCATTTCTTCTTTTTCCACACAATTTTCTCCAGGGACCCCTTGGTTCTTCCCTGAGCTCACCCCAGACTGACCCCCTGGGGCTGGTCCCAGGAATAGCTTCATAAGAAGTGACCTATAGCCATGTCCCTCATTCAGATGGGCAACTAAGGCCCAGATAGGCTCATACTAACAGAGGAATCAGAAGACCACTCAGGACCCACTGAAGTTTGAGAAGCAGATCAAAGATTACTTGCTTGTAATTTTCTTGCTCAAACACTGTCAGTTAGCCAGGCACAGTGGCTCAGGCCTGTAATCCCAGCACTTTGTGCGGCTGAGGCAGGAGGATTGCTTGAGCCAGGAGCTCAAGATCAGCCTGGGAAACAGGCTGGTGAAACTCCATCTCTATAAAAAATACAAAAATTAGCCAGGCATGGTGGTGCACACCTGTAGCCCCAGCTACTTGGGAGGCTGAGGCAGTAGGCCGGTAGGTTACGGCTACAGTGAGCCATGATCATCACACCACTGCATTCCAGCCTGGGTGACAGAGAGAGACCCTGTCACAAAAAAAAAAAAAAAAAAAAAAAAAAAAATTGTTCTGGCTGGGTGTGGTGGCTCACGCCTGTAATCCTAGCACTTTGGGAGACCAAGTTGGGTGGATAACTTGAGGACAGGAGTTTGAGAACAGCCTGGCCAACATGGTGAAACCTGGTCTCTACTAAAAATACAAAAATTAGCCGGGAGTGGTGATACATGCCTGTAATCCCAGCTACTCAGGAGGCTGAGGCAGGAGAATTGCTTGAACCCGGGACGTAGAGGTTGCAGTGAGCCAAGATCGCACTACTGAACTCTAGCCTGGGCAACAGAGTGAGACTCTATCTCAAAAAAAAAAAATTGTTTTAATATGAAAATCTCAACACAGTATTTGTATTTGGTCAAAATAGGCTAAATGTTCTCAGGATTTTTTCCAATCCCACTGGAAATGAGAAAAAATATATTAAAATAAAAAGTAATAATTAAAAAATTTAAGAAAAAAGTAAATGTATCATATTTTCTACATTGGCTTATGAGTTAAGCCAGTTAGCACTGTTTCTATAACTTTTAAATTAACTAATTAATTTTTTTTTTTTTTTGAGATGAAGTCTAGTTATATTGCGCAGGCTGGTTTTGACCTCCTGGGTTCAAGCGATCCTCCTGCCTCAGCCTCCCAAGAAGCTGAGATTACAGGTACCTGGCTTAAAACTTTTATAAAATTAAGGCTGTGCACGGTGGCTTCTGCCTGTAATCCCAGCACTTTGGGAGGCTGAGGTGGGCATATCACTTGAGGTCAGGAGTTTGAGACCAGCCTGGCCAACATGGGAAACCCTGTCTCCACTAAAAATATGAACAATAGCTAGGCATGGGGGCGGGCACCTGTAATTCCAGCTACTTGGGAGGCTGAGGAGGGAGAATCACTTGAATCTGGGAGGTGGAGGTTGCAGTGAGCCGAAATCATGACACTGCACCCTAGCCTGGAAGACAGAATGAGACTCTGTCTCAAAAAATAAAAAAAAATGTAAATTAAAAATAATTTCTATGAAATTATTTTCAAACAAATATAATTATACTAATAAAAAAAAAAAAAAAAGAAAAACACCTGCTAGCAGTTCCCTACCTCTTATGACAGCAAACCATAATTATTTTCTCTGGTACATCCATATCTGTCACAGTACAGCCAATCTTGCTTCTCACCTTGGTGATTTCACACCACCCTTTCCCAACTCAAATTCAAACTCTCCATCCCAGTCGCACGGCCCCTCAACATTCTTCCAGAGATCAGCACTCCCACAGCCCTCTCTGGCTTCCTCTCAGGCTAATGCTGGCCACTGCTCTCCTCTTCTTTCTCCTTATTCTCCTCCTCCTCCTCCACGCAGCATTCCAGGCTCACCTCCTCCCTGTGCACTTCCTGATCATGCTCACTCATGGGAATTCTTCCTTTCCAGAACTAGATGCACTGCATGTGGAATATATTGCCCTGTTGCTCTGGCAAGTGAAACTGCAGCTGCCTCTTTTCTGTGGTATAATTCTTCCCCCAAACATCTTAAGCTTCCCAAAGCCGGAACTGCAGCTTAAGTGTCTAGGTTGGTGCTGAATTTGGAGCAAGTCCTCTGTAAACATGTGCCTGTCAATTGGCTGGTTTCTGGCAACGTCTATCCTACTACAATGCTATACACAACAAAGGGTAACTAGGCCAAAAGAGGCGGGTCCCACTAGGCCCACAGCATAGCCCAGAAAATGACAGAGAGGGCAGTTTGGCCTAAACAGGTTTAGCTGTTGCCAGGATATGTTGCTGGTGGGAGAGTAAATTGGAACAACCCCTATGGAGGGCGATTTGGCAAGATCTATGGAAATTAAAAATGCACATTCCATCTGTCTCTGCTAGTCTACTTCTAGGAATTATTCCTCAGATATACTTGCAGAGGTACCAAAGGATGTGTGTGTAAAGTTATTCTTGGTTTTTTTTTTAATGAGACAGAGTCTCGCTCTGTCGCCTAGGCTGGAGGGCAGTGGTGCAATCCCTGCTCACTGCAACCTCTGCCTCTTGGGTTCAAGCAATTCTCCCACCTCAGCCTCCCGAATAGCTGGAATTACAGGCGTGTGCCACCACATCCAGCTAATTTTTGTATTTTTAGTAGAGGTGGGGTTTCACCATGCTGGCCAGGCTGGTCTTGAACTCCTGACCCCAAGTGGTCTGCCTGCCTTAGCCTCCCAGAGTGCTGGAATTACGGCCATGAGCCACTGCGCCTGGCTTCTGTAGTATTTTTTTGTATAGCAAGCAACTGAAGAAAACCTAAAGGACCATCAATGGGATCTGGTATTCCATACAGTGGAATTCTACCCAGTCATACCAAAGACATCAGAGAAAGAGTGCTTAATGCACGGATACGGCACCACTGTTTAGTAAAAAAGTAAAATGCAAACAGTAAATACTCATAATATGCAAGCCTTAAATTTTCCAAAAGGAGGGAGACATATAATGTGCATAGTTGCTCATATGTGCATAATATACTTGCATATCTCTGGAAAATTTCACCAAAAAAACCTAATGGCGATGGCTGTATGTGAATAATAGAATTGGGAAAGTGGAAAGGGAGACTTCTCAGTGTGTATTTTATACTTTTTGAGTTTTGAACCATGTGAATATATTATTTATTCTTAAAAGGGCAGAAAGAGGCATACTCAGCTATACTTGAGTAGATGGGAGAGGAAGGAGGAAAAAGGTTATTTTGAGAGGGATTCTCAACAAAGCCGACTGGGCAACTGTAACCACTTTCAGAGAGTTCTGGAGAACTGAGGTGGCTGCATTTGCTCAGGAGGGCGTTCCTGGCCTCCAGCACGGTTGGAACAGCCTGGGTCAGCCCCAGGGTGTTTGTGGGTCAAAGGCAGTGTTGCCTTTAGTCAAAAGTGTTTCCCTTTCTTCCTCCTCACCCTGAGATGGGCATAGCTTCTCTCCTGCCTCTGCTGTCCCTTGCAGTAAAGTCGGCTCTTCCAAAACTTACCCCTTCCCCATCTCCAAAGAGCCTTTCAAAAGCAATCTGTGCCACATTTGGGGAAACACTTTAACAAAATGGGAAAATGCCTACGATAAGCGAAAATACGCAAGGTACAAAATTCTAAGAATAATACGATTTCTTATGGTGCTTTTAATTTCCTACTTTTCTGGATTTGCCAAATGTCCTACAAGCACATGCTGCTTTTATCATGAGAAAAGATACCTTTTTTAAAAAGTGGACAGCTACATACCCCTCTCTGCTGGGGAAAATGCTGGGCAGCACGTTATCCTAACATTCTCTGGGAGGCTCAGTAACCCTAATGTCTGATTTTTATAAGCTGAGGCGACCAGGGAGGGGTCACAGCACCAGCTGCCATCTCTGGCACATGTAAGGACTAAATAAATGTTTTGTTAAATGGGTGAGTAAATGACAGAACGGACAGGCAGCTGAATGGACGGAGTTGGGCAGCTCCCAGAGGCTGCTACAAACGGTGGGGAGAGACGTCTTGCTAGAGTGGCAGTCAGAGGCCACGGGGAAGAGGCCTGTGCCCACAACTGCGAGGCAACATGCAGGTTGCCAGCCCTTTCACCCTGGCCTGGAATGCCCATGCCCACCCCTTACTGCACTAGCAACAGATGCTCTTGGCGCTAAGAGGGCAAAGTGGGTCTGCCTCCCTCGCTCATATTCTCTTTCCCATCTGCCTCCATCCCACCAGGATCTTTCTAAAGGCTCCTTTGGATAAAAGCCTCCAGGGGCTCCCCACTGCCTACAGCATAAAGGCCCTGCCAGCACATCCCAGGCTCCTCACAATCTGACTTCTACTGACTTACCCAAAGTGGGCTCTTGTTACTGGCTTGTTTTCCTGCTGTCCTGTGTGTCTCCCCACTCTGCCTCATGTCACACTTCACTCCCGAGCTCTCTCTCTGGGCCTCTGCATGCTTCACTTCACCTGCCTAAGATGCCCTTCCTGCTATGGGATCTTTTCTTTGTCTGGAAGATATCTGTTCCTTCAAGACATCCTTCAAGGGTGATCTCCTAGCCCCACGTTGGAGCACTCTGTTGTTTCCTTGTGTGTGTTCCCCTCGGGCTACTCTATTGAACTGAAACTATTCTTAGTTGTGTGTTTTTTTTTTTCTTTTTTTAGATGGAGTCTTGCTCTGTCGTGCAGGGTGGAGTATAGTGGCGCAATCTCAGCTCACTGCAACCTCCGCTGCGCGGGTTCAACTGATTCTCCTGTCTCGGCCTCCTGAGTAGCTGGGACTACAGGTGCATGCTGCCATGCCCAGCTAATTTTGTATTTTTAGTAGAGACGGGGTTTCACCATATTGGTCAGGCTGGTCTTGAACTGCTGACCTCAGGTGATCCACCCACCTCGGCCTCCCAAAGTACTGGGATTACGCATGAGCCACCGTGCCCGGCTCATTGTGTGTGTGTGTGTGTGTGTCTGTGTGTGTGTGTGTGTGTGTGTGTATTTTTTTTTCCCCTACCCTATCCTGGTCTTGGCCAAAAAATGGGAGTGCTTCTAAAACACAGGCTCCACACAAGCAGGAGGCTTATCTGTTGTTTTCACTGCTGCATCCCCAGGCTGGAAGACTGGCACATTCTAAGCACCCAGTAAATATTTGTTAAATAAGTAAATATTTGTTAAATTAGTACATAAGCCAGTACCTCTATTTCAACAGCCAGAACTACTGCCATACCTGTAACAAAAGTCATGCTTCTGGAAGGTCTGGCAAGCCAAAGGGAAGATATCCAGAAAGGCCCAAAGTGTGGTGCAGGTATCACAAAGGTAGAGAACAATGTCCTTTAACTCCTGTTGCCAAAAGAATACACTGCATTATTCTCCTCTGCCCGCACATACAGATCTGCAGAGTGTCTGAGACAACTTTAACACGGTCAGGGTCCCAAACAGGCAGGATGCTAACATGGGAGGAAGGGAACACTGGAGGTTTCGGGCAAAGCCTGGTTGGCTGGTCCATCTTCAGGAGCATGATCTGGGTGAGTCACCTAACCTCTCTAAGCCTCAGGTCTTTCTATGGTAGCTCCAATGGCCTTACACACAATCATCGCTAGGGTTACTTCCAGTTCTGAGATAATATGATTCCCTCTTCTAAGTTAAAGGAAAACCAACTCTTGAATCTGAAGACATCATGCAAAGAAGGAACATCCGAGGCAGGACAAGACTATCAAGTCCATAGGTTTTTCACATCTTGAAGAGGGTATACAAAACACTTTCTTCTAAGTTTTCTACACACTTTCCTGGTTCTTATGACAACTCTGAAAAGTAGGCTGGGAAGCTGTTGAGGATCTCTATTTTACAGATAAGGAAACCGAGGTTCTGAGGGGTAAAATGATTTGTTCCCACAGCACCTGCCACGTGCCCTTCTGAAATGTGATCACAATCTCCAGGAGGATAGCTCATAGCTGCCTTGTTCCTGTTCTATCTCCAGGGCTTAGGGCAGCACCCGATACGTCGAGGCTTCCTGATTGTTTGCCTTCTGTCACTCTTGTCAACTCTAAATTCCATGAGCGCGGGGGCCAGTCTGCTTTTGTTTGCTGCCTTACCTCCAGACATAGCACAGGGTCTGGCACATGCTGCAGACTCCTCAATGTAAGTCCACTGAATGAATGGCTCAATGAATAATGCACAAATGAACATGTCAAACTGAAACAAATGAGGACTCTGAATTCTTATTCCCCGGTTCTTTCCACTACTCTGTAAATGAGGCTCCCAGAGAGAAATCCAAACCAACTGAAAATGCTCTAAACCTGTGTGATAGGACATAACAGTTGCTCACTGCACTGGGGAAAGGGGCCCTGGCGGGGAAGGGGCCCTGGTCTGGGAAGAGACCACTGGGTCCTCTACTGGGGCAATCTTCCCAGCCTCTGGGTAGCCAGGCCCTGGATGGAGGGACCCAGCAGGAAAGAGACTGGGCTGAAGGGCAACCTTACCAGGAGAGGCATGTCGCTGGGGGTCAATCGGCCCCTCTCCTCGAGCTTCTGGGGTGTGGTACTGGCCCCGTCCCCTTGCAAACCACAGTGCTGGAGGATATTGCTGAAGACCTGTGAAAGACAAGAACGGGCTCTCTCACATCATACTGAACCAGGGCTAGGACCCCTGGCCGGAGCCAGGGTCAGGTGATCTGAAAACTGCCTTGGAGTTTCTAGAATATTTATCCATGTTTTCAGGATATAAGCTGAGACAATTACCTTCTCCAATAGTAAGGTCAGAGTAAAAACTATGTAAGATGGGAATGATGGGAGCATCCTTCTTACAGGAGGGCGGAGAGGATTAAAAAGACAACCTGGGGCCAGGTGTGGTGGCTCACTCCTGTAATCCCCAAACTTTGAGAGGCCAAGGATGGAGGATCATTTGAGGCCGGAAGTTCAAGACCAGCCTGGGCAACATAAGTGAGACCCCTCATCTCTACAAAAATTTTTTTAAATTAGCTGGGCAAGATGGTATGTACTTGTAATCCCAGCTACTTGGGAGGCTGAGGTGGGAGGATCAATTGAGGCCAAGAGTTCAAGGCTGCAGTGAGCTATGATTATGCCACTGCACTCTAGCCTCAGTGACAGAGCAAGATCCTGTCTTCCCTCCCAGAATCCTGTAGATATTATCTGACCGTATAGGCCAAGCAAGTATGATAATGAACATTTAAGATATACCTTTCGCAATGTATAACAAATCTTTAGAGCCCCTGTAGATAGCTATTTATGGAAACTACATTGAAATAAGACAAATCAACAGTGAGAGGAAAACAGAGTCCATCGTAGGGACTGAACTGACTGTGCCATTTTTAAGGAGGCTAGCATGTAAGGATTCCAAAACTTACTGTGAATAGTGGATATCTCTTAGTGGTGGGATTATGAGGGAATGGTAATGTTCCTCTTTCATTTTTTATTTTCCAAATTTTCTACAATGAACATTATTTCATGAAATAATTTTATAAAACTTTAAAGCTACTTTTTGAGAAACACTGGTCTCTTAAAGGGATATCCTTAGAGGCATATGGCTGTTGGCAAGCAACACAAAATGCAAGCCAAACTCCGTCTGTAGGAGCGCCAGACAGCCAGCCCTTAGGCTTAAGTCTTGTTCAAAAGGGAAAAGGGCGAATTTAAAGAGGTGTAGTCAGGGGTAAGACAAAGAGACTGTCTGGGGAGACGGGGGAGTCAGGGAATAAACTTTTCCTCAGCTCTTCCAGGACGTCAGGAAACACCACTGAGTTGGGGAGGTGGCCTATACCCCAAGCTTAACCTCCCTTGGGCAGGGCCAAGAGCCGGTACCTGAAGGATGGTAGGCAGGGTTTCATCCAGGTCATTGTAGTAACTTGGCTGCTGTGTAAAGATGTTTCCTAAAAAGAGAAGAGAAAGGTCAGAATTGAGAAAAGGTGGGGGCTTGGTGGAGTGAAGAGGACACATTACATATGGTTGCCAGCATATCTGTGACCTTTCTCCCTTTTCTTAATCCCATCTGCAGCTAGGACCTCGGATGAGTTCTGGCCCCAGGCCTTGCTGGCGCTGAGCTTTGGCCCAGCCTAGAAGCTTCCCCAGGATTGGGGAGGGACCTTGCTCAGTATGATTTAACCTTTTAAGTACCTCTGCCTAGTGAATTACATAAAAGACTGCCCTGGTCAAACCAGCTCACCCTGATGTCCCCAAGGAGTGATTACACTTGGGCACCCTGCCTCCTATGACAGCTATGGCTCTGGAAGTTGGAGTTATTCATCCAGGAAAATTAGCAGATAGGATCTCTTTGCTCAAGAAACATGGATGCAATAATCCAGGACTCTCCAATAATGTGAGGAGATTGCAGGGAGATATTTCTCTGGAAATTTCATACCTTCCACTTGTAGATATGCCAACCATACTAATCCTACTCCAAGGTGAGAGGCCTGAGAAGGACCTGGAGACAGATTTACCACACACTTGCAGTTGTTCCTATAAGATGAAGCTTGTCTCCAAGTGTTTACTATTCTCCAAGTGCTGCCGCTGTAAGTGCGTAGGTTTGAGCATATGGTAACTGGAACAGAAACCAAGTGTTCTGGCTGCCCAAATGGTGAGAGAGGGAGGGAGGGAGGGAGGGAGGGAAGATCACAGCTAGCTTGGGGATGTGACAATGTGAAATGCCAATGCCCTTAAGAGGCCAGGGTACTCGGCCCCCTATAATCCCACTATCTAAGGCTGGCTGATGGTCAGGATGTTCTGAATTCTAGGTGTTCTCTGCCTTTGGGCAGGTCTGTCCTTGGTTTCCTTATTGATGACCCTGCAGCCCTTGCTGGACTCTGGAGGATTTGAAAAATGAATGAGTTTAAAAACCAGATGGGGCTGGGTGAGTAAGCAAGTCACTAGGTGGCTGGACTTTCTGTAAGCACTTTCCTGGATGCCACGCCACTGTATTTCTTGATTCCAGAAAGCTGAGTTTTACCAGCCCAGACTTGCTCAGCACCTCCCATCTCCAGATGGGTGCTGATCCCATAACCTGTGAAGGTGTGCTCAGACCATCCGCACCCACCTCCTACTCCTGACAGGCAAGGAACGACAGAGCTATCTCCCCACCAAACTCTGTTCTTCCTATAAAACCCTCAAGGTTAAGTCCAAACTCCTGACGATGGCACAAAAGACCCTGTGAGATCTGGCCTCTGCTGGTATCCTAGGCTACCCTTTCTCCCTTCCCTACACCGCACTCCTCCCTCACACCATCCTCAACCTCAGAAAACCAGCCCTGTCCCTGCCTTCTGTTTGGAGTGCCTTCCTAGAGCTAACTCCACCATAAAGCAGGTGTCACCTACTCCACGCAGTGCCTCCTGACCCAGGCATTAGGAGAGGTTTCCTCTCACAATCCCCAGGGCCATACCATGTTCTCTAAAGCATCCCAACCACCTTGCACTGGGGAGGCACCCTCTCATGATCCTTCCAGTGCTGCAGTCTGAGTAAAGCGAGGTTTTACATTTGATCTATTAGTATAGATCAAATTTCATATTCTATTCTTGGGGTCTTCTAAGTCCCTTTCCTCACCTTCATCTGATTCTAATGACAGTGACGATCTTAACTTTTGATCTCCTAAAGAAATAATAAAAATGTAAGGAACAGCAATGGGATCCTTTGAAATGTCCCTTCTCAGATGAAAGCAGTTCAAAAACCCAGGGTGAATGGAGATACTGCCAAGTAGATCACTGCAGTCCACTATTGGGCCAAGGTCCAAGTCATTCCTGGTTTGCAAAGCAGTGCTGAGAGTCTAACTGAAAGGGCTTGCTTTCAAAATTACACTTGTTGATGCATAATACTAGCCTTGAAGGTTAAAAAAAACGTGGGGGAATAGGGATAGGTACTCAGGAGGTCAAGGTGGGAGGATCGCTTGGGGAAAAAAAAAGGCAATGTAAGGAACTGGGCTTCTACTCACAGAACACTCAACCAGTCCCCTTTCTCCCACCTTCTTTCACTTGTCAATCCTCTTACAAGTGATCACTTTGCCTGAGTTTCTGCAGTATAGAAATTGGAGGCTGCCCCTTCTTGTACCTTCTGCTCAAAGGTTAAAAAGAGAGCTGTTATGTACGTGTGTGTGAGAGAGACAGACAGAAACTGCAGGCACCTTCTCTGCATCTCTTCCTGTCTACACACACACACACACACACACACACACACACACACACACACACACAGAGTGAAGGGGCTCCTGAGGCCTGGTCCTGACTTCTTTTGTGCTGACTCCCCTCAAAGAGCCAAAGAAGGGGCTCTTCTTAATAAGCCAGTTTAGGATTCTCAATCTCAAGGTTTGAGAACTCTTAAAAAAACACCTCAGAATCTATGAAGGAGGACATTTTTCTGTATAGAAGTTTTCATCTGATTCTCAAAGGAGTCAGTGATCCAGATGATTCGGAGCCCAGGCAGTAAGTGAGTGGGCGTTCTCACTCTTCCATCACCACGCAGTCCCCTCTGGATACCTGCAGCATCTTACACCCAATAGGTCCCATGCTGAACCTCCCCTCTACCCACAGCTCCCTCTCCCACCTCCCAGAGGGCCTTTTTTTCTGCAACCAACACCAGTTCTAGATGACCTCACCAAGCCCTGCTTAAATCAGGTTCCTGGATTTCCTTTTCCTCCCCAGCAGCCCAGCCAGGCTCTCACCTTCAAACCCACACAGATGCGCCCACCTCCTACAAAGCCTCCTGTCTCCACCCGTCCCACCTGCATGCTGCCAGATGAATCTTGTTACCTGCTCCAAGTTCCTGTAGGCTCCACGGTCTCATCACAGCAAGAGCTCATGCTTACCAATGGTTGTGACATGCCAGTCATGGTGCTGAGCATTCTACTCATGCTATTTCAACAACTCAATTTGTTTTTACCTTTTTTTTTTTTTTTTTTTTGAGGCGGAGTTTCGCTCTTGTTGCCCAGGCTGGAGTGCAATGGCACAATCTCGGCTCACCGCAATCTCCGCCTCCCAGGTTCAAGCGATTCTTCTGCCTCAGCCTCCTGAGTAGCTGGGATTACAGGCGCCTGCCACCATGCCTGGCTAATTTTTTGTATTTTTAGTAGAGATGGAGTTTCGCCGTATTGGCCTGGCTGGTCTCAAACTCCTGACCTCAGGTGATCCGCCTGCCTCGGCCTCCCAAAGTGCTGAGATTACAGGCATGAGCCACCACACCCAGCCTCAACAACTCAATTTAATCCTTGCACCCATCCTATGGGTAGGTATATTATTAGTCTTTCCATTCTGCAGATGAAAAAACTGGGGCTTAGAGTAGTTAATTGAGTTGGTTAAGGGGACACAGCCAGGAATAGAGCTGTGGTATGAATTAGGCAGTTCAATTTCAGAGCCTGTCTTCTTAGCCACCAAGCAATACCACTCCCCAAGTGCTAAAGCCTGGCATGAAGCCCTTCCCAATCCAGCTCCAAGGCTCCAACTTCCCCTCCCCTGTCTCCTGCTGCTGCCCTCCTGGAATGCTCCACTCTCTAAGCAAACTGGCCTAAGAATTGTTTCTCTAACTAACTGTGCCTTCTGGTGCTCACTCGCTCCATCCTCTCAGTATGTGGTAAAATTACTAGCAGTCTTTCTTAGTCAGGGTCTAAGAGACAGGATCTCACTTTGTCACCCAGGCTGGAGGGCCGAATCAGCCTCCAGAGTAACTGAGACTACAAGGGCATGCCACCACGCCTGACTAATTTTTAATTTTTTGTAGAGACAGGGTGTCGCTGTTTCCCAGGCTGGGAAAAAAAAAAAGATTAACTGATGATCAGGAAATAATTAGATATGAATGAGAAACCAGAGACTATTCCAATGAAAACATTGGATGCAAAATTTCTTTTTTTCTTTTTTTTTTTTGAGATGGAGTCTCGCACTGTCTCCCAGGCTGGAGTGCAATGGCACCATCTTGGCTCACTGCAACCTCTGTCTCCTGGGTTAACGTGATTCTCCTGCCTCAGCCTCCCGAGTAGCTGGGATTACAGGTGCATACCACCACACCCGGCTACTTTTTTGTATTTTTAGTAGAGACGGGGTTTCACTATGTTGGCCAGATTGGTCACAAACTCCTGACCTCGTGATTTGCCTGCCTCGGCTCCCAAAGTGCTGGGATTACAGGCGTGAGCCACCACGCCTGGCTGCAAAATTTCATATACATTATGATCGAGTATGGTTTAAGAAAAATACAGAGAAAAGACTAGAAGGAAAAAACAACCAAATGGTTGTTTCTTGTAGAAATCTGGTAACTGCTTTCCTGCTTCACTATGCTTTATATCCTTTCAAAATTTCTTTTTTTTTTTTTGAGACTGAGTCTGGCTCTGTCGCCCAGGCTGGAGTGCAGTGGCCGGATCTCAGCTCACTGCAAGCTCCGCCTCCTGGGTTTACGCCATTCTCCTGCCTCAGCCTCCCGAGTAGCTGGGACCACAGGCGCCCGCCACTTCGCCCGGCTAGTTTTTTTGTATTTTTTAGTAGAGATGGGGTTTCACCGTGTTAGCCAGGATGGTCTCGATCTCCTGACCTCGTGATCCGCCCGTCTCGGCCTCCCAAAGTGCTGGGATTACAGGCTTGAGCCACCGCGCCCGGCCCAAAATTTCTTAAATTAACATGTATTACCTTTACCATTAAGGAAAAGAAAAGGCTGGGTGCAGTGGCTCACGCCTGTAATCCCAACACTTTGGGAGGCTGAGATGGGAGGATCACCTGAGGTCAGGAGTTTGAGACCAGCCGGACCAACATGGAGAAACCCCATCTCTACTAAAAATACCTGTAATCCCAGCTACTTGGGAGGCTGAAGCAAGAGAATCTCTTGAACCTGGGAGGCGGAGGTTGCAGTGAGCCGAGATTGCACCTTTGCACTCCAGCCTGGGCAACAAGAGCGAAACTCCATCTCAATAAATAAAAAAAAGAAGAAAAAAAAAAAAAGGAAGGAAAGAATAAAGGAAAGCGACCATTACAAGGGGTAACTCAGTTTTGTAACTAGATATTTAGAAGACTATGTCCTACAAGCTCCAGGTGAGGGGAGCTGACAAGGGCATCCAGGGTGAACACCTCTCTGTGCCTGGCCCAACTCCATGAGTTACAATTCAAAGAGGATATCACTGGGACGCACCCTCTGTAACATCCCACAACGCTTGTGTTTCTTTTTTTTTCTTATTTGTGTGTGTGTGTGTGTGTGTGTGTATAAAGAGGAACCTCTAAAATAACTGCTTGTTTTTTATCAAACCTTCTAGCCCTCTGCCTGCTAATGGGATCCAACTGCTAATGTCCGTTCCTTTTGCAACCCAGAAGAGCCGTCTCTGAACTCTGTCCCTATCTGCTCTCAGCAGCAATGCAAATCATGACGTTTTTGATGCAGTGCCATCATCCCTCAAGCAGGAAGTTGCAGAGCAAGAGCTTGAGAGTCAGGTCTATGTGGACACACGTCCCAACTGGGCCACTTATTAGTCATATCCTCTCAGGCAAGTCCCCTACATTTGAACCTCAGTTTCCTTATCTGTAAGTGGGGATGATGACAGCACTCATCTCACAGGGCTGCTGTGAGGATCCAATTGACATGACATATGTGGAGTACTTGGCAGAATGCCGGGTCCCCGGAACACGCAATAAAGGTTAGCTTAGTTATCACTGCTGTTCTTACATTCATCGCCAAAGGAAACTTCCCCATTCCGATGTTTGACGCATGGCCAATTGCGTAATACTAATACACTCCCAAGCCAGAATGCTGGCTTACACTGTAATCTCAGCTGTTCAGGAAGCTAAGGCAGGAGGATCACTTGGGGCCATGAGTTCGAGACCAGTTGAACGACATAGTGAGACCCCATCTACCGAAAATTCGTTTAATTTGCTAGGCATGGTGGCATGCACCTGTAGTCCCAGGTACCTGGGAGGCTGAGTTGGGGGGATAGCTTGAATCCAGGAATGTGAAGCTACAGTGAGATATGATTGCACCACCGCACTCTTGCCTGAGTGACAGAGCAAGGCTTTGTCTCTCTTTTTTTTTTTTTTTTTTTTTTTTGAGATAGAGGCTTGCTCCATCTCAAACACTGCAACTTCTGCCTCCGAGGTTCAAGTGATTCTCCTGAGAAACAAAACAAAACAAAACAAAACAAACTTCCAGATCCTTGAGGAACTGTCTGGTACACAGTTTTGTTTCCACCTCCCTAGGTAGTGTCACTACCTAGTCATTTTGAGATGACACTCATATATCTGTTAAGCAATTTCCCAAGACTCCCTGCCCTTACCGCCCTGAGTCCCAGGGCACTGTCAAAGCGCTGGCCTTTGCAACCTTTAGTTTGGCATGTGGGGGCCATGTCGGTGCATCCTCCCAGTCCCGCATCCTACACACCTATCATCTTCTGGAGCAGTGGTGAGTTGCCTTTTCCAAAGAGCACACAGAGGTCCAGGATCTTTGGAATGTCAAAAAGGAAGTTATTGTAGAGGATTTCTCCAAACGCAGAAGGGGAAATGAAGTGATCCTAAGGAAAAATGCAGAGAGAAAGGATAGAGATTTTCTGAACACTCCTGCATTACAAATAGCAAACTCATGAGAAACAATCTTCAGGTCCATCAAATGGGGACTGGCTAATGATGCCTTATGCATAGACCTGGAGCAATGGCCATTCTCCCCACTTTTTTTTTTTTTTTTAATGTTCATCTATCTGTGTCTTTGTGTCTCTAGACTAAACATCCCCATGACTTTTAGAACTGGCTGTATTATCATGTCTTTTATTTTATTTTATTTTTTGAGACAGGGTCTGGCTCTGTTGCCCAGGCTGATGTGCAGTGGTGCAATCTCTGTTCATTGCAAACTCCACCTCTTCAGCTCAAGCCATCCTCCCACTTTAGTCTCTCGAGTAGCCGGGACTACAGGTATGTGCCACAACGCCTGGCTAATTTTTGTATTTTTTATAGAGATAGGGTTTCCCTATATTGCTCAAGCTGGTCTTGAACTCCTGATCTCAAGCAATGAGCTTGCCTCGGCCTCCCAAAGTGCTAGGATTACAGGTGTGACCCACAGTGCCCAGCCCCCACTTAAAAATTTTTTTAATTTAATTTTATTATTATTATTTTTTTAGACAGAGTCTTGCTCTGTTGCCCAGGCTGGAGTGCAGTGGCATGATCTCGGCTCACTGCAAGCTCCGCCTCCCGGGTTCACGCCATTCTCCTGCCTTAGCCTCCCAAGTAGCTGGGATTACAGAAGCTTGCCACCACACCCAGCTAATTTTTGTATTTTTAGTAGAGACAGGGTTTCGCCATGTTGGGCAGGCTGGTCTCGAACTCCTGACCTCAAATGATCCACCTGCCTCGGCCTCCCAAAGTACTGGGATTATAGACGTGAGCCACCATACCAGGCCCATTCTCCCTTTAAATGTAAAAAGAAACAAAACACGCTGTAAAACAGTCAGTTGGGAATTCATCCTGAAATATCTGCAGATAAATTAGTATGATATCTGGGATTGCTTTAAAATACTTCAGGAAAAAAAAGAGAACTAAGGGGAAGAGATAAAACGAGATTGGCAGAATTGTTGATAATTGTTGAAGGGTACATGGGATTTACTGTACTTTGTACATGAAAATTTTGTATTTGTGGCCAGGTATGATGGCTCGCGCCGATAATCCCAGCACTTTGGGAGGCTGAGGCGGGCGAATGAGGTCAGGAGTTCGAGATCAGCCTGGCCAACATGGTGAAACCCCATTTCTACTAAAAATACAAAAATTAGATGGGCATGGTGGCAGATCCCTGTAATCCCAGCAACTTGGGAGGCTGAGGTAGGAGAATGCTTGAATCCAGGAGGTGGAGGCTGCAGTGAGTAGAGATCATGCCATTGCACTCCAGCCTGGGCAACAGGGGTGAAACTCCATCTCAAAAAAAAAAAAAGAAAGAAAGAAAAAAAATTTATATGTATGTATATTTGGAAATTTCTATTCTAGGCCAGGTGTGGTGGCTAGTGCCTATAATCCCAGCTACTTGGGAGGCTGAGGAGGGAGGACTGCTTGAAGCCAGGAATTCAAAACCAACCGGGGCAACATAGCAAGATCCCCGCTGTCAAAAAAAATTTTTTTAATTAGCCAGGTGTGGTGGTGCCTGTAGTTCCAGGTACTTTGAAGCCTGAGGCAGGAGGATTCTTGAGCTCAGGAGTTTGAGGCTGCAGGAAGCTATGATTGCGCCACTGCACTCCAGCTTGGGTGACAGAGATTCTGTCTCTAAAAATAAAGAAAAAGGAAAAGAATATGTCCATATTATAAAACTTTTTAAAAAGCAAGATCCTATTTTTTAAATACACACACTCACACATTCAAAGGGAATAAATTCTCTGGAGAAATAAGCATGTAACAGGGTTGGGTGTAGTGGCTCATGCTTGTAATTTCAGCACTTTGGGAGCCTCAGGTGGGAATATAACTTGAGTTCAGGAGTTCAAGACTAGCCTGAGAAACATAGAGAGACCTCATCTCTACTAAAAATCAAATAAATTAGCCAGGCACGATGGTGCATGCCTGTATCTCAGCTATTTGGGGGGCTGAGGTGGGAGAATCACTTGAGCCTGGGAGATCGAAGCTGCAATGAGCTATAATTGTGCCACTGCACTCCATCCTGGGCAACAGAGTGACACCCTGTCTCAAAAAAAGAAAAGAAAGATGTACCTAACAGTGGTTATTTTGCAGGACTGAGATTTTGTTGGTGACATTCATATTTCTGCAATGTTTGGGTTGTTTAGAGACAGCAGTATTATTTTTAAAGTCAGGAAAAAAAAACAGTAAAGATTTTTTAAAAGAGTATACAAGTTCCTTTAAGAAGTCAGAATCAGTGTTCTTCTCTCTGACGCACAAGTCAAGGCAGTCACGCGTCAGCTGGCAAAGGGCCCTCGGCTCTCTTTGATGGAAACACTGGGTGTAACACAGACCAACCCAGTGAATTAGAGGATAAGGGAGGTGGCACAGATTTCTTCCCCAACAGAGGGAATAAAGATGGAGGGGAGACAAAGAGGAAACTCAATGCCTCCAGAGCCTTCCTTCCCAGGGGTGGAGAGCCTGGCACAGAGGTGTCGAGTGTCAGGTGACGACCTGTCATGGGATCAGTGGCTTACTTTGGATTCCTTGTGAGTGGACATGCGGAGGAAGGTGAGAAAAACACTTCGATGGAGGCGCTTCTGCATGTCAACAACCTCAGGGGCTGAGGCCACCCCCTCGTCAAACTTGCGGGGGACATAGCGCAGGTAGGAGTCCAGGCACTTCTGTAGAGTCTCATCAAAGATCACCTAAGCCAGGAGACAGAAGAGAGCGAGGATTTATCCCTGAGGCCCCAGGGACTTGTGGGTGGACTGTGCAGGGGCTCAATGCCCATCAGCCCTGCCCTATTCCAAACACTCCGACCCCAAGGGACCAAGGAGGTATGAATGAGCCGAGGACTAAACACAAGATTCTAAAATTGACACTTTGAAAGGTGTGTAAACATTAAGATTGTGATACAAGACAGAGCAATCCAAACCATAATTTCCTGTTAAGGATCCAGTGTAAGAAGTAGACAAAAAGCACCTCCTAAGGGAAGAAAAACAACAACAGCAACCAACCAACGGCATGTCATGTGCTTTGTCTTAGCGTTAATTTTGATAGAATGTTACCTGGCACCAGAATTTATCGTGAGGCAAGGCCAGGAGCCAGTCGAGGTCATTGGCTACGAAGGTGGCGCGTTCCAGGTACTCCTCCACTAGGGCGGGAATGTTGTCTTTAGGGGGCGGTTTGTATAACACAAAATACCGGTCTGCCTTCTGCTCGGGGTGCTACGGATCCAAAAACCACGTGTTAACGTGGCAGAGGTTAGTCAGCGAGGGCCCATTTGCCAACCCACAGCAATGACAACACTTGGCTGTTCCAACCGGTGACCCTCCAAGGAGCTTTTAAGCATAAAGAACCAAGTGTATCTAACAAAGAGGGCATGGTTGCATCCAGCGAACACTAGGCGGTAATTAAAATCCATGTTTTCGGAGTGGATTTAATGACACAGGGAAAGGTTAAGGGAAGAGAAAGCAGGATACAAAACTCTCTATTTAATATAATCGGTTTCCGTTTTTCTTTTTTAGTAAAAGGCGAAAGATTTATTTGTTCTGAAGAAAAACCAGAGCGTAGTTTTCGGTTTTTAAAAAGTATAAATATATTCACACACTGGTATCGATTTTTAAAAAAGAAGTTGGGGAGATGATGCCCCAAAGCTAATAATGGTTATCTCTGATGGGGGTGGGGGGTGGGGAATTGTGGCTTGAATAGACTTTCCCATTAAAAAAAAAAGAACATATATTCACATATTAATTTTTTTTTTTTTTTTAAGACAGGTCTCACTCCCGTTGCCCAGGCTGAAGTGTAGTGGCATAATCTGGGCTCACTGCAGCCTCTACCTCCTGGGCTCAGGTGATGCCCCACCTCAGCCTCCCGAGTAGCTGGGACTATAGGTGCACACCACCATGCCTGGCTAATTTTTTTTATTTTTAGTAGAGATGGGGCTTTGCCATGTTGCCCAGGATAGTCCCAAAATCCTGAGCTCAAGCCATCCACCTGCCTTGGCCTCCCAAAGTGCTAGAATTACAGGTGTGAGCCACCTCTCCCGGCCACATATATTACTTTTTAAATTAATTTTTAATTATATAATTTGACACAAGCATCTTTTCTTTCAAAAACTTACAAGGGTACAGAGAAGGTGAGCTGCCTGGGACTACACTCCCCGGCCCCATGTTCCCTGCAGAGGTAACCACTCACCATCTGGTGGGTGTCCTTGCAGACCTCTTCCAGGCATTTACATTAAATTATACCCATAAAAACGATTTGTTTGGGTCTGTTCTTTCTTATACAAATAGCATCATACTGTTTGTATCACTATGCTGTATCTTTTTTATAACCAGAAAAAAAAACTTCAGTAATTTTTTTTACATAAAATATTCTAATCAAGTAACTGTAAGTCTCAGCATAGAATCACAAGTTCTCCCTTCCAGCCCCTACTTGTCATGAACAAACCTTACTTTGTTCACCATAAAGAGGAGATGGGCTAAGTCTTCTCCTCTGACTACATAAGGGGTGCTTTCTCTGGGGAAGTGGGAACAGGAGCATGGCCAGGCAATGTGTCACCTCTTATCAACCACAGTCCATCCATTTCCAGGTCTGTTGATCCAGAGGATACAGAAAAACTGAGACTGATAAGAGGTCAGCCTCCTCAAGAACCATCTATGCCTTCCTACTGCCTTAGGCGAGTTTCCAAACTATAGAGCCTGTGGGTACCACAAGGATTCTTCAAGGCCACCTATCACGTGGGTCTGCAGGACCCCCTCCTATTTAAATGAAATTTATATCATGGAGTTACAGGTACAAATCCATTGAAAAAGAAATTCTGCTGGCTGAAACAAGTTCAAAACAACTGTCAGGAGCCAAAATACATCTCCTTGGTTTCCAAGCTTCCTTCCTCCTCTATCTGTTGGCTCTTTACCTCTTCCCTCACTTCTCACTCAGGCCAGGCTACTTGTTCTCCTGAGACACACACACACACACACACACCCCCAGGCTACTCATTCTCCTGACACACATACACACACCAGGCTACTCATTCTCCTGACACACACACACACACACACACACACACACACACCCCTGAGATTCTACTTTCCATGCAATCCCACAGGGGGAAGATGGACATCTAAATCACCAAGTGAGCACAAAACAGAGGAAGTGACAGCTCAGACCTGGCAGAGGGACTGTGGAAATGCCAAAGGGAATTAACAGCACCTGGAGGATAAGGGATGGCTTCCCAGAGCAAGCAGCCTTCCTCCAAGCCTCCAAGCATTCAAGCCTTGGAGGATAAGGACTTTAAACGAAAGAAACATTTTTATGGAGGCATAAACATGGGCCCTAACAAAAGGGCACAGATTGTACTGGGAGGTGGGAGACAGATTTGGCGAATGCTGGAATGATGCAAATGAAAGCTGCCACTTATTGTGGACCTGCCCTGTACCAGCCACTAAGCAGACACAACCCACAGCCCCTATTTCTTTTTTAATCTACAAAAACTATTTAATAGACAAAGTATTCATCCCATTTTAGAGGAGGAATCAAACAGTAAGGTTCAGGAACTTTCCCAAGGTCATGGGATTAAAGAGACAACTGAGGCAGGATTTGAGCCAAAGCTTACACTGCAGACCTATTAAACGACCCCTGGTATCTGTGTGCCATCCTGGTCTCACTGATCGTCCTTCTGACCCCAGTTCCAATCTCACCTCCTCCAGGAAGCCTCCCTGACTCCCACCCCAGCTGGATTAGGAGCTCATCTAAGCTCTCCCTCAGCACCTGCATTCTGTGCTCACCTCTCTATACCACTTGAACAGCATTAAAAGTGCTTTCAGACCAGTGGTTTGCATGGGGAAAGGGTGACAGGAAGGCATGAATTGCAGGCAGGCACAAGAAAACTTTTAGGGGTGGCAGAAATGTTCATTGATGATGATAGTTTCATGCATGTATACAGATGGAAAAACCAATCAAATTGCATATTTTAATTTTTAAAATGTTGGCTGGGTACAGTGGCTCATGCCCGTAACCCCAGCACTTTCAGAGGCCAAGGCGGGCCCACCACTTGAGGCCAGGAGTTTGAGACCAGCCTGGCCAACACTGTGAAACCCCGTCTCTTATCAAAAATGTAAAACTTAGCCAGGTATAGTGGCACGTGCCTATAATCCCAGCTACTCAGGAGGCTGAGGCAGGAGAATCGCTTGAACCTGGGAGGCGGAGGTTGCAGTGAGCCGAGATCACGCCACTGCACCCCAGCCTGGCAACAGATGAGACTCCACCTCAAAAGAAAAAACCCTTCCTTTTCATAGGTGTTGACAAATTGCATATTTTAAATATGTGCAGTTTATTGTCCTTCAACGATGCCTGAATAAAGTTGTATAAAATGGGAGGACCAGCTGGGCGTGGTGGCACACGCCTGTAATCTCAAGCTACTCAGGAGGCAGAGGCAGAAGAATTGCTTGAAACCGAGAGGCGGAGGTTGCAGTGAGCTGAGATCGCGCCATTGCACTCCAGCCTGGGCAGGCGACAGAGTGAGATTCCGTCTCAAAAAAAAAAAAAAAAAAAAATGGGAGGACCAGTCTTCCCAACTGTCTCCCCCACTAGCCTGTAGGTGTCTGGAGGCAGCCTGAGCCTTGCTTACCCAGCATTCCGAGTCTATAGAACAGCACCACGCATTGAGCAGACTTTCTGTACAGATCTGCTGGCTGGACAAAGAAATGAATGGAGGCTGATGGGACGTCGTAGCTCACGCCTGTAATCCCAGTGCTTTGGGAGGCCAAGGTGGGCGGATCACAAGGTCAGGAGTTCGAGACTAGCCTGGCCAATATGGTGAAACCCCATCTCTACTAAAAACACAAAAATTAGCCAGGCGTGGTGGCAGGCACCTGTAGTCCCAGCTACTCAGGAGGCTGATGCAGGAGAATCGCTTGAACCCGGGAGGTGGAGGTGGCAGTGAGCCGAGATCGCATCACTGCACTCCAGCCTGGGCGACAGAGCGAGACTCTGTCTGAAAAAAAAAAGGATAGGGTTTTGCCATGTTGCCCAAGCTGGTCTCGAACCCCTGGGCTCAAGTGATCCACTCGCCTCAGCCTCCCAAAGTGCTGGGATTACAGGCATGAGCCACCAGGCCTGGCCACAAGACTATTTCTTTTGGGTCAAGTATGTGCTATTCAAATAGTAGATCCTCAACCAACATTAGCTCTACCAATCATCCTGAAAAGGTGGTGTGGTAACTACCCTTTGGCTAGAGATCATGCCCCAAGTCAAGACTAAAGGGACAAATATAGGGTGGACACATATCTTAGTACAATCTTTCAGGAGCTTCCCATGGCCTTCAGAGTAACACTCTTCAGTCTGCCAACAAGACCCTTCCTCGATCAGGCAGCTGTCTCCCTCAGCTCATCTGCCTTCCCACCCTACCCCCCATTCAGTGCTGCTGTTGTTGTCCCTGTTGTCATCACTATTGTAAAAACAATTTATTGAGTGCTTACTATGTTCCAGGCACAGTGCTCATTCATAGACATCTCATTTAGTCCCCACAACCACCCTGCAAAGCTGGTCCTATTATTATAGTTTTTGGATTTGAGGCTTAGAGACGTTCAATAACTTGTCCAAAGACACAAAGACAAATATCCAAATATGTGTGAAATGAACACAAAGCCTGTACTTGCTAACTCTGCTACACTGTTGCTACCTCAAGTGACTTGTGGTTAGTGTAAGAGTCAGGCTCTCTCAAGACTCCAGGACTGCATACTAAGGTCGTCCTACCAGGTCCAGCTTTCTGTTGCTCTGCCCAGCTAGTATTAAGTCACCCTTCAATACCCAGTTCAGAAGCACTTTCCTTCAGAAAGCCTACCTGGGCTGCACGTACCCTCCCACCAGGCCCAAGGCCTCCCTGCCCCTATACACCCCACTGATCTGGATCAGTGGCCCCGGCTCTGCACTCATGAAGCAGCCTAGACTTCCTTCTATCACAACCCTGATCACACTAGAGAAGCTACTGGTCTGTCTTTCTCTTAGGTCGTGGGTTCTTCAAGGGCAGAGACCATGTCTTTTCTCTTTATAGCTCCAGCACCTGGCACATGGCCTGGCTGTAGTCCCTGACTCATGTACCAAATGTTTTCTGAGAGCCTCCTATGCGCCTGGCACTGGAAATCAGGAGTAAAGAGCAAGGACCAGGCCGCTGCTCTCACAGTGCCCGCAGTCTAACAACCCACATGTTAATTCCGTATGGGGGGAGGACTGAGGTGGAAAATCATACTTGACCACCCAAGGAGCCAGTATCCATCAGTGTTTCCAACAGAACTTTCTGCAATAATAGAACTGCTCTATATCTGTGCTGGCACTCACCACATGGGGCTATTTTAATTTAAAAGCGTTACAATTAAATTAAAAATCTAGTTCCTCAGCATACACTCACTATTCACATTACAAGTGCTTAATAGCTACATGTGGTGAATGAATTGGGTGGCTATTGTACCGAAAAGAACACTCCAGATTTTCTGATAAATATCTCCCACACATAAAAAGGTTATAAAAAGGAGACGAGACGTGAGGCTTTATAGCAGAAAGATTTTAAGGATATGTGTCCTAGGGTCTCCTCGGCTAGGTTCCCATCCTGGCTCCCCTAATTTCCTAATTCTGTGACTCTGAACTTTCAGTTTCCTCATCTGTAAAATGGGGACAATCAAAATGTCTATTTGTAGGGCTGTGATGTGGACTAAATGGCATAATCTGGGTGAAGTGTTTAGAATGGTCTGGCACAGGGCAAGTACTCTATAAATGTCAGGTACTATTATTAGAGAGTATTTAAGAAGTAATGAGAAGCCATCTAGAAGGCAGGAAATAAAACACCAATTCCTGTTTCCCACGACTTTACTCAAACCCCTAGAAAACACTTCCTCCCACCTTGTTCAAGGGAGCTCAAATTCTTGGGAAAACAACAAGCGGGTACAGGAACTCCAGGGCCGCATCTATCTCCTTCTTCAGCAGCCTGGCACCTCTCCATGGCTCTAATCTCTCTCTGCAGCTGGTAATCGACATGTTCGCAGACTCCTTATTTTTCAGTCTCACAAGCCCTGCTGGGGTGTTTGTATGTGGTGCTTCTTATCTCAGTTGCGATAAAACACAGTCCAACCTCTGAAATCAGCGTTCCCACCAAAATACGGATAGCAGCTTAGATAGCTCTGAAAACGCTACCTGAAACCTGAACACCCTCCACAGGGTCAAATCCCCAAACCCAGCTTTGGGCTGGACCCATTTCTAGCCCGATCCAGGCTGAATCAGAACTGCCATCAGACTGATTTGAAATAAAATGCTTTGGGGGGAAGGTGCAGGGTGGTGACATGGAAAATCCTATGCAAATTCAAGCTGCTGCTCGGAAGGAAATTCCTACTCTGGGCCTGGAAGAGACTAGTAGTGTCTCAGCTACTGAATCACTGACCATGGCCCTCGGGTCATTCTTGGAACAGATAAAGAAGGAATTTACTTTTTGCTTCTGAAATTGCAAGACTGACAATATCAGGCTGAATGGCCTTAAGGGACCGGCTCACCAGCGCTGGTGAAGTCCTCAGCTTTCCTGTCTTCAGGTCCTTGTGGGTGATCTGGAGTTGGTCCAGGGGCAGAGCTGGCATTGTGCTGCGTGACCCTCCTGAAAGGAATATGGATGGGAAGAAGAGAGCAGACACACAGACTCCTGGGGGCAGGGCCTGCTCTGGGGCTGATCCCAGAGTCAGAAGAGAAGCTTTGACCTCTCGCCTTAGGAGGCTCCTGTTGTGGTTCAGGACCTGGTTCATGCGCCTACTAACCCAGACAAAGTGACTGTTTTTTTGCATAAAGCGGTTCTCAGTTGTAGAAGAAAATACTTCCCCAGATGACTTCCACACTTTTTTTTTTTTTGAGATGGAGTCTCGATCTGTCGCCAGGCTGAAGTGCAGTGGCGCTATCTTAGCTCACTGCAACCTCCGCCTCCCCGGTTCAAGTGATCCTCCTGCCTCAGCCTCCCCAGTAGCTGGGTCTATAGGCACACACCACGCCTAGCTTTTTTTTTTTTTTTTTTTTTTAAGAGACAGAGTCTTACTCTGTTGCCCAGTGAAGTGGTGCGGTCATAGCTCACTGTGGCCTCTAACTCTTCAATCCTCCCACCTCAGCCTCCTGAGTAGCTGGGACTACAGGCATTCACCACTACGGCCAGCTAATTTTTTAAATTTTTTGTAGAGACAGGCTTTATTTTTTGACAGATGAGTTCTTACTACATCGCTTGGGCTGGTCTCAAACTCCTGGTTTCAAATGATCCTCCTGTCTTGGCCTCCCAAAGTGCTGCCTCTGCCTCCCAAAGCGCTCACAGGTGTGAGCCTCTGTGCCCAGCCTGTTTCCACCCACTTTGAGAAGTACTGGCTAAAAATACTTAGATTCTCTTTATTATGGCTCCAGCTCTGTGAGCTCACTAGCCTGTGAGCTCTATGAAGACAGTGCCCAGGCCTCTCCTCTTGCTATCTTTTCTGTGAGCATAGGACTGGTACAGAGGTGGCCTCACCAAATGTTTGAAGAACAACTACATATGAGGACACTCCTTTTAAAACTCTAGCCAGATTTTAAGTCTTTTGAGGGGTGAAGCCATGGGTCTTTCCTCACTTGTGGAGGGTGTTAAGATTTTACAATCTCTCTAGGCTTCAGGGAAGAAGTAGATGGAAGAATAGGACATGAGAAGAAGGGAAGAAGGACATGGAAAAACAGAAGGACTAGGGAAAAAGATAATTCACAGAAAACTGACAGTGCAAGCTCCTTTCTACAAAAGCCCAAACTGACCTCAGAGTCAGTAAGCGGCAGATCCAAGGTCTCCTGTCTTGCTGTCCAGTGTTCTTTTCACAGTATCACTTGGCCTGACCCACAGAAGGGACATACGTGTTAAATGAATCATGGAATAGAAGTGAATTAGGGCCCTCAAAAAACATGCCATAAAAGGCTGGAACAGTCTCAATGACAACATGAAGAGACAGAGGCTGGGGTGATGAAACTGTCACCTCTTGAGCCTTCACAGACAAGCAGAGGAGCACGGGAGACATGAGCTACCAGGTGTGTCATATCTCAGATATTGGGCCAGGCTTAATGATATGAAGAGCTCCTCTAAGTGAATTTCTTTTTTCTTTTTCTTTTTTAAAATAGAGATGGGGTTTCGCCATGTTGCCCAGGCTGGTTTCAAACTCCTGAGCTCAAGCAAACTGCCCATCTTGGCTTCCCAAAGTGGTGGGATCATAGGTGTGAGTGCCTGGCCTCTAAGTGCTTTTCTCAGCATTAACTTACTTGCCCAGTTAACTAGCTTTACATGTATTAATGCTCACAAAAACTCTAAGGTTAGTTCTATTATTATCCTCATTTTATCAGTGACAAAACAGAGGCTCACAGAAAACAAGAAACCTGCCCAAGGTCTCACAGTTAGTAGGTGGTGAAGCAGGCTGGTTCTTAACCATTCACTATACTGTGTCTAGTTTAGTTAAACTTAGGGGTGGGATGGGCTGAAGGGGTGGAGTGAGAGTCAAAGCCCTTCTAGAGGAGACCGTGAGTAGTCTTGATAATAGAAACTGACCAGGAAAGAAGGGTGCCCCAGGCAGAAGAAACAGCAGAGCAAAGGCAAGGAGGTGGACACAGCCTGGCACCCAAGGAACCTTGGTTCCGGCCTGTTATAAAGACTGTGAAAATCCCCACCCTAGAAGGAGTAATGAGAGAGGACCAGTCTGCCTAGTCCTTGACAACTGTTCCAGCTATAGGATCCCAGCAGATCAGACACACACGGTCTCTGCATACATGAGGTGGCCTGAAAAAAAATCACAAGGCAAAGAAAGTAATAAAGAGCTTGGGGTAAGTTTTCATCTTTCAGCTTTGCAAAGCATAGATTATATCTTCTGCTGCACCTATTTCTAATCAAGTTACTAGCTTACTAGCCTCTCACAACAACCCAATTAAGGACAAGGATTACTATGCTCAGATGTCCAAAGAGGGGCCCTGATTTGCTCGAGGTAAATACATTATTGGCCAAGCTGAAACCAAAGCCCAGGTCTTTTGCTAGGGCACCTGGGGCTCTCGTGCTGAATATGTTAAAAAACAATAATAATAATTTATTTTCCTAACCCTCTAGCCATGCTGGAAGGCGAGCTGGAAACACCACTGCTTTGCACACCAGTGCAGAACTCTAAATGACTGATAGGCCCAATTCCTTCCAGGCTTGGCCGCTGAAGATGGCTGCGGGAGTGTTGGCTGTGAGACACAGGGTGGAAAAAAAGTCATGAGGAGGAAGCAAGTCTCCACCCTTTAACCTCTAGGCCCCACAGTCCAGGCCGAGACAGGTAGAGACAGCATTTGCTTTCAGAAGAAATTCACGGCCAGGTGCAGTGGCTCACGCCTGTAATCCCCACACTTGGGAGGCCAAGGCGGGAGGACTGTTTGAAGCCAGGAGTTTGAGACCAGCCTAAGCAACATAGTGAGACCTCATCTCTACAAAAAATTCAAAAATTGGTCAGGTGTGGTGGTGCACACCTGTAGTCCCAGCTACTTAAGAAGCTGAGGAGGAAGGATCACTTGAGCCCAGGAGATCAAGGCTGTAGTGAGCCATGATGGCACCACTGCACTCCATCGTAGGTGACAGAGCAAGACCTTGTCTCAAAATAAAAAAAATAAAAAAAATGTTTTTTTTTTTTAAAAGAAATTCACCCTTACAAACCACTGCCCGCCAGGGCAGTTCAGGGCTAGTCTGGTGTGGTGGTAAGGAGACAGCGCTACAGTCCTACAGCCTGGGTTCAAATCCTGGCTCCACCTTTTCTTCTCCATGTTGAGACCCTGAGACAGTTCCCTAACCTCTGTAACTTTTGACTGCCTCTTCTGTAATATCAGAATTGTAATAGTACATAAACTTCCAGGGTTGCCATGAGAAGTAATCAATGTGAAGTGCTCAACCCAATACCTGGCACATAATAAGCACTCAATAAAATTTAGTTGTTATTATTCAAGTCTCAACCAGAGGCAAGACACTTTGGGCTTCCTGGTTTATTCAGCAAACAATTCCTGAATATAATCCGGGTCCTAGGCACATAACTGACTATCATTTGGCGTTAAAGCTGTAACAGGAAATGTCCTGCATATAATCTGGGTCCTAGGCATATAACTGACTATCATTCGGCATTAAAGCTGTAACAGGAAATGTACAGTAGAGAAATGAAGGATGTTACAAAGAAGGTGATCTATAACCTCGATGTTGAAGAATGGGGGAAAAGGTGACAGTCCAAGCAGAGAGCAAGCATGAACAAAGGCTCAGAGTCTTAAAATGTGCAGCTCTGGGTTGGGTGAGGTGGCTCCCGCCTGCAGTCTCAGCACTTTGGGAAGCTGTGACAGGAGAATTGCTTGAGCCAGGAGAGTGAGGTTGCAGGGAGTCATAATACATCACTGAACTCCAGCCTAGGGGACACAGTGAGACCCTGTCTAAAAAGTGTGGCTTTGAAGGAAGAGGGAGACATTTGGTGTTGCTGAAAACACAAGGTCAGATAGGGGATGACAGAAGTGAAGAGAGAAGAGAAGCTGGATAGGGAAGACAGGACCAGTTTAAAAAGAGCCTCAAAATAGCTTGAACCCAGGAGGCGAAGGCTGCAGTGAGCGGAGACCATGTCATTGTACTCCAGCCTGGGCGACACAGCGAGACTCCATCTCAAAAAAAAAGCCTCAATGCTACACTAAAGATTTTAGTATTTCTGGCCCGGCGCGGTGGCTCAAGCCTGTAATCCCAGCACTTTGGGAGGCTGAGACGGGCGGATCACGAGGTCAGGAGATCGAGACCATCCTGGCTAATGCAGTGAAACCCCGTCTCTCCTAAAAAATACAAAAAACTAGCCGGGTGAGGTGGCGGGCGCCTGTAGTACCAGCTACTTGGGAGGCTGAGGCAGGAGAATGGTGCAAACCTGGGAGGCGGAGCTTGCAGTGAGCTGAGATCCGGCCACTGCACTCCAGCCTGAGCGACAGCGCGAGACTCCGTCTCAAAAAACAAACAAAAAAAAGATTTTAGTATTTCACCTGAAAGCAGTGAGGACTCATGTAAGTATGGGAGAGACATGACCAGAAAGAGATGATGATAACCTGGTGGCAGAAAAGACCTTTTATAAACCATGGGAGAGCAAACAGTATGTTAATCATTTCATTTTTTTTTTTGAGATGGAGTCTCACTCTGTCACCCAGGCTAGAGTACAGAGGAACGATCTCGGCTCACTGCAACCTCTGCCTCCCAGGTTCAAGAGATTCTCCTGCCTCAGCCTCCCTAGTAGCTGGAATTACAGGCACATGCCTGGCTAATTTTTGTGTTTTTAGTAGAGAGAGGGTTTTGCCATGCTGGCCAGGCTGGTCTGGAACTCCTGACCTCAGGTGATCCACCCGCCTTGGCCTCCCAAAGTGCTGGGATTACAGGCATGAGTCACTGCCCGGCCATTCAAATATTTTTGAGCACCTATTATGTGGCAGGCACTGATGCCCAGAGAATATTAAGGTGGGCAAATAACAAACCTGGTCCTGCCCTTCACAGAGCTTACAGTCATAATGGGGAAAGACAGATACTTTTCCAACTAGCCATACAAACAAATAAAAACCAATACCATGATGTAGCTATATAGGTAAGGCTCATGAAGCTGTGGCAGCATTTAAAAGAGACACCTGGCTTGAGGGAGGAGGGATGTCAAGGAAGACCTGAGTTTTTGTCTAAAGCATGGGTACAAATTAACTAGGCAGGGCTGGGCACGATGGCTCACTCCTGTAATCCCAGCACTTTGGGAGGCCGAGGCAGGCAGATCACGAGGTCAGGAGATCGAGACCATTCTGGCTAACAAGGTGAAACCCCGCCTCTACTAAAAATACAAAAATAAAAAAAATAGCTGTGCGTGGTGGCGCATGCCTGTAATCCTAGCTACTCGGAAGGCTGAGGCAGGAGAATCGCTTGAACCCAGGAGGTGGAGGTTGCAGTGGGACGAGATCGCGCCACTGCACTCCAGCCTGGGCGACAGAGCAAGACCCCGTTTTGGGGGGAAAAAAAAAAAAATTGAACTAGGCAATCTGAACTTTAAGTTTCAAAAGGACACACAATAATCACGACTATGTCTGTGCCACCACTGTATTCCCCTGCCAGGCAGGACAGCGAAAGCCAAAAGCTAAGAAAGGGAAGGGAGCTCCCTACAAGCACCCAATTACAATATGGCCTGGGAACATCCCCGGGGCTATTGCTTCCTCAGTTTCTTTGTCATCATTCCTCTAGTCTCTCAATTGAATATTACTCTCCTCAGAGACCTTCTGATTGCTCTGCCTATAGTATCTACTCTCCCAGTTAGTGTCACAGCTTTAATGACCTCGTGCATTTGCTTGTCGTTGACCATCTCCTCCCACTAGACTGTAAGCTCCATGAGGGCAGAAGCCTTGTCTGTCTTGCTTTATGTGTATCCCCAATGCCTAGATCTGTGTCTGGCACATAGGAAGCACTCCACAAATATTTGCTGAACGAATGAGTGAACCCTGAGAAAACTGAAGCCCCGGGTGTGAGGACGTGGGGGGATCGTGGCTGGTCCAAGGCCACTCTGGGGCCGAACTTCGAACCCGTGGCTCCTGACCCTGGCGGCCAAGTCTCGGGAGCTGGGGGCGGCTCACAACCCCTCAGCGTACGCGCGGGCCCCGCAATGGAGGCCAGAGGGTGGGAGGGCCAAGGGTGCCAAAGGCACAGCCGCGGCTCCTCCGGGGCCTCTTGCCCTGCATCCGGCAGGGACCAGCCACGCACTCACCTCGGCGGCTCCACCACCAGCTCTGTGCCGCCACCTCCTCCGCCGAAGCCGCCGCAGCCGCCGACCACGGTGACAGCTCCCTGGGCGCCCGCACTTCCGGGGTCAAACGGCGATTCCGCAGGAGCAGACAGGAAGTCTCGGCCTGGCCCCGCCCCCAGAGCAGAGCAAACTACCGCCGGGAAGCCGGACCCGGGCAGCACCTCAATTCTTAAGACTCCGCCCCACACTCGGCAGTCTGTAGCCACGCCTCCTTCCCCTCCTACGTCCCCTACGTGATTACACCTCTCGGGAAATCCAAGTTGGGTACCTAAGAAGGCGTCTCGGAATCCCAGGCTTCCACCTTCTGCCCGACCTCCTTAGTCACCGTTTTACATATTTAATCCAGAAGAGAAATTTTAACAAGTCAAAAGCACGAACATAATATTAAGCAGATGTACGAGTACAGACTGCGATTTCGTTTACGGGAAATTCTGGAACAGACAGAACTCATGAGTGGTGATGGTGTTAAGATTGGTGGTTTCCTCTGGGGCTGTGGACTGGGAGGGGCCACAAGTGAGGCTGGGGTCACCCCTGTCTTCATCTCGGTGGTAGCCATGTAGATGTGTTCACTTTGGAAAATTCATCAAATTGTACACTTAAAATTTGTGCACTTTTCTGTATGTATGCAATACAGGTTTTTTTTTGGTTTTTGTTTTTGTTTTTTTTTTAATGAAGGTACAAGTATAGCTGTCCTGAGAGAAGGATGCAGTTTTTCTACAGAATGTCTCAGGTAATGTAGATTTAGTGGTTCCTAAGTCTGGCTATGGATCAGAATCATCACAGAAAACTTGTTAGGAACACACATCCCTGGCTTCATCTCAGTGCCTGGCACACAGTAAGAATTCAAAACCAACCACCATCATTATTGGGGTGTTATAGAAGCCCCCGAATGGAAAACACAACCCTACCCTGGGATTGTGAAATATTTCCCAGGACCCTCCTGCCAACCCCTGCTATCTGCACTAGGGCTACAAGTAATGCTTAGTCCAGTGCCTGTCCTCAAGGAGCTTACAAAATAGGGAGTGCAAGAAAACCAATAGCAACGAGTCAATGTGATGAATGCAAGGTGCTGAGGAAATAGGAGAGATGGCCTGTAAACCAGAAATGAGATGAGAGGAGCTGGATTTTATATTAGTTTTGTATTGCTGCATAACATATTACCACAAACTTACAACAACACACTGCTGGCCACTTATAACAAACACATTTATTTATTTATTTTGAGACAGAGTCTCACTCTGTCACCAGGCTAGAGTGCAGTGGTGCGATCTTGGCTCACTGTAACCTCCGCCTCCCAGGTTCAAGCGATTTTCCTGCCTCAGCCTCCCAAGTAGCTGGGACTGCAGGCACGTGCCACCACCCCCAGCTAACTTTTGTATTTTTAGTAGAGACGGGGTTTCACCATATTGGCCAGGATGGTCTCGATCTCTTGACCTCGTGATCCGCCCGCCTTGGCCTCCCAAAGTGCTGGGGTTACAGACGTGAACCACCACGCCTGGCCAACAAACACATTTATTATCTCACATTTTCTGTGGGCCAGGAATCTGAGGATGGCATAGCCGGCTCCTCTGCATCAGGGTCACCCACAAGACTGCAATCAAGGTATCAGCCAGGGCTGGAGTCTCATTTAAAGACTCAACTCAAAAAGGGTCTGCTTCTGAGTTCCCATGGCTACTGGCTAAATTCAGTTCCTTAATGGTTGTTGGACTAAGGGTCTCAGTTCCTAGCTGGATTTTGGCCAAAGGCTTGTCACATAGGCTTCTCCAGTGTAGCAGCCTGCTTCATCAAAGCATGAAAGCCTAAAAGTTAACAGGGAAGCCAAGAGTGGTGGCACATGCTGGTAGTTCCAGCAGGTTGGGAGGCTGAAGCAGGAGGATTGTTTGCCCCTAGGAGTTCAAATAGAGCCTGAGCAACATAGCAAGACCCAGTCTCTAAAAATTAAAAAAAAAAAAAATTCAAAGAAGGCAGTAGCGGCTGGGCATAGTGACTCATGCCTATAATCCCAACACTTTGGGAGACTGAGGTAGGAAGATTGCTTGAGCCCAGAAGTTTGAGGCCATCCTAGGCAACATAGCGAGACTTCGTCTCTACAAAAAAAAATTAAAAATTAGCCAGGCATGGTGGTGCATGCCTGTAGTCCCAGCTGCTTAGGAGGTTGAGGCAGGTGGATTGCTTGAGCCCGGGAGTTCGAGGCTGCAGTTAGCTGTGATCACACCACTGCACTCCAGCCTGCACAATAGAGCAAGACCCTGTCTCAAACAAACAAAAGGAGGCAATGGGAGATTCTATTAGCAAGAGAGAAATTACAATCTCATGTAACCTAATCATGAAAGTGACATCACTTTTGCCATGTTCTATTTGTTAGTAGCAAGTCACAGGATTTGCCCACAGGGGATTACACAAGGGCAGGAATACCAAAAGATGTAAATCAATGGAGGCCATTCTAGAGTCTGCCTGCCACAGATACTTAGAGGACACATATCAACCCCAGGTCTGTAGCAGAGGAGGTAGAGGTGCAGAGAGATAAAGACAATTGTGATAGTAATGACCACATTTGTCAAACCCTTGCTTCATCCCAGGCACTGGAATAAGCATTTAATATACATTATCTCTTTGACTTTTTTTTTTTTTTTACTGAGATGGAATCTCACTCTGTCACCCAGGTTGGAGTACAGTGGCACGATCTCGGCTCACTGCAACCTCTGCCTCCCAGGTTCAAGCCATCCTCCTTCCTCAGCCTCCCTCGTAGCTGGGACTACAGGCGCTTGCCACCACAGTGGGCTAATTTTTGTATTTTTATTTTTATTATTTATTTATTTTATTATTATTTTTTTTTTTTTGAGACGGAGTCTCGCTCAGTCGCCCAGGCTGGAGTGCAGTGGCCGGATCTCAGCTCACTGCAAGCTCCGCCTCCCGGGTTTATGCCATTTTCCTGCCTCAGCCTCCCGAGTAGCTGGGACTACAGGCGCCCGCCACCTTGCCCGGATAGTTTTTTTTTTGTATTTTTTAGTAGAGACGGGGTTTCACCGTGTTAGCCAGGATGGTCTCGATCTCCTGACCTCATGATCCACCCGTCTCGGCCTCCCAAAGTGCTGGGATTACAGGCTTGAGCCACCGCGCCCGGCCTATTTTTGTATTTTTAGTAGAGACAGTGTTTTGCCATGTTGGCCAGGCTGGTCACGAACTCCTGACCTCAGGTGATCTGCCCATCCTGGTCTCCCAAACTGCTGGGATTACAGGTATGAGCCACTGAGCCAGGTGCTCCTTGACTCTTTGTAAGAATGATAAGAGGTAGATGCTATTATTACCCCATTTTAAAGAGAGGTTTAAAGACTAGACCAGAGTCACAGAGCTGGTAAGTGGGTGGAGTGGGGATTTGAATTCAGCCCTGTTTAACCACAGAGCCTGTCCTCATAACCTCCCTACCAAGAGCCCTTCCCAAGCTCCAAGAGGTCTCAAGTGCCACAAGCTGTGTCAGAACAGTGAATGTTTCCCTTTATTGCTGTTAGTATTATTATTTTATTTATTTAGAGATAGGGTCTCCCTCTGTCACCCAGGCTGGAGTGCAGTGGCGTGATCATGGCTCATTTCAGCCTCTGCCTCCTGGGCTCAAGCAGTTCTCTTGCCTCAGTCTCCTGAGTAGGTGTGACTACAGGCATGCACCACCATGCCTGGCTAATTTTTAATTTTTTTGTAGAGATGGTTTCTCAATATGTTGCCCAGGCTGGTCTTGAACTCTTGGGCTCAAACAATCCTCCCACCTCAGCCTCCCAAAGTGCTGGGATTACAGCCACCATGCCAGTCTGTTGCTGTCATTTTTGGAAAACTGATCTTCTACTGACATGGAAGGGACAGAAAAAGGTGCCAGAAACTGTGTGTTTTGTTTTGTGTTGTTTTGTTTCTTCTCTGTCATCCACACACACTGGACGCATGGAAAATGCAATCTGTATCCTGGTGATTGGTTGGGAGAAAATCACATACAGCAGTCTTTGGTCCTTAAAATAATAATTCCGGAAAAAAATATATGCACTGATTCCATCTTTTTCTATGGGTACAAAGATGTTCATATCACAAAGGTTTTGGAACTAAATAACATGACTGTAAGAAGTCAAAACATCCAATAAATCACCAACTTCTCCAAATGTATCTGTTTTCTCATGTGTTAAACACGATAGTTAATATCCACCTCATCATTAGAAGGCTTAAGGCTGGATGTGGTGACTCGTGCCTGTAATTGCAGCACTTTGAGAGGCTGAGGTGGGAGGATTGCATGAGACCAAGAGTTCGAGACCAACCCGGGGAACATAATGAGACTTATCTCTCAAAAAATAAAAATAAAAAAACTAGCTGGGTGTGGTGGCACACACCTGTAGTCCCAGCTACTATGGAGGCTGAGATGGGAGGATAGTTTGAGCCTGGGAGGTGGAGGCTGCAGTACGCTGTGGTTGTGCCACTGCATTTCAGTCTCAAAACAAAACAAAACAGAAGGCTTAAATGAGATAATATAGACAATGCCAAGAACATAGTAGATGCTCGAAAAATGTTAGTGAAAAGGAAGGAAGGAAGAAAGGAGACTCCCTATCAGCTGGAGTGTTAACTTTTACATTTCTTTCATCTTTCTCCCTTGCCGAAAAAGCTTAATGAGGAATGTTGGTTTACAAAGGACACATTCTTGTCTGAGCTAATATGTGTCCAACTGAAATTAAATTTAAAAGCCGGGTTAACAGGAGAGGCCTCAAATCATGCATAAGTCATTTGCAAACATGCAAATACAGAGCAATTTCTTGGCCTGGCTTCTCCTCTAGATTAAAAGAAAAACAACTAAGAACAACTATTTGGGTTGGCAAAAGAGAGGAGTGTCCATGGTTCGTATAATCAACAAAGTCTAGGGGTAACTAGGGAGAAAACTGTCAATATTCAGTGCTACAAAATAGACACTGAAATATCTAGGTCTGAGTCTTGCCTGGCCCAGACACTCTGAGTCACCTCAGATGAATCAGTGTTCCCTTCTTTTGCATGTCAGTCCTCCAGCAAGCATGTGTTTGCAGAGCACTCATTGTTGAGATTAGCTGTTGTTTGGCGTCCAGTGTTTATTTCCTCTGTTTTCCTACCAATAGCAACTTGATCACTCCTTAGGGAACCGTCACTCCCATTTCAATATGTATGGAGTGGCATTGACCCCTTACCCAGAGTTTAAATGTCCAAAATTGTATTAGTCATCTAGGGCTATGCAACAAATCATCCCAAAATACAACAGTTTAAAACAGTAATCCCAGCACTTTGGGAGGCTGAGGAGGGCAGATCACGAGGTCAGGAGATTGAGACCATCCTGACTAACATGGTGAAACCCCGTCTCTACTAAAAATACAAAAAAACTAGCCAGGTGTGGTGGCGGGCGCCTGTAATCCCAGCTACTTGCTAGGCTGAGGCAGGAAAATTGCTTGAACCCGGGAGGCAGAGGCTGCAGTGAGCCAAGACCACACCACGCACTCCAGCCTGGGCAACAGAGCAAGACTCCGTCTAAACAAAACAAAACAAAACAGTAATAATAGTTTTTTAGGCCAGGTGCAGTGGCTCATGCTTGTAATCCCAGCACTTTGGGAGGCCAAGGTGGGAGGATCACTTGGGCCCAGGAGTTCAAGACTAGCCTGGGCAACATAGTGAAACCCCATCTCAATTTAAAAAAATAGTTTATTATCCCATATAGTGTCTGTGGGTTGGGAGTTCCAAAGTGGCTTGGCTGGGTGGTTCTGGCTTAGGGTCTCTCAGGAAGATGCAATCAGTTGTCAGCTAGGACTGAAGACTTGATTAGAGCTGAAGGATTCACTTCTGCAGTGGATCGTTTACTCGCATGACTGCTGGGTTGGTACTGGCTATTGGCAAGGGGCCTCGGTTCCTCTCTACAGGGCTGGTTGAGTGTTCCCACCACATGGCCCCTGGCATCTCTCAAAGCGAACAATCTAAGAGATCAAAGCAGAAACACCAATGTCTTTGTGGCCTAGCTTTAGACGTCACAAACTATCACTTCAGCCACATTTCTACTGGTCACATAGGCCAGTCTTGATTCAGTGTGGGAGGGGTCTTACTATACAAGGGCATGGATATCAGAAGGCAAGATCACTGGGTGCCATCTTGGAAGCTGCCACATCAATCTAATATGAGCCTGGATAAATGGCATATTCTAAACCTTCAGTCACAGTGATTGGCTCAAGAGTGGATACATGATGTTCAATTGTTTTTTTTAAGAGACAGGGTCTATATTGCCCAGGCCAGTCTCGAACTCCTGGTCTCAAGTAACCCTCCCGCCTCAGCCTCCCAAAGTGCTAGGATTACAGGCATGAGCCTTTCCATCCAGTCTGCCAAATCTATCCAGTGATACCCAATTCTGGTATCTTTATTTGAAATCAAAAGGAAAGAGAAGCTCTCCTTCTGATGAGATTGTTAGCAGTAAGAATAAACTTATGCTGGCTGGAGGCCACCACATAGAACCTGAGAATGAAGCCAACTCAGAGAACTGCAGAGCCAAGAAAAGGAATGATAAGCAGAGAGAGAATGAAAGAGAGAGATGACATCATTTGAACCCTGGATCTAGGCAAACCTGAATTCAGGTACCCTAAGGCTTTTCTCATGCCTGTTTTGCTTAAGCCATTTTGAGTTGGGCTTCTGTCCTAATACAACTTTTAGGTGCTCAGTCCTTCTCCTGTTTAGTTGACCAGCCTTTTCTAAAGATTATGACTGGTACCCACTGGGGCAAGAGGGGTGAGATTGTTAACTGTTCAAGATCATGACCAGAAACAGTGGCTGGCATTTCAAGTTGCTAGATTAGGGATAAGGAGATATTAGCTTCTGGATAGACCAGGTATACCTTGGGTACCCACCAATTGGTATTCTTTTATTAGACCAGTGGTGTTCTGGAGAGGTACATGGTAAAGAGGTAGCTGATGGATTGGTTGTACAGTCTAATGATGTAAGTGTTAAGCCCATTTATATCCCTTAATTACTAGGCAAACTGGACAAGTTGCTTAGCTTATCTAAGCCTCTGTTTCCTTAGCTGTATAATAATGCTTGTTCAACCTACTATAATCACTCAGCAACAAATATTCATTGAGCACCTACCATGTGCCAGTTATCATCAATAAAGTAACGATTCAATTCCAGCCTTCAAGGTTTTCACAGTCTTGTCAGAAATATGAATAAAACATAAATCATATAGCACGGTTTAAGAAGTATTGTGATAGGCATATACATAATGCTTTGAGGTCATAAGGGAAAAACCTTTTTTTTTTTTGAGACAGAGTTTTGCTCTTGTCACCCAGGCTGAAATGTAATGGTGCAATCTCGGCTTACTGCAACCTCTGCCTCCCAGGTTCAAGTGATTCTCCTGCCTCAGCCTCCTGAAGTAGCTAGGATTATAGGCACCCACCACCATGTCCTGCTATTTTTTCGTATTTTTAGTTGAGACGGGGTTTCACCATGTTGGCCAGGCTGGTCTTAAACTCCTGACCTCATGTGATCCACCCGCCTCGGCCCCCCAAAGTGCTGGGATTAGAGGCATGAGCCACTGTGCCTGGCCAAAAAAAATTTTTTTTTTTTTTTTTTTTGAGACAAAGTCTCACTCTGTTTCCCAGGCTGGAGTTCAGTGGCACCATCATTGCTCACTGCAACCTGGGACTCCTAGGCTCAAGTGATCCTTCCACCTCAGCCTCCCAACTGGTATTGCAGGTATGAGCCACCACACCTGGCCAGGAAAAGCATCGTATGTAGTAGGATATACATGGACTCTCTGGGGAGGATGCTGTTTAATCTGAGTTTTCAGGAAATCTAGGAACTGACAGGTTAGTAGAACTTAACAAGGAAAGGAGCAAAGACCCAGAGGTGTAAAAGAAGATGGACCATTCAGGTAATTGCAAGTAAATGTGTATAGCTTGAATCTCAGAGTTTAAGGGCATTTTAAGGAGAGGCCAGATTACGGAGGGCTTTGTGGACCATGCTAAGCAACTGACGGTGGGGAAGGTCCTGGAGGGTTTGAATGAAGCTGAGAAATTTTTAGAAAGATAACTCTAGTAGTCAATGGTAGGCAGTTTTGTGAAAAGAATAAAAGAAAAAAGATAACTCTAATAGCCATGGCAGTGGACAGAATAGATGATAGCAAGAATGGAGCTAGGGCTGGTGCAGTGGTTCACATCTGTAATCTCGAGAGTTTGGGAGGCCAAGATGGGAGAATCACTTGAGCCCAGGACTTTGAGACCAGCCTAGGCAACATAGAGAGGCCCTGTCTCTTCAAAAAAATATAAAAAGTTGGGTGTGGTGGCTCACGCCTCTAGTACCAACTACTTGGGAAGCTGAGGCAGGAGGATCACTTGACCCCAGGAGGTTGAGGCAGCAGTGAGCCATAATGATGCCACTGCACTCCAGCCTGGGTGACTGGCTGACAGAGCAAGACCTTGCCTTAAAAAAAAAGATAAAAGAATGGAGCTAGGCCTGTGTCACAGTTATCTGTTGCTGCATAATAAACTACCCCCAAATTTAGTGGCTTATAAAGATGTATTATGTCTCATGATTCTGTGAATTGGCTGGGCTAAGCTGAGTGGTATTTCTGCTCCACGTAGTGTCAGCTGGTGTTATCATTTGGTTACACTGAGTTGCGTGCTCATTTGAGGCTGGAACGTCCCAGACAGCATCATTCATATGTCTGGCATCTGAGTTGGGGTGGCTGGAATAGCTGGCAGCTGGGTGGGGCTCTCTTGCCACATGGTCTCTCTTATCACTCAGTAGTCTAGTCCAGCAGTTCTCAAGCAGGGGTGATTTTCTCCCACAGGGGACATATGGCAATGTCTGGAGACATTTCTGGTTGTCACTACTAGAGGAACTAGGTATTAGAGGCCAGGGATGCTGCTAAACATCCTGCAATACACAGAGCAGCCTCACCACAAGGAACTATCTCACCCAAAGTATTAATAATCATGAGCTTGAGAAATGGTGGTATAGCTGGAGCTTCTGTGTGGTGGTTTAGACCCCAAGAGGGTAAAAAATGGAAAACATATTTCTTTTCTTTTCCTTCTTTCTTTTTTTTTTTTCTTTTGAGACTGAGTTTCACTCTGTTACCCAGGCTGGAGTGCAATGGCATGATCTCAAGTCACTGCAGCCTCCACCTCCTGGGTTCAAGTGATTCTCCTGCCTCAGCCTCCAGGGTAGCTGAAATTATAGGCACTTGTCAACACACCCAGCTAAGTTTTGTATTTTAGTAGAGATGGGGTTGTACCATGTTGGCCAATCCTCAGCCTCCCAAAGTGCTGAGATTACAGGTGTGAGCCACTGTGCCTGGCCTGTTTTTTGTTTTCTTGAGACAGAGTCTCACTTTGTCACCCAGGCCGGAGTACAGTGGTGCCAACACTACTCACTGCAGCCTCGACCTCCTGGGCTAAAGCAATTCTCCTGCCTCAGCCCCACCAAGTAGCTGGGACCACAGGTGCATGCCACCATGCCCGACTAATTTTTGTATTTTGTGTAAGTATGGGGTTCTGCCACGTTGCCCATGCTGGTCTCGAACTCCGGGGCTCAAGCGATCTACCTGCCCTGGCCAACCAAATTGCTGAGATTACAGGCAGGAGCCACCGTGCCTAGCCAAGAAACTGCCATATTTCTTTTCTTTTCTTTTCTTTTCTTTCTTTTTTTTTTTTGAGATGGAGTTTCTCTCTTGTTGCCCAGGCTGGAGTGCATTGGCTCCATCTTGGCTCACCACAACCTCCACCTCCCGTGTTCAAGCAATTCTCCTGCGTCAGCCTCCCAAGTAGCTGGGATTACAGGCATGCACCATCATGCCTGGCTAATTTTGTATTTTTAGTAGAGATGGAGTTTCTCCATGTTGGTCAGGCTGGTCTCAAACTCCCAACCTCAGGTGATCCGCCTGCCTTGGCCTCCCAAAGTGGTGGGATTATAGGCATGAGCCACGGCGCCTGGCCGAAGCGTCATATTTCTTTTTATGTATGTATGTATGTATGTATCTTTGTAAGACCTCTCAGGAATGAATGAAGCTGCCATTTTTCTCAAGCCCTAGGCTCTGGAACGCCACACTATCACTTCGTCCACATTCTATTGGTCAAAGCAAGTTACAAAGCCAGCTCTGATTCAAGTGGAGAGGAATTAGTCCTTCTTCCCCATCCATGGGCAACTACTGGTCTGTTTTCTGTCTTACAGATCTTTGGTGACTGTTTTAACAGGAAATCAACCACAGCCAGCGAGACCATTTAATAAAAAAGATTCATGTGAGAAGTAATAGCAGTGTGAGCTCAACCATTGGCAAAGTGTCCTCATGAGAAAATGAAATAATGGCAGTTGAAATCTCTTTGCAAGGTGTCACATAAATATATTAATTTCATAATCCACACTGTCCTCAGCCAGGAACTGCTGTCCCTAGCAGCTTTCTGTTAAGCCAGGTTTTCTTTCGATAGGCCTCCATTCTGTGTCTGTCCAATCCCCCTGGCCTCTGTCGGATTCATCAAAGCTTCTGCTGACTCCAGAAGATTCTAGAGAATGATCACTGCAGTGAAAAGTCTCAAATCATCCCCCAGGGCCCCTAATAACAAAACATCTGCTTGTCATTGTCTCCTACCCCTTTTGGTTTTAGTGAGAAAACAGCGTTAAGTGATGATAATGGTAAACAACTTAAAAACCAGGTCTCCTGGCTTCCAGGAAGAGAGCTTTAATTTGAAGGCAGCTAATTATCCATTCATTATAATTTACAAATAGTGGTCGTCTTGCCTCCTGTCACTGGTCTGTGAACAACAGTCAGAAAGATGAAAAAAAAGTCAGAGTTAACACGTTTTAGAAATCAGAGGGCAGAGAATCCCCCAAATCGAAGAAAACGCTTACAGAACGTGTAACTCAAACCTTTCATTTTATGGATGAGGAAACTGAGGCCCAAAGAGGGAATGGGACCTTTCAGAATTACCCAGCAGTGGGGGAGATGGCAGAATGGGCACCGGAACCAAAGTTTCCATGCTGGCTCTAGCCTAAAGCCCCACCCAGGGAGATGAAAGGGTGGCCCTGTCTGCTTCCATGCAGCCTGGAGACTCTGCACTCAGACCACCCATCAAAGTGGCAGTTGGCATGTTCAGGTCTCTCTATAATCATCAGGGTGGGACAATAAAGCCACAGAACCAGGAGGTAGAAACAATTCCTCAAACGCTGGGACGTGGTTTAAATTCAGAGGGGGTTGGGGCAGCGAGCATTTTGCTTCACGTCAAGATTTAACATTTTTTATTTGGTAGCATCTTGTACATTCTTTTTTTTTTTTTTTTTGAGACAGGGTCTTGCTCTGTTGCCCAGGCTAAAGTGCAGTGTCAGTGATCACAGCTCACTGAAGCCTTGACCTCCTGGCTCAAGCAATCCTCCTGCCTCAGCCTCCTGAATAGCTGGAATTACAGGCGCAAGCCACTGTGCCCAGCTATTTAAAATTTTTTTTTTCTTAGAGATGAGGTCTTGCTCTGTTGCCCAAGCTGGTTTCAAACTCCTGGACTCAAGCGATCCTCGCAGCTCAGCCTCCCAAAGTGTTGGGATTACAGGCGTGAGTCACCATGCCCAGCCACATCTTGTACTTTCCATGTAGGATCTGAAAGGAAGGAATTTCAAGAGGTCTCCGGCTATCCTGGTGATGGGAAAGATTGATACTTGGCAGTTTTGGCCATTAAACCTGGGGTTTCAATCCAGTGGAATATCGCCAGCTCTTCAGCTTTCCTTGAGAGAGTTTGAAAAGAAGTTACTGGAAGATTTACCTTGACCATCATGAAAAGAAGGGAACCCTACTTTCTTTTCTTGCTGAGTATCTACTCTCTGGGCTTGCATAGTCCCCAGAGATTTCAGTATGCCGCTGCTCTGACCTAATTCCTTGAGTGCAACGGCCCCTTCACACCTCAGGGAACTAGCCCATGCTGCTTCCTCGGCCTGAAATAACCCCCTGCTCTCCTTGTCAAAGTAAAGCCTCCTCTTCATCTCATCTTTTCCCAGGTTATAATCACTTTCCTGATACACGCATTCCTAGCTAGCTCCCTTCACTTCCCTTGTGTATCACTGGTCACAGCTTATCTTCCTGTATTTATGTGTCATCAATGAATGATTGACTCCTTCGTTAGACTATGTGTTCTGACAAATTAGAGACCTCATCTGTTTTGTTCACCAACCTTATCCCCAGTGCTTAGCTTGGTACCTGGCATCTTATAGTGTGCAATAAATATTTGCTGACTGAATGATTGAATCAAAGTGCTAGGATAATCTAGACCAACTCTTCCAATTCCAAGTAAGAAACTGTGGTCCAGAGATGGGCAATGACTTGCCCAGGGTCACATAGAAGGTGTCTAATAGCTCCTTGTTGATTACTGACTTCCTTAAAATACCTTGGCCCTGAGACAGGGCCATTTTGAGGAGAGGCAAGACTGAGAGACTGAGCTGTTTTCCATACTGTTTTAGTCCGCTTGTGTTGTTAAAACAGAACACTTGAGGTTGAGCTATTTACAAAGATCATCAATTTATTTATTTTTTTTTCTTGAGTCGGAGCCTTGCTCTGTCACCCAGGCTGGAGTGCAGTGGTGCAATCTCAGCTCACTGCAAGCTCTGCCTCCCAGGTTCACGCCATTTTCCTGTCCCAGCCTCCCAAGTAGCTAGGACTACAGGTGCCCGCCACCAGGCCTGGTTAATTTTTTTGTATTTTTAGTACAGGCGGGATTTCACCATGTTAGCCAGGATGGTCTTGATCTCCTGACCTCATGATCTGCCCACCTTGGCCTCCCAAAGTGCTGGGATTACAGGTGTGAGCCACCGTGCCCAGCCTACAAAGAACATAAATTTATTTCTAACAGTTCAGGAGGCTGGGAAGTCCAGGATTAAAGCACTAGCAGCTTTGGTTGTCTGGTGAGGCCTTGCTTTCTTGCTTGCAAGATGGTGCCGTGTTGCTGTATCCTTCAGCGAGAAGGAACACTGTGTTCTTGCATGGCAGAAGGAGGAAGGGCAAGAAGGTTGAACTTCCTTCATCAAATCCTTTTATGAGGCCGGGCACGGTGGCTCATGCCTGTAATCCCAGCACTTTTGGAGGCCGAGGTGGGTGGATCATCTGAGGTCAGGAGTTCAAGAGCAGCCTGGCCAACATGGTGAAACCCCATCTCTACTAAAAATACAGAAAATTAGCTGGGCATGGTGGCAGGCGCCAGTAATCCCAGCTCCTTGGGAGGCTGTAGCAGGAGAATTGCTTGAACTCGGGAGGCAGAGATTGCAGTGAGCCAAGATTGTGGCCCCGTGCTCCAGCCTATGCAACAAGAGCAAAAAAAAAATCCTTTCATGAGGGCACCTAACTCAATCACCTCGTAAAGGCTCTACCTTTTAATACTGTCACATTGGCAACACCTGAATTTGGAGGGCGCACATTCAAACCATAGCACACATTCTGAACAACTGTAATTCCTCTCCTTAACAGAAGGCTCCCCATGAGGCACGAATTCTAAACTCAGGTCCATGAAGGGGCTCCCAAGATCTGTGTCCCTCTTGAATTGTACACAGTTGTGTTTGGGGAACATTTTTCAGTAGAGAGGCTGAGAGGCTTCATCTGATCCTTAAAGAAACATCCTCAAAAGGCTAAGAGCAACTCACACCAGCACCCTGGTGAACCTCTTGTTCCCTTCTAGTTAGAAAAGCCATCTCGGCCGGGCGCGGTGGCTCAAGCCTGTAATCCCAGCACTTTGGGAGGCCGAGACGGGCGGATCACAAGGTCAGGAGATCGAGACCATCCTGGCTAACACGGCGAAACCCCGTCTCTACTAAAAAAAACACACAAAAAAAATTAGCCGGGCGAGGTGGCGGCGCCTGTGGTCCCAGCTACTCGGGAGGCTGAGGCAGGAGAATGGCGGGAACCCGGGAGGCGGAGCTTGCAGTGAGCTGAGATCCGGCCACTGCACTCCAGCCTGGGCGACAGAGCGAGACTCCATCTCAAAAAAAAAAAAAAAAAAAAAAAAAAAGAAAAGCCATCTCAAGGCCCAAGAATCTGTGGTGATAGAAACATGGCTTAGTGTGAGGCTGAGAGGCAGGCAGTGGTCAGGGCAGTGGTCAGTGGTTAATACATGGAATCAGAAATACATTTTCAGCTTCAATTGGTTAGGGATGTCAGGGAAAGCTTACTGGAGTAGGTGCCAATCAAGCTGGGCTGTAATGGACTGTGAAAGTTCAAGAGGCTGCAAGTGATGTGGGGAGGGAAACACAGTCCAGAATTCCCTTTAGGTAGCCCCAATGTCTTCACCAATGCCCATTCCCAAAAGGGGGGCTTGTTTAAATTGTCCAGTATTGGTGTCATTTCCATCCAGAGATCATCCTGGATGTAGAGTTTCTTTTCCCCTTTCCCTTTATTTTATTTTTTATTTTTTTGAGTTAGATTCCCACTCTCGCTAAAGCTGGAGTGCAGTGGTGTGACCATGGCTCACTGCAGCCTTGAACTCCCGGCCTCATGTGATCTTCTTGCCTCAGCCTGTCAAGTAGCTAAGATTATAGGTGTTGGCTAATTTTTTTTTTTTTTTTTTTTAAGAGATGAGATCTTACTATGTTGCCCAGGCAGGTCTTGAACTCCTGGGCTCAAGTGATCCTCCTGCCTTGGCCTCTCAAAGTGCTGGAATTACATTATAGGTGAGTTGCTGCACCTAGCCCCTTCTCCCTTTATTCTTTATCATTTTATTTTCTTTTAATTTTCTTTTATTTATATTTTATATATATACTTTTTTTTTTTTTTTTGAGACGGAGTCTTGCTCTGTCACCCAGGCTGGAGTGCAGTGGCGTGATCTTGGCTCACTGCAAGTTCCGCCTCCCGGGTTCATGCCATTCTCCTGCCTCAGCCTCCCGAGTACCTGGGACTATAGGCACCTGCCACCATGCCCGGCTAATTTTTTCGTATTTTCAGTGGAGACGGGGTTTCACCTTGTTAGCCATGATGGTCTCGATCTCCTGACCTCGTGATCCGCCCGCCTCGGCCTCCCAAAGTGCTGGGATTACAGGCTTGAGCCACCGCGCCTGACTATATATATATATGTGTGTGTGTGTGTGTGTGTGTGTGTGTGTGTGTGTGTATATATATATATATATACAGAGTCTTACTCTGTCACCCAGGCTGGAGTGCAATGGCGCGATCTCGGCTCACTGCAACCTTCACCTCGAGGGTTCAGGTGATTCTCCTGCCTCAGCCTCCTGAGTAGCTGGGATTACAGGCATGAGTCACTGCACTCAGCTATTTGGCTATTTATTTGTTTTTAATGGAGATGAAGTTTTGCCATGTTGCCAAGGCTGGTCTCTAATTCCTGGGCTCAAGCAACCTGCCCACCTGGGCCTCCAAAAGTGCTGGGATTACAGGTGTGAGCTACTGCGGCCAGCCCATTCTTTCATTTTTTTGAGACAGTCTTGCTGTGTCACCCAGGCTGGATGGCAGTGGCACAATCACAGCTCACTGCAGTCTCAGCCTTCCAGGCTGAAGTGATCCTTGATGCTCAGCCTCCCAAATAGCTGGGACTACAGGAGTGTGCCACCACACCTGGCTAATTTTGTATTTTTATTTTATTTCATTTTTTTGAGATGGAGTCTCACTCTGTCGCCCAGGCTGGAGTGCAATGGCACGACCTCGGCTCACCACAACCTCCGCCTCCTGGGTTCAACCTGCCTCAGCCTCCCAAGTAGCTGGGATTACAGACGTGCACCACCACACATGGCTAATTTTTACATATTTTAGTAAAGAAGGAGTTTCGCCATGTTGGCCAGGCTGGTCTTGAACTCCTGACCTTAGGTGATACACCTGCCTCAGCCTCTCAAAGTGCTGGAATTACAGGCATGAGCCACTGTGCCCAGTCCCCTCTCCCTTTAGAAGAAAACATAGACTGATTTTGTGGTGTCAACCACTGCCAGTGGCCCTTTGTCCTCTCCGCTGAATTATTCATCCTGCAAAATGAATTATTAATTTCCAGTTTTGGAGAGCAAATGCCAGGCAAATAGGTAGAAATGGAATTGGGACCTTGGGCATGGAGCCACAGACCTCCCTAGGTCCTCCAAAGCACAGGCCACCAGGGCCAAGAAATGAAGCAGGAACCCACAAGGGGCTCACCTTGGAATGCACTTGACAGAGGGTGAAGTTGGTACAAGATTACGGTGCCCCTGGAGTGGCCGGGCTCCATTACTCCTGAGCTCTCAGACCTCTCGCTTTCCCAAGCCTTAGCTGTAGCCACCCTTTGATTGGCTCTGGCATAGGGATGTATTGCATTTTTAGAGTGGGCTCAAGCAGCATTCTGTGGAGTGACTTGGGTTTGAATCTGAGCCTACCATCCAAGTGACCCTGGATTAATCAAGCAGGGTTTCTCAATGTCAGCCCTATTGACATTTGGCCTGGATAATTCCTTGTTGTGGGGGACTGTTTCATGCATTGTAGGACATTGAGTACCATTTCTGGCTTCTACTCACTAGACGCCAGTACCATAGCTCCCTCCTTCCTCTTCCCCACTCCCAAGTTATGACAACCAAAAATGTCTGTAGACAGTATCAAGTGTACCTGGTCCCCTGGGTTGGAGGGGACGCAAAATTTCTTCTGCTTGAGAACTACTGGGTTGGTGCCATCACTTTTTTGAATCTTTTTTTTCTCATCTATTAAATGGGGATCGGAATGGTAGTGACCAGTATGATATGACAATCAAATGAGATCATGGATGTAAAGCCTCAGCTTATTTGGAGTGTCTCTACCCTGTGACTTTTCTTTTATTTATTTATTTTTTGAGACAGAGTCTCCAACTGTTACCCAGGCTGGAGAGCAGTGGCAGGATTTCGGCTCACTTCAGCCTCGTCCTCCTGGATTCAAGCAATTCTCCTACCCCAGCCTCCCAAGTAGCTGGGATTACAGGCATGCGTCACCACACCGGGCTAATTTTTGTATTCTTAGTAGAGATGGGGTTTCACCATGTTGGCCAGGCTGGTCTCCAGCTCCTGACCTCAGGTGATCCACCCGCCTTGGCCTCCCAAAGTGCTGGGATTACAGGCCTGAGCCACCACATCCAGCCTGGGACCTTTCTATTACATGAACTCATGGTTCTCTTTTAGGTTTAACTTCAGGCTTGGTTAGGTTTGCATTCAGCTTGCAAGTAACAAAACATCCACCATAAATGGACTTAAACAGTGAAGGGGAATCATTGGTGCACATAAGTGGAGATCCAGAAGTAAGTTAAGCTTCAAGTTTGGCTGATCCAACAACTCGCCTGGGTCCTCAGGGACCGGTTTTGTCTTTTTGCTCTGCCATATATAGTGAGGTGTTCTACTGAGAATGGTTCACCTCGGTGTCTTAAGATGCACTCCAGGCCGGGCGCGGTGGCTCAAGCCTGTAATCCCAGCACTTTGGGAGGCCGAGACGGGCGGATCACGAGGTCAGGAGATTGAGACCATCCTGGATAACACGGTGAAACCCCGTCTCTACTAAAAAATACAAAAAAACTAGCCGGGCGAGGTGGTGGGCGCCTGTAGTCCCGGCTACTCGGGAGGCTGAGGCAGGAGAATGGCGTAAAAACCCGGGAGGCGGAGCTTGCAGTGAGCTGAGATCCGGCCACTGCACTCCACCCTGGGCGACATAGCGAGACTCCGTCTCAAAAAAAAAAAAAAAAAAAAAAAAAAGATGCACTCCAGCGCCTGTAGTCCCAGCTACTTGGGAGGCTGAGGCAGGAGAATGGCATGAACCTGGGAGGCAGAGCTTGCAGTGAGCCAAGATCGCATCACTGCACTCCAGCCTGGGAGACAGAGCGAGACTGCATCTCAAAAAAAAAAAAAAAAAAAAGATGCCCTCCATCCGCAGCCAGCACCATGGGCTTCCTTCTTCCCTTGAGCACAGAAAGAACACACGTGTTCCAGCATTCCAAGCCAGTCTTGAGAGGCAGGCTGGCTGGGCCACTTTGGTCACATGCTCACTCCAAAATTAGTGTCTTCATTCAGTGGAATGGATGTACTTAAACTGGTTAGTTTAAGCCTCTCAGGTCCTACCCATGGGATGGAATTGTATTCCCAAAATACATGGCTGTGTGAATACTCAAATGAAGATCTAAAGCACCTACGATTCAGGGACTGGTCGTGAACTAATCATTGTAGCTGGCAGGCAGGAACAGGCTGTGTTGATTGGCTGGAACTGGGACTTGAGCAACCCTTGGAGTTGGTGTCTTGGGAACAAGGAGAGGTTAGCCTCACCCAGTCACAGGGACTGGAAGTGAGAGGGTGGTTTCCCAATCCCAAAATGGAGATGCTGTTCCCAGGAATGGAGGGAAGGATGCTGAGCACGTCTTAGTCCATTTTGTACTGCTATAATAGACTACTGAGACTGAGTAATTTTTTTTTTTTTGAGATGGACTATCACTCTGTCGCCAGGCTGGAGTGCAGTGGTGCTGCCTCAGCTGACTGCAACCTCTGCCTCCCAGGTTCAAGCGATTCTTCTGCCTCAGCCTCCCAAGTAGCTAGGAATACAAGTGCGCATCACAGCGCCCAGCTAATTTTTGTATTTTTAGCAGAGACAGGGTTTCACTATATCGGCCAGGATGGTCTCCATCTCTTGACCTCATGATCTACCCGTGTTGGCCTCCCAAAGTGCTAGTATTACAGGTGCCCAACCAATTTTTTTTTTTTTTTTTTAAAGATGGAGTCATTCTGTTGCCCAGGCTGGAGTGGAGTCGTGAGATCTCGGCTCACTGCAACCTCCGCCTCCTGGGTTCAAGTGATTCTCCTGCCTCAGCCTCCTGAGTAGCTGGGACTACAGGCATGTGCCACCACACCCATCTAATTATTGTATTTTTAGTAGAGACAGGTTTTCGCCATGTTGGCCAGGCTGGTCTTGAACTCCTGTCCTCAGGTGATCTGCCTGCCTCAGCCTCCCAAAATGCTGGGATTACAGGCATAAGCCACCCTGCCCGGTCTCATACTCTACTTTTAGGGGAATCTAGAATAAGTCAAAGATTTTAGCTGGTCTGAGATTTAGATTTGTCTTTATACTTTTTAGACATGTGAGAAATAAGTACATTTTGTGTTTTTAAATTGGCCTCCTGCCTGCTGATCAGGAGCTGCACTCAGAGGACGCTGCGCGAAGGGACTGAAAGTCAAGCTTCTGGAATTCCAGTGAGGTCCAGACCTTTCCTGGTAGGAGGCAGTAGCCGGCCAGCTGCTGTGCCTGGGGTGTACAGGCGGGTGGCAGAAGCATCCCAACATGAACTGTTGCCCAGAGAAGCTGTCAGGGGCTGACTGCAGGACTTGAGAACTTTATCAGCCTGTCACCAGCCTAAGAGAGAAGGCGGCTATGCCTCCAGCTGAGCTCATGTGGTTCTGACCAATGTATCATGCTACTACTGATGTGTTCTCAATGCCACTCGGTCACTGAGTGTTTCATTGGGGTGGCTTGCCGGTGACAAGGCACAAAGCAGCTTTTGCAGCGATACTAAGAGGAAGGAGGAGAATGGGCTGTCTCCCTGTCTCTAGTGGCTTTGCCGCTTCCCTACTGACTATAGATAGACATATGTCACAATACGTCTCTGCTCCTCTGGGCTCTGTGCCCTATACCAATGCCCACGGATAATCCCTGACACTGTTTGGATGAGTGTCTCATTTTCTCAACCCTCTGGCCCCTGTCCAGCCACCTGTGTCATCTTCCTAATAGGGCCCTTGGACACCTCCCCAGGCTGAAACCTTGCTTCCTGTTGATTGCCAATGAGACCAGCAGACACAGTACTTTTTGCCTTTGACAATCCTTTAGCTCCCTATGAGAAAATCAGCAGTGCCAGCAGGGCATGAAAACATCCCAGTTTATACGTATTTGTCAATATCTCAGTTTATGGTCAGCCGTATCTGGGGAATTTGGAACAAAACTGAATGGTTACTGACTAGCCCCGGATTGATATTTTGCAATGGTTCTCCATGGCAGTTCAATGAACTGTGTGGGGTATTTTAACCTCTTCAACTGTATCTTATCTTGTCCCACAAACACCCACAGTTGACTCAACTGTGGCTCCATGACCATCTCACCCCTCTAGCTCCCATGTCTGTATCCCAGCTAGTCCCACTGCAGAGGATGCTCTTCCCACTCCTGTTCCCCTTGTACCTGGTGTACTTAGAATCATCTTTCAGGTCTCAGCTGAGTGCCATGTCCTCCAGGAAACCCTTCTGACTTTCTCAAACTGAGTAAGGTTCCTCCTGTAAGTTCCCAAGTTGCCAAAAATAAACCTTAGCACATTGCCTTGTACTTGTCTATTGATGTGCTTGTCCCTTGCAGCAGGTGATAAATTCCTAGACATTCAAGTCCTATGTCTAGTTCACCAATCATGTCCTCAGGGCCAAGCCTTGTGTCTGGCACAGAGAAGGTGCTCAGTATTTCTTGAATAAATATTAGTTGGCTTCAAAGTGTCTAATAATTTGAGTTGATGATATATCTGGAGTTAATGAAATCTCAGGTTTTATATTATATATGAAAGTGAAAGCCACGTCTATAATTCCAGCTGCTTGGTAGGCCAAGATGGGAGGACATCTTGAGGCCAGGAGTTTGAGGCTGCAGTGTACTATGATCGCACCTGTGAAGAGCAATTGAACTCCAGCCTGGGCAACGTAGCGAGACCCTGTCTCTAAAAAATAAAAAAATGGAAAAATAATTAGTTCATGTGCTATAGTATGTTAATATGGTAGGCTAATATTATTATGTTAATACATCAAATATATATTTACATACACAAATATTTTAGACTCATATAACCACAAATTTAAAAATCCTGTATTATTAAACATGGAAAGAAAATAAATATGCAACAATCTAACAATATAAGCATTGTTTATTTTCCTCCAGTCGTATATTTTCCAAAGTGGCAGCATATGTTCTTTCTACCCTTTGACTTTTTTTTTTTTTTCTTGAGGCAGTCTCATTCTGTTGCCCAAGCTGGAGTGCAGTGGTGCGATCTCAGCTTACTGCAACCTCCGCCTCCTGGGTTGAAGCGATTCTCCTGCCTCAGCCTCCCGAGGAGCTGAGATTACAGGTGCCTGCCACCACGCTAGGCTAATTTTTGTATTTTTAGTAGAGACGGAGTTTCTCCATGTTGCCCAGGCTGGTCTTGCACTCCTGAGCTCAAGTGATCCGCCTGCCTCAGCCTCCCAAGGTGCTGGATTACAGACGTGAGCCACTGTGCCTGGCCTCTATCATTTTACTTAACATTACAACATCAACATTTTTCAAGTTGGAATCATGACATTGGGAACTAAAAAGAATGTTAGAAATGAGCCCATCCATTGGCTTTACTTTAAAGATAAGGAAACTGAGGCTCAGAGCAGTGACTGACTCCAAGTCTGCCAAGAAAATGACCATTCTAATTTCTTAACTTCCTGACCTCTGATGTCATCTTCGTGCCCTGAAGCCTTTGAGATTTTCTTAGACACTTTCTCTACTTTTGCGTTTGAACAGAAAAAAAACACTTTGAAATGAGAATTCTGAAGAACAGATAGATCATAGTTGGACTTGCAGGCAATCGTTTGTCAGAGTTTAATGACATAAAATTTTATACTCCCATGGAATTCTCATACACTGGTGGTGGGAGGATAAATTAAATTGATACAAATTGGAAAACTCGTTAGGAGCATTTCCCAGAACTGAACATCTACCTACCCTCTTACCAGCAACTCCTTTCCTACATATCAGAAATGGGTGCTTAGGGCTGAGCATGGTGACTCATGCCTGTAATTCCAGCACATTGGGAGGCTGAGGCAAGGGGATCACTTGAGCCCAAGAGTTTGATGCCAGCCTGGGCAACATGGTGAAATCCCGCCTCTGCAAAACAAAACAAAACAAAAATTACCTGGTCATTGTGTCTCATGCTTGTGATCTCAGCTGCTCAGGAGGCTGAGGAAGGAGGATCGCTTGAACCCAGGAGTTCGAGGCTGCAGTGAGCCATGATTGCACCACTGCGTTTTAGCCTGGGTGACAAAGCAAGACCCTGGGAAGGAAGGAAGGAAGGAAGGAAGGAAGGAAGGAAGGAAGGAAGGAAGGAGAGAAGGAAGGAGAAAGAAGGAAAGAAAGAAAGAAAGAAAGAAAGAGAGAGAGAAAGAAAGAAAGAAAGAGAAAGAGGAAGGGAGGGAGGGAAGGAAGGAAGGAAGGAAGGAAGGAAGGAAGGAAGGAAGGAAAGAAGGAAGGAAGGAAAGGAGGGAGGGAGGGAGGGAGAGAGGGAGAGAGATGAGTGCTTAGGTTCAACAAACATGTACACACAACCCCAACATCCATCCACAGTAGAATGGATAAATAATTATGATCTATTCATATAATAAAATACTGGACAACAATGAAAAACAATAAACCCCTGCTACATGTCAAATCATGAATGAGTCTAATAGACATAATGTTGAGTGAAAGAAGCCAGGTAGGCTCGCACGGTAGTTCATGCCTGTAATCTCCGCACTTTGGGTGGCTGAGGAGGGAGGATCACTTGAAGCCAGGAGTTCAAGACCAACCTTTGCAACAAAGTGAGACCTGGTTTCTATAAAAAAATAATTTTTTTTGAGACTGGGTCTCACTCTGTCACCAGGCTGGAGTGCAGTGACATGATCTTGGCTTACTGCAACCTCTGACCCCCAGGCTCAAGCAATCCTTCCACTTCAGCTTCCTGAGTAGCTGAGACCAAAGATACGCACCATTATGCCTGGCTATTTTTTTGTTGTTGTATTTTTAGTAGAGAAGGGTCTCATCATGTTACCTAAGCTGGTCTCAAACTCCTGAGTGCAAGCAATCCACCCACCTTGGCCTAATTTTTATATATATATACACAAATTTTTTTTTTTTTTTTTTTTTTTTTGAGATGAGTCTCGCTCTGTCACCCAAACTGGAGTGCCTGGCACGATCTCAGCTCACTGCAACCTCCGCCTCCCGGGTTTAAGTGATACTCCTGCCTCAGCCTCCTGAGTAGCTGGGACTACAGGTGTGCACCACCATGCCCAACTAATTTTTGTATTTTTAGTAGAGATGGGGTTTCACCATGTTGGCCAGGATGGTCTCGATCTCTTGACCTCGTGATCCAGCCACCTCGGCTTCCCAAAGTGTTGATATTACAGGCATGAGCCAACGTGCCCAGTCTAAAAAATATTTTAATTAGCTAGACAAAGTGGCACATGCCTGTAGTCCCAGCTACCCAGGAGGATCACTTGAACCCAGAAGTTTGAGGTAGTAGTGAGCTATGATTGAGCCATTGCACTCCAGCCTGGGCGATAGAGCGAGACCCTGTCTCTAAAAATATATATATGCGCACATATATACACACACACACGCAGATATATATATGCCAAAAATAAAAGAGAATATACTGTACGATTCCATTTATATAAAGTTCAAGATAAGGCAAACTAATATACAGCAATAAAAGAATAGTGGACCAGGCGAGGTGGCTCATGCTTATAATCCCAGCATTTTGGGAGGCCGAGGCAGGTGGATAGCTTGAGTCCGAGAGTTCGAGGCCAGCCTAGGCAACATGGCGAGATCCCCATCTCTATAAAAAGTACAAAAATATTAGCTGGGCATGGTGGCACATGCCTGTAGTCCTAGCTACTTGGGAGGCTGAGGTGGGAGATTCACTTGAACCCGGGAGGTCAAGGCTGCAGTGAGCTGTGATCACACCACTGCACTTCAGTCTGGGTGACAGGGTGAGACCCTGTTTCAAAAAAAAAAAAAAAAAAGAATAACAGTTATGTGGGAAGGCAGTTATTGACTATAGGGAACACGAGGGAGTTGGTAACATTGGGGGCTGATAACATTCTATATCTTGATAGAGATGTTGGTTACATGAATGTTCACATATATAAAACTACATCAGGCTGTACACTTAAGATTTGTGTACTTTATGTGTAGAATAAAATTGTAAACATATATTATGCTTCCTAAACTAGTGTAATCTGAGTAAGTCCGTTGTCTTGTTAATTGCCAATTAATTTCCTGACTTTGGTAATACACTATAGTTATGTAAGATGTTACCACTGGGGGAAGTTGGATGATGGGTACACGGAACTTCTCTGTACTGTTTTGCAACTTCTTGTGAGTCTATAGTTTTTTCAAAATATGAAGTTAAAAAAATCTTATCCTTCCTATTCTTCATTTAAAAATCAGACAGTTTAAGCATACTATTCTTTCCATCATAATCCTTCTGGCCTTCAACCAAATTTGTGGATCTAATTCATTTATTTTCTTTTATAAGTGATTTCAGGCTCGCTCTTCCCTCCCTCCCTCCCTTCCTTCCTCTTTTCCTTCCTTCCTTCCTTCTTTCTTTCCTTCTTTCTTTCCTTCCTTCTTTCCTTCCTTCCTTCCTTCCCCCCTTCCTCCCTTCCTTCCTCCCATCCAGCCTTTCCTTCTTTCATCCATTCATTCTATTTGCCTGTCATCCATCCATCTATTATTAAATCCTTCCTTCTTTCCTTTTCTCCCTCCTTCCTTTCCTTGAGTATCATTGAATCTGGTCTGTTTCTCCTTTCTGCCTCCTCTAGATCACCCTACCTCAGTGAATACCTGCTCTGAGGGGGCATCTCCACTTTTCTGCCCATAGACTCTTACTGCCCCATGCCTTGGTGAATCTAAGAGCTAGGAAGTCTAGAAGTCTTAATTCCACTACCCTCCCTGCTCTAAACCCTGTTGACCTATGGGCAGGCCTCTAATTTCTCTCTCTCTTTCTTTCTTTCTTTCTTTCTTTCTTTCTTTCTTTCTTTCTTTCTTTCTTTCTTTCTTTCTTTCTTTCTTCCTTCCTTCCTTCCTTCCTTCCTTCCTTCCTCTTCTTTCTTTCTTTCATCCTTTCTTTCTTTTTTTTTTTCGAGACAGAGTCTCACTCTGTCACCCAGGCTAGAGTGCAGTGGCACGATCTCTGCTCACTGCAGCCTCCACCTCCCAGGTTCCAGTAGTTCTCCTGCCTTAGCCTCCCGGGTAGCTGGGATTACAGGCACACACCACTATGCCCAGGTAATTTTTATATTTTTAGTAGAGACGGGGTTTCACCATGTTAGCTAGGCTGGTCTTGAACTCCTGACCTCAGGTGATCCACCCGCCTTGTCCTCTCAAAGTGCTAGGATTACAGACGTGAGCCACTGCACCTGGCATAATTTCTAAGTCTGGGTTTACCTGTTTGGAAAATGGGTTGAATAATAGATGCCTCCTTCACAAGAGTGTTGAACTTTAATTACTGTTTGCAACGTTGCTTAAGGGAGGAGATGAAAGGCATTTTTAAAGTTCATGTTACTGGCATTAGTAATAAAGCTGAGGAATTTGTTTGTGAGTTTGTAAGGTTGTTGTAACTGGGAAAAGGGTGAAAAAAAGGTTGGTTTTATGTGGAAAAACCTTACCCAAAAAACAGCCACAGATTCTGGTTAGTATAAATAGCAAGAACACGTTGTGCCTCAAAGTACTTTACAAATTTCACATTCTTCCATGCCCCTGGAAAGATAGAACCCACAATTCCAACACTGAAAATAAGAAGTTTACCTGGGGTAAGGCAGGAAATTCAAGAGCTGAGTTTTGGCTGAGACCATTCTGAGTTCTCTTCACAATTTGCAAGAAAAACGCAGTTAAAGCACAGAGTTCTGTATTTTCACCATCAATACTTTTCTTTTTCTTTTTGCATTCTGATCACTTTTCTATCAATATTACAGTTAACAAAAACTTTTAGAAATCTACCATTTTTGGGGAGCACTTTATAAAGGAGAGGTTAGGATAAAATAAAAGGCCAAAACTCAGCTCAAGCCTTCAAAGCATTTACCATCAAACCAGAAGATAAATAGGAGTGAGTGGCCTATATTTAGAATTTACTTCACAGTGCCCTGTTATTAATCATAACTGCCCCCTTTGGAGTGTCCAAAGCCCTTTAAAATACATTACTTCATTTGATCCACCGACAGTGCTGGAATTACAAGCTCTGGTTTAAAGAAGAAAGACTGAAGCTCCCACAGAAGTGACTTTTCTAAGGCTACAAAGCCGCCAAGTGATGGCATTGGGACTTAAACTTAGTCTTGGCAATTGGAATGGTCTAGAGGAATCTAGTTGAATGATGCAGTGTTCTTTCCACTGTACTGCTATCCTAGTAGAACTCAAAGGAGAACCTTGGCGTTTTGTCCTAGGTTCAAAGCTAGTCTGTGCCAAAGATCAAGGCCATGTGGCATCTAATCAGAGAGGAGGTATAGTGTAGAGGGTAAGGGTGTGGACTTGGACTCAGAGGCTCTGGTTTTTTTCCTGGCTTTTAATGGCTATAAAGATTGGAGCATATGACTTGACTTTGCTGAGCTTCAGTTTCCTCATCTGTTAAGTGGGTATATAATAACAATGTTTCCAACTTTACTAGGTTCTATTAAAAGAGTTAATCTATGAAGAGCACTTAGCACTGTGCCTGGCAGACATGGGCTTTGCCAAAAGCTATGAGGTGATCTTAGTAGACAAATGAACGGCCAATGCACCTTAAATCCTGAAATGAACCATCTTGGGCCAAAAACTCAAAAGAATTAAAACCTAAACCAAACCAAAACAGAACAAAACCCTTTTATTTTATTTTATTTTATTTTATTTTATTTTATTTTATTTTATTTTTGAGACGGAGTCTCACTCTGCCACCCAGGCTGGAGTGCAGTGGCACGATCTTGGCTCACTGCAACCTCGGCCTCCCAGGTTCAAGCAATTCTCCTGCCTCAGCCTCACACGTAGCTAGGACTACAGGCATGTGACACCATGCCCGGCTAATTTTTTGAATTTTAAGTAGAGACGGGGTTTCATCGTGTTAGCCAGGATGGCCTCAATCTCCTGACCTCGTGATCTGCCCATCTTGGCCTCCCAAAGTGCTGGGATTACAGATGTGAGCCACCGTGCCCAGCATATTTTATTTTATTTTATTTTTTATTGTTATTATTATTTTGAGACAGTCTCACTCTGTAGCCCAGGCTGGAGTGCTCACTGCAACCTCTGCTTCCTGGGCTCAAGCGATTCTTATGCCTAGTCACCCGAGTAGCTAGGATTACAAGTGGGCGCCACCACACCAGTTAATTTGTTTATATTTTTAGTAGAGATGGGGCTTCGCCATGTAGGTCAGGCTGGTCTCAAACTCCTGGCCTCAAGTGATCTGCCCGCCTCGGCCTACCAAAGTGCTGGGATTACAGATGTAAGCCACCGTGCCCAGCCACAACCCTTTTATTTTGAGATAATTGTAGATCTGTGTGCAGTTGTAAGAAAGCATATGGAGAGATCCCCTAGGTCCCTATGTCTTTTGCCCATTTTCCCCCAATGGTGACATCTTCTATAACTATAGTATATTATCACAATCAGGAAATTGACATCGATACAATCCATCGACCTTATTTAGATTTCCCCAGTTTTATATTCGTTCGTGTGTGTGTGTGTGTGTGTGTGTGTGTATGTATGCCTAGTTCTGTACAATTTTATCATGGGTAGATTTGTTTGACTACCACCCACAGTTTCATCACAAGGATACCTTGTGTAACCCTTTTATAGCCACAGCCTTCTCCCTTCCTTCCTGCCTCCCTAACTCCTGGCAACTAATCTATTCTCCATCTCTATAATTTTGTCATTTCAAGAATGTTACATAAATAGAATTACACAGTATTTAGCCTTTCTTTTTTTTTTTTTAATTTTATAAGTAGAGGTGGGGTCTCACTTTGTTGCCCAGGCTCATTTTTGAACTCCTGGACTCCAGTGATCCTCCCACCTCAGCCTCTCAAAGTGCTGAAATTATAGGCTTGAGTCTATAAACCAAAAGGCCATGCTCAGCCTTTTTTTTTTTTTTTTTTTTTTTTTTGAGACAGGGTTTCACTCTGTCACCCAGGCTAAAGTGCAGTAGTGTGATCACGGTTCACTACAGCCTCGACCTCCCCAGGCTTAGGTGATCCTCTCATCTCAGCTTTCTAAGTAGCTGGCACTAGAGGTGCACACCGCTACTTTTTGAATTTTTTTGTAGAGACAGAGTTTTGCTGTGTTGCCCAGGCTGGTCTCAAACTCCTGGGCTCAAGTGATCTGCCCACCTTGGCCTCCCAAAGTGCTGGGATTACAGGCATGAGCCACCGGGCCCTGCCCTATGTAGCTCTTTGAGATTGACTTTTTTTTCACTCAACATAATTTCCTTGAGATCCAACAAAGTCGTTGCAGGTGTCAATAGTTCTTTCCTTTTTATTGTTGAGTGGTAGTCCATGATACCATGTACCACAGTTTGTTTTACATTTACCCATTGAAGGTCATTTGGTTGGTTTCCAATTTGGGACTATTACGATAAAGCTGCTATGGATAATCATGCATAGTTTTTTTTTTTTTTTTTAGATTGAGTCTCACTTTGTTGCCCAGGCTGGAGTGCAGTGGTGCAATCTCGGCTCATAGCAACCTCCGCCTCCCAGGTTCAAGTGATTTTCCTGCCTCAGCCTCCCAAGTAGCTGGGATTACAGGTGCCCACCACCGTGCCTGGCTCCTTTTTGTATTTTTAGTAGAGATGGGGTTTCACCATACTGACCAGGCTGGTCTCGAATTTCTGACCTCAGGTGATCCACCTGCCCTGGCCTCCCAAAGTGCTGGGATTACAGGTGTCACGTACAGATTTTTGCATGAACATTACGTTTTTCATTTCTCTGGAATAAATGCCCAAGAGTATAACTGCTGGGTATTGGTAAGCATATGTTTAAATTTTTAAGAAACTGTCATATTTTTTCCACACTGTTTTTGCCATTTTGCATTCCCACCAGCAATGTATGAGTGATCCAATTTCTCTGCATCCTCACCAGCATTTGGTGTTATCATTGTTTTTATTATTTTATTTTATTTTTGAGATAGGGTCTTGCTCTGTCACCCAGGCTGGAGTGCAGTGGCATGATCATAGCTCACTGCAGCCTCGACCTTTCGGACTCAAGTGACCTTCCTGCCTCAGCCTCTAGAGTAGCTGGGATCACAGGTATGCCCCACCATGTCCAGCTATTTTGTTGTTGTTGTTAAAGACAGGCGCTTGCCATGTTGTCCAGGCTGGTCTCAAACTTCTGGGTTCAAGTGGTCCTCCCACCTTGGACTCCCAAAATGCTGGGATTACAGGCGTGAACCACCTGGTCTGTTTTTTTATTTTAGCCATTCTGCCAGATGTGTAGTTATATCTCATTGTAGTTTTAATTTGCATTTCCCTAATTACTAATCTGAGCATCTTTTCATGTGTTCATTTTCCATCTGCATATTCTCTCAGTGAAATGTCTGTTCATGTCTTTTGCCCACTTTCTAATTGAATTGTTGGATCTTTACTGTTGGGTTTGTCATTATTTCAAAGATGGGGTCTAGTTTTATTGCTCAGGCTGAACTTGAACTCCTGGGCTCAAGCAACTCTCTCACTTCAGCCTCCTGAGTAGCTGGGACTATGGGTGTGCACCACAGCGCCTGGCTTACCATTGAATTTTCATAGTTCTTTGTCAGATATGTAGCCTACAAATATTTTCTCCCAGTCTGTAGCTTGTCTTTTTTTTTTTTTTTTTTTTTTTTTTGAGACAGGGTCTCCCTCTATCACCCAGGCTGGAGTGCAGTGGTACGATCTCAGCTCACTGTAAGCTCTGCCTCCCGGGTTCACGCCATTCTCCTGCCTCAACCTCCTGAGTAGTTGGGATTACAGGCACACACCACCACACCTGGCTAATTTTTCTATTTTTTTTTTTTTTAGTAGAGACGGGGTTTCACTATGCTGGCCAGGCTGGTCTCGAACTCCTGACCTCGTGATCTGCCCGCCTTGGCTTCCCAAAGTGCTGGGATCACCGGCGTGAGCCACTGCGCCTGGCCTGTAGCTTGTCTTTTCATTTTCTTCACAAGGTCTTTCACAAAGCATCAGTTTTAAATTTTGATGTGGTACAATTTATTTATGTTTCCTTTTATGGCTTGTGCTTTTGGTGTCAAGTCTGAAAACTTTTTGCCTAATCCTAGATCCCAAAGATTCTCTCCTATGTATTTTTCTTAAAAGGTTTATAGTTTTATGTTTTACATTTAAGTCTTTGATCCATTTTGAGTTAACTTTTGTATATCATCCAGGTTCTTTTTTTTTCCATGGATGTCCAATTGCTCTGGCATCATTTGTTTAAAATGTGGTTTTTCCTCTGTTGAATTGCTTTTGCACCTTTGTCAAAAATCAGTTGGGCATATTTACGTGAGCCTACTTCTGAGTCAAGAACTCAAAGGAATTTTGACTCAAATATTGAACTGAGGTGAATAAAACATAAGAAATCAATCCACAGAGAGACTGAATGAAGACTAACATGTGAAACATTTATCAAACTATCTAATGCTCTATGTAATAAAGTATGAAATTATAAGAAATTGACTGTGAGTACCCTGATCATTAAAACATAGGCTCAGGGTAGTGGTTCCAATCAGCAGGGTGCATTGGAATAGATACCGACTTTGGGGCCAGGAGACTTGCAAATGGACTGTGATTCCATCATTTATCACCTGAGCGACACTAGGCGGGTAGGTAAGTTAACGAACCTCATGGAGCCTCACCTTCTCCATCACTCACTGGAGATCACATTACTTGCTTGTAGGATTAATTTGTGGACCAGTGAAATGGGAGCCTACAAAACGGCAGACACTAAGCTTGGTCCACAGTAGCTACAGCAGGGGCAGATCTGAGAAATGGTTTGGAATTTTTATCTCAAATTCTCTATCAGTCCCCTCCCAATTACTAAAAGTGAATATCCACTGTAAGTAAAAAGTGCATGTGTGGCCAGGCGCGGTGGCTCATGCCTGTAATCCTAGCACTTTGGGAGGTGGAGGCAGGTGGATCACTCGATGTTAGGAGTTTGAGACCAGCCTGGCCAACATGGTGAAACCCCGTCTCTGCAAAAAATACAAAAATTAACTGGGTGTGGCAGCGGGTGGCTGTAATCCCAGCTACTCAGTAGGCTGAGGCAGAAGAATTGCTTGAACCCAGGAGGCAAAGGTTGCAGTGAGCCGAGATGGCACCACTGCACCCCAGCCTGGGCGACAGAGGGAGACAGTCTCAAAAAAAAAAAAAAAAAGTGCATGTGCTATACATATGTGTCCTGCAAAGGCAAATGCACAGTTTCCTAGTCCCTTTTTCCGACCAGACTACTGCTCTTAAACCCTTGTCTTGTCTTATGGAAATTGCAGAGAAGGCAGGGCATGGTGGCTCATGCCTGCGATCTCAGTACTTTGGGAGATTGATGCAGGAGGATCACTTGAGTCCAGGAATTTGAGAGCAGCCTGGGCAACATAGCAAGAACCTGTCTATAAAAACTGAAAAAAAAAATTACCCAGTTTTGGTGGTACACCTGTAGTCCCAGCTACTTGGGAGGCCAAGGTGGGAGGATCACTTGAACCCAGGAAGTTGAGGCTGCAGTGAGTCATGTTCATGCACTCCAGCCTGGATGATAGAGTGAGACACTGTCTCTTTAAAAAGGAAGGAAGAAAGAAACTGTAAAGATGCTACAAGTCTACACCATGGGTTGGGCATCTCTTCTGAGCATCAGAGTCATTGAGTGGCACCTTCCTCTTGGCCATTGAGTGATTCTGCAAATGAGATTTTCCTTTTCTTTCTCTGGACATCAGCTGTTCCCTAGAAAGGAGAAGAAATTTGGTGCCCACCCCCTAAGGTGGCTTAGAAGGACCAAAATGTACAAAATGCAGAATATCTGGTAGATTTCCTCACACTTTATGTGTATGAAACACTGTTGAGCATGGCTTGGCAATCTACAGCTTGGGCCAAAATGCTGCCCCAACTCTTCCCTCCATCCTGTTCTCATGACCTGACAGCCAAGAATGGTTTTTATATTTTGAGGCATTGTAGAGGTTATTATCAAAAAGATGAAAGGTAAAGTGTTGGCAAGGATGTGGAGAAAGGGAACCTTTGTACACCGTGGGTGTTACTGTAAATTAGTACAGCCCTTATGGAAAACAGTATGGAGGTTCCTCGAAAAACTAAAAATAGAGCTACCATATGATCCAGCAATCTCACTGCTGGGCACATATCCATAGGAATTGAAGTCAGTATGCTGAAGGGATGCCGGCATTCCCATGTTCATTGCAGCAGTACTCAACCATAGCCAAGATATGGAAAAAACTTATTAAGTGTCCATCAGTGGATGAATGTATTTTTTCAAATATGGTATATAGACACAATGGAATACTATTGAGCCTTAAAAACACATGAAAGTCTGTCATTTGTTGTTGCATGGAAGAACCTAGAGGATATTATATGAAGTGAAATAAGCCAGGCACAGCGACAAACACTTCTACGTGGAATCTTAAAGTCAAATGCATAGAAGTAGAGGGTAGAGTGGTAGTTCTAGAGGCTGGTGGGGATGGGGAGATGAGCAGGAACGGGGAGATGTTGGTAAAGGGGGTACAAAGTTATAGTTAGAGGAATAAGTTCTGGTGTCCTATTGCACAGCAAGCTGACCATAGTTAATAATAATGTATTTGTCTATTTTAAAATAGCTAGAAGAGAGGATTTTAAATTTTCTCACCACAAAGAAATGATACATATTTGTGCTAATTCCCCTGATTTGATCATTCTACAATGTGTGAAACAGCGCATTGTATCTGATAAGTATGCACAATTATCTGGTAATTAAAAATAAATTTGAAAAAAGATAAAAGAGTTCAAGGAAGGAAGAAAGGAAGGAAGAAAATGCCACAGGGATGTATGTGGCTTGTAAAACATTAAATATTTATTATCTGGTTCTTTTTTTTTGAGATGGAGTCTTAATCTGTCACCCAGGCTGGGGTGCAGTGGTGCGATTTCAGCTCACCGCAACCTTTGCCTCCTGGGTTCAAGCAATTCTCCTGCCTCAGCCTCCCAAGTAGCTGAGATTTACAGGCACCCACCACCATGCCCAGCTAATTTTTGTATTTTTAGTAGAGACAGGATTTTGCAATGTTGGCCAGGTTGGTCTCAAGCTCCTGACCTCAAGTGATCTACCCACCTTGGCCTATTATCTGGTTCTTTTTTTTCTTTTCTTTCTTTTTTTTTTTTTTTTTTGAGATGAAGCTTCGCTCGGTCACCCAGGCTGGAGTGCAGTGGCATGATCTTAGCTCACTGCAACCTCCACCTCTTGGGTTCGAGTGATTCTCGTGCCTCAGCCTCCCAAGCAGCTGAGATTATAGGTGTGCACCACCTTGTCCGGCTAATTTTTGTATTTTTAGTAGAAATGGGGTTTCACCATGTTGGCCAGGCTGGTCTCGAACTCCTGACCTCAGGTGATCTGCCTGCCTCGGCCTCCCAAAGTGCTGGGATTACAGGCATGAGCCACCATGCCCAGCCTATCTGGTTCTTTACAGAGAATGTTTGCTGTCACCTGTTGTAGAGGATAAAAATGAAGCTCAAAAAGGGGAGAATATTATTGACTTGAGGTCACCCAACAAGGAAATCATCCATCCAAAATAAACAGATTGGGTTCCCTTTATATATAAGGATATAAATACTTACAACATCATAGAACAGTTAGTGCAGTGTTTTCCAAAGTGAGTTCCATGAACCCCAGATCCCAGAATTGCCCAGTAATGTGTTCTCAGCTCAAATGAGTTCTGGAAACTCTGTAAACTCCATAAGCTCTTCTTAGGTAATTATTATGTGCATCAGCGTATCAAGACTCTGAGTTCTGCTGCAAAGAATAAAATGGTTTGGTTACCTTGTTGAACTCAGCATGTCCCTAATTATTTTTCAGCTGGGAATCTTTTTTTGTGGTTTATTTTGATGATAGCTATGTAATACCTTTCCTCAGAAATATTCGAGAAATTCTGAAGACATAGGCCAATCACTTGGGTTTGAAAGCCAGTCCAGCCACCTCTTTGCACAGGACCCTGTGTAAGTTGCCCAGTCTCTCTGAGCCTCGTTGGTGGGAAGTGGAGACTCATTTCCAGAGACATTTCTGATCCCCTGGTTCCTGCCTTTAGAGCTACATTTCCCCATAGGGGTGTTCACTGGCAACCTTCCACACCACTGGGCTCAGGGTAGAGAATGAGCTTTATTTTTTCTCTCTGGTTGTACATAATTCTGTAATTTACTGGAAAGACTGAGGCCTCCACATCACACTGGGGGCCCTTTTATGCAGTATATGCCCTGATAAGGGAGGACACAGTGGGTCAGATTCTAGAAGACCTGACCTTAAAAAGTCACGAACGTGGGAACCAGGGAGACAGATGGAATATGTACAATAAAAGGATTTGTAAGGCCTGGCATGGTGGCTCACGCCTGTAATCCCAGCACTTTGGGAGGTTGATGCAGGCGGATCACTTGAGGTCAGGAGTTTGAGACCAGCCTGGCTAACATGGTGAAACCCCATCTCTACTGAAAATACAAACATTAGCCAATGTGCTGGCTTGTGCCTGTAATCCCAGATACTTGGGAGGCTGAGGCACGAGAATTGCTTGAACCCGGGAAGCAGAGGTTGCAGTGAGCTGAGATCATGCCATTGCACTCCAGCCTGGGTGACAGAGCAAGACTCGATCTCAAAAAAAAAAAAAAAAAGAAAAGAAAAGAAAAGAAAAGAAAAAAGAAAACAAAAAGAAAAGAGAAGGATTTTTCAACATTCAGAGACTTGTTGGGACAGGGTTGATTATTTCCTAGAGGTGCTGAAAAAGGAATTTGTACTATTAAAAGAATGTAACCATTATGGAATCCAGCCTGCACTCTGTGATTAACAACACAGCATTAGATCATAGAATTTCAGCAAAGATTCTCTTCTTAAAATGGTGAGCCTGCCTCACAGAAAGAATAAACCCATACCTGTTGGAGGAAGAGGCCAGCTCTCTTTTGCCTCTGTGTATTTGCAGGTTCTGAGTCAACTTTTTCTTTGATTTTTGCCCACTTAGCTCCTCCCCTTCCTTCAAGTCTGTGTATCAATGTTACCTGGACCTTCACAAGTCTGTAGGTTCCGCTGCACAACTGCTGCCATAAATCCTGTATCTTCTCCATTACAGCACTTACCTGGGCTTCTGTTGACTTTGTCTTACCAACTAGACTATAAGTCTCAGGAAGCCAGGGACTGGTTTTTGTCTTGTTCATGGTTGCATGGGCAGAGCTCGTCCTGGTGCTCAACAAACATTTACAACAAAAAGATTAACTAGGCCAGGCACGGTGGCTCAGGCCTGTAATCCCAGCACTTTGGGAGGCTGAGGCGGGCAGATTGCCTGGGCTCAGGAGTTCAAGACTGGCCTGGACAACACGGTGAAAACCCGTCTCTACTAAAATACAAAAAATTAGCCAGGCGTGGCAGCATGTGCCTGAAGTCCTAGCTCCCTGGGAGGCTAAGGCAGAAGTATTGCTTGAACCCGGGGGGCGAAGCTTGCAGTGAGCTGAGATCACATCACTGCATTCCAGCTTGGGCGACAGAGTGAGACTCCGTCTCCAAAAAATAAAAAATAAATAAAATAAAATAAAATAAGATTGCCTAAGAGAGCATTTGCATCTCTTTGGACTCCTTGGTTCTCAGACACATCGGGGAAACTGAGGCAGCTTGGCTGACTCTGTAGAGATGTGGCAGGGCTGGGAATGTAAGATCCTCTGACACCAGGTGTGAGACTCTTTTTCATAGCCCTCAATCACTTCTTAAATTCCTCCCCCAGCAGAGCTTCTGTGACCTTATTCTATTTTTTCTTGTCATCTTTGCAGAGGTTAAGACTGTTTCAGAGAATTACTTTATAACAAATGGGATCCAGAGTAGAAGAAAATTTATCTAACTCTCAGGGGCAGGAGAAATGTGAGCCTTTGGACCTTGAATTTAAATGAGCCAGCAAATCCCTGCTAATTCTCTTCCCTTGCTGGGTCCCGTCTGCTTCACATTCAGCAGAGGAGAAAGCCAGCCTGTGTCACCCATGATTTATGCCCTGCTGTTTGCTCTCTTTCTCTAGAACATTAAACACCCTGAGCAGAGGAGGAAGAGGTACTCTCAGGAGGCCTGGTTGCCAGACGGATGTCTGGGGGTGGGGAGTTCTCTGCTCTGTTGGGAAAAGGGAGGAGGTTGAGTTAAAAAAAAAAAAAAAAAAAAAAGGCCCATGGGGCTTCCACATAAAAGGAACAAGGGAGTCTCTGTGTGCCTTGACCTCTGCAAAAACAATTGGCCTCTGAGCCAAGTGAGACCTGGGTGCTTGATTTACTCGTTTACTAAGTATCTTTGGGCAAGACTTTCCTCTTTCCGGGCCTCAGTTTCCCTGGCTGTCAAAGAAGGGTCTGGATGGTTTGAGCTCCCTACAGCTTCATGGATGTGGAGCTAGTTGGCACAGCGACCTTGCACAGAGAGAGACTGTAGCGCAGTGGTTAACCATAGGGACTCCAGTCTGCCTCCAGACTGGAGTCTGGGTGGGTTCTGCCTCCAGTTCCACCTCCTACTTCCCACTATGTGGCCCTGGGAAAGTTCCTCACCTCTCAGTTTCATCTGTATGGTGAGGTTAATAGCCAGGAGCTTCTTCATTGGGTAGCAGGGAACTAAAGCCAGGCTCTTGCAGTGGCGCTGGCACTGACCTAGTACTTTATAATAGAGTTAGCTGTTATTGGGACTGTTCCTGAGATGGTCCCCTATTATGACCTTGGTGTCCCTCAACCCCAGTTCTCTGCCTGCAGCTTGCTCGGTGTAGGGCAGGGTGTCTTAGTGAGCAATTGGAAGTTCTGGGCAGAAGGGAGGAGGAGCTATTTTCAGTGGGTTCTTGTTCTATTTGTAGCTGGTAAGTTGGCCCAGGCTGCAGGGAAGCTTTGGGCACAGCACATTGGGCACTGAGAGAGGTGTGTTGTCTTACACTGGAGAGGGGAGGGAAAGGAGACAGAGGAGACACAGAGGTCAAATGGAGAGGAGAAGGAGGGAAGCCACCCCCCACTCACCCTGCAATACCTTTCTAACCCGTTCTTTCCAATTTCATCTTTTCTATCTTACCTGGGGAAATTTAGAGGGGGCTCTGACCTTTTAAAGGTAGATTTAGTTTGTAACGCAAAGTGATCCATCAACCCGGTTACCACAGTGTTCCGAAACCTATGGCATTGATTTTTTCCAGCTGAAGTGGGACTTGTATCCGCAGCAGAATTTTGGGGTATTTGTTAAGGTAGGTAGTGCCTAAACCACCAAATACTTGTCATTTTTCAAAATGAAGAGGAAGCTCTCTCATTTCCCCACTGGATACTGGGGCAGAACCTGCTGACTTCCTCTCCCAGAATAGCCAAGCGAGTTGCTTACCCTCTCTGGCCCTCAGTTCTTCATTCATGAAATGAGGCAGGGGTGCCAGGGAGACACGTTTGGAGCTCTTGAGTTGTTTCCAGTTGCAATTCTGTGGCTCCCTGATGCAATAATCAAACCAGGCGAGGCTGATCCTTTAATCAAAGGATGGTTGGTAGAACCAGGAGGCTCCAAGAAGAGGATGACATTCTACCCTGTCATTATCTGGATGATAAAACTGAGGTCCTGAAGGTGTGGTCAGATCAGACAGTGAGTCAGTGGCTCAGCTGGGTCAGTAACCTAAGCCTCTTACCTCCCATTGCAGCAAAGCCTCCCTGACACTGGACAGCAGGGTGCCTCTTCCTGGGGGAATGATGGCACCCACACCTACTGAGTCCTATTGTACTATTGTACTTGTGTTAACTGATTTAACTCCCACATTAATCCATTTTCCAGATGAAGATCACCCATATAGAAATAAATGGTGACATCAAAAGCTCAATCAAACACTATTTGAGTATTTCCCAATGTCCAGTTATTTGGGTATCATTCTTGTGAATTTTTGACATAATGTGCTTAGCACATTTATACTAATATTTACTTCCTACTTTTATTTCTCTCTCGTACTTTTTTATTTTTTGGAGAGAAAGTCTCACTCTGTAACCCAGGTTGGAGTGCTGTGGCATACTCATAGCTCACTGCAACCTTGACCTCCTGGGCCCAAGTGATCCTCTCACTCAGCCTCCCAAGTAGCTGGGACTACAGGCATATGCCACCACTTCAGGTAACTTTTGTATTTTTTTGTAGAGATAGGAGCTCACCATGTTGTCCAGGTTGGTCTCAAACTCCTGGTCTCAAGGAATCCTCTTGCCTCACCCTCCCAAGTAGCTAGGACTACAGGCATGCCACAGTGTCAGTCTTCGTCTCTTTGATAATAGCCATTTTTACAAGTGTTATGTGATATCTCATTGTGGTTTTAATTTGCATTTCCCTGATGATTAGTAACCTTCAACAGTTTTTCATACGCCTGTTGGCTATTTGTATGCCTTCTTTTGAGAAATGCCTATTCAGATCTTTTGCCCATTTTTTTAAGTAGGATTATTTATTTGCTTACTATTGAGTTCTTTATACATTTTGTATATTGACCCCTAGTCAGATGTATGGTTTGCTACATATTCTCCCATTCAATAGGTTATCTCATTACTCTGTTGTTTTCTTTGCTGGGCAGAAGCTTTTTAGTTTGATGTAGTCCCATTTGTCTATTTTTGCTTTTGTTGCCTGTGCTTTTGGAGTCATATGCAAAAAATCATTTCTCAGACCAATGTTATGAAGCTTTTATGTTTTCTTCTAGTAGTTTTAATTTCAGGTCATATATTTAAGTCTTTAATCCATTTTGAGTTGATTTTTGTATATGGTGTGAGATGAAGGTCTAATTTCATTCTTCTGCATGTGAATATAGTTTTTCCGAGCACCATTTATTGAAGAGACTGTCTTTTCTCCATTGTGTAGTTGTCATCTTTGTTGAAAATCAATTGACTGTAAATATCTGGATTTACTTGGGGCCTCTCTGTTCTGTTCCATTGGTCTGTATGTCTGTTTTTATGCCAGCACCATGATATTTTGATTACTATAGCTTTGTTATTTTGAAATCAGGTAGTGTGATACCTCTGGCTTTGTTCTTTTTGTTCAAGACAGATTTGCCTATTCAGTCTTTTGTGGTTCATATGAATTTTAGAATTTTTAAAAAATTTCTGTGAAAACTGTCATTGGAATTTTGATAGGCTAGTATTGAATCTGTAGATTGTTTTGGATAGTATAGATATTTTAACAATATCAATTCTCTCAATCCATAAACAAGGGATATCTTTCTGTTAATTTGCCTTCTTCGGTTTCTTTCATCAGTGTTTTATAGTTTTTAGTGTACAGATCTTTTACTGCCTTGGTTAAATTTATTCCTAATTTTTTTTTTGTTTGTTTTTGTTTGTTAGCTATTGCAAATGGGATTGTTTTCTTGATTCCTTTTTTGGATAATTAGTTGTTATGTTGTTAGTATACAGAAATGCTACTAATCTTTGTGTGCTGATTTTCCATCCTGAAACTTAACTGAATTCATTTATTAGTTCTAATGGTTTTCTGGTGGAGTCTTTAGGGGTTTCCATACATATGATCATGTTGTCCATAAACAGAGACTATTTAATGTCTTCCCTTCTGATTTAGATGCCTTTTATTTCTTTCTCTTGCCTAATTGCTCTGGCTAGGATTTCCTGTACTATATTGAATAGAAGTGGTGAGCTGGGCGCGGTGGCTCATGCCTGTAATCCCAGCACTTTCGGAGGCTGAGGCGGGCGGATCACCTGAGGTCAGGAGTTCAAGACCAGCCTCAACATGGAGAAACTCTGTCTCTACTAAAAACACAAAATTAGCTGGGCATGGTGGTGCATGCCTGTAATCCCACCTACTTGGGAGGCTGAGGCAGGAGAATTGCTTGAATCTGGGAGGTGGAGGTTGCAGTGAGCTGAGATCGTGCCATTGCACTCTAGCCTAGGCAACAAGAGCAAAACTCCGTCTCAAAAAAAAAAAAAAAAAATAGAAGTGGTGAGAGTGGGGGTCCTTATCTTATTCCTGATCTTAGAGGAAAAGTTTTCAGCTTTGTACCTTTGAGTATGATATTAGCTATGGGTTTGTTATATATGGCCTTTATTATGTTGGGATACATTTCTCCTACACCTAATTTGTTGGGAGTTTTATCATGAAAGGATACTGAATTTTGTCAAGTGCCCTTTCTGTATCTATTGAGGTGATGGGATGGTTTTGTCCTTCACTCTGTTAATGTGGTGTATTACATTTATAGATTTGTATACGTTGAACCATCCTTGCATCCCGGGGATAAATCCCACTTGATCATGGTGAATGATCTTGTTAATGTGCTGTTGAATTTGGTTTGCTAATAGTTAAAAAATGACGCTATTTTAAAAATATCATTGTAAGTCTATGACATGTTAACGTAAATGACATATTTTTATGGAAAAAATCTATATTTTCTCAAACAAAAAATTTCATGAGAAGAATGGCATTGTTTTTAACATGTCTGCAATTTTCATTAAAGTCTGACAAAGGAAGAATTCTGCATTCTCATATCTGCTTCTGCATTTAGTCTGGGGCAATTTGATTTTGTTGAAGTACATGAAGAAAATGCAGACTTATATATTTCAGTTCATTGTCGATATTCTTTCTTGATACTCACCAAAAGTTGGCAGGTAATAGTTTCTTAAAGTTTACTTGCATAAATTCATATCCACTTTAGGAGGCCGAGACAGGCAGATCATGAGGTCAGGAGATCGAGACCATCCTGGATAACATGGTGAAACCCCGTCTCTACTAAAAATACAAAAAATTAGCTGGACGTGGTGGCAGGCGCCTGTAGTCCCAGCTACTCGAGAGGCTGAGGCAGCAGAATGGCGTGAACCCGGGAGGCGGAGCTTGCAGTGAGCCGAGATTGTGCCATTGCACTCCAGCCTGGGCAACAGAGTGAGACTCTGTCTCAAAAAAAAAAAAAATTAAAAAAATTAAAAAAAAATTCATATCGATGAATTTTTCATACACTAAAATCCATTGGTCTACCTTATCCTTTATTTATTTATTTATTTTTTTGAGACAGAGTCTCAGTCTCTCACCCAGGTTGGAGTGCAGTGGCACGATCTTGGCTCACTGCAACCTCTGCCTCCTGAGTTCAAGTGATTCTCCTGCCCCAGCCTCCTGAGTAGCTGGGATTACAGGTGTGCACTGCCATGCCCAATAATATCATGCATTGGTCATATGGAAAATATTGGTTCACTATGTAGCTCTTTCAAATGTTGGCACATTTCATTATATGATATAAAATATTCATTTTGCTAATATCACCAACTGTGTCAGCAGATGTATTGGGAAGGTATATTGGGAGGCTGTCAAGCTCATGGTGGGACATTTAAGTTTTCCAGAATTATAAGTAAGCTTGAATTTTATCATTGACAACAAATACTATTAGCTGTCTTACTAGATGTGACAAACCTACTTCATATATTTTTGAGAAAATATCTGCCAAACCCCGAAATCTGGGTAACTGTAGTTTACATGTTAACCATTCTTTCAAGTAAAAATGGTATTTCCTTAAAAAAGAGGCTAGTTCATGTTGCAACTCAAACAACTGCAAAAGTGTTTTTCTTTGAGACCACTGTCCTACTTCTGTACATAGTAAACATGCTTTATGTGTGTGGGAAACAAGTGCTTAATAGGTAGAGGGTTTTATTTTAGAGTGATGAAAATGTTTTGGAATGGGACAGAAGTAGTGGTTGCATAACATTGTGAATGCACAAAATGTCACTGAATTGTCCACTTGAAATGATTAATTTCATGTTATGTGAATTTCACCTCAATTTAAAAAGTGAAAAAAGTGCTTTATGTGTAATTCCCAATCCATCACACAGAATAGTAAAAAGACTTGTATTCAAACATATAGAGATAATAAAACACATTTTTTTTTACTGCTTCATCAGTGATTTTCTTAAGTGAAACTGTCATTTTGTTTACTACTAGTGTATGTTGGTGAAGAGTACAATGGCTATTAGTACATATCATATCACTGCCTTGATTTGTGATAAAGTGTCACCAATTTTACTACCACTGCTTTTGCACTATTAGTGCAAATGTCAACACCGTAAAAAGGCAAATAATTTCTTGGCATTATTATTAAAATAGTTTTAATTTTATTTATTTATTTATTTAGAGATGGAGTCTCACTCTGTCGCCCAGGCTGGAGTGTAGTAGTGCAATTTCGGCTCACTGCAACCTCCGCCTCCCAGATTCAAGCGATTCTCCTGCCTCAGCCTCATGAGTAGCTGGGATTACATGCACCCGCCACCATGCCCAGCTAATTTTTGTATTTTTAGTAGAGATGGGGCTTCACTATATTGGCTAGGCTGGTCTCAAACTCCTGACCTCAAGTGATCCGCCTGCCTCGGCCTCCCAAAGTGCTGGGATTACAGGCGTGAGCCACCACTCCTGGTCTATGAAAATAGTTTTGACCCAACTAGAACCCTGAAAAAGTCTCAGGACCCTCCAGGGACCTGTGGACTATGCTTTGAGAATCACTGCTCTAGGCTCAATCAGAGTTGAAATTACCCTGTCCTACAGTAGGGTTGCAGTATGGTGTTTGGAAAATCCCAGGAGACATTGAATCACAGCAACATGATTCAACTCTAATTTCTGTCTGACCCGTGGCAAATTGTTCCTCAAAGTCTGAAAACCACAGTTACTTCTGTCTGCTTCGCTGGATTGGGAGATGAAGGAGACGCTGAAGAGATTATGGGCTAATTCGTGCAAAGTGCTCACTGAAATCAGTGACATTTAGAGTTAAGCAGTATTACCCAGTGTTGGGAAGTCTGCATTTTGGGAGGCTGAGGGACCCCTGACTTCCAGGGGCCCTGTATGACTTCAGGAAGCCTCCAACCCCCAATCAGCCTTTTAATCTGTCTTAGGCTATTTCAGAGTCCCGGTGAAGCTGGAAGAATATTTTCAGCTTTGAAGATAGGAGGAGGAGCAAGGCTGAAAGGACAGCAGGAGGAGGACAAGGTCAGGCGGGTAGAGGACTTTACATGAGAAATAGGGCAGCAAGATAAAGCCAGGGTTGGTTCCCCTCTTTCCTTGACCCAGTGCACAAAGCTGGGGCTCTGTCTTCAGCCAAAGCACACAAGGAACCTGTCCACTGATTTGGCTTTAAATAGAATATAAAATGTTCTCAAACCCATTACCTCAAAGAACCCTAACATGTTTCTTTTTCCTTTTCTTTTTTTTTATTTTTTTGAGATGGAGTCTCGCTCTGTCACCAGGCTGGAGTGCAGTGGCATGATCTCGGCTCACTGTAACCTCTGCCTCCTGGGTTCAAGCGATTCTCCTGACTCAGCCTCCTGAGTAGCTGGGACTACAGGTGTGTGCCACCACACCCGGCTAATTTTTTTATTTTTAGTAGAGATGGGGTTTCACCATATTGGCCAGGATGGTCTCGATCTCCTGACCTCTGATCCACCTGCCTCGGCCTCCCAAGGTGCTGGGATTACAGGCATGAGCCACGGAGACCGGCCAACATGCTTCTATGAGGTAAGTAGGTTAATGATTACCACCCTACAGGGCCATGAGGAAACCGACGCATAGAAAAGGGAAATGAGAAGCAGGTATGTGGAGGCGCCAAGAATCAAATTTAAGTCTTTAGACACAGACCAGCTTTCTTTCTATTGTGTCTCCTTAGGCCCTTCTTCTTGAGGTGAGTTTTCAAGGCCATGCTGCAGTTTTCTCTTTCTTATTTATAAATAATTTACTAAAGTCTGCCTTAAAGGTAAGCAGGTGGGCAGCAGTGGGGATGGGGTGTAGTAATGAAGTTGACAAGCATGCACTTGGAGTTAAATCATCTGGTTTCAAATCCTGACCTTTACACTTCCTTATGTGTCAAATGGAGGACAGTAACAATACCTTCCTATAGTGTTGTTGTAAAGATTACATTATCTTTAAATTTTATTTTATTTATTTTTTGAGACAGGGTCTTGCTCTGTTGCCCAGGCTGGAGTGCAGAGACGCCACCTTGGCTTACTGCAACCTCTGCCTCCCGGGTTCAAGGAATTTTCCTGAGTAAGCAATTTTCTTCCCTAGTGCTGGGATTACAGGCACCTGCCACCATGCCCGGCTAATTTTTGTATTTTTAGTAGAGATGGGGTTTCACCATGTTGGCCATCCTGGTCTCGAACTCCTGACCTCAGGTGATCTGCCCGCCTCAGTCTCCCAAAGTGCCGGGATTACAGGTGTGAGCCACCATGCCTGGCCTAAGATTACATTAGATACATGTAAAGTGTTCACATAGCGCCCGCCACAATTGAAAGGTTCAATCCAGTCAGCTGCAGTGGTGAATACCTCTGGACCCAGTAGGGAAGCCGAGGCAGGAGAGTTGCTGGAGCCCAGGAGTTGGAGGCTGTAGTGTGCTAATACCTGGTCTGCGAATAGCCACTCACTCCAATTCATGTTAGCTATTATGAAAAGGAGAAGGTGCAAATACTGTGATTTCATGGGCATAGAGAAATTCCTCCCATGTCCCAAATACTGGTTGAAAATTCAATTGAAGATTACTTAGCCCAGATTAAAAGGCAAACACGATGACACTTGACACTCTGTCTAAAAAGAGGCCAAAATTGTATGCCATCTCCCTCTCCCACTGTGAATTCCTGGGGAGCTGTGGGATTGGCTGAGTGGATGCTGACTGCCTATTGGCAGAACTCTTTGCCCTGTGCCATCTCACTGGGAGCTAGGTAGCCTATGGGTGGGCTGTCCTGGAGTCAGGTGCTAGCTTCAGTCCAATCAGAGGCCACAAACCTGTGGCAGTTCACCCTATGGCCTTTCCCTGAGCAGATGACTAGTTAGGGGAATTTCCCTGCAGGAGGTGCTTGGCGGCTGATGAGAACCTTAGCTTATTAAACAATGGGAAAAACAGGTTGGAAAGTCCTTTTTTTTTTCCCCCCCTTAATTTTTTTTTTTTTTTTTTTTTTGAGACGGAGTCTCGCTCTGCCGCCCAGGCTGGAGTGCAGTGGCCGGATCTCAGCTCACTGCAAGCTCCGCCTCCTAGGTTCACGCCATTCTCCTGCCTCAGCCTCCCAAGTAGCTGGGACTACAGGCGCCCACCACTGCGCCCGGCTAGTTTTTTGTATTTTTTAGTAGAGACGGGGTTTCACCGTGTTAGCCAGGATGGTCTCGATCTTCTGACCTCGTGATCCGCCCGTCTCGGCCTCCCAAAGTGCTGGGATTACAGGCTTGACCCACCGCGCCCGGCCTTCCCCCTTAATTTTTAAAGTTTAAGGCTGGGCGCTGTGTCTCTCCCCTGTAATCCCAGCACTGTGGGAGGCGGAGGCAGATGGATCGTTTGAACTCAGAGGTTTGAGACCAGCCTGGGGAACATAGTGAGACACCGCCCTCACCCAACCCCCCCACCCCGCCCCCCGTCTCTAAGAAAAATACAAAAATTTGCCAGGTGTGGTGGAGCACACCTGTAGTCCCAGCTTCTCAAGGGGCTGAGGTGGGAGGATGGCTCGAGCCCCAGGAGGTAGAGGTTACAGTGAACAGAGATGGAGCCACTACACTCCAGCCTGGGCAACAGAGTGAGACCTTGTCTGAAAATAAAATAAAATATAAAAATAAAAATAGGCCGGGCGCTGTAGTTCATGCCTGTAATCCCAGCACTTTGGGAGGCCGAGATGGGAGGATCACCTGAGGTCGGGAGTTCGAGACCAGCCTGACCAACATGGAGAAACCCCGTCCCTACTAAAAATACAAAAAATTAGCCGGGTGTGGTGGCACATGCCTGTAATCCTAGCTACTCGGGAGGCTGAGGCAGGAGAGTCGGTTGAACCCAGGAGGCAGAGGTTGCAGTGAGCCGAGTTCCCGCCATTATACTCCAGCCTGGGCAACAAGAGTGAAACTCTGTCTCAAAAATAAAATAAAATAAAAAACTTTAAGTCATTCATCAATTTTATGTATTTACTGTTTCTTCTCCCATTCCATAAAGCCTACTGTCATATAACAGTAAGGGAAAATCAGGAGAGCCACATATAAATAAAGGTGCAAAGTTAAGGCAGAAGTGGACCGGAAGGGCTAAGAAGAGGTCATTGCTGAGCTTCACATTTAGCCCTGGGCTTTCTGGAAGCCAGAGTGAAAAGAGAGACACAATCAGCTGCATAACAGTTATCGAAAAGCAGGAAGCATACCGGTTTTTCTGGTAGTAAAGCAAGGGCTTTCCAAGCTTTTAATTCTAAAGTAATTTATTTCGTTCATTCTTTTTTCTTGTTCTGACACCCAGGTTGGAGTGCAGTGGCACAATCAGGGCTCGCCGCAACCTCTGCCTCCCAGGCTCAAGCCATTCTCCCCCTCAGCCTCTCAAATAGCTGGGACTACAGGCGCGCACCACCACACCTCGCCAGTTTTTTGGTATTTTTTTGTAGAGATGGGATTTTGCCACGTTGCCTAGACTGGTCTCAAACTCCTGAGCTCAAGCAATCCACCTACCTTGGCCTCCTGAAGTGCTGGGATTTCAGGCATGAGCCACTGTGTCTGGCCTAAAGTAATTTCTTCCTTGAGATTTTATTTCAGGCTACTGTGTCATGCACTGGGCAGTACAGCCGGGTGGGTGAGAGCATAGTGGTTTTTCTTTTTTTTTTTGTCTGCTGGGTTTGAATTTTGTTTCAATACGTGCAACTTATTCTGTGCTTCACTTTCTTCATCTGTAACATGGAGATAACGGCATCTACCTATTAAAGTTGTGAAGATTCCATTAGATGAGTTGTATGAATAAATGTTAGCTGTTAGTTTTGTTTTTTGAGACAGAGTCTTGCTCTGTTGCCCAGGCTGGAGTGCAGTGGCACAATCTGGACTCACCGCAACCTCCGCCTCCTGGGTTCAAGTTATTCTCCTGCCTCAGCCTCCCAAGTAGCTGGGATTACAGGCGCCTGCCACCATGCCCGGCTAACTTTTGTATTTTTAGTAGATCCAGGGTTTTACCATGTTGCCCAGGCTGGTATCGAACACCTGAGCTCAGGTGATCCACCCACCTCGGCCTCCCAAAGTGCTGGGATTACAGGCGTGAGCCCCCGCACCCAGTCAGCTGTTAGTTAATCAAGAAATTGGACTGCCTACTACTTACACTGCACAGTTCTAGGTGCTAGGGAAACAGTGACGAACACGACAAGATCCTTGTCTTCAAGTAGCTTTTACATTCTAGTGGAGTAAAAAGACAATGAACATTGAAAATAGATTTCAGAAAGTGCTGTGGAAAAAGTTTACAACAGACGCAGGAATAGATTTCATTTGACTAGTCTTCCCAGACAGTTTACAGAAAAGTCAAGGGTAGAATGTTAAAAGGCAACTCAGAGGAGGTGAATCTGTTAGGGCCTACGGTATGCAATCCTGGTTTGTGGAATTCTGCAGGCTAGTGTGGGTAGGTTACAATTTTTTTGGGGGGGTTGTTTTTTATTTTGTTTGAAAACTTACTTCTTCCCGCTGAGCTTTTGATTAGGAGCTGAAGTTGAATCAGTTTGAAATTGTATTCTGGACAGGGTGCGGTGGTTCATGCCTGTAATCCCAGCGCTTTGGGAGGCTGAGGTAGGTGGATTGCTTGAGCCCAGGAGTTTGAGACCAGTCTGGACAAAATGGTAGAAACCTCGTCTCTACAAAAAATACAAAAATTAGCCGGGCATGATGTCAGTCTGTAGTCCCAGCTACTCAGGAGGCTGAGGTGGGAGGATCGCTTGAGCCCGGGAGACAGAGGTTGCAGTAAGCAGAGATGCCACTGGGAGACAGAGCCAGACTCTGTCTCAAAAAAAAAAAAAAAAAAAAAAAGAAATTGTATTCTGAATACAACTTCTAAAACACTATATTTACTTGCATTATATTAAACTGATTTTATCCTGCCCACAATTGCAGGTGGAAGATACCACTATTGTTCTATTTTTCTGGTAAGTAGAGTGAGCCATGTCTTGCCCAGGGTTACAGAGCTTGGAAAAGACGCCTCCTAAAAATCTGTAGGACCACCTTTGGTTTTCTTCCAGATTTTTTTTGTCATCTCTTTTTCTCCACCCATTTCCCATCTGTCGAGCCATTCTTCCTCCGCTGGGCTTTTTCGCGAGCCTCTCCCCAGCCGCGGGTATTAGTCTGGGCTGCAGCCTCGCCCATCTCCTGGGGCGTGACCACCTGTCCAGGCCCCGCCCCCGTCCAACCGGCGGAGATCCGCCCCCTTTCCCGGACACCGGGCTCAGCGCCCGAGCGTGCGCGCGCGTCCCCGGTCGTCGCCCGGCTCGGCGTCGGGAGCGCGCTCTGTGTGGCCGCTGCCGCCATGTTGTTGTGGTTGTGAGAAGGCGGCGGCGGCGGCGGAGTAGTAGCAGCAGGACTAGACGTCCCAGCGGCTCAGGCGCTACCCCGCGCCGGCCCTGGCAGGCAGCCTGGTGGGGTGGCGGAGGAGGAGACTGTGCCGTGGCGGGCCTCGCCATGTCCTGCTGCCCGGTAAGAACCCCATCCCCGTCCTCCGTCTCCTCGGGGGGTGAGGAAGAGCTGGAGGAGGGGCCGGCCTCGGCCCCGGCCCCGGCCAGGCGGCTGTCACCCTCTGAGGAGGCAGCGCCCTGGGAGGGCTGGGGACTGCGTGCGGGGCCCGGGGAGGGGCGTCCCCAGCGGCCGTCGCCGCCAGGGGGAGGCGCTGGGTGTGGGAGTGGGAATGGGAGCTCAGCGGCCGAGCTCGGCCCGGACCCTAGGTGCGGGGGAGGCGGGGTCCTGGGCTCGGGCTGCCTTCCCAGACCTGGCGGGGATGGGCCCGTGCGGCTCTGGGTGTGGGACGTAGCCTCGGAGCGCCCGGGGTTATTCCCACGGACTCCTGGGAGATGGATGTGCGCCCTTCGCCCCCTGCCGGGTCTGTGGCGGTCCATCGTTGCCGGATACTGGAGGTCGGGGGCCATGGGAGCCCCGGGGCGAACTGTACGGGCCTGGGCCTTGTGGAAGGGAGTGACCGCCTGATCATGCAACAGGGCATCCTCCTGACCTGGTAGTACTTAGGTGGGAAGGATGGTTGGGGGCGGTTGGCCTAACTCAGGGAACACTGGTCAGACTGCTCCGCAAATGATTACAGTGTTATTTCTCCGGTAGAAATTTTGCTTTATGGATGGCATTTCCGGACCCGTAAGATGATATTGTCGGTTGTATTTTGGGCTGGAAAACTTAGGTCAAAATTATGGGGTAGATTTTATGGCCACATTAATAGACTCCCCTGGAGTTTGATAATCTCACTTGTGAGTTTTGGACATGGATTACTATTACATATTGATGTTCAAATGTCCTTTCCAGACCCAGGCCTAAATTCTTACTGTTATAGTATCTTGACATCCACTTTGTTTTCTGACATCTACTTTTCCACAACCTAGACAAACAAAACAAAACCCCAAAACCATGTACTTTTCTAGTTGAGGTTCAGCTTTCTCATATGTGAATGGTAATGCCATGAGAGGCCTGGGTTGAATTACAGGAGATGATTTTTTTTTTTTTTTAAATGTCAAATGTTTGTGATTTGTCCATGGAGAGGTGGTGGAGACCTTCCCCTTTCAGATTCAGGGCTGTTCAGTAGGACAGGAGACATTGATGGCATGCAGAAAGTCTTCCCTTTATAGGGCCCATGACTTGGGTAGGCTAGAAGAGTTTACAGAATGACACCTTTTTTCATTTCTTTCTTTCTTTTTTTTTTTTTTTTTAAGACGGAATCTTGGCTCTCCCGCCCAGGCCGGAGTGCAGTAGTGCGATCTCTGCTCACTGCAACCTCCGCCTCCCGGGTTCTAGCAATCCTCCCACCTCAGCCTCCCAAGTAGCTGGGATTACAAGTTTGTGCCACCACGGCTGGTTAATTTTTGTATTTTTGGTAGAGATGGGGATTTCACCATGTTGGCCAGCCTGGTCTGGAACTCCTGACCTCAAGTGATTCGCTTGCCTTGGCCTTCCAAAGTGTTGGAATTAAAGGTGTGAGCCACTGCCCCGAGCCAGAATGACACTGTTTTGAGTAAACTCAGTATAGTATGTGATATTAAATTTGGAGGATTCTAGAATTTTAGATTGGCTGCCTATGAAGACCTCTGTTGGCTCCAATTACTCCCTCATTTTCAGGTGACTCAGAGAACTTCAAGTGACCAGCACAGTGGTACAGCCCCGCTTGTCATTAATGGCCAGCCATAAAAGAACCTGAGTTTCTCAGCTCATAGGCCAGGTTCTTCAGTGGTTGTCTAGTTTAAGGCTGGTCATTAGAAATATTATGGACTACCTAAATTCCTCGAACTCATGCAGGACCTGGTGAATTAAAAATCTCTGAGGATAGAGCCTGGGAATCTATCCTTATAAAACTCCGTGAATGATTCTGGTCAGTAAGGCATGTGAACTTTTGCTTTAGGTTGGGTATTCCAAAGACCTCCCATTAATTACGACTTCTCAGAGTGCTTTTGTTTATAGATCTTTAAGAATTTAAGAGGTGGAGAAGAAGGGAAGCATGAAAAAAAGAGATGCAAATTGAGCATCTCTTAAAATATAATGGATTTATGTCGGGGAAACAGATTTGTTGGCAAAAGTTAATTTGTGCACAGGTTATTAGGAACACATTTGATAAAATTAGATGCTGATTAATTGGAGATATACTGTACCCAAAGATATATTGAAGAATTCAGAAGAAATAAACAGGGAAGGAGAGGAAGTAAGTCAGCTTCTGGCTCATAAAGGGGTCCCCTGAAGATGCTTCCCACCATCATGGTTGCTCCTAAACCGTCTGACTCAGATTTCTAGTGGAGGGTAGGATGGGTGTGTTAGCAGCCATTTGAGACCAGGGTTGTGAACCAGGAAGGGTTACTATGGATTGTGAAAACTTCTTGAAATTTGCCGCAGGCCATGAGGAGTGGTAAAGTCAGTTTAAAAATCTGCTATAGTTCTAGTTAACACGTTCACACCTTCTTCAGTAAAGTGGAATGCTGTTACCAAAGGAAGTATTCATGTTTTAGAGGGGAGTGTGGTGAAGGTTCTTACAAGTTTGGAAGAGGTGGAAGAAAATGTTATAGTTGTGTAGAGTAGTGAAGGACTTTGGTAAATATCCTGTCAAATCATAGAGTAGTATTTTTAGAGTTGCACCCAGCTGTCCATTAGAAGAGCCAGAGGCCTTGTCTGTTTTGTTCCCTGGTGTCCCCAGTACCCAGTGCAGTTATCAGCATATTCTGCGCCCTCAGATATTTTTTTTAGTAAGTGAATAGTATTGATACAACAGTTATGGTGGTTTATAGCAGTGTTATTAAAAGCTACTTAATATTTTGCAATGGATTAAAGAGTCAGTTTTTGATCAAGTAGGGCTCTGGATAGGAAAGAAAATGAAAATAAAGAGCCAGCTTTCAGTGCTTGTTGTTTGGAATTTTTGAGATTCCTTTAAGAAATTGTTTTCTAAAGACTGTTGTGAACATTATTGTGTCCCCTAGTTTTTGAGTCTTAGTGGGTCTTAAGTGTTTTAGATATTAGTGACTTTTTTAAGAGCACAGTAAATGCAGAGGTAGTATAGAATAATGGGAACTTCTGGACTGACAGACATATATTCTGATTCCATCTGTGTCATTTATTGCTGTTGGGAATGTCACTTAACTTCTCTGGGCATCAGTTTTCCCATCTATACGATTAAGGGCCTATAGTCTTTGACCTCAAGTAGTTTCTGTAACCTGATTCTGCAAATTTTTAATAATTTCTAATTATGTTATTTGGTATTCATCTCATATAGGTAGACGAACCTTTCTTATTTAAAAGAAACAAGATTCTGTGTTGGGTTCTGCTTTTAGCTTATGGATTTTAGACATTGTCCAAAAGTGCTTCGGAAATTGAATGTATGTTGCAAGTGTTATGTAGAAAGAACATGCTTATGCTGTTGTAATTTGCTTAGTGTTGAAATCAAATCGGGTTTTACATTGGGAACTTCATAAGTTAGTGTGAAGTCACAAGACTTGAGAATGGTTTGGGGGGAGTTTGTGCAATTTATATAGCTAGCTGTTTCTTACCACCCAATTCTGTAATTTTCTATGGAGAATATATACATAAATTTATAATCAGTGTAACATTGATTTAAGATATAAGATGGTATCAGATTCATACTGGGTTGAACTAGGACTCCCAGTAACTTTAGAGGCTACCAAAGTTATTAACTTGTCATTGCTATTTTTAATCTTAATTTTGTGATATCAATACTGATATGCTTTCATCATTGCTTTTGTATCTAGAAACAATATACCTTTTAAGTTCATATTTGTATCAGATATTAAAAATGAAAATTGTAGCGTGAAAGTGGGTAGATAGTAAATCTTGGGTTCAAGCCTGGGTTGTTATTCTTCATTAGCCGTGTTGTTTCTGGCAAGCTACATAACCCTCTGAGCTCCAATTCCCTCATTAGTGAAAGGAAGAAGAGCAACTTCTCTACTTTTCTAACAGACTACTGGGGAGGATCAAACAGAATAGCGTATATGAAAAGTATTCTAAAAATGTAAGGGGCTGGTATTAGAATCATATTGTATTAGAATCCTATTTTATGCCTTGGCAGAATTGGCTTGTGGAGCAGTGGTAAACCTAGTCCGTATTGTCAAGTTCAGAATTTACCAATATCACTGATATGGCAACAGAAAAGGTTTCTGCTTCTGTACTCTGGCTGGAGAAACCTTTCAGCACGTGTATCCTGTCTGCCAGTCGGAATAGTCACAATGTTACTGGGACTTCAGAGGAGCCTGGGGTGTCTCACATTTATGCCAAGGTCTGTACTTGGAATAGACTTGGCTGACTTTCACCTATTTTCTTATGTTGGAGCAGTAGTAGAAGGTGGTAGGAGCAAGGAGTTTAGTACATTCTGTGTAAAGTTTTAAGGCTGTGTTTTTAAGTAGCAGGTGGCAGTATCATAGGGTAATGAAATCAGTGTACTTATTTAAAGCATTTTCAGAAGGAGAATGTATCAGTACGTTGCATAAAGTAAAAGTAAATATAGACACAGAGGTATTGTCTTGATGCTGATAACTACAGATACTCAGAATGATTCTGGTATGACAGATGGTAGCAAGCTTTTCTGATTTCACTTATCTGGGGTCTAAATCTAATTTCTTTAGTAGTTAAGACTTTTTTTTCTTTCTTTCTTTTTTTTTTTTTGAGACAGAGTCTCACTCTGTTGCCCAGGCTGGAGTGCAATGGCGCAGTCTCGGCTCACTGTAACTTCCGCCTCCTGGGTTCAAGCGATACTCCCTCCCTCAGCCTCCCGAAGTCGTTAATACTTTTGTAACTTAGTTGCGGAAGAGAAATAGAAATTTATTTAGTTTTCAGAATTATTCATAAATTTATACTCTGGCAAAATATAAAGAAATTAGAAGTGTATTGATAAATCATGACATAACTGGCAAGAATTGGTATAAAGACAAGATGGTTAACTTGAAATAGGGTTGTTATTTATTCTATGCCTATCATTTTTCTATGAGATAAACCAAATATTTAATTGTTTAGACTGATTCTACAAATGACATGGGAAGACAGAGTGTTTATAAAAGAGTTTTGGAAGTGATATAGGACAATAATTTGGAGTTTTAACTTAATATCATTTAAATTTCAAAATGAAATTATTTCTGTTATGAAAGCTACAGAACTTTTTTTTTTTTTTAGACGAAGTCTCGCTCTGTCACCCAGGCTGGAATGCAGTGACATGATCTCAGCTCACTGTAACCTCAACCTCCTGGGTTCCAGCAATTCTGCTGCCTCCGCCTCCCGAGTAGTTGGGATTACAGGTACCCGCCACCACGCCTGGCTAATTTTTGTATTTTTAGTAGAGACAGGGTTTCACCATGTTGGCCAGGCTGATTTCCAACTTCTGACCTCAGGTGATCGGCCTGCCTTGGCCTCCCAAAGTGGTGGGATTACAGGCGTGAGCCACTGTGCCTGGCCCAGAACAGTTTTAGTGTTTTTAAAAAAAAAGTAGAGATGACCTGTAATCCCATCTGGATGTAATGTTTGGTATTTTTATTTTTTTTTGTTATACATACCTATTGAAATAATTAAAGAACAACTTTCCATGTAAAATTGATATTCCCTTAATGAACATGTAGTTTTTATAATATGGATGTGTCATAGTTTATAGCAGTTCTGTGTTGTTAATGGATATTGTCAGTTTTTCTCTTAAAACAATACTGTGATGAACTTGTTTGGACATTGAATTGTCCTATTATTTCCTTAGGATAAATTCTTTTTTTTTTTTTTTTTGAGACAGAGTCTCACTCTGTTGCCCAGGCTGGAGTGGAGTGGTGTGATCTTGGCCCACTGCAGTCTCTGCCTCCCAGGTTCAAGTGATTTTCCTGCCTTAGCCTCCTGAGAAGCTGGGCATACAGGCACGCGCCACCACGCCTGGCTAATTTTTTGTATTTTTAGTAGAGATAGGGTTTCACCATGTTGGCCAGGATGGTCTCGATCTCCTGACCTCATGATCTGCCTGCCTCTGCCTCCCAAAGTTCTGGGATTACAGGCCTGAGCCACTGCGCCTGGGCCAGGATAAATTCTTAAAAGTGGGTTTATTAGCCAGGTGTGGTGGCTCATGCATGTAATTCCAGCGTTTTGGGAGGCCAGAGCGGGTGGATCACCTGAGGTCAGCAGTTCAAGACCAGGCCGGCCAACATGGTGAAACCCCGTCTCAACTAAAAATACAAAAATTAGTTGGGTGTGGCGGCAGGCATCTTTAATTCTAGCTACTTGGAAGGCTGAGGCACAGAGAATCACTTGAACCCAGGAGGCAGAGGTTTCAGTGAGCCGAGATTAAGCTACTGCACTCCAGCCTGGGTGACAGAGTGAGACTCAGTCTCAAAAAAAAAAAAAAAAAAAAAAAGTGGGGTTATTAGGTTAAAGGGTATGTGTGTTTTAAATTTGGATATACTCAAGATGCCCTTTAGATAGGATGTCTATACGAAATTCCCATCAACAGCATATTAGTATTCAATTTCATATATTCTTGCTAGTGATTTGTCATCTTTAGCTTGTTGTTGGGAGTTTAAAGTAGTTTGAAACAGCGTTTCTTCTGTTTCTTTTTCAGCATCAGGACTTCCTTCCATAGCTTAACTTTTGGGAGAGAGCTGATAAAAATGAAAGTTCACAGTGCAAGGGAGTGGTGTAGACCAGTGGTCTTCAAACTTTTTGGTTGCTTACCCCATCACTAAAAAATTTTGAGCATTAAGCAGGTGCGGTACATGGTCCTGTGGTCCCAGCTACTTAGTTGGCTGAGGCCGGAGAATGTTTGAGGCAAGGAGTTCAAGGCTAAAGTTCACTGTGATTGTGCTTATGAATATAGCCACTGTATTCCAACCTGGGCAACATAGTGAGACCCTGTCTCTTTAAAAAAAAAATGATGAGATGGGAAGAATGAAGTCAGAAAAAAAAAAAAATGATACGACTTCATGTTGTTGCTTTGAGAAAAGAGAAGAAAAATTGAGCATCAATTCTTAATCCTTAGATATTTAATTTACAAATAATATATGTATAGTAACTGATTATTGTGGACTTTATAAAATACAAACAAAAAATTAACAAGGTTGATAATTAAAAATAAAGTTCAGATATTTTCCTTTTTTACCCTGGGGCGTCTTGGTTACTCCTGGAGGTGTGTGTGTGTGTGGGTGTGTATATATAATATATATGTGTATATATTAATATATGTGTATGTAATATATATGTGTATAAAATATATGTATAATATATATGCATATATAATATACGTATATATAATATATATATAATACATAGGTGAATATGTAATATCTAATATGTATGTGTATATATAATATATAATATATATATATTTTTTTGAGACAAGAGTTTTTCTCCGTTACCCAGGCTGGTGTGCAGTGGTGCGACCTTGGCTCACTGCAACCTCTGCCTGCTGGGGTGAAGTGATTCTTGTGCCTCAGCCACTTGAGTAGTTGGGATTACAGGTGTGTGCCACCATGCCTGGCTAATTTTTGTATTTTTTAATAGAGATGGGATTTTGCCAAGTTGGCCAGGCTGGTCTGGAACTCTGCCTGCCTTGGCTTCCCAAAATGCTGGGATTACAAGTGTGAGCCACCGTGCCCAGTCTCCTGGAGATATGTTATATTTGCTTTGTGTACTACTGCTTTAGACTCTTAAGGTTTAATATTGGGCATTTACAGATGCTTGTTTTTGGGTATTTCACTAGTTTTGCAGATGGTCCAGTTTAGTTGGATCTTGAATGCCTTTAAAATGTCCTATGCTAGGCCGGGCATGGTAGCTCATGCCTATAATCCCAGCACTTTGGGAGGCCGAGGTGGGCAGATCATGAGGTCAGGAGATCGGACCATCCTGGCTAACACGGTGAAACCCGTCTCTACTAAAAATACAAAAAATTAGCCAGGCGTGGTGGCACGTGCCTGTAGTTCCAGCTACTTGGGAGGCTGAGGCAGGATAATCTCTTGAACCTGGGAGGCGGAGGTTGCATTGAGCCAAGATTGCGCCACTGCACTTCAGCCTGGGTGACAGAGTGAGACTCTGTCTCAAAAAAAAAAAAGAAAAAAAAGTCTCATGCTCTTGAGAGTCATATCTGCAATAAGGGCAAAAATACATTTAAAGCATCAGTTCGATACTTTTTGCATTGTTGAGGTGGCCGAATTTGGAAAGGACAAATAGTAGGATAAGAAGCAATGTAAGTAATCTATCTCTTTTAGATATGAAGAATTAATATTGTGTAGAACATATTTTAAAAAATTATGTTTTTTGGAAAGCAGTTTGGCTATAATATATATCTCCCTGTTTTATAAGAGGTTAGGTCCTAGAGACTGAGTGAAGGCATGAATAATTGCTACTTGCTCTCCTTTGCTTTCAAAGTACCACAATTAACCTGTCACTAACTCTATTTGGATTAGCCCGAGCCTATAAAAAACTTTCCATGATGATTCTTAGATTAAAAGATAATTTTTTTCTTGAGTTAGAATAAGTTGCTTTTCATCTGTGGCTGCCTGCCCCCCAGCCCCTATAAGTTGTGAAATCAGGAAACAAGGCTTTTTGTATTAGAAAACAGTGGGGAAATTAATTTCAGTTATTTCATATGGGTCATTGGCAGAGAAAGATAATATTAAAATCTTAGAGACTGTGAAAAGAGATTGTATTAAGCAACTTGAGTGATTATTTTTTTGCCAGTTAAAAGAAATGAGATAATTTATATGGAAGATGATTGCTATATGCAGTGCTTTGCACAAAAGGCTACATATCTCTTTTTACTTTAGGTAACATGATTGATAAGCTACTTTTACATATGTCTTCTTAGATCATCATAAGGATTTGAGATCATCATTTAATCAGGACTGTTGGGACTTGCTGGAGGCCACATGCTTAGTGTTCAACATCATATTTCAAGAGGTAGACTGAAAGTTGTGCAGAAATAGGGATTGGTGGCTGTTCTCTCCTTTACTTCCTAGCAGTTAATACATTGCCTGGTACAGAGTAAGCTATCAATATTTGTGGACTAACTGTTTAAACTCCTGCATATTTACACATGTAAGTAAGTTATAGTATTGTAAAACCAGCAGTTAAGTTTTCCATAGTGAGATTGTTCCTTCATCTTACGTGCACAGAAAATATTTTTGTGGAAGAGGTCATGAATTTTAGATCAATGTTTCACATATCCCTTTACTTTCTCTTAAGATACTTTCATGGTGACAAAAAAATACTCTTAATGTCATTCCTTTCACTGTGTGTGTAACTTCTGTGGCAAGACTGTATATTTGTATGTATGTATGTATTTGTTTATTTAGTAGGCTGCTATTTATGAAGGAAACATACTCATTAGTTGGCCGTTGCATACATAATGGTTCCCAAAACATGGACTCCATGGTTTGCTGTGAGTGAATGAAAAAGGGCAGGTATGATTCCCCTCACCTTTGTCATTCTCTCCAGTTTCCTGTACATATGGTTGACTTACTCAACTGTAAGTGTAACTTCTTTACACCGAAGAAAATTAGTCTTCCAAAGAACTAGTATGTTACTTCCCCCTTGTTCTGCAGTACTTAAAATCCTGTTTGGTAAATGAACTAAGACACTTTTATATACAGAAGATACCCTGGATGGCCATGAATGGAAATATTAGTAGTGATTAATTTCTGTCTTGGTGGGATAATGTGGCTTTTTTGCTTCTTATTCTTTTAGAGTTTCCCATTTTTCTACAATGAGCATGTATTACTTTTATAAGTAGGAAAAACTGCTGTTTTATTTTATTTTTTATTTTTTAAGGCGGAGTCTCATTCTGTCACCCAGGCTGAAGTGCAGTGGCGTGATCTCAGTTCACTGCAACCTCCGCCTCCTGGGTTCAAGCGATTCTCGTGTCTCAGCCTCCCGAGTAGCTGAGACTGCAGGCACAAGCCAGCACAGCCAGCTGATTTTTTTGTATTTTTTAGTAGAGGTGGGATTTTGCCATGTTGGCCAGGCTGGTCGTGAATTCCTGACCTCAGGTGATCCGCCCGTCTTGGCCTTCCAAAGTGTTGGGACTGCAGGTGTGAGCCACCACGCTCAGCCAAAAACTGCTATTTTAAAGTCTTTATTTTTCATTGGATGTTTTGTGAAGGTTTATGTCACAGTCACCATTGAGAAAGTGGGTGGTTAACTGGCTCCAGTTCCTAAGAGGAGTGGCAGTTGTAGGAAGTAGTATGGGAGGAATGGGGCAGGTAAACTGATTTGAACTTTATCATTGTGAACTCCCCTATGGCTAAAGACATTCTGGGATTTGATCACAATTAAACACAAGAGGACTGAGCCATCTAGTTTCTTTCTTCTTAATAAGCTGATTGAGAATTATGAAAGACACTTTAAGAAAAATCAGTTTCTATGAACTCTGTAAACACAGAACTCAGCCCAAACTGCCGGGTTCTGTATCCGTGTGTGTGTGTGTGTGTGTGTGTGTGTGTGTGTGTGTGTGGTGGTGTGTTTTAAATATCAAGTGGAGTTGTAGCAATTCAGATGGGATGTGGTGTATATTAATACATCTGATATGAGTTGGAAGATATTTAGGCAAATGATTTTTATTATGACAGTATAGACTTATTGGAGTTTTGGTGTTAATATACAGCTGGGAGTTGAGCCGTTCTAGGTTTATATAGTCATCTGGTGATATTTTAGGAAGAGCTGTGTCATATATCCTCTAGAGTTTAAGTGATTAGAGCTTGTTGGCTTTTGCTGTTAGTTTACTGCACACTTGTAGTGTTTTAAATGCTTCTGTGAATGGAGAACATCATTCAAAAAGGTTAGATTTCTGGGTTAAGACATTTGTTATTATCTGCCTTTAAAGAGTAAGATTAGGCTGGACACGGTGGCTCGTGCCTATAATCCCAGCACTTTGGGAGGCCAAGGTGGGCAGATGAGGTCAGGAGTTTGAGACCAGCCTGGCCAACATGGCGAAACCCCATCTCTACTAAAAATAAAAAAATTAACAGGGTGTTGTGGTGGGCATCTGTAATCCCAGCTACTCAGGAGACTGAGGCAGGAGAATCACTTGAACCTGGGAGTTGGAGGTTGCAGTGAGCCAAGGTAGTGCCACTGCACTCCAGCCTGAGTGACAGAGGGAGACTCTGTCTCAAAAAAAAAAAAAAAAAAAAGTTGAGCAGTTGAGATAATAAATGTAGGTACTGTTAGGTTGGTGTAAAATCAATCGTGGTTTTGGATTGTGAATTTTAAATCATTATAACTAGGCCCAAACAGATCTTTATTTATCAAAATAGGAACCATTACAATCAACACATTTTTGCCGATGAGAAACAAGTTTGTTTATTCTTGTAGTGTAAAAATCTGTGCTTTGGGATTTGATGAACTTTTGGAAAGCATTTTCTGTATCCTGCTGGTTGTGGAAGCATTTTCCCTGCAAAAAATTTTCTAGATGCTTGGAAAAATGGTAGTCGGTTGGCAAGTGGTCAGTTGAATATAGTGGATGAGGCAAAACTTGGTAACCCATTCAACTTTTGAAATGTTGGTTGTGCAGCGTGTTGTCGGGGAGAAGAATTGAACCCTTTCTGTGGACCAGTGTTGGCTGCAGGCATTGAAGTTCTTGGTGCATCTCATCAATTTGCTGAGCGTACTTCTCAGATGTGTTGGTTTTACCGGGATTCAGAAAGCTATAGTGGATCAGACCAGGAGCAGACCACCAAACAGTGACCATGACGTCTATTTGGTGCAAGTTCGGCTTTGGGAAGTGCTTTGGAGCATCTTCTCAGTCCAGCCACTTAGCTGGTCATCACTGTTGTCGTATAAAATCCACTTTTTGTTGCACAATCCAACCAAGAAATGGTTCGTCGTTGTTACATAGACTAAGAGAAGACAACATTTCAAAATGATGATTTTTAAAATTTTTGGTCAGCTCATGAGGCACTCACTTATCAATCTTTTTCACCTTTTGGCCGGGCGTGGTAGCTCATGCCTATAACCCCAGCACTTTGGGAGGCCGAGGTGGGCAGATCACTTGAGGCCGGGAGTTCAAGACCAGCCTGGAAAACGTGGTGAAACCCCATCTCTACTAAAAATACAAAAATTAGTTGGGCATGGTGGCGAGCGCCTGTAATCCCAGCGACTAGGGAGGCTGAGGCAGGAGAATCACTTGAACCCAGGAAGTAGAGTTTGCAGTGAGCCCAGATTGCACCACTGCACTCCAGCCTAGGCGACAGAGTAAGACTTCATCTCAAAAAAAACCAAAAAACAAACAAACAAAAAAACTTTTTCACCTTTCCAATTGGATTCAATTGCCAAACAAGCGTAGAAGGTCAACATTGGGTTCTTTGGCAATTTCTCATGTAGTTGTAAGAGGATCAGCTTTGATGATTGCTCTCAACTGGTCGTTGCCAACTTCTGGCCAGCCACAACACTGCTCATCTCAAGGCTCTCATCTCCTTTGCAACACTTCTTGAACCACCAGTGCACAGTTTCTGGGCCAAATGTGTAGTTGATGTTGTGAGTTGTCTCCACTGCTTTATGACCCATTTTAAACTCAAGAAAATCACTTGAATTTGCTTTTTGTCTAACATAATTTCTGTAGTCTAAAAAAAAAAAAGCAAAAAATACGTTATTAGCAAGAAAAGGCACGAAATGTGCATTCAAATGGTGTATAACATAACCACATTTATTTAAGAGTGTATTCCAGTACCAAATGGCAAATTTCAACAGTGCAAAAACTGCAATTACGTTTGCACCAACCTAATAATATAATTTTTTTTAAGTTAGAAATTTTATGGTACAGAATAACAGGCTTGACACACACACACACACACACAAATCCCATATAGAATCTACGAAGCCTGTCTGTCTCTGAATTCCACAACCTTGGCTTATTAAAGTAAAATTTAAATATTTAAAAAATGTAGAAAAATATGGAGAATAATTTAACAAACACCATGTATTAATTCAGTAGGTTTCTTTTCCTTCCTTCCTTCTTTCCTTCCTTCCTTCCTTTCTCTCTCTTTCTCCCTCCCTCCCTCCCTCCCTCCCTTCCTTCCTTTCTTTCTTTTTCTTTCTTTCTTTCCCTCCCTCCCTCCCTTCCTTTCTTCCTTCCTTCCTTCCTTCTTTCTTTCTTTTCCTTTCCTTTTTCCTTTCCTTTCCTTTCCTTTCCTTGGAGTCTTGCTCTGTTGCCAGGCTAGAGTGCAGTGGCACAGTCACTGCTCACTGCACCCTCCATCTCTCAGGTTCAAGTGATTCTTGTGCCTCCGCCTTTTGAGTAGCTGGGATTACAGGAGCTCCTTACCACGCCCAGCTAATTTTTGTATTTTTAGTAGAGACAGGGTTTCACTATGCTGGCCAGGCTGGTCTTGAACTGACCTCGGGTGATCTTGGCCCCTCAAAGTGCTAGGATTACAGGGGTGAGCCACTGTGCCTGGCCTATATTTGTTTTTAAAAATTAAAATATGCATACACTTGCAGTCCGTTTTGTCATCCTCTTAGATCCTGTTTTCTTATGCAGAAGTTATTTATGTTTTTAGCTCATGCACTTATATTCTTCCTACAAATATCTACATACATTTTATGTAGTATTGTGTTTCAAATTTATGTGATATTTTAGTACATACTTTCTATAATTTGAAAAATGACATGTCGATATATGTGTATTATTATTATTGTTTTTTGAAACAGAATCTTGCTCTGTCACCCAGGCTGTAGTGCAGTGGCGCAATCTTGGCTCACTGCAACTTCCGTCTCCCAGGTTCAAGTGATTCTCGAGCCTCAGCCTCTTGAGTAGCTGAGATTATAAGTGTGAGCCACTGCACTTGCCTTACTTCATTAATTTTAATAGCTGTGTAGTATTCATATGAATGAATAGTACACAATTTTAGTCCTTTATTGATAGTTGTTTTCAACAAATATACAAAGGTAAACTTTTTCCTCAAATTGGGTCAAGCTACATATGTTGTTCTAAATTAGCTCTTTTTCTCCCAATAATAATAGTGTGCAGGTTTGTTCCATGGGTATATTGCATGAAGTTTGGGGTACAATTGACCCCATCACCCAGGTAGTAAGCATAGCACCCGCTAGATAGTTTTAAGTTTTCTGAGACAGGGTAGGTCTCTGTCCCTCAGGCTGGAGTGCAGTGTTACGATCACTGGTCACTGCAGTTTTGACCTCTCGGGCTCAGTCCATCCTCCCAGCTCAGCCTCCTGGGTAGCTGAGACTACAGTGGTGCGCCACCATGCCCTGCTAATTTTTGTATTTTTTGTAGAGACTGGGTTTCGCCCTGTTACCCAGGTTGCCTCGAGTTCCTGGACTCAAGCGATCCACCCACCTCAGCCTCCCAAAGTGCTGGGATTATAGGTGTGAGCCACCATACCCAACCCCTAGTAGGTAGTTTTGAACCTCATGCCTTCCCATCCTCTCCTCTCTGTTAGTTCCCTGTATCTGTTTTTCCCATGTTTATGTCCATGTTTACCCATTGTTTAATTTAGAATGATGATCTCCAGCTGCATCATGTTGCTGCAAAGGACATGATTTTTTTTTTTTTTTATGGCTGCAGCAAACCTTTGGGTAAAGAAAATTTACAAAAGTATCTCATACTGGTTTTTTTTTTTTTAATGAAAGTAAGTAGTAGTAATCCATAGTTCAGATCTACTTTATAAGTGAGTCACTGATAAAGACAGTAGTTACACATTTTATAACATTACCTTGATGGGGCAAATGTTTCTTGTTTTTGTTTTACATGAGTTAATTTGGATGAGACTTTCTTGAATTACTTACATTTATAGCGTTTACCTCCAGTGGGGTTGAGATGAGGAGCCTTCAGTCCAACAAAGTTGTATACATGCATTCATGGAGATGACACTTGGGTTATTAAATCAAGAAACACTCATACTTGTCCACATGTAGATGCTACACATGGAGTTAGTCCTATTCTGGAAATTTTGCTATGTTGCCCATGCTGGTCTTGAACTCCTGAGCCCCAGTGATCCTCCCACCTTGGCCTCACAGAGTGCTGGGATTATAGACGTGAGCCATTGTGCCCAGCCAGAAATGTAATTTTAATTCCATAGTATATAGTATATTTTATTGTGAATAGAGTATGTGTTTATCCTTAAGTAGCAAATTGACTCCTTTAACAGTTTTAATAGTTTTTTTTTTTTTTTTTTTTTTTTGAGACGGAGTCTCGCTCTGCCACCCAGGCTGGAGTGCAGTGGCCGGATCTCAGCTCACTGCAAGCTCCGCCTCCCGGGTTCACGCCATTCTCCTGCCTCAGCCTCCCGAGTAGCTGGAACTACAGGCGCCCGCCACCTCGCCCGGCTAGTTTTTTGTAGTTTTTAGTAGAGACGGGGTTTCACAGTGTCAGCCAGGATGGTCTCGATCTCCTGACCTCGTGATCCGCCCGTCTCGGCCTCCCAAAGTGCTGGGATTACAGGCTTGAGCCACCGCACCCGGCCAGTTTTAATAGTTTTCTAGTTATTTTGTCTTTAGTTTCCCAGACAAATAATGCTGTTGTCTTCAATCACAGTATTGATTAGTTCATCCCATTCTTCATATTGATCATTGTTTTTTGGATATTAAATAATACTACTGTAATAATTAAGAAAGATGGAAAGCCTCACCAATTTGCATGTCATTCTTGTGCAGGGACCACGCTAATCTTCTCTGTATTGTTCCAATTTTAGTATATTTGCTGCTGAAGCGAGCACTCCATTTCTGTAAAGCTTGAAAAACGGACAAAACTAACAGATGAGAATGGAAATCAGAATAATGGTTATCTTTGGTTGTGAGGACAGGAGATTGTAGGTGTGCTGGTAATGTTCTGTGTCTTGATATAGGTCGTGATTTTGTGGTTGTGTTCAGTTTATGAGAATCATTGAGTGCCCTTCTTTGTATGTATATTATACCTCAGTTAAAAACTTTTGCCTCTCACAGAATTTTAAAGAACATAATCTGCTGAGTTTGTCTTCTTTTAGCTTTTGATGTAACTTTTCCACTACTTTTCTTCATATGTGAATACACTTAATGATAAGCCATTTAACCTGTTTATTATGATATAAAACAGACATTCAGAAGAGTGCACAAATCGAATGTATAGCTTAATGAAATTTTAAAATTATTAAATTGGAGGTTTTTGGGGGTGCATTATACCTGTATCTTTGTTAGGAGGGAAGGAGTTGATGGAGGGGTAAAAATTTTGGAGAGGACAAAGTTTTAAGGAATCTCAGAATACCAGAACCTCGCCTTGGCTCTGCCTTCACATTACTGTTTCTTTGGGTAAGTCATTTAACTTATTTAGACCTCACTTTTTTTTATATAAAAGGTATAATACTTAACCTTTCTTTTGCAAACTGAATTAGGTAGGTGCAATTCAGGTAAAATAATAAGAATATAGAGTACTGTTACTAAATAGGTCTTTATTTAGGCCATTGAATTTAGGCCACTTACCTTACAGAGCAGAATTGTGGTATACACAGACTACACAGCTGGTGATTATTGATATCATTCATTTATTATTAGGTTAGTATTGAGGCTTAGTTGACTATGCAGGTACTACCCTGTGATTTATTGTAATACATGTATTAACTCGTTTAATAGTCTAGGATTATTCCCAGAGGTAGGTAAAATTATCCCAATTTTACTGGGGAGACAGTTGAGGCAAAATTAAGTTAAATAACTTGCCTAGCTGGGTTGAGTTCTTGAGCCTGTGCTTAAAAAAAATTTTTTTTGAGAAAGGGTCTCACTGTCACCCAGGGTGGAGTGAGTGGCGTGATCTTGGCTCACTGCAGCCTCTGCCTCCAAGGCTCAAGTCATCCTCCTGCCTCATCCTCCTAAGTAGCTGGGACTACAGGTGTGTGCCACCACACCCGGCTAATTTTTTTGTGTATTTTATAGAGACGGGGTTTCGCCACTGGACTCAAGTGGTGTGCCTTGGCCAAATCCCAAAATGCTGGGATTACGGCTGTGAGCCACTGCGTCCGGCCTAAGCCTGTGCTCTTTTTTTTGTTATACTGCCTAGTTGTGTGAAAACACTTAAAGACTTTTAGGCAAATGTTAAGATTTTATAATAATCTGTTAGAGAGTTTTTGAAGTAAAAATTTTGGTATTTTGAACCAAAATTAGGAGAAGAGTCTCATTTGTTTTGACCATCATGATTCTGGAAAAGATTGATGTTAATATATATTACTTGGGCTTTATTCCCTTAATTCTCTCCTAAAATGACTAGGATATAAGCACTATGTAGTTTTCTTTAAGTATATATATATATTTTAATCTTAAAGGATTTTTTGACCAATTTACGAATATTGTTTAATTTTTAGGCAAAATGTTAATGAAAGGGAGTTTTCAGACTTGGAGGCAGATCAGACCAAAGTTTAGTGTTCTTGCTTCAGTGGTTTAAGCAGCATCTATTTGGTCTTGGTATTAGAGCAATAAAATTCTATCATATATATGGTTGAAAATTATTTTTATTAAGGTATGTTTGAGTATGGTTCTGTGAGGTTGGGAAACACATCTAGTTTTGCAACCACCATGATCAAGATATAGAGTAGTTCCTCAAAAAATTTCCTCATGACCCTTTCTATAGTCAGCCCATTTCCTCACCTCTAGTCTCTGGCAACCACTGATCTGTTTTTTCTCTGTTGTATTGTCTTTTTTTGAGAATTCCATGTAAACAAAATCATGTGGTATTTAGCCTTTTTGTTTTAATTTTTGTTTAATAGAAATGGGAGGTCTTGTTATGTTGCCTATGCTGGCTGCAAACTCCTGGCCTCAAGGGATCCTCCTGCTTGACTCAGTATGTGGCTTCTTGAGACTGATGTCTTTTATTTAACCTAATGTGTTTTGAGATTCATCTATGTTTTTATGTATCAGTAATTACTTTCTGTTGCTTAGTAGCATTCCATTGTATGGATGTACAACAGTTTCTGTATTCATTCCCCAGTTCATTTGGGTTGTTTCCAGTTTTCAGTAATTACAAATAAAACTGCCATAAAAGCATTCATGCATACATACATACACATGTGCCCATGTTTTTTTTTTATGGTTTAAAAAAATATGGTGCCTAGACCTTTTAAAACTTTATTACAGAACCTGAAAAGGCTGGTGATTTTCACAGAGCATTATAAATTGCTTAGGAAACTTCATCCCCAAAAAAGCCCACTCTGGAATGAGAATAATCTGTTTGTGTAAATAATCTTACAGTATAAACTGTAAGTCATTCGAATTTTTTTAAATTAAAGAAGTACACACACACATACTTGTTTAATGGGTAAATTTAAATATAGAACTCCTTAGTGCATAACTTCATATTTTATGTTTTTAGTAGCTTTTAAATTGTAAATCATTGACTTTTTTGTTCCTCTAAGTAGTAGAATGGTTATATAATTGGTTATGACAGTTGGTTTTTTTTTTTTTGAGACAGAGTCTCGCTCTGTCGCCCAGGCTGGAGTGCAGTGGCACGATCTCCTGCCTCAGCCTCCTGAGTAGCTGGGACTACAGGTGCCCACCACCACGCCCGGCTAATTTTTTTGTATTTTTAGTAGAGATGGGGTTTCATGATATTGGCTAGGCTGATCTTGAACTCCTGACCTTGTGATCCGCCCATCTCGGCCTCCCAAAGTGCTGGGTTTTCAGGCGTGAGCCACCGTGCCTGGTCGGTTATGAAAGTTTGTAAGTAAAAAGTATTTGGGAAAAATTTTAGAACTACAGAATTCCTCTTTCTTCTCGTCTCCTCTCCTCTTCTCCCCCAAGATGGCTGGAGGTATTAATATTGATAACCAGAGTTTCATGTGAACAAGACATAAAACTTAGGTTGATTAGCTATGTTAATAAATTATCTTCTTTGTTCCTGTGTAGTGAGCTTTCTTTTTGCAGCAATCTGAGGCCAAGAGAAATAGATGAGACCTTTTTACCTTAGAAAAGAGATTGCAGGCTGGATGTAATCCTAGCACTTTGGGAGGCCGAGGAGGGCAGATTGCTTGAGGTCAGGAGTTTGAGGCCAGCCTAGGCAACATGGTGAAACCTCGTCTCTACTAAAAACACAAAAATTATCTGGGCGTGATGGCATGCACCTGTAATCCTAGCTACTTGGAGGCTGAGGCATGAGAATCACTTGAACCAGGAGACAGAGGCTGTAGTGAGCCGAGATTGTGCCAGTCCACTCCAGCTTGGGTGACAGACTGAGACTCCATCTCAAAAAAATAAAAAAGAGTTCGCATGCCATTTTTGCAAGTTAATTTTTGAAGTTCCAGTTCCAACCCTGAGTCAGACTACCGAGGCCATACGTGGTTTGACATTTCAGAGAATAGTAGAGTGTTTTTGATTTTCTTTTTTTCTTTTTCCGTTCTTTTTTTTTTTTTTTTTTTGAAACAGGGTATTACTGCCACCCAGGCTGGAGTGCAGTGGTACAATCATGGCCCACTGCAGCCTCAACCTCCTGGGCTCAGGTGATCCTCCTGAGTGGTGGGACTTTGCCTCCTGGGTGGTGGGACTATAGGAACATGCCACCACGCCTGGCTAATCTTTGTTTTTTTGTGGGTGTGTGTGTAGAGATGGGGTTGTGTCATGTTGTCCATCTTGAACTCCTGGGCTCAAGAGATCTGCCTGCCTCAGCCTCCCAATGTGCTGGGATCACAGGTGTTAACCACCTTGCCCAACCATTTCTTTTGTGTAGTGTGGAATCTTAGTTTAAGCCCTCAGTATAAATGTATTATATAATTGAGGTACTAGGTGTACAGAGGTACTGGAACTACAGAGCTTTTCTCATTAATGTACGCTCCTTCTGATGTTGAATATTTAGAAAACTGAATGTTGTGTTTGGAACCAAGGGATATTACACTTGAAATATGGTCATTTGGTGAATAGGTATCTCATTTGTAGGCTATCATTATTTTTGGCTATTTCACATTAAAATACCTGCCTGGAAATACCTGCCCAGTTTTGCCAGTAATGGCGATTGCAGGTTAACAGTTTGTCTTCTATATGTCACTGTCTGATGTGGACAAGACTTGTAGCTCTTTACTTTAACTGAGACAATAATGTTGGTGATCCAAGTCTAGAATTCCAGGATGGGGCTGCCAAAATTAATACCATGGGAGTATGGAGGTAGCAACTATGGGATTAGTAATACAAATAGTTTTAATTAGCTTTATCAGTTGCACACTTAATCTTCATTGCTACCTTGTGAAGTAGGCATGGCAGGCTATATATTGTTACTCTTACTTTACAAGTAAGTAAATTGTTTTTCATAGCTGTCAGGACTTACCTGAGGTTGTCCTGCTAGTGAGTAGCTGAAATAGTACTTGAGTCCAGACATCAAGTTGGATGCTGTTTCCACCATGGCAGTTTACTGTCTGAATAAGAGCTCAGGCTTGGGTTTGAATTGTGGTTCTACCACTTACCTCTGATCTTGGGCAAGTTCTTTAACTTTTCTGAGTCTCAGGTTTAAAATGGGGATAACAATAATACCTCTTAAAGCTCTTGTGAGAATTCAGCAAGTGCTTACGATATGTAGATAACCAATAGTAAGCACTCCATATTTGCTAATTGTGGTTGTTGCTACTGTTATTACAGTGATAACACAACAGTTATACATCCTCTTTCCCCTAAGGATCTGTGTTAAGAGTTGAAAGGCAATACATGTAAGAAGCAAAAATATTCAAAGATGATAGAATAAGTAGCAAGGGGAGTTGATTTTAGCAGGAAGATGGACAACGTTCAGAGAGAGATGTGTGTGTGTGTGTGTGTGTCTTGGTTTTAAACATGGAAGGAGTTAGACAATTAAGTTACAAGTGTGTTAGACAGTTGGAGCTTTAGGACAGGTTGAGTAGGAGGACCAGTGTTGGAGGGAAACTTTTTAATCATCATCACAGATGGCATATGGAAATTTACATTTCTGCCAACATTTAAACATACCAATTTGCTATCCTCTATTATGGTTCTTAGAGCTATTGTTACATCAGAATGGAGTAAGAAGCTTATCGGCCGGGCGCGGTGGCTCAAGCCTGTAATCCCAGCACTTTGGGAGGCCGAGACGGGCGGATCACGAGGCCAGGAGATCGAGAGACGATCCCGGCTAACACGGTGAAACCCCGTCTCTACTAAAAAATACAAAAAAACTAGCCGGGCGAGGTGGCGGGCGCCTGTAGTCCCAGCTACTCGGGAGGCTGAGGCAGGAGAATGGCGTGAACCCGGGAGGCGGAGCTTGCAGTGAGCTGAGATCCGGCCACTGCACTCCAGCCTGGGTGACAGAGCAAGACTCCGTCTCAAAAAAAAAAAAAAAAAAAAAAAAAGAAGCTTATCATACATTTTTCATTTTTAGTGGTTATACAGAGAATAATACAGAACGTCAGCATATATCCCACTACAGTATATCCTTGGTATACTTGGGGGATGGGTTCCAGGACTCCCACATACACCAAAATCTGGGCATACTTAAGTGCCCCAGTTGCCACTGTGGAACCTGTCTATATGAAAAGCTAGTCCTCGGCCTGCTGTATTTTTAGGTTTCGCATCCCAAGAATACTTTTTCCGTCCACATTTGGTTAACAGAAATCTGCACATGAGTGGACCTGTGCAGTTCAAACCCCTGTGGTTTAAAGGACAACTGTGTAAATAAAAGGACGGTCCCTCTCCTTAAAATTTCATAGTTGATATTTGTATCATAGTTGATATATAGGAGTTGATGCTATGAAAATTTCATAGTTGATAAAATTTCATAGTTGAGCCCTTTTACCATGTGTGTAAGTCTTAGGACTAGGGAATTCAGAAGTATAAGTTACGGGGTTGTATCATTTGGTGCTTGAGTCCTTTCTTTTGGTTAAGGTACTTCCTTGATGTAAGGTAATGTTCTTTCAGGCATTTTAAATTAAATGAAGTTGTTTGAATTTACTTGTTGGGGAATATCTTGCCTTTAATATAATAGCTGCTGTGTGGAATTATGTATTTCATGTATTCAGTGTTTTTGAACTTGCATCTTTTATTACTGTATTTTTACAGCTTTCCCCCTTTTGGATATTAAAACAATTTTATGAGTTTTTGGTGCATATTTTAAATTTGTGCACTAAACACTTGCAAAAGCATATTTTAAATTATGGCAAGTTTCTTAAACCCGTTAACCTTTTATATATTAGTTGTTATATATTAACTTTTTTCAAAGTTATTATCTATCCTTTTGCTGACCAGTGTCAAACAAGTTCTGAGCATCTGAAAGTCTAGATTCATCCGGAGCATTTGCTCAGGATGGCATTTTTTTGTTTTTCTTTTAGATGAAGTTCTCATTGTGTTTTCGAGGCCGGCCTTTAACTCCTTGGGTCAAGCAGTCCTCCTGTCTCAGCCTCCCAGGTAACCAGCACTAGGTGCGTACCACTGTGCCAGGCTTGTTTTCAAAGTTTATAGGAAAAACTTTGGTGTCTTTTCTAAAAAGACCTTTTCTAGAAAGTACTTTTCTAAAAGTACCATTCGGTACTACCATACACGAATATATTTATCTCACATTTATCTCTGTCTGTCTGTCTGTCTGTCTGTCTAGCTATCTAAGACCGAGTCTCGCTTTGTTGCCCAGGCTGGAATGCAGTGGTGTGATCTTGGCTCACTGCAATCTCCATCTCCCAGTTCAAGCAATTCTCCTGCCTCAGCCTCCCTAGTAGCTGGGATTACAGGCGTGTGCCACCACACCTGGCTAATTTTTTTTTAAATTTTTAATAGAGACGGGGTTTCACCACGTTGGCCAGGCTGGTCTCCAACTCCTGACCTCAAGTGATCCGTCTCCCTCAGCCTCCCGAAGTGCTGAGATTATAGGGGTGAACCACCACGCCCGGCCTGTCTCACTTTATATACCCTGAAAGCATTATTACTATCCATTATTTTATTCAGAGCTAGGAGCTTTTTCATTCCTGTACTGTGGAACTACTTGAGTTGCCCTATATCCTCTCCCCCTTTCCCCATTCTCAACATTGTTTCACCTTATAAAAATTAAAAATTTGGCCGGTGTGGTGGCTCATCCCTGTATCCCAGCACTTTGGGAGACAGAGGCTGATGGATCACTTGAGGCCAGAAGTTCGAGACCAGCCTGGCCAACATGGTGAAACCCTGTCTCTACTAAAAACACAAAAATTAGCTGGTCATGGTGGCGTGCATCTATAATCCCAGCTACTTGGGAGGCTGAGGCAGGAGAATTGCTTAAATCAGGAGGCAGAGGTTGCAGTGAGCTGAGATGGCACCACTGCACTCCAACCTGGGTGACAGAGTGAGACTTGATTTCAAAAAAACAAACAAACAGAAAAACCCAAAAAACCCTCTAAAAATTACAAAATGTTTTATTGATGGTCTCCTCTAAAACCCATTACTAAAGCTGCTTACTAAAGAGTAGATATTTTACCCCTTCAGTGATAGTTGAAGGATCATCAGAGAATCCTTGGATATCTCAAGCTTTTACTTAACTTCAGAGTTCTTATCTGACACAGAAAAGTTGAATTTTCTTTCCTCAAGGGCATAAAACATTTTAAATGTACCTATTTGCATAAAATCTACTCAAAGAAAATTATCAAGTGATTTTATGGGATATTTTTGCATACTTGCACATAAGAGAATCTTTTAACATAGCTACTTAATCTCCTTTGTATTATTCATTCCCTCTCTTACTAAAAACAAGTGAATGGCTTGGTTGGATGTGTATCTATATCTTTTTTTTTGATACACATTTTGAAGGAGTCTTTTGAAATGCAGTGTTTTGGCCACCATTCCAGCTCTACAGGAATATGGTTTCATGATAAAGCCAACAAAGAGCACACTGGCAGCAGTCCAGCAGCTGACTCTCCAAGGAGTAATGATAGACACTTTGAAAGGAGTGACCTAGCTCGGGATCTCACATTTCAAAGCTTCATGCTATGATTACATCGGTAAAAGGCAGCCAAGAAATCTAGATGAGATCTCGCTTGTACCTCCTAAGAGTAATGGTATATAGGTAGGAAGGACTTCCATAGTCAGATGCAAGTAAGATTTTTTTTTCCTAGCAACCTTGTAAAACCCAGGGGTGGGGAACAAGTTGAGGATTCAGAATGGGAGTAACCATGGTGGAAGCTTTCCTTCTACGAACCTGGATGAGAACAGCCTTATAGTGACTGAGGGTTAACTCAAGAAGCTCAATGCCGTATCAGTTTTCTAGAGCTAAGGGAATATACATAGTTTAGTAGTAAGCACAAGTATCATGTTCACGTCAGACATTGTAGCTACTGCTTCCTACTAGAACAGACCAAAAGAAACCAAAGCAAGACCAGAATCAGTTCAGTTTTGAGGAACAGACCCTTTGCTTACTAGCATTGCACACTTCAGGAGTAAAAATAGAATGAAAGTGGATTTGCTTCAGTACTGTGAAATAGATAGTAACTCTTCATTGTTTTAGTGGATTAGTGATTGCGGCTCTGTTTCTAAATTAAATTTCATGGCTATATGTTGTTCTAGGTGGCAAATTAATCTTCTTTAATCAGTACCATAGATTAATTATTGGCCCTTTGCGGAAATAGCAGGAATGTGCCTTTTTCATTTTGTTGAAGGTTATCTCAGAGTTAAAAATTTACATAATCTGAAAATATTTTTCAGGGATAAGACTAAGTGACTGTATATACCGCAGTGATAGATTGACCCACTTTGATTATTGTAGAACTTTCTGTTTCTCAGTAAAAAGTGCTAAACATGATAAAATTATGAAGGATTGCTTTTAGCTATTTGCTGTATTCTTTAAAGCATATTTAGGAATGAAAAGTTAGTTTCCAAAGTGCTATCATTTATTTAATACACGTTTTCTCCAGAACGTGCTTCCCGAAAGTTGAGTACTTTTATTTATTTAAGAAATATGTTAATTTTTCTTTTCTTTTCTTTTTCTTTCTTTTCTTTTCTTTTCTTTCTTTTTTTTTTTTGAGACAAGTTCTCACTCTGTTGCCCAGGCTGGAGTGCAGTGGCACAGTCATGGCTTACTGCAGCCTCGACCTTCCAGGCTCCCACGACCCTCCCAGACTCCCACGACCCTCCCAGACTCAAGCCATCCTCCCAATTTAGCCTCCACCATGCTCAGCTGATTTTTTATTTATTGTAGAGACTGTATTACCATATTGCCCAGACTGGTCTCAAACTCCTGGGCTTACTGTGCCCGGACCACAAGAAATATGTTACTTTTTTTGAGATTTTTTTATATAGTTTGAGAACACAGTTGCCCTGCTCCCCCAACCCCTAGTGATATAGACCTGGTTTCGTTGCACTGAGAGAAAAAAATTAGTTTCTTAATTTATGTTGCTTTTCTGCCTTTTTGAGATTGAGTGCTTTGACTTTTCTCTTGTTTTCGTATTTGCTGTATATGTGTTGTTCCTGCTTAATTTCTTATATGGTTTAAACTTGCATCTGTAAATTATTTATTGGCTAGATTTATGACTTGGGCAAGTTACCTTATCTCTCTGCTCCTTAGTTTCCCTCTTTATAAGACGAGGATAATAATATTACCTACTTTGTAGAGTTGTTGTAAGATTAATGACTAATAAATGGTGAAGTATTTAGAAGAGTGCTCTATACATGTTGGCTGTTAAAATTATAAGCAAGGACCTGGACTTCTCCCTTCCATTATTTGTAGCTCTTCATTTTTATAATTTTTTCATAAATATATGTCTCTCAGCATATAACAGAACTTTGTATTAAGGAATAATAAATATCACCTTGTATGTAATTCTTTATTATAAATATAAATTTGCTTCTTATTAAAAACAGAGTATCATTTTATTGCCTCAGATTGAGCTTGAAAGAAATTAGTAGAAAGTGGGCCCTTTTCTGTATTTTATAGGTACCCACACACCACTGAATGTAGGTCATCGTTTAAATTCTGAGTGTACATCCAAATCTAGTGCAGTTATGTAGAACAAAACAGTTTGTATGGAACCTTACTAGAAAGGTAAACACTGTAGTTGGTAGCAAACTGATGAGTTAAAGTGATGGCTCAGCAAAGATTTGGGGGTTGCTGGTTTTTATTTCACTCAGTTGTTTCAGAGTGATTACTCCTGAAATCGAGTCATTTAAAATATAGATGTGTTAAGAAATTTCATATTCCTTTCCACTTAAACGTCTTGCGAAAGGAAGCATTTCTTTAGGGATAGTTAGCTATGTGAGTGCTACATGAATTTTAGTCATTACTGTGGCGACTATATGATAACCAAAAGTAGGAGTCTCACACTTTAGTTTCAGATTTGTGCTGTTATTGAGTAAATTTTTAAAATGAGATTGCCCTCTTCCTTGCTAAACTGCCATGTATATAAGCCCATTAAATTGACTTTTATGCCTCTTTTCCTTTTTTTTTTTAACCTGTTAAGACTTTTTTTTTTTCTTTTTTATATTTACCCTAGCCTAAGCAAGACCTCAGCTCTCCACGGAAATCTTTAGTACAAGGCAAAAAGATCTATTCATTATAAAGAGAAACCAGATCATATGTGACAGGACTTTCTGTAATTGTAAGTTAGTGGTTCGGTGTCAGGGGTTAGATTTTCTTAACTTTTACATTTAGTAGGATTATTGATAATTCCTAAGTTGTATCCTTAAATCATATTTTCTGGACATTAGGGATCTGCTTCCAACACTTAATTATACTAGTGAAAGGAATGGAACATTCACTGGATTTCTCATGAGATAGAGATGGATCCCATGGCACTGTGCCCTTGAGGACCTGGTCCTGAAGTTTTTTTCCTTGTTTCTAAGCATCATCTCATTATCCTGTGAGCCATCAAATTCTGATTTTTGGGCTGGGTGTGGTGGCTCGCACGTGTAATCACAGCACTTTGGGAGGCTGAGGCAAGACGATTGCTTGAGCCCAGGAGTTGGAGACCAGCCTGGGCAACGTGGGGAGATTTGTCTCTACAAAAAATAAAAAAAATTAGCCAGGTGTGGTAGCGCACGCCTGTGGTCTCAGATACTTGGGATGCTGACATGGTAGGGTCCCTTGAGTCTGGAAGGTCAAGGTTGCAGTGAGCCATGATCACGATACTGCACTCTAGCCTGGGTGACAGAGTGAGACCGTGTCTCCCCCAAAAAAAATTTTTTTAAAAAAATTTTGTGTAAATTAGCTTGAATTGGGTTTTTTTTTAAACTTACAACTGAGAATTCTGACCAGTATATTTAATGTTAGTCTGACCATTTCTCCAGTGCGCTTTGTACGTATTTAAAAATAGTTTGGACTTTAATCTCAGGGTAAACATTAATATACATAGGTACACTCAGTTTATATATGAGATAATATTCAGGATCAGTGGAGTGAAAATAGTAAGGTATCTTCCATTTTTTCAATGGCTTAGAGGGAAAAGTGTTTATAATGGGTATAGAATAAATCAGTATTCCTTTCCCATTATTTATGCTTATACAGTGTAGACGTTTTCCTTAAAGAGCTTGTCACCATAATAAGTACAATAGCAAAGATATAAAGTCAGTACTTTCACTAATTAGGCATAAATATCCTCTTTGTTGTTTTATTGCAAAGTAGCTGTTATAACCATATAAAAAGGTCAGAAAGGGAGGAGAAAAACTCGGTGAAAAGTCAGACAAGAGGAAATGAAGAGGTGAGGTATGTATAGTAAGCATTAGTGAATTTGTAGTAATTGCTTTAGGTTCCATGGATTGCCCACTTATGGACTAAATGTTAGACTTCTGCAAAATGAATTGATGATAGAGATGAAGAAAAGTCTTAATTTGTTTTCTTTATGCTAAAGTTAAAGTTGATGTGGTTAATTAGGTGTTAAGAGCAGTTTTCCTGTCGTTTTATTATGTTTATGACTGAAGAAATAAATGACGAGGTCTTGCTTTGTCACCCAGGCTGGGGTGTAGTGGCATGATCATAGCTCACTGCTGCCTCAAACTCTTGAGCTCAAAGGATCCTCCTGCCTCATCCTCCCAAGTAGCTGTGATTATAGGTGTGTGCCACCATGCCTGGCTAATTTTAAAATTTTTAGTAGAGATGGGTTCCTGCTATGTTGCCTGGGCTGTTCTAGAACTCAAGCGATCCTCCTGTGTCAGCCTTCCAAAGTGCTAGGAGGATTGTAGGCATGAGCCACCAAGCCTGGCCTTGTCTTGCTTTTTAATAAGCTGTTGTCATGATGTTGTCGTTCAAAATCCAGTTCTTTACCACCCCAGTTGCTTGGAGGTAACGCATTCAGTGAGAATGAAAGATGAGTACCTAAAAGATTCAGAATTGGAAGCCTTTGTTTAATAGGATCAATGTGTAGGAGCTGCAGGGAATATGGACTTTTAAATATTCCAGTCCCAAAATAAACTTGACTATTGGCCAAGACTGTGGTAAGCTAAGTATTTGAGATGTCTATGCTACATCATCCAACTCTTGGCCTGAGCTGTTTTAGCTGGCTTGCCTATGTAAATTGAAACTTCCTTTAATACTTAACTGTAAGTTAAACATAGTTCTGGAGCTCCTTCGAAAGGGTCTTAGTTGGCCAGGCACAGTGGCTCACACCTGTAATCCCAGCATTCTGGGAAGCCGAGGCGAGAGAATCGCTTGAGGCCTGGAGTTTGAGACCAGCCTGGGCAACATAGGAGACCCCTGTGTCTACAAAATAATAATAATAACAATAATTATCCAGCTGTGGTGGTGCTCACCTGTAGTCCCAGCTACTGAGGAAGCTGAGGTGGGAGAGTTGCTTGAGCCCAGGACATCAAGACAACAATGAGCCATGGTTGTACCACTGCACTCTAGCCTGGGTAACAGCGAGACCCGCGTCTCAAAACAAAAACAAAAACAAAGGGTCTTAGTTATACAGATCTTCTTAATCATCCCTAAAGCATACGTTCCAAGTTTGTATTTACAGTAAAGTGATCTATATCCCAAAACATGTTTCCACTGGTTACTAATTTGGGGCAAATCATTAACTTCTTAGAGCCCTTCTGTAACTAAGAGTTAGGGAAAATACTTGTCTTAACCAGAGCACATATATATACCTTTGACTTTTTTGCTGCCACATGGTTAAAAAATCAGCCTTAGAGAAGTATAATTTGCACAAATTTTACCTTTTTTCTAGGATGTAATATAAATGAAATCATACAGGATGTACTATTTTGTGCCTGTCCTCTTTCATTTTAGCATAATGCTTGGAGAGTCATCCATATTGTTAAAATTAGTAGTTAGTCCATTTAATTGCTAAGCAGTAGTCCATTGTATGGATATTCCACAATTCCTTTATTTACTAGTTAATGGATATTGTTTTTTTTTTTTTTTTTTTTTTTCTCCAGGTTTTGGGTTTATTTATGTATTTGAGATGAAGTCTTGCTCTGTTGCCCAGGCTGGAGTGCGGTGGCGAGATCTCGGCTAACTGCAACCTCCGCCTCCTGGGATAAAGCTATTCTCCTGCCTCAGCGGGCTGAGTAGCTGGGACTACAGGTGTGTGCCACCACACCTGGCTAATTTTTTGTATTTTAGGTAGAGATGGGCTTTCACCGTGTTAGCCGGGTTGGTCTTGATCTCTTGAGCTCGTGATCCGCCCGCCTCAGCCTCCCAAAGTGCTGGGATTACAAGCGTGGGCTACCACACCCGGCCCAGTTTTTGGCTATTATGAATAAAGCTCCTCTGAATATTTGCAACACAGATCTTTGTATGGACATATATTTTCATTTCTCATGGTTAAAAATCCAGGAGTAGAAGTTGCAGGATTGTAGGGTAAGTGTGTTTATAGTTTTTTTTTTTTTTTTTGAGACGGAGTCTCGCTCTGTCGCCCAGGCTGGACTGCAGTGGCCGGATCTCAGCTCACTGCAAGCTCCGCCTCCCGGGTTTACGCCATTCTCCTGCCTCAGCCTCCCGAGTAGCTGGGACTACAGGCGCCCGCCACCTCGCCCGGCTATTTTTTTGTATTTTTTAGTAGAGACGGGGTTTCACCATGTTAGCCAGGATGGTCTCGATCTCCTGACCTTGTGATCCGCCCGTCTCGGCCTCCCAAAGTGCTGGGATTACAGGCTTGAGCCACCGTGCCCGGCCGTGTTTATAGTTTTTAAAGTAACGGCCTAGTTTGCATTCCCACTGGCAATGCATGAGAATTCCAGGGCTCCAAATCCTTTTTGATGTTTGGTATTGTCAGTCTTACTAACTTAAGTCGTTCTAGTGGGTCTATAGTGATAAATCATCATGGTTTTAGTTTGTAATTTCCAGATGACTAATGATGATTATCTTTTCATGTGCTTATTTGCCATTTATATAACTTTGGTGAAGTGTTCAAATCTTTTGCTCATTAAAAAAATTAGGTTGTTTTTTGTTTATTGTGAGTTCATAAAGTATTCTCAATATGAGTCCTTTATAACAGGTTTTGCAAATTACATGTTTTGCAAATATGTTCTTGTAATTTGTTGCTTGCCTTTTCATTGTTAATAGTATAGTGTCTTTCAGAGAGCAGAAACTTTTTTTTTTTTTTTTTTTTTTTTTTTTTTGAGACGGAGTCTCGCTGTGTCACCCAGGCTGGAGTGCAGTGGCGCGATCTCGGCTCACTGCAAGCTCCGCCTCCCGGGTTTACGCCATTCTCCTGCCTCAGCCTCCGAGTAGCTGGGACTACAGGCGCCCGCCACCACGCCTGGCTGGTTTTTTGTATTTTTAGTAGAGACGGGGTTTCACCATGTTAGCCAGGATGGTCTCGATCTCCTGACTTCGTGATCCACCCGCCTCGGCCTCCCAAAGTACTGGGATTACAGGCTTGAGCCACCGCGCCCGGCCTAGAGAGCAGAAACTTAATTTTTATGTAGTCAAAGTTATTTTTTTTTCTTTTTGAGTTAATGACTTTTATAGCCTATCTAAGGAATTGTCTCTAAACCTAAGGTTACTAATATTTTCTTAAATTTTATTCTGGAAGTTTATAGCTTTGTTTGACATTTAGGTAAGTGAAACACTTCAAATTGAATACTGAGAGAGGTAAGTGTAGGCTTGTCTTTTTGTATGTACTGTGAATATCTGAGTTTTCCTCTGAGCAGTGCTTCAGTTGCAGCTCACAAAATGACATATTGTGTACTACTATTCAGTTTGAATATTTTCTAATTTCTCTTTTAATGTCTTTTTTGGCTTATGAATTATAAAAGTGTGATGTTTAACTTCCTGTATATATTTTATTGTTATTAATTTAATTTCATTGTGGTCAGAGAATGTACTCTATAGGATTTCAGTCTTTTTCAGGATTTCAGAATTTGAGATTTGTTTTGTCATAAGGCATATGGTCTATTGCAGTGAATGTTTTGTGTCTTTGAAAAGACAAATATTTGGTTCTACCAGTTTTGCCTCATATATTTTGAAGTTCTTTTTTAGGTACATACATATTTAGGATTGTTATGTCTTCTCAGTAAATTCATTCTTTTATGACTTGTCCCACTTTATTTTGATAATATTTGCCATCCCCTAGGCTACTTTAACATGAATATAACTCTGGTAGCTTTATTACCACAGTATTTGCATAATTTTTTCCCCATACTTTTACTTTCAGTCTGTGTATATATTTGCAGTGCATTTCTTGTAATTAGCACATAGTTAGGTCTTGCTTTTTTATTTAGGCTGACAGTTCTCCGTCATTCATTCATTCATTCATTCATTGAGACTAAGTCTCGCTCTGCCACACAGGCGGGAGTGCAGTGGTGCGATCTTGGCTCACTGCAACCTCCACCTCCCGAGTTCAGGTGATTCTCCTGCCTCAGCCTCCTGAGGAGCTGGGATTACAGGTGCCTGCCAGTATGCCCGGCTAATTTTTGTATATTTTGTGTTTTGTGTATTTACCCCCATATTGGCAAAGCTGGTCTTGAACTCCTGACCTCAGGTGATCTGCCCGCCTTGGCCTCCCAAAGTGCTGGGATTACAGGTGTGAGCCACTGCGCCCAGCTGACAGTCTCCTTTTAATTGTTGTTATTAAATGGTGCTTTACTCTGAGTTTGAGTATCCATGTGGTTAGGTTTCAGTTTACCATTTTGCCATTTGTTTTCTATTAATCCCATCTATTCTTTTCTGTCATTTTTTTGAATGAAAGATTTTGTAATATTTCATCTTATCCCCTCTTGTAGTGGAGATATACTTGTTTTATTTTTTTTCTGTGGCTGCTCTACAGTAGAGTAGATACCTTTAACTTTTGACATTCTGCCTTCAAATTATATACCACTTAATGTATAAGAATCCTATGGTGGTATGTCTCCAGTTTCCTATTTTCTGTTCTTTTTGCTATTGTCATACATTTTACTTTTGGATATGTTAGAAAATCCATAATTCAATGTTAGGCTTGTTTTTATTTAAAGCTTTGTTCAGGTGGGCCTGGAGAGGAGCCGTTGCCCTAGGGCTAGTTTAGCCTGTTTATAAAGGTTTCAGCTGAATGGCCTGAGTTTAATAAGGTCTCTTTAATCAGTCAGAAGGAGAATGCCTGTGTAAACTCTGGTAGTTATTATCCAATGGTTGTTCTTTGCCCACCCTCGTGAAAGCTCATCTAATGCATGTGCAGCTAGTTTAGTAAAGATGTAACAGTGCCTCACAAATTACAGCTGCCTCAGCCTTCTGAAACACATTTAAGTTTCTGATTGGGTTTCCACCCTCCCTAGATACTCAGTTTCTCCCTTTCTGGCTGGAGTCTGGAAACTGCTGCAAAGTACAAAGCTTGGACGATCATTAGGGCACAGGTAATTTGCTTGTCTTCTCTCAGGGATCACAGTTCGGTGCCGTCTATTGTCCAGCATCCAAGAATAGCTGTTTTATGTATCTTGTCCAGTTTTTTAGTAGTTTTGGTGGAAGGGCTAGTCTCATGTTACTCCGTCATGGTCAGACTAATTTAACTTTTTATAAATAAATGTAAGATTTGCATGATAAAGGCTATTATAGCGTACTTCATAAATTAATACATTGCATTCTGCGGGCAATGTTTTGCACCATTTGTCCTGGCTTAGCTGATATTCATGTTCTAATTGTTCATTACAGGATTTTATGTAAATAAATAAATGTTCAGCCTTTGTAATGGGATTGTTAACAGTACCCTGGATCTGCTACTTTACCAATTGCTCCCTAATGCCTACAGTTGATTGCCAGAACTATCTCACTGCCCCCTGTAACTGCAGTAGTTTGAGCTTTAAGATATGTCACTAATTAATTATGGATTATTCTGTTTTTGTTCTGTAATATCCCAGTATCTTCAGCAAAAGATTCTGTATTGGCTCTCACCAGCTAGTATTTACTAGAATGTGGAAATAATTCAAACAGGAGGACTGTGCTCTTAAAAACCTGCTTTAACATTAGAAGAGGAAAGGTGATTGTTAATGGCTATTTTTCATGTAAAGGAAGGATTAAGTTTTCATATCTTAATCCTTGTTTAAAGAAATCTGTAGCCAAAGGTGTCTGTTTTTAGTTGGGTCATTGGTTAGGACTATAGACTTCAGTTTTATATTCTTAGTAATGTTACCCCCTTTACCTCCTCTGATCACCCAGGAAAAGTTCCTTCGTGTAAGATTTTAAAAATTTTGCTGGAGGAGCCAAGTGGCTCATACCTGTAGTCCCAGCTACTCACTACTTAGAAGGCTGAGGTGGGAGGATTGCTTCACCCCAGGAGTTCAAGGCCCAAGGCCAGCCTGGGCAACATAGGGAGAACTCGTCTCTTTAAAAAAAAAAAAAAAAAAAAAAAGGGGATTTGAACAACTGTCAAGGGATTACTTGATACAGAGAAGCTGCTAATTTATTTTGAAATTGTAAAATACATTTTCCCCTCTGAAATCACAAAATGCCTCATGTGCTAATGCAGTGAGTTTAAGTGTTTTAATTTAGAAAATATTAGCAACTGCTGGTGTTACTTGGCATGCAGTGAACCTGGAAGGGAAGTGTTGAGGGGCATCATCTGTTTAGAACTTTCTTTAGAGGTGTATAGTGCTTTCTTACACTAGTATTCCAATGTATGCCTGAATAGCACTTTTCTTGTACTGAAAAATAAGTCCATGGTGTTAAGCAGGCATCTCTAAAGTGGCCATCTGATTTAAAATAGCTTCCATAAGTTCTAATTAATTTTGCAAGTTTTAGTGTCTCTTTTTGATAGCAGGTAGTAGCTCTCTGAAGCATTCCTTCTGCCTTGAAACATCTTTCTTCTTCATATCTTTGCCGTTTTCCTTTGTGAGACTTAGGCTTATAATACAATAAATATTTAAGTGCCACCTGTTTACTAGGCACTGTTAAGTTATAGGCTCTGGAGATGTAGTGGTGAACAAGATCTCCGTTGTTACTCAGTTTGTAGACTATGAAGGAAAAGGAATAAGGGTTGGAGAATTACTCATGTATTAAATATATGTTGCTTTTTGGAGGCAAATGGATAAAATATTTAGAATGGTTAAGACAATCTTCTGCTTTCTTTGGATTCACTAGGGGTTTTATAATGTGTCTCATATCATTTCATATGTTAAGAGTAAAGGGAATTTTAATGAAATATGTTACTACTGGTTGTGGATTCTAAAAGACAGAGGGACAAAATATTATTTGCCTTTAAGAATACAAAGAAAGGATTGTCTGTTTGTATGGTTAGTTGAATTGTCTTATTTCCTATTTATTTTTTTAATTGCTGAGATCTCACTTTGTTGTCTAGGCTGATTTCTAACTCATTGCCTCAAGTGGTCTCCTGCGTCGGCCTTCCAAAATGCTGGAATTACAGGCCTGAGCCAGTTCACACCAGCCTATTTCTTATTTCTTATTCTCCCTACAAGGGACATTTTAGTGTAAGGCAAAAATATAAACTTATCACTCATAATGTTTTTGGGAAAATATCATATGACTACATGGTTTTGTAGTTTTCGTAGCAGTCACTGGGTCATTAAGTTACCTCATTTTTTGCTTCCTGTTCTTCCTTTTTTCTGGGTAAAAAGTTTTCTCTAGGTCTCATCTCTTAATTCTTTAGCAAGGCATATTTTTATTCATCATACCATAACTGTATATATACTTAAAAGTAAATGACATTTTGTCTTACCATGGATTTCTCACATATCTGGTGAAGCGGTTTAAACTGTCCAATTTTAGGTACACTGAAAGCAAAAGCTAGCTGAGAAAGGAAAGTTTTTCTCATCAAGAGGTTGAAATTACTGTTATAAAACAGTGATAAATACCGGATAAGATATGTGATCCTTGAAGTTTAATAAATATTTTTGGACTATTAATTTATATTCACTTTTGGGGTTTTTTTTTTTTTTTTTTTTTTTTTTTGGAGACATGGTCTCTGTAGCCCAGGATGGAATGCAGTCATGTAATCATGGCTCATTGCAGCCACTGGGCTCAATCAATCTTCCCACCTCAGCCTCCTCAGTAGCTAAGACCACAGGCCTGTGCCACCATGCCTAGCTAATTTAAAAAACAAATGTTTTGTAGAGATGGAGTCTCACTGTATTGCTCAGGCTAGTCTTGAACTCCTGAGCTCAAGCAGTCCTTCTGCCTCACCCTCCCAAAGTATTGGGATCACAGTCTTGAGCCACTGCAGCCAGCCTGGTTTTAATCTTTAGGAAATATTTTTCTAGGTTAAACTCAACACAGTATAAGTATTTTTACATGTATTTCAGAATCTAAATTTATTAGGATACTGGCTGATGACTCTGTATGTACATTTTATTTTACACATGCTTTTATTAAGATTTAGGCTTCCAGCACTTTGGGAGGCTGAGGCGGGCGGATTATGAGGTCAAGAGATAGAGACCGTCCTGGCCAACATGGTGAAACCCTGTCTCTACTAAAAATATGAAAATTAGCTGGGCATGGTGGCACGTGCCTATAGTCCCAGCTACTCGGGAGGCTGAGGCAGGAGAATCGCTTGAACCTCGGAGAGGTTGCAGTTAGCTGAGATTGTGCCACTGCACTCTAGCCAGGGCAACAGAGCAAGACTCCTTCTCAAAAACAAAAAACAACCAAAAAAAATAGGCAATTTGCTTTAAAAATTAGATACCTCATGAACTCGTTGGTTATTCCTTATTAGCTAAGAAAAATTATTAGACCACTGTGTATTATGCTAATTAAATGACTCATTTCTGCTAGTTAAACCATCTATAATAGGCTGCAGAACACATTTTGCTGGAGTCATAGTGTGTAAAACTAAGCCCACCAGGAAACTTATGGCTAAAATGAAACAGAATCTTGCTAACCTTGTGTGTGTATTCAGTTTTGGTACCTGAAAGATTTGTGGTATTTCGAATATTCGTATGTTGTGTTATATTTGTTTAGATGTTTGTATTTTATATTTACATGACAAAAAGGATATGGTTGCTATTTAAACTTTTTGAATGGTAGGAAAATAATCTTAGGCACAGGAAATCGTGACAAGACCAGTGTTGTAGAACTATGATGATGGATAAAGCTTTTTTTTTTTTTTTTAACTTTATGTATAAGTAATTCTCTAGAGCAGAAATTACTCAAGCTTTCAGTGGTATAAATTGCATTTGGTCTAAAGATTGATACTGACCAAATACAAAAGATTTTGTTGTTTCTCCTAATTTTCTTATACCTTTTGATATTCTTTGAAGAGATCTAATGGTTATTTAATTTCTTCAGGTTTTACTAAATTTTGTTCATTCTAAAGACTTTTAAAAAGCTTACACATCTAATAAGTCAGAGCTATGACAAAAATGCCAGGTTTTTTGGGGGGCAGGGAGGGTGGCGGAGGTGGTCCTGTAGTAATGCTACAGTATCTTGATGGACATCCTGTTAATACTTTGGGGAGTGTATTAGTTTGTTTTTTATTGCTATGAAGGAATACCCAAGGCTGGGTAGTTTATAAAGAAAAGAGTTTTATTTGGCTCAAAGTTCTGCAGGCTATACAAGAAGCATGGCACCAGTATGTGCTTCTAGTGAGGCCTCGGGAAGCGTCCAATCATGTTGGAAGGCGAAGAGGGAACAGGCATGTCATGTAGCGAGAGGGAGCAAAAGAGAGAGGAGGAAGTGCCAGGATCTTTTTAAACAACCAGTTCTCACGTGAACTAATAGAGCAAGAACTTATTACTGAGGGGAGGGTACCAAGCCATATTAGGGATCTGCCCTCCTAACCAGATACCTTCTACTAGGCCCTACCTCCAATGTTTGGGATCACATTTCACCATGAGATTTGGAGGGGACAAACAGCTAAACCACATCAGGGAGTTTCTTTTGGGAGAGCTTAGGATCTTATTTTATTACTTTTTAATGGATGATTCATTTATTTTCTGAAACTCCTATTTTACTTTACTCTATTTCAATTGTACAGTTCTCTGGCATTTAAATACTTTCATATTGTGCAGTGATTACCACCATCCGTCTCTAGAACTTTTTCATCTTTCCCAACTGAAACTGTACTTACTAAACACTAACTCCCCATTCAATCCTCTTCCTAGTCCTTGGCAATCACCATTCTACTTTCTATCTTTGTGAATTTAACTACAACGCCATATAAGTGGAATCATATAATGTTTGACCTTCTGTGACTTGCTTATTTCACTTAACATAATGTCTTCAAGGTACATCCATGTCTTTCTTTTTTTTTGGAGACAGAGTGTCACTCTTGCCCAGGCTGGAGTGCAGTGGCGCCATCTTGGCTTGCTGCAACCTCCACCTCCTGGGTAGAAGCAAATTCTTGTACCTCAGCCTCCCAAGCAGCTGGGACTACAAGTATGCAGCACCATACCAGCTAATTTTTGTATTATGTCTTTTTTTTTTTGAGATGGAATGTTGTCCTTGTCACGTACGCTGCAGTACAGTGTTGCTATCTGTGCTTACTGCTACCTCTGCCTTCTGGGTTCAAGTGATTCTCCTGCTTCAGCCTCCCCTCCCGAGTAGCTGGGATTACAGGCACCCGCTGCCTTGCCCAGCTAATTTTTAGTAGAGACGGGGTTTTGCCATGTTGGCCAGGCTGGTCCCAAACTCCTGACCTCAGGTGATCCTCCTGCCTTGACCTCCCAAAATGCTGGGATTACAGGTGTGAGCCACCTTGCCCGGCCTGTATCACGTCTTTTAAAGACTGAAAAATACTCTATTGTGTGTATACTCTACATTTTGTTTATCCATTTATCTATTGATGGATAGTTGAGTTGCTTCTGCTTTTTGGCTGTTGTGAATAATTCTCCTATGAATGTTGGTGTACAAATATCTGTTTAAGTACCCGCTTTTACTTCTTTTGGGTATATACCCAGAATTGGTATTATTTTTGTTTACCCATTTATCTGCTGATGGACAGTTGGGTTGCTTCTACTTTTTAGCTATTGTGAATAATGCCTCTGTGGACATTGGTATACAATTATCTGTTCAAGTCTCTGCTTTTACTCCTTTTGGGTGTATACCGAGAAGTGGAATTACTGGATCATGTGGTCATTCTCTGTGTTAATTTTTTGAGAAGTCTCTATTTTTCTACAGTAGCTCTACCGTTTTACATTCCTACCAGCAATGCACAAGGATCCGCACACCCCAGCCAACACTTAAAAAAATTTAAAATAGCCATCATAATGGGTGTGAAGTAGTATCTCATTGTAGTTTTGACTCACATTTCCCTAGTGACTGGTTTTTTTTTTTTTTTGAGACTGGGTCTCACTCTGTCACCCAGACTGGAGTGCAGTGGGGTGATCAGGGCTCATTGCAGCCTCAACCTCCTGGGCTCAATTGGTTCTTCTACCTTAGCCTTCAGAGTGGCTGAGACCACCAGTACACACCACCACATCCAGCAATTTTTTTTTTTTTTTTTTTTTTTTGAGACAGTCTTGCTCTGTCGCCTAGGCTGGAGTGCAGTGGCACAATCTTGGCTCACTGCAAGCTCCGCCTCCCGGGTTCACATCATTCTCCTGCCTCAGTCTCCCAAGTAGCTGGGACTACAGGCGCGTGTCACCACTCCCAGCTAATTTTTTGTCTTTTTTTTTTTTTTTTTTTTTCAGTGAAGACGGAGTTTCACTGTGTTAGTGATGGCCTTGATCTCCTGACCTTGTGATCTACCCTCCTCAGCCTCCCAAAGTGCTGGGATTACAAGCATGAGCCACCGCACCTGGCTCGTATTTTTTTTATGTAGATACGGGGTTTTGCCATGTTTCCCAGGCTGGTCCCAAACTCCTGTGCTCAAGTGATCTGCCCACCTTGGCGTCCCAAAGTACTGGGACTACAGGGGTGCGCCTGGCTGACTAGGGATGTTGAGTATCTTTTCTTGTATGTATTGGCCTTTTGTGCTTCTTTGGAACAGTGTCTGTTCAAGTCTTTATTAGTTTTCTCAGGCTACCATAACAAAATATCACACTCTGGGTGGCTTAAATAACAGAAATAAATCTGACAGGGTTTGATTTTTGGTGATGGCTCTCTTCCTAGAGTGAACTCTCTGGTGTCTTGTCTTTTAAGGACACTAATCCTATTGGATCAAGGATCCATCTGCATGACCTCATTTAACCTTAATTACATCCTATAGATGTAATTAAGGCCCTGTCTTCAAATACAGTCATATTAGGGATTAGGGCTTCAACATTTCAGTTTCAAGGAACCAAAAAGCCCATATCAAAGCCCTTTGCCTACTTGTGAATTGGTTTTTGTTCTTGAGTTGTAAAAATATATTCTAAATATTCCTTAACAGATATGTGATTTGCAGATGTTTTCTCCATTCTGTGAGTTGCCTTTTGTACTCTGTTGATAGTGCCCTTTGGTGCACAGAAGGTTTTCATTTGGATAAAGTTAGTTTTTTCTTTTTTAGCCTGTACTTTTGGTGTCTTATCCAATAAATCATTGCCAAATGCCATGTCATGAAGCTTTTCCCCTATTTTCTTCTAAGAGTCTTACAGTTTTAGCTCTTATAGTTAGGTCTTTGATCCATTTGAGTTAATTTTTAAATTAACTCATGTTAATTAAAAACAGTTAATTACATATTATCTAAGATAAAGGTCCACCTTCATTATTTTGCATATGGATATCCAGTTTTCTCAGTACCATTCAGTGAAAAGACTGTCCTTTTCCCATTGCATGGTCTTGGTATCCTTGTTGAAAATCATTTGATCATATATGTAAGTGTTTATTTCTGGGCTCTCTACTTTATTCTCTTGGCCTATATATCTATTTTTATGCCAGTTTCCACACTGTTTTGTTTACTGGAGCTTTGTAGTAAGTTTTGCAATCAGTTAGTGTGAGTTCAAGATTGTTCTTTTTAAGTTCATTTTGGCTATTTGGGGTTTTTTGAAATTGCGTGTGAATTTTAGACTGAATTTTTCTATTTCTGTGTAAAATACCTTTGAGATTTTAATAGGGATTGCATTAAATCTGTAGATCACTTTGGGTAGTACTGACATCTTCACAATATGAAGTCTTCCAGTCTATGAACACATGATATTTTTTCATTGATTTGTGTATTCTTTAATTTCTTTTAATAGTGATTTGTAGTTTTCAGTATAATAGTCTTTTGCATCCTTGGTTAAGTTTATTTCTAAGTAATTCTTTTTGATGCCATTGTAAATGGAAGTTAATTTCTTTTTTTGGTTTGTTCATTGTTAGTGTATATGTATATTTTTTGTATCTTGAACCAATAGTAGAATTGCTAGATTCGACAGTTTATAATTAATTTGGCTATCCATACTAGTATTGATAATATATTTAATTGTCTAAGCAATAGGCTTTTAAAATGTTTGGCATGAAATAATTTGAGAAACATTTCCCCTTTAAATTTATTTTATTTTTTTGGAGACAGAGCAAACTGTCACCCAGGCTAGAGTGCAGTAGCACAATTACTGCTCACTGTAGCTGGTTCCTCCCAGGCTCAAGGGATCCTCCCACCTTATCCTCCCCCAGTAGCTGGGACCAGAGGCGTGCATCACTACGCCTGGCTAATTTTATTATATTTTGTAGAGATGGAATCTGGCTATGTTACTCAGGTCCGTCTCACACTCCTGGGTTCAAACGGTCCTCCTGCCTCAGCCTCCCAAAGTGTTGGGATTACAGATGTGAGCTACTGCTCCCAGCCTGAATTTTTTGACATCATTGTTAATTTGCGTGTGCTGTGTTCTGTCTGGGTGTATTGGACTGGTAGCTTGCAAACAGCTTAACCCTTGGAGATAAGTTTATTTAAAATTAAGAATAATTGTAGTAGATAATTGCAGAGGCCCTCAAAAAGAGTAAATCTCATTTTAAAAAGAAGGAACCAGGAGTAAGAATGTAAAAATATTACTTACCTTTTTATTTGTTTTCCTTAAAAAGAAAAATAGCTTTGTTGAGCTATAATTCATAGGCCATAAAACTCGATCTTTTAAAGTATACAATTAGGGCCGGGCACGGTGGCTCACGCCTGTAATCCCAGCAATTTGGGAGTCCGAGGTGGGTGGATCACTTGAGATCAGGAGTTCGATGAGCCTGGCCAACATGAAGAAACCCTGTCTCTACTAAAATCACAAAAAAATAGCTGGGCGTGATGGCGGGCACCTGTGGTCCCAGCTGTTGGGGAGGCTGAGTCAGGAGAATCTCTTGAACTCGAGAGGCAGAGGTTGCAATGAGCTGAGATCAAGCCACTGCACTCCAGCCTGGGCCACAGAACAAGACTCGGTCTCAAAAAATAAAATAAAAATAACGCATACAATTTAATGATTTTTGGCATGTTCAGAGTTACATAGTCATAACTGCTGTTTAATTTCAGAATCCCTAACAGAGACCTCATGCCCTGTAGCAGTTACTCCACTTTCCCACCCCTCTTTAGTCCTTCGCAACTGCTAGTTGATTTTCTTTCAATGAATTTACCTATTTTTGATATTTTATTTAAATAGAACTGTACAACATGTGGCCTTTTGTGCTGGCTGCTTTCATTTAGCATGATGTTTTTAAGGGTCTTCAATGTTGTAGCACATTATCAGTACTTAATTCCTTTTAATGACTGACTAATACTCCATTGTATGTATGGGTATACCACATATTGTTCATTCATCCATCAGTGATCATTTGGGTTTTTATTATTTTACTATTGTGAATACTGGTGCTTTTAATCTTTACGTACAGAGTTTTGTGGGGATGCATATTTTCAGTTTTCTTGGGTATATACCTAGGAGTGAAATGGCTAAATTATTTGGTAACTGTATGTTTAACTTTTTGAAGAACTACCACACTGTTTCCCATGGTGGAGCTATACCATGTCACATTCCTATCAGCAATATATTAGGATTTTAATTTCTCCACATTCTTGACTGCATTGTTATTGTCTGCCCTTTTGATTTTAGTCATGCTAGTGGATTTAAAGTGGTATCTCATTGTGGCTTTGATTTGTAATTCCTTAATGACTAATGATACTGGGCATCTTTTGTGTACTTATTGGTCATTTGTGTATCTTCTTTGGAAGAATGTTTATTTAGATTCTTTGCCCATTTTTAATTTGGAACTTAAAACAAATTGTTGTCAGGGGAGTTCTTTGTGTATTCCAGATACAAGTTTCTTATCCTTGGGTTGTCCTGATTGTACCCTTTAAAGCACAAAAATGTTTAATTTTGATGAAATCCCATTTATTTCATTTTTCTTTAGCCACTAAATGCTTTTGGTTTTATATCTCAAACCATTGCCTAATCTAAGGTTATGAAGATTTACTCCCATATTTTCATATAGAAGTTTTATAGTTTTTGCTCTTATATTTAGGTCTGAGGTCTATTTTGAGTTAATTTTTGTATATGGTGTGAGGTAGAGGTCTTATTTAATTCTTTGCTAGATGGATATTCAGTTGTCCCACCACTGTTTGTTGAAAAACTGTTCTTTCCTCATTGAGTTGTTCTAGCATCTTTGTTAAATAACATAGATGTTAAATTATTGTTAAATAAATTAACCATCTATGTAAGAGTTTATTTCTGGACTTTAAATTCTGTTCCATTGATCTGTGTGTCTTTATGCTAGTGCCACATTTTCTTGATAATTTCAAACTTACTGCTAAGATATACTTGAGAAGTTTGAGTTATTCAGCTTTGTCCTTTTTTCATGGTTGTTTTGGTTATTCTGGGTCCCTTGTATTTCCACATGAATTTTAGGATCAGCTTGTTGGTGCATGCGAAAAAGCTCACTGATAAAGATTGCATTGAATCTGTAGATGATTTTGTCAGTTTGTTATCTTAAAAAGTTGTCTTTAGATCAGTGAACAAGAGTGTCTCTGTTTAGGTGGTCTTTAATTTTTTTCAATAATGTTTCATAGTTTTAAAACATTTTTGTTTTAAATTCTTGTTATTTTATTTTAATTTTGAGGTGTTAGCCGATACTTCTATTCTTAGTGGTAGTGGTAGAGGTTTATCAAAAAGAGAGCTCAAATACTGATGGGCTTTCTAAAGCAGTGTGTATGCAATAAGGTGCATGCATTGGGCACAGCAACACTTATGAGAAATGATAGTAACATTCCTTGGATGAGACTCTTTAAGGAAGGAAAATGTATTATATTAGTTTCTTGTTTGCATCAGCACCTTCTGGAATTAATTTTTGGTATACAAGTAGGTGAAGAAATTCTCCTTTTAAAATACTTTTTTCTTTTTTTTAAAATTTTTTTTCAATTTTTTTTACCACAATCATGACTACATATCCTTGTAAAATATTAAAATGTAATGCTAAAATCTCTAGCCTTTTTTTTTTTTTTTTTTGAGACAAAGTCTCGCTTTGTTGCCCAGGCTGGAATACAGTGGAACCGTCTCGGCTCACTGCAAACTCCACCTCCTGGGGTCAAGCGGTTCTCCTGCCTCAGCCACCCAAGTAGCTGGGACTACAGGCGCAAACCACCACGCCTATGTAGCCATCATTTTTAATCCTGTTCTTTTATCATCCTCTGTATGGGTAATCACTACATTTTTTTTTTTTTCTTCTTCTTCTTCTTCTTCTTCTTTTTTTTAGACAAAGTCTTGCTCTTATCCCCCAGGCTGGAGTGCAGTGGCACGATCTCGGGTCACTGCAGCCTCTGCCTCCCGGGTGGCGATTCTCCTGCCTCAGCCTCCCTAGTAGCTGGGATTGCAGGTGCCTGCCACCTTGTCCAGCTAGTTTTTGTATTTTTAGTAGAGACGGGGTTTCACCATGTTGGCAAGGCTAGTCTCGAACTCCTGCCTCAGGTGATCCGTCTGCCTTGGCCTCCCAAAAGTGCTGGGATTACAGGCGTGAACCACCGCTCCTGGCCACATTTTTTTTCTTGTAGGCTTTCCCCCCAGTGCCCTTAGGTATGTATGTACCACCAAATAATATGTAGGTTTCTTTTTTTCTTCTTTTTAAGTATGCTGTATGTTTACTCCATATATTTTTCCCCAATTGATGGATATTTAGCCTGTTTCTAGTTTTTTGTTTTTACAACCTGTTGGTGTGAAGTTAAAAAAAAAATTTTTTTTTTATTAATTTTTTTTTTTTTTTTTTTTTTTAAAAGAGACGAAGTCTTGGCATGTTGCCCAGGCTGATCCTGAACTCCTGGGCTCAAGTGATCGTCCCTCCTTGGCCTCCCAAAGTGCTAGGATTACAGATGTGAGCCACCATTCCTAGCTCAAAGTTTTAAAAACATGCCTCAGGGCGTATGTGTGCTGACTTTGTCGAAATATATCAAGAGAGGTAGAGTTGCTTGGCTATATGGAATACGTAGTAGTAGTCGTAGTATTATTGTCAAGATACTCTTCAAAATAGCTTTAGCAGTTTTACCATTACCAAAAGTGTGTACAGTTACTCACTTTTGGCTGGGCACGGTGGCTCACACCTGTAATCCCAGCACTTTGGGAGGCCAAGGTGGGTGGATCACCTGAGGTCGGGAGTTCAAGACTAGTCTGGGCAACATGGTGAAACCCTGTCTCTACTAAAAAATACAAAAATTAGCTGGGTGCGGTGGCGCGTGCCTGTAATCCCAGCTACTAGGGAGGCAGGACAACTGCTTGAGCCTGGGAGGTGGAGGTTGCCGTGAGCCAACATTGTGCTATTACACTCCAGTCTGGGTGACAGAGCAAGTCTGTCTCAAAAACAAACAAATGAACAAAAAACACTCATTTTTCTACCAGTGCCAGTACTTGAAATTAAGCAATATCTTACTTTTCTGCCAATCTTTTTGATGGAAAACGATTATTTAATTTGCATTTTTTCTGATTATGAAGTTGAGATGTTTTCGTATGTATGTTGAACATTTGCATTTTTTCTGTAATTTTTTTTGGTCTGTTTTTCAGGTTTTTTCTCATGGATTATAGAAGGTTTTTTTTTTTTTTTTTTTTTTTTGGGGGGGGTGGGGGACAATCTCTCGCTCTGTCACCCAGCCTGGAGTGCAGTGGCACAGTCTCCTCTCACTGCAACCTCTGCTGCCTGGGTTCAAATGATTCTCTTGCCTCAGCCTCCCAAGTAGCTGGGACTACAGGTGCGTGCCACCATGCCAACTAACTTTTTTTTGTATTTTTAGTAGAGATGGGATTTCACTGTGTTAGCCAGGATGGTCTCGATCTCCTGACCTCATGATCCGCCCATCTCAACCTCCCAAAGTGCTGAAATTACAGGCGTGAGCCACCGCGCTTGGCCTTACAGAAGACTTTTTAAATGGAAATGGTCAACTCTTTTTAGATTATTATTCTAACACTTACTGGGAAGGTCTGAATTTTGACTGAACTGTTTATAGCATTGGACAAGTGTTTGAGAGATGTGAGTGGTGTATGGAAAGTACAGCAGGTAAGAAGAGCCCTAGTAACTGGACAGCACTTAGATTGGGTTCCAGACACATAGCCTTTCAATTTTTGTCTTTCAGTTGAATCTATTCAGTTAATTCCTTTCATACTATTTGATTTCCAGATAATTTTTTAAAGCCTTAGGAGTGTGTTTGTATAATGCTTTTGCTTTTGAAAGTCGATTTATTAAGGTAAATTTTATACAACAAAATTCACTTCATATGTTTTGGAAAATATATACAGTTATAATATACCACCTGATTAACATGTAGAATATTTCCATTATTGCAAAAAGAATTCCAGGTGCCTTTTGGCCATTAATTCTCTCTACTGCTCAGTGAACCACAGATCATATCTCCATCGCTATAGGTTAGTTTTGCCTCTTGTAGAATTTAATATAAATGGTCATTCTCAGATCTTTTATGTAGACTTTTAACATTATATTCACATTAAGAATATGAACTTGGCTGTGCGCGGTGGCTCAAGCCTGTAATCCCAGCACTTTGGGAGCCCGAGGCGGGCAGATCACGAAGTCAGGAGATGGAGACCATCCTGGCTAACACGGTGAAACCCCATCTCTACTAAAAATACAAAAAGATTAGCCAGGTGTGGTGGCGGGCACCTGTAGTCCCAGCTACTCAGGAGGCTGAGGCAGAAGAATGGCGTGAACCCGGGAGGCGGAGCTTGCAGTGAGCCGAGATCGCTCCGCTGCACTCCAGCCTGGGCGACAGAGCAAGACTTGTCTCAAAAAAAAAAAAAAAAAAAAAAAAAATAATAATAATATGAACTTGGCCAGATGCAGTGGCTCATGCCTGTAATCTTAGCACTTTGAGAGGCCGAAGTGGGAGGATTGAAGTGGGAATTCGAGGCCATTCTGGGCAACATGGCAAAACCCTATCTCTACAAAAAATTAACTGAGTGTGGTGGCACATGTGTGTAGTCCCAGCTACCTGGGAGGCTGAGGTGGGAGGATAACTTGAGCCAGTAAAGTCAAGGCTGCAGTGAGCTGTGATTGTGCCACTGCACTCCAGCCTGGGCGACAGAGTGAGACCCTGTCTTGAAAGAGAAAAAAGAGTATGAATTTTTGACTGGGTACAGTAGCTCACGCTTGTAATTCCATCTCTTTAGGAAACTGGGGCACGAGGATTGCTTGAGCCCAGGAGTTTGAGACCAGCGTGGGCAACATAATGAGACCTGTCTCTACAAAAATATAAAAATAAAAAAAATTAGCTGGTCATGCTGGTGCATGTGAATAGTGCCAGCTACTCAGGAGGCGGAGGTGGGAGGATCACTTGAACCTGGGAGGTGGAGGGTGGGTGCAGTGAGCTGTGATCACACAACTGCACTCCAGCCTGGGTATCAGAGGGTGAGACCCTGTCTCAAAAGAAAAAAAAAAAACTTAAAAAATGACCTAACTTTAAGAGTGGTTGGTTTAAAAATCTTGAATTTCTCTAGAGTTGAGGGTTGTTTCTGAATTGATTTGGCAACTTTGTCACTATTTAATAAGTAAAATTTTTTGTGTTAAATTCTGCAGTGGAAATACTGACACAACAAGGTTAACAGTACTTGAATCTCTGAAATGAGATATAGTCAGTGGAAGGAAGATAGCAGTTAATCTACCCCTATCTTTTTCCATACTTGCCTCTTAAATGTTAGTTTCATGGTACTGTTAATCATTATATACAATGATTTTTGGTTGTTCTGTACATACATATGTTGCTTTGAACAGAGGAGGACAACATCCAAAGTGATAATAGTATTTAGTTTTTGCCAAAGCTGTTTTTTCGTTTTGTGTTGTTTTGGTTGAGACGGAGTCTTTCTCTATAGCCCAGGCTGGAGTGCAATGGCACGATCAGTGCAACTTTCGCCTCCCAGGTTCAAGCGATTCTTCTGCCTCAGCCTCTCGAGTAGCTGGGACTATAGGCATGTGCCACCATGCCTGGCTAACTTGACCAGGCTGGTCTCGAACTCCTGACCTTGTGATCCGCCTGCCTTGGCCTCCCAAAGTGCTGGGATTACAGGCGTGAGCCACCACACCCGGCTGCCAAAGCTATGTTTTAAAAAAATAAAGTCCTCCTAGAAGGGGAGGAGAATCCTTTTTTTTTTTTTTTGAAGCAGATTAAGACTATTGGAGGGAAGGAGTATGTCTAACCTGATTCTTAGCCCTTTTTTATAAGACAGCAGTGTTACAGGTTTATCAAGATTTCATGTTATTTGGTAGGAACTCCTGACAGCCAGCTCTTTATTATTCTTTGCACATGTGCATTGAAGAATACTGTACACCTTCTCTTTAAAATTCTGGAATGGTTTATTCTTCTGAAAAAATTCCCATCTCAGAGATGCACTAATGTTGATCAGGATTATAAGGACTTGTTATAAATCTGAATGCCATTGTAATCTATTTCAGTCTATTACATTATAGATTTTTGACTTGAACCAGTAAGTTCTCTGTTCTCTAAGTGCTTCTCTTTTGTTCTTAATTAAAAAAATTGAGACATAATATACATATAAGGTATAGTAACCCTAAATTAAAGCCTGGCAGCTTTTTACATATGTATAGACCCATGTAACTACACCCATATTAATATACAGAACATTTATAGCTCTCTCCTAAGGTTCCCTTCCATCCTTTCTTAGGCAGTACACATTCTGAGATAATCACTCTCTTGTCCTCTGTCACCAGAGTACTTTTGTTTTTGTTTTTGGTTTCATAGTAAAAGTTCTTTTCAAAATGTTCCTTTTTTCGGTGGAAAGTTAACAGGGCACTAAATTGGTCTAACTAACTTACTAGGAAAGTTATAATCAAAGGTTGCTGGGAAGGCACGGAAGTGATCAAGACTAAATATGAGTCAGATTATTAATAGTATCATTGAAAGATAGTATTATGCAGCATTCCTCATGGTCAGAGGGTACTTCACTTGGGACTAGAGTACAACATTTTTAAAATTTGGATTTTACCATAAGGAAAATAATGAAAAAGCAAAAGAATAATGAAGTGATATGATGAATGTTCATGTACCTACAACCTAATTTAACAAATATTTATCTTCGTCATGTTTGTTTCAGATTTTAAAAACTAACTTTGTTATAATTTGAAAATAGTTATAGAAATAAGGAACTCCCAGTGTTCTTCACCAATTGTTTACATTTTGTTTCATGTGCTTTATTATTTCTCCCTTTCTCCATATTTTTTCCCTGAATCATTTTAGAATAAGTTGGAAGCACTGTGCCCCTTTGCCTCTAAATACTTGAGAGTTTACTCTTTTTAAAATTTCGAAATTTTTGTTTTTTGAGATGGAGTCTCACTCTGTTGCCCAGGCTGGAGTGCAGTGGCGCGACCTTGGTTCACTGCCACCTCTACCTCCTGTGTTCAAGCGATTCTCCTGCCTCAGCCTCCTGAGTAGCTGGGACTACAGGTGCATGCCACCACTTCTGGCTAATTTTTTGTATTTTTAGTAGAGATGGAGTTTCACTGTGTTAGCCAGGATGGTCTTGATCTCCTGACTTCATGATCCACCTGCCTCGGCCTCCCAAAGTGCTGGGATTACAGGTGGAGAGTTTATTTCTTGAGAATAAAGACATTATCTTTTTTTTTTCCTTTTTATTATCCAGGCAAAAAACCTGAAGAACATTATTTTACATAACCACAGACAATCCTTCATGGGTTTTTATAGATTAATTTTGAGGATGCTTTTATATCCAAGTTCTTGGATACACGTCACAGTTGGCAAAATATTTTGTGTACTATCTGATTTGTATACCATCAGAATTTTTAGTATATTTTTGATCTTCTTAACTAAATGCCAATGTAGCTTATTTTACTATCGGTCAAGTTATTTTAAAATTTAAGAATTAAAATGCATCTTGCTGGCTTCATTTGTATTTCACTGGGTGGTTGTCACCAGGTATGCTCCCTTCCATTATCTTCATATAATTTTTGAACTGAGAGGTACTAATCAGACTTTAGTCGTCAATGGTAGTCTTGTTCTTGGCACATAAAGATGATAGTATAAACCCAACAGAGCAGTTCTGTGTTTTTTTTTTTTTTTTCCCCCAAGAGACTGGGTCTTACTGTGTTGCCCAGTCTGGACTTGTACTCCTGGACTCAAGCCATCCTTCTGCCTCAGCCTCCCAAGTAGCTGGGACCACAGGTGTGCACCATTGTGCCCAGCTAAAGTAGGCATTTTTAGTTTTGCTTTCTTACCACTTCACAATGAGATGATGCACTTGTGCTTGTCCAGCCATACATACTCTTCTACTTATTTCCCTATAATAGTACATGTTTTTAGGGTAGTTGATTTATGGATAAAAACATGTTTGTATTATGTATAATATCTATGGAAGTGAATAAATTTGCTTATGAAAATTAAACTCTAGCTGGGCACAGTGGCTCACGCCTGTAATGCCAGCACTTTGGGAGGCTGAGGCGAGTGGATCACGAGGTCAGGAGATCGAGATCATCCTGGCTAACACGGTGAAACCCCGTCTCTACTAAAAATACAAAAAATTAGTCGGGCATGTAGTCCCAGCTACTCGGGAGGCTGAGGCAGGAAAATGGTGTGAACCTAGGAGGCGGGGCTTGCAGTGAGCGAAGATCGTACCACTGCACTCCAGCCTGGGTGACAGAACAAGACTCCATCTCAAAAAAAAAAAAAATTAAGCTCTGGACATTAAAGGTGTTAGCGCACATCTAATCAAATGAGCAACTGTGTATTAGATTACTTGAAGGTGGTATCCCATTTGGCTATTCTAGAGCCCAGTTTTTCTTTTGTATGTGTAATTTCTGAAGTTTTCTCTTGCCATGCTTGCATTTTAATATAAAAATCTATACTAATGTGGTCTCTTTTCCTTAGTATCTAAGTTGTTAATGTCATTATAGATTGTAATATTTGGAGAATTTGAAAAGATTCTATTTTAGGGGAAAACTAGGGCATGCAGGTTGATCTTGTCACATTATGGTGAGTTGTTTGTCCTACCCTGTTATATTAGAATCTAGAAACATACTAGCTTTGACCTTGGGCAAGTTATTGAATCCTTGGGAACCTTGAAGTCCTCACTGTTAAGTGGTTTAAATGGCACCTCCTTCAACTATGAAGATTGAATGAGATAATGCATAAAAAGTACATAGCCCAGTGATTGGCACATAGTTCAGTAAATACTAGCTTTAAAGTATGAAAATAATGGTGTTTATTCAGAGTTTGGTTTTGCTTAACAAAGTAATTTATCCATTTAGACTACTTTTATTAAGCATATATTTTTCTATTATAGTATTTAAGTAGAGCTTTGTGTGTAGTATATTTTAACTATAGATGTCTTGTGAATTAAGAAATGGATACTTCTGTAATGAAGACGTTTTAAGAGCTTTTAAGTTGTATATTAGTTTGTTCTTTGACAAACCCATGAGATTGTTTTGTCAGGGGAGATAATTCTATTTCTTTTGAGAGGTAAAAACAGCTTGTACTATAGTTATTGATCAATTTACAACAGGACATTAGTGGTAGAGCTAATATGTATGTGATTACTAAATGGCATGTACAGTTCGAAGTGTTTCTGTTTATTAGCTCACTTAATTCTCACAGTAACACTGTAAGATACCATTGGGAGTGGAAGCATGAGAAAGAAAAAATGACTTGCTCAAGATTACAGAACTACTAGATGCCTGAACTGGGTTTTGAGGCAAGGTCAGGCTGACTTTAAAGCTGTGTAAGAATGTGTTAAAAACTAACATTTAAAAAAGTGCTAGCGTATGTTTTCAGTTCTGACACACTAGTATTCCTTTTGAAAACCTTGTTTAAAACAGCAGAAACTGAAATGATACGGCAGAGTAAAATGAGGCGTCATATTTCTCCACTAGGTCAAAGAGGTAAAGAATAGAAGTAACACTGCCACAAATTTTGGAGAATAGAATAAAGGAAGGAAAGCAGGAGATCTATTCCTCAGTCCTGACCTTTACAAAATAATTTGCATATCTGATACGGTTTACTGGCTGGTTAAATGATCTCTTCTCTCCGTGCCCTTTTTTTTTTTAAAATTATTATTTTTTGAGACGGAGTCTTGCTCTGTCTCACTCTGTCGCCCAGGCTAGAGTGCAGTGGTGCAATCTTGGCTCATTGCAAGCTTCACCTCCCGGATTTACGCCATTCTTCTACCTCAGCCTCCCGCATGCCTGGCTAATTTTTTGTATTTTTAATAGAGACGGGGTTTCACCATATTAGCCAGGATGGTCTCGATCTCCTGACCTTGTGATTCGCCCACCTCGGCTTCCCAAAGTGCTGGCATTACAGGCGTGAGCCACTGTGCCCGGCCTCCATGCCCACTTTTAGGGGAAAAGTTTAGAAGATGGAGACAAAACCAACTATCCATTCTGCTATCTCTTTCTATTCTGTAGCCTACAGTCGTAATGTAGACCAAGATTAGGCTGAAGAATAAAATATTCCTTAATGTATCTAATATTTTTATAGTACTGAACTCTAACCCCATAATAACTTTTTTGGGGAAAGTCAGATTATTTGGTTATGCTTGGCAACTTTTAAGTAGTTGCAGCCTCATTAATAAACTGGTCACATGGACCAGATTGTCTTATCCGGTCAGCTTTTTGCTTCCTTGTTCTTATATTTGCTCTATTGTGCTGGTGCCCATAACAACATAAACTTACAGCTCAGTAATGCAGGGCAAGTAGACTTCCTTCCTGCCCTGGAGCTTTTTCCTGTACTAGATGCCAGTTCTGAGGATGGTGAGCCTGAGAGTTTAATGGAAAACCTGATTTCTTGATTCTCTGTGGTTAGATTAGATTTGTTCCAATGCTGAAATAAACTCTAAGAGTGGGTAGAAAGCAGTGCCTGGCTGGAGGATATTTAAAAAGTGTTCAGCTTTAGAATGAATGGATTTCTTGCTTTGTTGACTTCTTGAAAATGCCAGTGTCTTTAATGATACAATTTAATAGAGGTAATCTGTAGTAGAGCATTATTTAGTGATACCACGTTTTCAGTTCATTAGCCATTTATTTGCTTTTGTAAATTCTCTGTATTTTCTCATTCCCAAAGACTTTCTTCAGTTTTCTAAGTGAATTAATTTCTTTGAGTAATAAAATAGTAATATTAAAAAATATGGCCCCTCATGCTATCAACTTGAGTTTTAAGATGGTTAGGTTTTTTTCATATTACTGACTGGCTAAAAGGAGAATTTGATCCTGGAGAATTTGATCTGAGTTTTAGATTTAAAGGCTTATATTTTATCCCCCTTAAATTTTTTTGTCAAGCACCCCCTCTTCTACAGCTGACAAAACTAAGATACTTCTTAATATTGGATTAAGCTTTTGTTATTATATATTTTCTGTATTATCTTTCTAGTCATATCTAGTAGCGCCAAGCTTCTTTTATCTTGTACTTATTTGGATTTGCAGCTTTAAGATGCTTATCAGCAGGGCTGAATCTTATTTCTCTGGAGGATATGGACTCTTTAAATGGTTATAAAAATAATTTTTTGAGTGCCTACTCGATACCAAGACATTCTCTTCTAGAGACTTCTTTCTTTACCATACACTGTCTACCTTTGGTCACAGCAGTTTTGAGGCTTGGGAGCTATTTATTCTATTCCTTTTTTTGTGCTTATTCACTTTTTTCTCTGAAAAAACTTTGCAGATCTTTTTTTTTTTTTTGAGTCGGGGTCTTGCTCTGTTGCCCAGGATGGAGTGCAAACAGCATGATCATAGCTTACTGCAGGCTTGCTCCTGGGGTTAAGCGATCCTTCTGCCTCAGCTTCCCGAGTAGAGGGGACTATAGGCTACAGGCATGTGCCGCTGCACCCAGACTTGATTTGTTTTATAAAACACTAGTTTTTAGAATATACAACTTGGTGAATAGTAGCACCATGTATAATTCTTGAGTTTCAAGTAAACACATCAAAATGCGTTTCATGGGGAGTATATATTCAGGGCAACTTGAATCTATGCTCCCAAGAAAAATAAATGTAGAAAACCGACAAAAACCCAAAATGCATTTCATAAATTGTAAAAAGATTTGAAGTAATTAAATGATGGAACAAACTTTCACACGCCTTTTTTAGTTGTTGGTTCCTAATTTGGCATCAGTCTGTACTGAGTTGATGCTTCAGTAGGTTTGAGACAGGAATAATACAGGGTGGTCACAGGAGAACTGAAAATTCCAGGCAGCAGTTTTACATGACTAGCATAAAGGAAACTGTTGAAATAGCTGCATAAACTAGGGGCTGACAAGACCTTAAACCAGGATGTGGGCCAAGCTGGCTAAGACTGACCCAGCATGGCATGGGATTTGACCTAAGTTTCACCTAGGACTTCATTATGTGCTCATTAACATACTAAATCACATACCCACCAGCACCATGCAGTTCCAGGAACACCCATATTTGGTGTAGAAATGGGTGGCACTACAGTTCTGAGAAATCATCACTGGTTTCCTGGAATCTTCCTGAATATTCCATGCTTTGGCTAAAGAAACCCATAAAGATAGAAGCACCAACCCGCTTGGTACAACCTTCTCTTGAGTATACTCGCACTCCCCTTTCTTGAGTATAATTTTCGCTTTGTCATAAATCTCCATACTTTCACTGTTTCTGACTCATTCTTGAATTTCTACTAGTGATAGTGTCAAGAGCCTGGACACCGGCTGAGGGAGAGGTCTCACTGCTGTTTGGGACTTCCCCCAGCCCACTGGTGTTCAGACCTTTCTGAAATCTGAGTCTCTGATGTGGAACTGTATAGAGATAAATTTTTCTTGGTCATTAGAGTAAAGGTATATGCAAATTCTTTTCCTTTCCATAGACTCTTTGCTCAGGACAGCTGTATAATTTACAGGACCTCTTCAAGAGGTGATTTAGAAAACTATACATTTTCTTTACTTTTTTTTTGAGGCAGAGTCTCACTCTGTCGCCCAGGCTAGAGTGCAGTGTCGTGATCTCAGCTCACTGCAACCTCTGCCTCCCGGGTTCAACCGATTTTCTGCTTCAGCCTCCCGAGTAGCTGGGACTACAGGCACCCGCCACCACGCCCAGCTAATTTTTGTATTTTTAGTAAAGGCAGGGTTTCACCATATTGGCCAGGCTGGGCTGGAACTCCTGACCTCAAATGGTCCACCCGCCTCGGCCTCCCAAAGTGCTGAGATTACAGGAGTGAGCCACTGTGCCTAGCCGAAAACTATACATTTTCTAATTGTGCTGCATAATTGTATATTTTGTGATTTTTATGTGATGAAACTATGTCCACGCTGGAATTTAAAATAAACTGTTTTACAATGGTATTTTTGTTTCCTAACTTAAGATCTGGTTAAGGAGTGTCAGGGTTCAAACTGTTTTTATTATAGGTTTGAATAAAATAAAAACATAAAACATTGTAGGTCCAAAAGATGGGAAAGGGACTTTATTGGAGCTGATAGTTTTATTTTCAGACATCGAAATCTTGTAGAGATAGACTTTTCAAATTAATCCTGAGTTGTTAATTTTAAGCTTTGTGATTATCTCACTCTTGAGATAATCCTGCAAACCTTTTCAGACATAATCATTGAGGTTAGCCAAAACTACTTTTAGCAAAAGCCATATGCTTGTTTTCCCAGTGAGTGAAATTGAGCACTGACTTTTGGAGTCACAATGTTTTAGTGAAAATGCTTAAATTTCAAAGTAGACCTTAGTGACTTTCTATGTATATGGAGGTATTACTTGACTATTTTATAAAATAAGAACAATAATTGGTGTAGACTTTCAGACGAGATTGGGAACGTTCAGGGTGGTATGGCCATAGACAGTATGGACTTTCAGATAGCAGCTATAATTGTTAATAATACGAGTATGACTGTCAGGCCTCTGAGCCCAGGCTAAGCCGTCATATCCCCTGTGACCTGCCTGTATACATCCAGATAGCCTGAAGCGACTGAAGAACCACAAAAGATGACATTTCACCATGGTGATCTGTTCCTGCCCCACCCTAACTGATCAATTGACCTTATGACAATACACCCTCCCCGCCCTTGCGATAATGTACTTTCTGATATTCCCCCGCCCTTAAGAAGGTACTTTGTAATACTCTCCCTGCCCTTGAGAATGTACTTTGTGAGATCCACCCCCTGCCCATAAAAAATTGCTCCTAACTCTACCACTTATCCCAAACCTGTACAAACTAATGATAATCCTACCACCTTTTGCTGACTCCTTTCTCGGACTCAGCCTGCCTGCACCCAGGTGAAATAAACAGCCTTATTGCTCACACAAAGTCTGTTTGATGGACTCTCTTCACACGGACATGCGTGACAATGACTATACTTTTAACAGATGAGTGGTTTGATGGGAGTTGAAACTAGAACTTTTTTTTCCTCCCTAGTAGGAAAAATTGGAACATTCTTTAAGGTCCGGCTTTTCTCCCCCTGCCCCACCTTTTAAAAAAAAAATTGTTGCTCATTGCCAGTAGACTAGCAAGTGGTTGAACAGTTTCCTTGGCAAGAGGTGCCAGGTGACTGACTAATGCCATCATAAAGCACATGCCATTGATCATATCATATGGACTTGATCTCCTTGGAGGCTAATTATATTTAGGGACATTTTAGTACTTTCGAGGAACCTCAGACTTTGCTGAGGTTGAAAACACTGGTAACCTCCCTTTGGTTATAAGAGAGACCAGGAGTTCGTATGTATTCCTTAAGAAAAATTTGGAAAATGTAACACTGACCTTGGGAGATTAGTGCATATGATCTTGATTTTATGATCTTTTCTAGAGACACTGCAACACTGCTTTTGGATCAGTGTTAGAGCCTCTTTGGGATACTATTCTAGGATTTTAAAAGTTAAAATAGAATTTACATGGTGAAATACACAAATGCAAGTGTGCAGTTTGAGTTTCAATAAATGTTTACAGCAGTGCAGCCACCGCCTCAATCATGATACAGAACTTTTACATCATATAAGAAAGTTCCTTTATGCCCCGCTTCTGGTTAGTCTTTCTCTCCCCTAACCCAAACTACTGTTCTCTTTCCTGTCACTAAAAATTAGTTTCGTCCTTGAACTTCATATAAATGGAATCATACAGTATTCTTTTCTAACTTGTTGCTTTGAGTCAACATAATGCTTTTGAGACTTATCCATGTTGTGAGTATCAGTACGTTGTTTGTTCATTTTTCTTGCTGAGTATGGCAGTCCATTATAGAAGTATACCACAATTTATCTGATCACTTATTGGATATTTGGGGTTGTTCCCAGTTTGGGGCTATTATGAGTAAAGTTGCTATGAACATTTGTGTCCAAACCTTTTTGTGATTATGTGCTTTCATTTATCTTGGGGTGATACCCAGGAGTAGAATTGTTGGGTCATAGGATAAATGTATGCTTAACCTCATAAGCAATTGCCAAACTGTCTTCCAAAGTGGTAATTGCCATTTTACACTTCACGAGCCAGGTATGAACTCTAGTTACTCGACGTCCTCACCAACATTTGCTCTTGCCAGTTTCTTTAATTTAGTCCAGTGGATGTAAAAGGGTATCTCATTGTGGTTTTCATTTTGTGTCTCCCTGATGATTGATTTGAGAATACTTCTCCTACATGACTTTCCTTTTCATTTTCTTAATGGTGTCGTGGATAAGTAGATATTTTCAAAATAAACAAAATTTTAATTGTGGGAGAATATGTATAACATTTATTACCATCTTAACCATTTTAAAATGTACAATTCAGTGGCATCTCTACAAAAAAATAAAAAAATTAGCCAGACATAGTGGTGAGTGCCTGTAATCCTACCTACTTGGGAGGCCATGGTAGGAGGATCCTATGAGCCCCAGGAGTCTGAAGTTGCAGTGAGCTATGATTGTGCCACTGCACCCCAGTTTGGGCAACAGAGTGAGACTTTCTTTAAAAGAAAAAACAAAACCAAAAACGGTATTTTCTATCTTGAATGCCTTTAGTTTTTGGATATGTTGACCCTTCTGTGACACCTTGGTTCACATGATGTGTGTATTTTTCTTGTCTACATTTGCCACTCTTTTAGTATATAAGTTTATAAGTTCATAGAAATTTTAGCTAGTTTTTTGGAGGAATTGTGTTGGGTAAGGTGAGCTTGTCAGGGAAGGAAGGAATTAGTGTGTTATGACTATTCCAGATCTTCTGCTTTGAATCTGTATCCTATGACTTAAAGGATTATTTTGCTACGTCTCATATAGCAAAATGAGGCTCTTATAGCCTTAGAACATGATAGACTTTTAGTTTAGGCATTTTGCTTACCCTTCCCCACTCCCAACCCCACACCCCCAACACCACCTCCTTCATGTGGACAACTTTTTTATTTTTATTTTTTCTTGAGACAAGGTCTGGCTCGATTGCCCAGGCTGGAGTGTAGTAGCACGATCATGGCTCATTGCAAACTCTGCCTCCTGGGCTTATGCCATTCTCCCATCTCAGCTGCCCAAGTACCTGGGACTACAGGTATGCACCACCATGCCTGGCTGATTTTTTTTTTTTTTTTTTTGTAGAGACGGGATTTTGCCATGTTGCCCAGGCTGGTCTCGAACTTGTGAGCTCAGGTGATCCTCCCCGCCTTGGCCTCCCAAAGTGGTGGGATTACAGGCGTGAGCCACTGCTTCCGGCCTCCATGTGGACAACTTAAGGCAAGAGCTAGAGGGGTCTTAGAGTCCAGAAGAGCGAGAACAGTGTTTGATGGTTCCTTTTGAGATCTTAATATATTTCAGGTTGGTGCAAAAGTAATTGTGGTTTTTGCCATTAAAAGTGATGGCAAAAACTACTATTACGTTTGCACCAATCTAATACTTATCTCCACTACTCTTGTCTACCCCAAGAACTTGTCATTGTCTTAGGGGAGCACTAACTTTTACTTCTTTCTGACTTACATGTTAATTTTGTGATGTTTTATTCTAGATTGAGTATCCTTACTTGAAGTCCTGTTTTTGATAATAGTAAGGGGAAAAGTCAGACTTTTACTTTTGTCTTTTCTTCCTACCCCCACAAGAAGACAGGAAGTAGGTAGAGATCAAATTGAGTTGGAAGAGGATAGTATTTGTGGACTTCCAAACAAATTCTGTTATCCTCAGGACATATGTAGCTTGGCATGCAGAGGCAGCATGACTTTTGGAAATTAGGTGCCGTTCTTTTTCTTGTGTTGCATTTTAAAGTTTTGCAAGCTACTTTGCTCAGTTATCTTTAATTTTGTATGTTAGCCACTTGATTAGTGACTTTATTGTGATAAAACTTTATTTGCAGTAGATCTTTGCAAACTCTGAGATCATAGAACATATAAACTCATTAGAACTACTATTTTCAATTGATGTATTTCTGATTTAAGTTTTTCTTATTTTTAGAAGTGTTTACTTTTATATTTGCTAAATAGATATCATTTCAGTCATCAGTTACAATGAATGAACTATATAAATAGGTTCATTGCTGAAATTGCTGCTGTGTGTGATTTATAATAGCAGATTTCTCCATAATCAAAGTAAATACAATATCCACATTTTATTTCTGGAAATGAATTGTTTAAATATTATTTTTTAGACAGGGTCTCCTCTGTCGCCCAGGCTGGAGTACAGAGGGATGATCACCACTCACTACACCCTCAACCTCCTGGACGTGGGTGATTCTCTAGCCTCAGCCTTCTAAATAGCTGGGACCACAGGCAAGCACCATGAGGCCTGGCGAATTTTTCGTAGGGGTGGGATTTTGCCATGTTGCCCAGGCTGGTCTCAGCCGTTCTCTTGCCTTGCCCTCCTGAAGTGCTGGAATTACAGTTGTGAGCCACTGCGCCCAGCCTAGATATGTAAATAATTATAATGACATGTAGTAAGTGTTATAAATCAAAATAACTATATTGAAATGGCACAGTGAACTCTGCAGGGAAGCTTTTGCAGTAAAAATGTTTTTAAGCTGGCCAGGTGCGGTGGCTTACATCTGTAATCTCAACACTTAGGGAGGCCAAGGGACCGCAGACATATGCCACCACGCTCAGCTACATTTTTTTTTTTTTTTTTTTTTTTTAATTTTTTGTAGAGACAGGGATCTTGCTTTACCCAGGCTGGAGTTTGACACCAGCCTGGGTAAAGCAAGATCCCTGTCTCTACAAAAAAAAAAAAAAAAAAAAAAAAAATGTAGCTGAGCGTGGTGGCATATGTCTGTGGTCCCAGCTACTTGGGAGGCTGAGACAGTAGGATTGCTTGAGTCTGGGAGCCTGAGCCTGCAGTAAGCTGTGATCGTGCCATTGCATTCCAGCCTGGGCAACAGAGTAAGACTCCTGTCTTTAAAATGGGGGGTGGGGAGGGAGGAAGTTTTCAAGCCAAGAATTGAAGGACACATGGGCCTTATCCAGGTGTATAAAGTGGGATGAGGGAATCAGGCAAAGATAATAGCAGTTAAAAAAAAAATTCATGCATGAAAAAATTTTAAAAGCAGTCTCAACTTGTTTAATTTGGAAATGGAATGTCAGAGGGTTTATTTTTTGGAGCGAAATTTTAGGGGAAACTTCTATTGAAGGACTACTACAGGGAGTGTTAAAAGATTTGACCAGAGTAGTTCTGTTATAAAGTCAATTGTAAAACTTGTGTGTGTATGTGTATATTTGTGTGTGTCTAAAGTAATTAAGGTCTAATTAAATTTAAGCACATGTTTGCCAGTCAATTTGATAGAAAAAGTGGCGGTGATACTGATAACATGCAATGGAAAGATAAGAATTAGGCATTTCAAAGAAAGCAGTGAAAATTGGTGTCAGATTTTGTCATTGGAAATAGAGTCAAATGGTTTCTAGACTGGAATACCTAGAACAACTGTGAGGAGCTCCAAAGGAGTATTGAGGAGCTGTGGTGGGGAGAAGAGAGAGAGGAGAGGGAGGCAGATGATGAATTCTGTTTAGGATAGAGGTAAAGGTGCTAGATTGACAACCCAGAGGTGATCTGGTCATCTGTGGTCCTGTGCTAGCAATAGCAGTCAGGGTCGAGGAATATTTGGGGAGCTCTCTGCTAGTAGCTGAGGACTCGAGAGAAAGGCTTATCATTTCTGTGGGAAGGACTGATCCTGTTGCGTGTGCGCCAGGTCAAGCCTGTTCATGAATGGTTTCAGACTGTGAATGGATTGGAAAAATGTCTTATGAAGAAAAATGAGGGAACAAAGAATCCTGAGGAAATGATTTTTGTAGCAGTTTCTGTATATGAAGAATTTATATTAGTATTAGGGCAGTATCATTCAAACCTTTCATTAATGTACTACTTGCATATTTTTTTTTGCAGTATCTGTATACCCAATGGGAGTGCATCTTAAAGACAATGGCATGTTATAGTTGAATTGGAAAAGTTTTTTTTTTTTCCTAGCGGTATGTAAATTAATAGTGTGTCTTGAATTTGATGGCGTCTCAGATTGAATAAAAGGTAAAATTTTAAAAATGCTCATTAGCCCAAATATAGTTTTTTAAAAGATACTTGTTTATGTTCTGTTTAATCTCAGATATCACCAATGATAATATATACCTCAGCATGGAAACACTGGTAATAGAGTACTCCCATTGAAAAAATAACTATATGCTTTAGAATATAGGGTTTAGGTTAGATGTAAGGAAACTGTTGAAGATGTAAATCATTAGAAAAGAAAAAGTGTAAGTTCTTCCCAAGGTTCTTATGTTTCCGTATTTTAACACATATATATGTTTTGACTAAACACAATAGTAGTACAGAATCCGTTATCCAATTACAGGTCTGATTTTACCAGAGAGATTGGATAAACATATTATTTCTTTCTCCTCTTTCGGACATTAGCTCCTTTGACAAATGATTTTTATGTTGGAAAATGCAAGGAAAATAAGTAGCTCAGATTGACTTTGGAAATGTAATATTATTCTTAATTCACAGGCTTGTTGGCAACTTGAGAATTCCAATTACTTGTCGGTGTGGATTGGTTTTTTTAAATGCTGAATTGTATAGTGCTTAAGTTTTTGATGTATAAACAATATACTTAGTATATACTCCATAATAAATGAGGATAGGTTTCTATTCGGTTGTATGTTTGAGGAAGTTTTTCCTCTTATGAGAAAAGTAATTTAGCCAGTATGCTTTTTTTTTTTAAACAAACAAACAACTCTGCCTCCCAGTTTTCTGGAGTTAAGTAAAATGATAGTGTAAGAATTTTTTAAATTCAAGGTTTGGTCTGTCTGCATTTTTATGAGTCATTGATTTAAATGCAGTTACTTAAAAGCATACGGGGAGAAATTCCTTTTACTACTTGTTAGCTCTGATTTAACTTGGTACTTTTGCCTTCCTTAAGTAAAGCATGTCGATGAATTCTACTTTTTGGCTTTAGCTGAAAAAGTTCATTTTCTTACTGTGTGTATTTGGATGGCAGTCACATGTATTCCTCTAGTTTACATGAGATAAATATTACTAATTTTAAAAAGGTAGGTCTTTTCTGGGGATATGTTGAATTGAAGATGGTGTTCAGGTCAAGACAGTTTCTGGTCTTTTGGCCATTTAGTAATCTGAGAATTGCTTTGAAAGAGTAGGTATTTGAGCTCATCATTTAAACAGAGCCTGCATTGTGGTGCATGATTATTGGAGGTTGTTGGGGTTTTTACTGGCGTGCTTTCAAAAATATGAGTAGCCCCCTACCTAATTGCCAGAATACAAATTTTAACTAGGCCAGTAGAAGAGGGGATTATTTTCATTTCACATAGCCTCTACTATTTGAATTTTGTCTCTCTTTGAATGTACCTCTTGGCTAGCTAGAGTTGGACAGTTTTCAGTTGTGATAGCAGTTAAAAATTCAAATCTGTTTCTTTTTATTGTTAAGTTGTATGCTTAAAGGATGGGTCTGCATTTTCATTCAGCTTTCTGGTCCTTGTCGATTTTTGATGCCTATTATTCTGCATAAAACTGTGTGGCAGGAGCCACAACTTTTAAGAATCTTTTTGTTTACAGATGAGGAGACAATAACATTAACATTCATTAACATTCAAAATAAAACATTCTTATACTGATAAGCATTATGCAGGTTAGCTAGGTTTGAGATACTGATAGTTATTTTTTGAGTTTCGTTTACTTCCAAATGTCTTCTATAATTTAATATCTCAAATACCTACACAAAATAGGAAGGGCATACTTATTTATACATGGGCATACTCTTGAGTTCTGATGGCAAGCCAGCCTTCAAATTAAGTTGTGTTCCTAGAAAAGAAACCTCTTAGGCAACTGTGAAGGGAGAGGGATAATATAAAAAGGATGAGGGTTAGAGATTTGTGTTTTTATGGTAAGATCTAGAAACAAAGCATATTAGAATAAGCAGTGCAAATTTTGCACCTTTCAAAAAGATACTGATATGTTTTTATCATGAAATCTGCCCAGTGTTGTCTAAAAAACAAACAAACAAACAAACAAACAAAAAACCCAGCCAGGTGCTATGACTCATGCCTGTAATTCCAATACTTTGGGAGGCTGAGGCGAGAGTATTGCTTGAGCCTAGGAGTTGGAGACCAATGAGACCCCATCTCTACAAAAAACCACAACAGTAAAAATGAGCTGGGCATGGTGGCATGTGTCTGTAGTCCCAGCAACTCAGGAGGCTGAAGAGGGAGGATTGCTTGAGCCCGAAAGGTTGATGCTGCAGTGAGCCATGATCATGCCAGTGCACTCTAGCCTGGGTGACAGCGAGACCCTGTCTTTAAAACACACACACAGACATACACACACACACACACACACACACACACACACACAGAGACAGAGAGAGAGAGAGAGAGAGAGAGAGGCCAAGTGTGGTGGCTCATGCTTGTAATCCCAGCACTTTGGGAGGCCAAGGTGGGCAGATCACCTGAGGTCAGGAGTTTGAGACCAGCCTGGCCAACATGGTGAAACACCCCATCTGTACTAAAAGTACAAAAATTAGCCCAGTGTGGTGGCAGGTGCTTGTAGTCCCAGCTACTCAGGAGGCTGAGGCAGGAGAATCGCCGCTGGAACCCAGGAGGCAAGATTGCAGTGAGCCGAGATCATGCTACTGCACTCCAGCCTGGGTGATAAAGTGAGACTCTGTCCGCCCTCCCAAACACACACACACACACCCCCACACACCCACACCCACCCACACCCACAAAAAACAAAACACACGCACACACTCCACATTTCTGGTCTTTGCTGCCTATCTCCTTGATTAGTTTTCTGTTGAGTACATAAGAATAGGAGCTCTTAATTTAAACCTTATTAAAAACTTCTTGAAAATCTGTTTTTAAAACTACTTCTCTTCGTGGAGATTGATTATTTTGGGTCTTTTTGTCCAAGAAAATGAAATTAAGATTTTATTCTTTGATTGGTATGAGAGAGGAGGGAGAGTCGTCGGTCTAATGTTATTTAAGATGTAATTATGTATGTTTAAGAGGGGTGGAAGTCATTATAAGATTTTAATTAGGAAAATTTAAGTTTCCATAAGGAAGTATGAATTTCTAGAATATCTTTTATTTCCATTTGATTTAGGCATTGCTGTTGAAGACTCTGATTTGGGGCGAGCTGTTGGGGAGAACAGGAGGAATTGTAGTTACTTTCCTCTTCACCAGAGGTTAACTGAGAGCAAGAAGCAAGACATGAATGAGTGTGCAAGAATTTGCCTTCTGTTAAATTCCCAAAGGTAGACCTTGGAAATAGTCAAAGGAACCAAAGTTAGGAAACCCTTTTCCGAGGCTGGAGCTAGTCTTTCTGATCTTTCCAAAGCAATTATAAATATTGAACTGCCTCTGGCACTTGGATAAAATGATTCTGCATGGCTTTTAATTCAGTTAATTTCTAATGCTTGAATGCCTGGATTTTCTATGATTTCTGAACAACCCAGACTTAAGTATGCCTTTTGTTTCAAAAGGGTTATAATTTCAAAACCTTTTTGAAATTATAAGCGTTTTTTTTTTCCCCCCCTTAGGAGATAGGGAACATTTTTTTTTTCTTTTCTTTTTTTTTTTTTTTGAGATGGAGTCTCACTCTGTCGCCCAGGCTGGAGTGCAGTGGCGTGATCTCAGCTCACTGCAACCTCTGCTTCCTGGGTTCAAGCAATTCTGCTGCCTCAGCCTCCTGAGTAGCTGGGATTATAGATGCGCACCACCATGCTCAGGTAATTTTTGTAGTTTTAGTAGAGATGGGGTTTCACAATGTTGGTCAGGCCGGTCTCAAACTCCTCACCTCGTGATCTGCCCATCTCAGCATCCCAAATTGCTGTGTTTATAGGCGTGAGCCACCGCGCTTGACTGGGAACATTTCTTTCAGATGGTAAACCTAAATGCTGCCTTATAAAATTAGATTTTAAACTCTTAAGTTCTATAGTAAAATAATGCTTACTGTGTGATGTTTCGTAGAGGACATAGATTCAGAAAATAGCTTTATAGATCAAAGAACTTCCTTACAATCATGTTAATGATATATCTGAATATATCTGAGTTAAAAGTATAAAGTGGGCCAGGTGCGGTGGCTCACGCCTGTAATCCTAGCACTTTGGGAGGCCAAGGCAGGTGGATCCTGAGGTCAGGAGATCGAGACCATCCTGGCCAACATGGGGAAACCCCATCTCTACTGAAAATACAAAAATTAGCTGGGCATGGTGGCGTGTGCTTGTAATCTCAGCTACTCGGGAGGCTGAGGCAGGAGAATTGCTGGAACCCAGGAGGTGGAGGTTGCAGTGAGCCGAGATCGTGCCAGTGCACTCCAGCCTGGGTGACAGAGCAAGGCTCTGTCTCGAGAAAAAGAAAAAAAGTATAAAGTGAATGTGTTCTGCATGTAGAAGGGAGTATAAAGAGCAAATCAGAACATAATTTTATATTCATTCTTAAAAATTTAATTTTTACCCTTTTTAGCAGATTTCATGTGATCTTTGGTTTTAATCTCTTCTGGTGCTAAAGATATTATATATGGCTGATATTCCCCTACCCCCTATCTCTTGTATAAGGGTTAAGTTTAAAAGGAAAATGCTTGTGAAGTAAGTTATTTAAAAGGGAACCAATGAAATATGTTAAGCTTGGTTTACTCCCAGTTAATCTTTTCTGAGAACATGATCAGAGCTGCTTCCTCTTCTCTGTTGAGATGTGTAAAACAATAAGGTGCATGTGAAATGCAACCAGCCTAATGTCTAAAAATGTTAATGTGTAATTACTTTGCTTTTGCTTTCTCACATTTTGGGGTTTACATCTGGAAAAGCCTCTAAATGAAGACAAGTGATTTTTAAGCATTAATCACTAACCTACTGTTTGATTCTGTCTATTGCAGAACTTCTTTTGAAGAATGTGTTTAGAACCTTTCCCACATTAAAAAGGTCAATTTATGTAAAAGAATAAAGAGCATACTCTGTACCTTGTGTGTAGTTACATAATTATACATGATTGATCTTTTGGTCATTATTAAAAGAGAGTTATCACTTGTTAATAGTGGAAATTATCTTAAGTGTTGCTGGTTCAAGTGATTTATTACCAGTAAAGATTGCCTTTTTTTTTTTTTTTTTGAGACAGAGTCTTACTCTATCAAGTAGAGTGTCCTGTAGTGGCTCGATGATGGTTCACTGCAACCTCTGCCTCCTGGGCTCAAGTAATCCTCCCACCTCAGCCTTCTAGTAGCTGGGTCTACAGGCATGTGCCACCACGCCCAGCTAATTTTTGTGGGTTTTTTGTAGAGATGATGGTTTTATCATGTTGCCGAGGTTGGTCTCGAATTCCTAGGCTGAAGCCATCTACCTGCCTTGAGTACAGGTGTTTTGATACAGAAATGATTATCACTTGGAGTTCAGCTTGGATTCTGACAACTTACTAGATTTTCTTCCCCCTGGGGAGAAGATGGTTGTTTCTTGCTTAGGAAAGATAATATTTTAGCTGCTTATCTGTGCCCCACAGTTGGCAGAGAAATGCGGTACACTGATCATGAAGTTGCATCTGGAAGCCTGAAAACTCCCAGACCTTAATGTTTCCAAAGAGATGGAAAAGACACATAGCTTCTGGTTTTCGTTTTTTTGTTTTTTTTTTTAATTACTTGGAGATCTCTTTGAACCAGGACAGTGACAAAATTTTATATTTACCATTTGTTTTATCTTTTTCAGTGCATGGTCATCAATAGGGGAAAAGTCACACTAGGAGCATTGAGCCCTGTGAGGATATCACAACTGACACTGAAATGGCAATTGTGTAAGGGTAGAAACTTTGTTTTGTTCATTGCTGTATTTCTAGTTCCTAGAATAGTGCCCATCACTCAGAAAAACATGTTGAATGAACATCCATCACTTACCACAGTAGCTGAATGTAGCCATGCTTTTAACTCTCTCCTTGTCTATTTTCATTTATAGTTGACCTCGGTAACGAAGGTTTTAGAAAACTTGAGCAGGGAGTAAGACTAAGCTATAGTAGTTTTACACAGTGGGTTTTGGTTAATGCTCATGATTAATTTATCTTCCCACCAAAGAATGGTCTTACCTAACATGCTACAGAATTCTAGTTTCTGATATGTGAAAAATTAATAGACATAAGAAAGGAAACACTAACAAGCTGAAAAAAATGACCTAAAATTGTGGCAGTTGTAAATCTACTTCTTAAAATTTTGTACCTCTTGAATTTTTAAAATATTGCCTGTATACTCAAATTTTTCTCTGGATCTGTTTCTTAATATTAAATGCATGTGTAAAAAAAATCTATTTTAACATCAATGAAAGTGAAAAGATTGTTTAAAAATTATTCAGTATTGCCTTCTTAAGGTTTTGACTCTTAATTATCCTTCATTTGAAAAGTAAGACAGGACTATGTAGAAAAGTATTCTATTGTTTTTTTCAAGTTAACCTGTATCTTAGCCAAAGAAGTGCTGCTTTAGTCCCCAGTACCCCTCAACATTTTAGGAGGCCTGGCCAGAGCCTCTTAGTTTTTCCTCATGAATTTGATTCAGACTTACTCGTTTTTGTAGCTGGGGTTCTTTTATTATGTAAATGGTACAAATTGGTGTGTCTCTTTGCCCTTGTTGAAGCTGATGTGCTAGGTGGCACATCGATGGTCACATAAACAGTTCTGTGTAGGTGCTAAATATGTCCATTCCTTTTTGGCCTTCTTAGGGCCTCTGTGCCCTTCCTTTTAGTCATTACCTCATTATTTTTCAGAAAGGGACTTAGAGTATATTGTTAGGTCCCCCTCTCCAGTGAAAGCTGCATGATGGTATCCAATACTGTAGTATTTAATAATTTAGTATATTTTTACTCTCTTTAGGGTTATCTTTTACAATGGAGAAAATCCTATCCATATGGGACAATGTGTGTACCAATATGTGATGGTAAAAGTTTTACCCTCTTATTTCAGGTAACTTCCAGAAAGGTGTATTTATTTATACCCATCTTGCAGATGGAACCTAAGAACCCTGCCCACCCCTCTTCCCTGTTTGTCTGTTCATTAGTGCTTAATGTGTTTAAGCATCCTTTATTACCTTTTAGGTAATTGCTTAGATTTAACGTAACCACATTACATTCTACTACCTCTACAAATACGTGAATGTTCAGGGTTACCCAAACATAACTACTCTTATTCCTTGAGGTAGATATATGACTGGTACCATGGGAGACCTTATGGTACGAGAGAGCTTCTTTCAGACTCACCTCTACTTTGGCCCTTTTTTTTCTTTCTTTCAAATAAGTCATGTGTATGTGTCTTAAATTTAAAAGAGACAGGATCTCAATGTCACGCAGGCTGGGAGTACAGCATTGTAATCATAGCTCATTGCAACCTCGGACTCCTGGGCTCAAGCAACCCTCCTGCCTCAGCCGCCTGAGTACCTGCGACAAGTGTGTGCCACCATGGCTGGCTAATTTTAAAAAATTGATTTAATTTTATTTGTTTATTTTTATTTTATTTTATTTTGTAGAGATGGGGGTATTTCTTTGCTGTGTAGGCTAGTCTCAAACTTCTGGCTTCAAGCAATCCTCCCACCTTGGCCTCCCAGAGTGTTAAGATTATAGGCATGAGCCACCACACCCTGTCTACATGGCCCTTATCTGACAAATAGTCCTAAGAGGCATGGGCAGTTTTTAATTTTGCTTCCAGTGTTTCACAGTGACACACTAGTTTCTAACCAAGCAGATGTTTGATTGTGGCTATTGGGAAGAATAGTCTTTGCCAGTATTAAGCCCACCTACCCGAACCCACCTACCTGAACCCACCTACCCGAACCTTTTTTTGTTGACTCTCACTTGTTTGATCCATCTCTTAGAAGTTAATCGGCACCTGTGGAAACTTTACACAAACACTTCTGTATTACGGAAGATGTCTCATCTTTTTGACAGAATAAATTATCACGTAATTTTTAGAACATGTCAGGTAACTTTTACAGCAGATATAGTGATTTTCCTGAATTAAATCTAGCACCATCAGTTCATTCTTGCCCTTCGACTTGACCTGTCTCTTGAACCATTTCTCCCCCGATTTACCTGTTGGACGTACATCTACTTGGGAGGTCACTGTTAAAGCCAGCGAATCATAGTTCGATAACTTCGTTGGAATCTCCCCTTCATTTCTTAAAGATGATATCCTTTTTCTAGTTACCATAGGCCTTACAATTTTTCAGTTATTTTTGACAACTTGCTCTGCTTCCTTTGTTCCATTATTTTGTTGTTTGTTGTTGTTGTTGTTGTTGAGACAATCTAGGGTCTTACTTTGTTGGCCAGGCTGGAGTGCAGTGGCACCATTATGGCTCACTGCAGCCTTGACCTCCCGGGCCCAAGCCATCCTCCCATCTCGGCCTCCTGAGTAGCTAGGACCATAGGTGTGCATTGCTATGCCCAGCATTTTAAATTTTTGTAGACATGAGGTCTCTGCATGTTGCCTGGACTGGTCTTGAACTCCTGGCTCCAGTGATCCTACCTCAGCCTCCCAAAAGTTGGGATTACAGGTATGAGTCATTGTACCTGGCCAGATAAAATTTTTGAAAAGAAATATAATGTCCTTGCTCTAATACAAAGGAAAGATAAAAAGGAAAATAATAGTATGTATTTCATGCAAATACTCGGGTAGAATTACACTCTTGCAGGAAAAGGTTCTACAGATTTACAAATCCCCCAACACTCCTGCTGTACTATGTTGTATTTAATACTTAACTAACTTAACAGCAAGAATGGTCTTCATATTAAATACAGTTCGTCTCTGAAGTTGCAAATTATGAGTAGCTATTTTCATTGTCATATAATGTGTGTGAATAATATGGCCTGAGTTATAAGACTTAAAAGTTACTGGGGAGACAAAAATATTATGTGTAAGATGGTTAAGACACTTTATTGTTGCATATTTAGCTTTCCTTTTATGGTTCTTAGTTAATAATGTACCATATTTTACTGACTTTTTTTTTTTCTTTTTTGAGACGGAATCTTGCACTGTCGCCCAGGCTGGAGTGCAGTGGTGCAGTCTCGGCTCACCACAACCTCCACCTCCCGGGTTTGAGTGATTCTTGTGCCTCAGCCTCCTGAGTAGCTGGAACTACAGGTGTGCCCCACCACACCCAGCTAAGTTTTGTATTTTTAATAGAGCTGGGGTTTTGCTCTGTTGGCCAGGCTGGTCTCAAACTCTTGACCTCAGGTGATCCACCCACCTTGGCCTCCCAAAGTGCTGGGATTACAGGCGTGAGCCACCCCACCTGGCCTTGACTTCTTAATTTCAGAGTTTTAATATTCTGAGCAATCTTGTTCATTTATGTGACTTCATGTCATTTTATTTTTTTTTATTTTTTATTTTTTTTGAGATGGAGTCTCGCTGTGTCTCCCAGGCTGGAGTGCAGTGGCGTGATCTCGGCTCACTGCAAGCTCCGCCTCCCGGGTTCACGCCATTCTCCCGCCTCAGCCTCCCAAGTAGCTGAGACTACAGGCGCCCGCCACCACACCCGGCTAGTTTTTTGTATTTTTAGTAGAGACGGGGTTTCACCATCTTAGCCAGGATAGTCTCGATCTCCTGACCTCGTGATCCACCCGCCTCGGCCTCCCAAAGTGCTGGGATTACAGGCTTGAGCCACCGCACCCGGCCAACTTCATGTCATTTTAACAGTTCAAATGGATGAGTCGTGTTTGCACAACTTTAGAGAAATTGTCACAAAGGAACCAGGTCGATTAGATATTTTGTGAAGTTCAGATTGTTGCCTAGTGGTGACAAGAATTATTTGTTTTTGTTTTGTGTTTTTGAGACAGAGTCTTGCTCTGTTGCCCAGGTTGGAGTGCCGTGGTGCGATCTCCGCTCACTGAAACCTCCACATCTCATGTTCAAGTGATTGTCCTGCTTCAGCCTCCTGAATAGCTGGGATCACAGGCGCATGCCACCACGCCCATCTAATTTTTGTATTTTTAGTAGAGACGGGGTTTTGCCTTGTTCACCAGGCTGGTCTCTTAACTCCTGACCTCAAGTGATCGGCTTGCCTTGGCCTCCCAAAGTGCTGGGATTACAGGTGCGAGCTACCGTGCCTGGCTCAATTCTTTCTTTTTCTACCATATTCTTCTTACCCTTTTTCTTAAAAGGACAGATCCCTTGATAGAAGCCAATTATGTGTACAAAAGACCTTAAACTAAGTTCAAGCCTAGAGTGTCTGTGATCTTTTTAGTTTTGTAAAGTACCTGTTCCTGTAGTGGCAATGATTTACCCAAGAAGCCATCAGAAATGATGCTTGTTTGACTGAGGAAAAACTTAAATAAGCCTATCTGTGGGTTTTGGAAAGCTCTGTTCTGTACAGTTCTGCAATTTCTGAAGGCATGCTAAGGCTTGACTGGGTTGGTTCTGTGCAATTAAACATTCTAAAATCTGTGATTGACTAAATACTCCATGTTGCACCAATTTAAGAATCTTATTGTCATAGCATTATGACTGGTAGAGAAAGGTCTTGGGAGATCGAAGTGGCTTAACTTGATTCTTAGGATATTTGTCATTATAAAATTACTGGTTTTTCTTTTGCAGACTTCCTTGTGAAACCTCCTAGTAGAAAAAGTTCTTGGGACAAACTTCATTTGGTAAGTTTGTTTCTCCCCTCCTGCCACCGCCCCGCCCCGCCCGCAGTACTCTCTGTGCTGTTTCGAAGCAAGGAAAAATTAATTTACAGGTTGATTTTTGAGGATCTGTTTGTCAATGTTCATGATTATTTAGATGAGTTTTTCTGTGTTCACTTTAATGTCCTTACATGTGATGGTTTTTTTTCACTAGGACTCATACCAGGTCACTTTTTTTATATATAATTGCACTGTAATAGTGTACTGGAAAACTTGTATTTAAGTTGAGATTTTATGAGTTGCAGCACTAATCATTTGTCTAAAATAAATAGTTATCAATCTCCAGTTTTTGTTATTTTATTTATTTTTATCTTTTTTTTTTTTTTTTTTTTTTTTTTGAGACAGTCTTGCTGTGTTTCCCAGGCTGAAGTACAGTTAGGTGATTATAACTCACTGCAGCCCTGAACTCCTGGGCTACAGCAGTCCTCCTGCCTCAGCCTCCCAGTTGCTGGGACTACAGGTGTGTGCCATCACGCCTGGCTAGTTTGGAAACTTTTTTTTGTAGAGACAGGAACTTGTTCTGTTGCCCAGGTTTTAAATTCAAACTTGCTTCTTGTTTTGAGTTTTCTTAAATTGGTATATATCTATATGAAAAATAAAGCCTCTTATTACTAGAGTTAGTTCAGCAGCTCCCCCTTGTCTTCTTTTGCTTTCCAAGGTTTCAGTTATCCAACGTCCAAAAGTACTAAAATATCGAGAGAGAGAGCAAGAAAGAGACACCACACATTCATATAACTTTCATTACAGTGTATTGTTGCTTGTTCTATGTTATTAGTTGTTAATCTCTCACTGTTTCTAATTTATAAATAAAACTTTATCATAGGTACATATGTAGAGGAAAAACTATATATATAGTTTTCAGTACTACTTGTAATTTCAGGGATCCACAGGGGGTCTTGGAACATATTCCCCGAGGATAAGGCAGGGGATTACTGTAGTGCAAATGTGAATTTTAATGAGAAAAACAAGTTCTGAAAAATTTGCGAGTTCTTTCTCCAGTATGGCTGCCAAACCTTGTCCCTTTTCATAGACCTTTGTGTGTCTCTTACTATGTAAATCTTTTACTGCCTCTTGTTTCTGCTACCTGTTTAATTTAGGGAACTATAGTACAGTTTTATTAGAAGACAAGTTATTGCCTTGGTTTTAAGTTCCTAAATCCAGATCATTTCCTTGTTCAGGAACTGTTGCCTTGCCAGTGCCTCTAGAACAAGGATCAAATTCCTTAGCATAACATTTCAGGTTCTTTACAGGTGGGCTTCAAACAGCTTTTCACCTGTTTTCACTGTGTACCAAGTTCATCTCTTGTAGCCACACTGACTTACCTTCTGTCTCTCAGATACTCTCCAACGTGCTTTTTTGTCTTACTCTGCTGCCATGCCATTCCTGTTCCCCTAGTCTCAGTAGCTCAAAATTTGGCTGGTTCAGTTATTAAAAGCTTGAGTCTTCCAGAAAGTCTTCCTTAAGTGTCCAGCTCAGAATCTTTCTCTGCTTTTTGCATTACCATGGAATTAAATTTCTGTATCTTTTGACATACTCTGTCTTATTAGTTATATTTGTCTGTCATCCCCACAGGATTGGGAATGCCCTTGAAGGCAAGAACTATGTTCATATTTGAACTGTCAATTCACGGAAACACTCCTAGAGTCCTGGGATACCAGTGCCTTCTCAGTATAAATTCTTCTTGACTAGGGTTTTTGTTTTGATAAGAATAAGGGAGGAGAATAGATTGTTTTTAGTAGAGATTGGTCAGCATAATCTTGTTGATTTAGGTTACTGTTTTTTCCCCACTTTTCTGTATGGTGAAGGATCATAGGGTATATGTAATCTGTGCCCTTGTAGTCCAAATTGCTCAGTATATTACTTGAGGTATTCTTTTTTGCTAGTATAAGTTTTAGTTTTTGAGTAAGGAATTGAGTAATTTCTCTTTAACAGGTGCCTGAAAGATGAGATTCCACGTTCAATAGGAAGATTAAATGTTGCTTTGTTTCTGTAAAGATTTCTGAGAAGTCATATCATGGGTTGGTACAGATGATGGAGCTGAGAGAAGCATGCAGGTTCCAGTTGTCAAATTCTCATATATTAAGAAAAGAAAGATTATTTCACCTTGAGGCTTGGAGGAATCTTAATCTTCATTTAGCCGGGGGGGTGGGTGGGGGAGTGTTGCAGATTAGATCTGTAGAGAAGGAAAAGTCATCCTTCTTAATTAATTAATTTATTTATTTTGAGACAGAGTCTTGTTCTGTCACCCACACTGGAGTGTGGTGGTGCGATCTTGGCTCACTGCAACTTCCACCTGCTGGGTTCGAGCAATTCTCCTGCCTTAGCCTCCTGAGTAGCTGGGACTACAGGCATGCTCTACCACTCCTGGCTAATTTTTGTGTTTTTAGTAGAGATGGGGTTTCACCATGTTGGCCAGGCTGGTCTCGAACTCCTGATCTCCAGTGATCCACCTGCCTCAGACTCCCAAAGTGCTGGGATTACAGGCGTGTGCCACTGTGCCGACCAGAAATGTAATAACATAGTACTTGTCTCAGTAGCATTTATTATTTGTATTGCCATAATGTAAATTTGTAAAAGTGTTATTATTTTTTTTTTTTGACACAGGGTCTGACTCTCTTGCCCATGTTGGAATGTAGTGGTGTGATCATGGGTCACTGCAGCCTTGATCTCCTGGGCTCAAGTGATCCTCCCACCTCAGCCTCCTGAGTAAGTGGGACTACGTGCATGTCCCACCTTGCTGGGCTAATTTGTTTTTATTTTTATTTTTGTGAAGATGGGGGTCTCATTATGTTGCTTAGGCTGGTCTTGAACTCCTGGGCTCAAGTGATCCTCCCACCTCAGCCTCCCATGGTGTTGGTCTTACAGGCGTAAGCCACTGCCCCAGCCACATTCTTACCTGAAGAAGCAAGATCTAGGTTTGAAGAGAAAGATGTGAATGTATTTAATTTTGATGCCAGGAAACATACTGTTTAATTAATATGTGCCCCAGATTAAAGGAGACTAAAGAGATATAAAAATAGCTTCAATATATGATCCCAGACTAGATCCTTTACCAAAGGGGGGAATATTGCTGTGAAGGATAAAGGATATGATTGGATTCATTGACAAAATTGGAATAGATATGGTAGGTTATTATAGCAGTGTTAAATTTTCTGAAATTGAAACTAGAACTGTGGTTATATAAGAGATTATCTTTCTTAGGAAATACATACTGAAATAGTAAGAGTTAGAGATATTTGTATGCAAACCTCTTTTAAATGGTTCAAAAACAGTGTGCATGTGCATATGTGTGAACAAAAAGAAGACAGTGTTGGAAACTGTCCTATCCAAATTATCTGTAATGAAACATTTAATGAAGTACAGTCTTTATATAACTGTGTGTTGTCATATATGAATACATGTACATACTAACTTAAAAAGTGCTTATTACATGCCAGTAACTATTCTAAGCATGTTATATGCATTAATATCTTAATTCTCACAACTCTTTGATGCAATGATTATTCTCCTTATTTTCTCAATGAAGAAACTGAGGCTCAGAGAGGTAGTATGATTTGCTGTCAAGGTCATAGTTAGTATATGGCAGCCCTGAGAGCCATTGCTTTACATTCCTGATTGTTTTTCTTGAGGTTATTGCCTTAACACTCTGAGTTTAAATGAAAACCTTTCATTAAAACTTACTTTGAGTTTTGGGTTTTCTGTTTAAAAGCTTTTTTGTAGAAAAATTTGTTATCCTAATTGCAAATGTTTTAAAAATTTAAAAACTGAAAGTCGCTGCTCCCACTCTCTTCCCTAGAGGGGTAAATTGTTAACAACCATTATATGATTTTTTTGTATGTGTATAAACATACTTCGGAATTAATACAGACAATGCTTAGGCATATTTTTATTTTAACTTCTAAAATTACAGAACACTGAAAACTTATGGCAAGTTGATAAATATGTGTTGGTGTTTTTTTTTAAAAATAGAAAAGTATGTATGTACAGTCTTTGGCAATAATCCTTCTGCAGCCCCTCCCCCAAATTTATATGCTTTTACCTAGTATATTTTTAAGAATAATTAGGGCTACAGAAATAGTGACTTGTGCATACATATGGATAAGGGTGGTTATGGTGGCTTTTTTGGTGGTAATAGAAAAATGGAAACAACCTGAATGTCTCACTAATTGATGGATGGTTAAGTTATGATACATTGGGGTATAATGGAATACCAAACTGCCATATGTATATACTGATATAGGAGGGATTTGTTATATTAATTGAAGAATATATACTGAAGAAACTACAGTATGGCTTCCCCACCCCACCCATTTTGGGGGGTAGATAATGTGTGTCTTTGTACACTGATTTGCCACATAATGATGTTTTGGTTAGCAACAGACCCAAGATACAGTGGTAGTCCCAACAGACCCAAGATACAGTGGTAGAGATTAAAATGGAGTTGAAAAATAGCTGTCACCTAGTGGAGTTGTAGTTGTCATAATGTCTTAGTACAATTACTTTATTTTCTTTATAAATTTAGTGTAGCCTAGTTGTACAGTGTTTATAAAGTCTATAGCAGCATACAGTAATGTCCTAGGCCTTCACACATTCACTCACCACTCGCTGACATACCCAGAGCAACTGCCAGTCCTACAAGCACCATTCATGGTAAGCGTTGTCCTATACATGTGTACCATTTTAATCTTTTGTATCATTTTTACTGTATCTTCTCTGTTTATGTATGTTTAGATATACAAATAGGGAGCACTGTGTTATAGTTGCCTATAGTATTCAGTACAGTAACATGCTGTGCAGGTTTGTAGCCTAGGAACAACAGGCTATAGCATATAGCCTAGGTGTGTAATAGACTGTCCCATCTAGGTTTGTATAAATACCTCTGTGATGTTTGCACAACAGCTAAATCTACTAATGATGCATTTCTCAGAACATGTCTCCATCTTAGTTAAGCGAAGCTTGACTGTGTGTGCATAGAGAACTGTCTGGAGAGACTTATGAAATAGTTAACAGTTGCTTTACTTACATTTAGAGGAACTAAAGGGCAGTAAGGAGTGAAAAGCAAACTTCTGTTTACCAATCTTTTTTTTTTTTTTAAATAAGTTTAACTCAGATATGTTAATATAAAATTCACATACTATACAGTTCACCCATTTAAAGTGTACGGTTCATTGGCTCAGTATATTCACGAAGTTGTGTAGCCATCACCACAGTCCATTTTAGGACCTTTTTCAGGCCAGGTGTGGTGGCTGATGACTGTAATTCCAGCATTTTGGGAGGCCGAGGCAAGAGGATTGTTTGAGGCTGGGAGTTCGGGACCAGCCTGGACAACATGGTGTGAGACTCCCCCTTTCCCCGACAAAAATAAAAGTAAATTAGCCTGGTGTGGTGGCTTGCCCCTGTGGTCCTGGCTACTCTGGAGGCTGAGGCAGGAAGATCGCTGGAGCCCAGGAGTTCGAGGCTGCTGTGAACCGTGATCCTGTGATTACAGCACTGCAACTCTAGCCTGGGCAACAGAGCAAGACCTTGTCTCCAAAACAAAACAAAACTTCGTATTCCATAGCTGTCAACCTCTCTCCCCTCAGTCTCCCCCAGCTCCTGGCCCCCACTAATCCACTTTCTAAGATTTTCCTGTTCTGGACATTTCATATAAATGATATCATACAATATGTGGTCTTTTGTGACTGGCTTTATCATTTAACATAATGTTTTCAAGGTTCATCCACGTTGAAGCATGTATCAGTACTTCATTCCTTTCTCTTTTTTTCTCTTTTTTTTGAGACAGGGTCTCTCTGTTGCCTAGGCTTCTGGTGTCCAGTGGCATGAAGATCTGGGCTCACTGAAACCTCGGCACTGCATCCTGGGCTCAAGTGATCCTCACACTTCAGCCTCCCGAGTGGCTGGGACTACAGGCACATGCCAGCACGTCCAGCTAGTTTTTGTATTTTTTATCTTTTTAAATTTTATTATTATTTTATAGAGTCGGGGTTTTGCCATGTTGCCTGGGCTGGTCCCGAACTCCTGGCCTCGAGTGATCCACCTGCCTGGACCTCCCAAAGTGCTGGGATTACAGGCGTGAGCCACTATTTACGATACCTGGCTCAATTTTTGTGTTTTTTGTAGAGATGGGGTTTCACTGTATTGCCCAGGCTGGTCTCAAACACCTGGGTAAAAGTAGTGTGCTGACTACATCTTTTCAAAGTGTTGGGATTATAGGCATGAGCCAGTGTGTCTGGCCACTTAATTTCTTTTTTTTTTTTTTGAGACGGAGTCTCGCTCTGTCGCCAGGCTGGAGTGTGCAGTGGTGCGATTTCGGCTCACTACAGCCTCTGCCTCCTGGGTTCAGGTGATTCTCCTGCCTCAGCCTCCCGAGTAGCTGGGACTATAGGCGTGCACCACCACGCCCAGCTAATTTTTGTACTTTTAGTAGAGATGGGGTTTTGCCATGTTGGCCAGGATGGTCTCGATCTCTTGACCTCGTGATCCACCCTCTTCAGCCTCCCAAAATGCTGGGGTTACAGGTGTGAGCCACCATGCCCAGCCCACTTAATTCCTTTCTATGGCCAAATAATTTTCCGTTGTTTAGATATGCCACATTTTGTTTATTCATCCATCTGTTGATGGACATTTGGTTTCAGTGAGCCAAGATCTTCATGCCACTGCACACCAGCAACCTGGGTGACAAAGAGTGAGATCCTGTCTCAAAAAAGAAAAAGAGGAAGTGAAGTACTAATACTTCAAAATAGCCCATCCCACCTTTGGGCTATTTTGAATAAATCTACTATAAACATGTATTTACAAGATTTTACATGGACGTATGTTTTAGTTTTCTTGGATGTATACCTAGAAGTAAAATTGTTGAGTCAAATGGTAACTCTGTTTAATTGAGCAACTCTCAGGCTATTTTTCAAAGAGGCCGCACTATTTTACATTCTCACCAGCAGTGTATGATATTACTTGTTTACTTTTTACACCTGTATCTTAAAAATTCACTGAGCGCATGCATTATTAGTATAACTAAAAAGTTTAAGTATTACACTGCTTATCAGACTAAACAGTAATGACTCAATTTCTTCCTTTTGTGCTGTTGGTATAACTACCACTGTGGAGTTCACATTTTGCAAGTCAGGTGCTATAATGAACCCTGAATATTTCCTAAGGGTTGGTCACATCTGCTATTTGTAGTGTTTTTTTGTTTGTTGTTTTACATAATACCCAGACTGGTCTAATGCTCTTTCTAGTTTTAAAAGGAACCTTTAGCAGGTACTTGATTCTGAGTGGTTGCACAGTTTCCTGTGATCTTGGCTTTTTCTTACGGATTTGAAATTCCTATAGCAATTTTAACTTTTCTCAGATACTTAAAGCACTTCCTCTTACTTTCAGCTATGTTAACTATTTTCTTATCTCCTCTGGACTGTAAATTCTTTAATCTCCCTTTGCTGCCACATCCAGGCCTCTACCTAAACCTGTACACCAGGATATATTTCACATACTTAGGCTTTTATCTGTACTGCCTCCATTCTAAATCAAGCCACTAGTCTCTTACTGTAATTGTCTCCTAGTTCTCTTCTTCATTCTTTTTCTCTTTTAATCCATTCACCCCACATCAACCAGGGTGATCTTAAAATCAAATCATGTCACTCTGCTATTTAAAACCTGTCAGTGGCTCCCTGTTGTATTTGGACTGTATTTTAAACTTACTATTCATGTGATCTTTTCCTTGTACATTTCTCCAACTTCAAGTTGTGCCACTCTTCTTTCTGATTCAGTACAGTTTAGCTACAATGGTTTCCTCCTCTTAGTTCTTCAGAATTATCAAGGTCTTTCCTGTCTGAGGAACACATGCAGTTCTGTATGTTAGAAACTGGCCTTGCCCCACAGAGTAGTCTTTTCTGGTCACTTTACCTAAAGTAAGTCTTTGGTACCCCCAATCCCCAGTCCCTGTCTCAGCATCCCGTTTGTTTACTTTATCACATTTAGCACAATTTGTAATTATTACCATCTTTTTCTGTCTTCTGCAGTGGTATATAAGTCGAATTAATGCAGAGCTAACACCGTGTCATACTGTGTAACACATAGTAGATTATTGGTAAATTTTGACTGACTGAAGGGCAGAACATCATTTTACAGTCTATTTGTTATAGAAATGGAAGGCCTTATTTCTGGGTGAAGACTTTGTTTAAATTGAGACTTTTAATGCCAAGTGGCAAATCTCTGTCTTGGTATTTCTGTACTCATTAAAAAATTAGAGTAGGCCAGGTGTGGTGGCTCACACCCTTTCAGAGGCCAATGCAGGCAGATCACTTGAGGCCAGAAATTCAAGACCAGCCTGGCCAACATGGAGAAACCCTGTCTCTACTAAAAATACAAAAATTAGCCAGGCATGGTGGCACATGCGTGTAATCCCAGCTACTTGAGAGGCTGAGACACCAGAATCACTTGAACTCGGGAGGCAGAGGTTGCAGTGAGCTGAGATCGCACCACTGCACTCCAGCCTGAGTGATAGATGAGACTCTGTCTCAAAAACAAAGCGAAACAAATTAGATTCGACTGGGAAGGTAGCTTGTGTGTGTGTGTGTATATATATATAAAAATAATGTGATTGCAGATTGAGAGTTTATTTTGTAATTGGAATTTGATTTCTAGTTCAGTGTCACTGCAGATGAATACATTTTAGTTGGGACATCTGGGATACTTGTGAGTTTTTCTCTGAAAAACTGAAGGACATAGCAGTGCATATTGATAGGCTTACTGTATAAACAATGGTTTTATGACAGCTTAAACTCTGACTCTTTAATTCTTCAATAACTGGAGGTTTTGAGGTAGAAGAATTGCCATTATGGTTAAAAAAAAAACTTTATTATGTGAAAATTTCAAATATATTAAAGTAGAGAAAATTGTTTAATAAATCTCCATTAACTTATCTCACTGGTCTTTGAAAGTTACCAAGTCATGACCCGTCTTATTTCAGAGGTACTCCTACTCATTCTGCCTACTCCTTGGTATATAACTTTATGTATTTTATAGTTAAAAGATAAATTATTTTTAAAAACCCATAACCACACACAAAAACCTATAACCACACTAACATTGTCAATCATATAGAAAATTAATAATTCCTTAATATCATCAGATATTTAGTATGTGGTCAGATTTCCCTAATAGATGGCTCAACTTATACTTTGAATAAGGATCCAAATAAGATCTATATATTGCAGTCACTTAAGTGACATGGTCACTTAAGTCTCTTTTAATTCTGTAGGTTTCCCTTCTATGTCGATCTTTTGTTTTGCTATTTACTTAAAGAATAGGGGTTATTTTCCTGTAGTTTTCCATAGACTAGATTATTATTTGCATTTTATATTTCATTAGCAGTTGTAAAATAATACTACCAAATTCTGTCGTCTTTGTATATTAGGTAGAATTCTTCCCTCATCAACTACTTGATTCTATACTAGCTCATTTTGTGTAAGAAAGGCAGGATAAATACTTGATTCTTTTCCCTTACTTGCTAGTTTTCAAAAATAAAAGGTTAGTTCCTTAACATCTTCCACTGGTGACTTGTAGGGGAGTGTGTGTGTGTCTGTGTGTATGTTTGTGAGAGAGAATATTTCTTCATGAACTCATATTTAAACATACTGAAACCCAATCCATTGCATTTAACCATTTTTGCTCAAATTGTTTCCTTTTTAGCTAGTGAGTCTCTTCAAATTGACTCCCAATTATTTTTGACTTACCCTGAGTAGTCTTTTATATGTTTCTTACTTTCCAGTTTAATATGATGTTTCAGAATCAAATTGTACATTTTCTGTTCTAGACCTGGAATTGGCTATGTTTTTTTTCAGATGCCCCATCTCCTTTTGAAGTGGGAATTAGTCTTTAGGGACCATAGTCTAGGGGCTTAGAATGCTCATTTGCTGCTGGGTTGATACTGTAACTTTTTTGCAGCGGTTTTTTTTTTTTTTTTTTTTTTTTATGAAGAGTTTGATTATATTGTTACTCTTCACCTTGGGGGGGGGGTGTGTGTGTGTGCGTGCGTGTGCGTGCACACATGCACATGTTTTTTAGAGACATGGTCTTGCTCTGTCACTCAGGCTGGAATGCAGTAGCATAATCATAGCTCACTGCAGCCTTGAACTCCTGGGCTCAAGGGATCCTTCCACATCAGCCTCCCAGGTAGCTAGGACTACAGGTGTGTACAACCACCTAATTTTTTTAAAAAAGTTTTTCAGTAGAGACAGCCTTGCTATGTTACCCAGACTGGCCTTGAACTCTTGGGCTCAAGCTATCTTCCTGTCCTGGCCTCCCAAAGTGCTAGGATTATGAGTGAGCCACTGCACATGGCCTCTGTAGTTTTTTTTTTTTTTTTGGAACTATAAGTCATATCACATAAAATTCACCCTTTTAAAGTATACAATTCAGTGGTTTTTAGTATAGTCATAAGGTTGTAGAACCATTACCATTACCTAATTCCAAACATTTCATCGTCCTACAAAGGTACCTTATACCCATTAGCAGCCACTCCCTATTCTTCCCTCAACCTAGCTCCTGGCAACCACTAATCTGCTTTCTGTCTCTGTGGATTTACCTTTTCTGGACATCTCATAAAAATGGAATCAAACAATATATGGCCTTTTGTGCCCCAGGTTCTTTCACTTATCATGTTTTCATCCATGTTGTGTCATATATCAGTATTTTATTCCATTTTATTGCTGGATAACTCCATTGTGTATACATTTTGTGTGTGTGTGTGTGTGTGTGTGTGTGTATGTATTTTCTGTTTATCCATTCACATTGTGTTTGTCCATTCATTGATTGATGCATATTTGGATTGTTTGCACTTTTGGCCATCATGAATAATGCTGTTGTGAACATTTGTGTACAAGTATTTATGTGGACATACATTTTTAGTTCTCTTAGGTATATACCCAGGAATGGAACTGATGGGACATATGATGACTCTGCAACTTTTTTGGGAACTGCCAAACTTTTCCTCAGAGGCTGTACCACTTTACATTCCTGCCAGCAGCATATGGGGGTTTCACCTTCACATTCCACCTACATCTGACAGTAGTATCTTCCTCACTGGAGTTATATTTTGTTATTTAATAGTTTTGCAAAATGCATTAAATTTACTTCCATTTAAATTGTTTAAGGTACAGCAGTTTGAGTGTATCTATGATGCTATCTTTAGAAATTTTATTCTAAAACACAAATACCTTTTATAAAATTTTAGGACAGTTTTTTAAAAATAATTCAGTGTGTTTCTTTTTTGAAAAAGTTCTTTATAACAGTATCCAGTTCTTTTAATAAGGTCATACCCTCACATTTTCTTTGCCTTTGCCCTTCTCCTTTTTAATTAACTCCAACAGGTGCCTTTTTGCACATCTTTACCTATCTAAAATAGCACTCTGTTACACCATCACCAAACCCTGCTTTATTTTCTTTCCAGCAGTTGCCTACTGCCTAACATTAGTTATCTGTTTCTAATGAGAAAGACCAAAAATAAAATTAAGTTCCATGAATTTTTGTTCACAATGGTCTCCCCAAAGTCTACAACAGTGCATGGAGTGTAGTAAATATTGAATAATACTGAATAAATATTTATTGAAAAGAATGAATAAATAAGATGATTTTGCATTAGTTTCAGTTCTTGAGCTAGGCCAAATCACAAAAGTTAGGCTTGGTTTGAAGAGGGGTAAGAATGATGACTCCAACTTGGTTTGTTACTGAACCGTAAGGTTCTTCCTATTCCTTCCAGCCTCTAAAAAATGGCGTACCCAAAACCCCTGTCCTTAGTCATCTTTACCCTCTCCATTTATACTTGCTCCTGCGTTTGGCTTTAATGCCATTCACACACTGATGTCTCCCATTTATGTTTATATCTCTAGACTCTATCTTCTTGATCTTCAGTCTGGTTTAACTAGCACTTTACTTGGCATCTTTGTTTAGATATCTGATAGGTTCTCAAACATAATGTGTCTAAAATGGAAACTTTTAATTTCTTGTTCCTTGTCCATGGAGCTGTCTCTGCATGGCATGAGAAGAATCAATTTTTCTCACAATGCCCTTCATCAATAAAGAGAAAATCCTTGCTTCTGGTTGCTGACACGAAAAGCTTGACTTCTCTTTTCCTGTCCTATTTAATTCATCAACTCAAATCCTATGGGCAGTATTTTCAAAGTATATCCAGAATCAATGACATCTCACCACTTCTATCTCTACTACCTTTTCATTGCTATATTTTCTCTTGCTGGGATTGATGCCTTCTAATTGGTCTTCCTTTCCCCCTTACCCCCAGTAGCCTTGACTATTCCCTTGCCCAACAGCCAAAATGATTTTTTTGTTTTTGTTTTTTTGTCGAGACAGAGTCTCACACTGTCGCCTGGGCTAGATGTGCAGCGGTGCAATCTCAGCTTACTGCAACCTCCGCCTCCCAGGTTCATGTTACTCTCCTGCCTTAGCCTCCTGAGTAGCTGGGACTACAGGCACACACCACCATGCCCTGCTAAGTTTTTGTATTTTTAGTAGAGACAGGGTTTCACTATGTTGGCCAAGCTGGTCTCGAACTCCTGACCTCATGATCTGCCTGCCTTGGCCGCCCAAAGTGCTGAGATTACAGGCATGAGCCACCATGCCCAGCCCAAAATGATTCTTTAAGTCATCTCCTGCCAGTCCTCTGCTCAAAACGCCTCAACACGATTTGGGCCTGCTACTGCTTTGATGTTCTCTGTTCCCTTGCTTACATTGCCCTTGAAAGAGTTTTGTGCTGCACGTTGAAGCCCAAGCTCCCTGAAATATCCTGTTACAGAAGCTTAGCAAACTAGAAATGTTGGTTTTGCATGAGGCTGTTCAAAGAAAAGAGCAACTTACTTACTCTTTGTATAAGCCTATCTTTGGGTTTCTCGTTGGGTATTCTTTACTCCTTTTTTGTTCTTTATAAAACCAGGTAAAGATATTAGTACAGATTATAAGTTTTTAGAAGAACGTAGAATATTTGGGTAATAAGGCAAATTTATTTTTCCTATTTTGCTCATAAGTCAGTTTGGTTTCCTCAGATAAGGGATCCATTTTGAATTTAGAGATAACCGCAAAAACATCCTAAAATACTACAAGAATAATGATTTTGCATTTGCAGGTTGACTTTATTTTTTTGAGACAAGGTTTTGCTCTGTTGCCCAGGCTAGAGTGCGGTGGTGTAATCACAGCACACTGCAGCCCTGACCTTCCAGGCTCAGTTAATCTCCCACCTCAGCCTCCTGAGTAGCTGGGACTACAGGCATGTGCTGCCATGACCAGCTTTTAAAAATTTATTTTTTTATTTTATTTTATTTTTTAGAGACTGAGTTTCACTCTGTTGCCCAGGCTGGTCTTGAATTCCTGAGCTCAGGCCATCTGCCTCAGCCTTCCGAAGTGCTGGGATTAGAGGCATAAGCCACCTTGCCTGGCCTGCAGGTTGATTTTAATTGTTGCTTTATTCATCAAAGTTTTATGATATTTTTTGTTTTACTATGAACATTAGGAATGTTAGCCTTTGATACTGTTTTTGCAGAAACAGGTTAAGACTAACAGGATTTTTACAAAGGAATTGTCAAATTGGGATTTGACTAGTAGGAATTGGCTGGGTGATAATCAACTTTTTCTTGGCTGACTCTGATCAGCTTCTTAGGCCTGCGTGTATATATAATACCTTTATTAGGATATGGCCGATTAGGGGAAAAACTATTGCCAATTTTGCCTTCCCCCTCCTTTTTTTTTTCTTTTTTTCCCCCACCCTCAAAGACCTCACCATAAGGGAAAGAAGAGAGCCTTGTTGGACACTGAAGAAGGGACGGGGATTTCTTCTCCTAATCTGGGCCTCCTGTCATGGTAAGTACAAGCAAATAAGAGTAAAAAAAAAAAAAAAAAAAAAAAAAAAAACCTCTGTCCTGACAATTAAGTGAACACTAATAAATTCATACTTACCCATTTTTGTTTTTGTAAGAAATTATTTCTTTTTCTTTCCCAGATCTTGTCTCCTTTCTTTTCTTGTTTACTTAGTGGTAATAATTACAGAATACTCCAATATACAGAGCAGTTTCATTTCTATTAACTTTAATCCTGTGAGCTAGATATTGTCTCTTATTTTTCAGTCAGCAAGCAAATGGAATCAAGACTAAAACATACAGTTCTTGGACTCCAGGTTTTTAATTCCTTTTCTAGGAAGTAGCATGTAGTGAAAACTTTGTATATGTGTGTGTGTGTTTGTAGACAAATTGTAAGATGGTAATCTGCATATTTTAAAAATGTTTTAAATTGACAAATTATGTATGTATTGTGTAAAACATAATGTTTTGAAATATATATATACCTTGTGGAATGGCAAAATCAAGCTAATTAACATATGTATTACTTCACATAGCATATATGCTTTATGAATTTATGGAAGCAATTCCCTACCTTCCCTGTTCTGTCTCTTTAAGGCAATATTTTGATCCCATAGTAGGTGGAGCAGCCCTGCACACCCCCTCCTGTATCTTTAACCAGAAAGAGAATTTAATGGACAATTTAATGACTTACGGGCCATTTTGGGGCCCAGCTCAAGCAGAGAAGATGGAACAACGAGCCAGCCACATTTTCATCAATCCCGAGGAAATGTAAACAGTGCTTCAAGGCTTGAAAAAGAAACGGTCCTCTGTAATATTGTCCTTCTTCTACCTTGTGATGTTTCCTAGATCCAAACTGTTTTATGCTGATGCACAGAGAAGGAATTGAAAAGGCTATGTTAATTTCAAGCTTCATTAGGGATGTATGGAAAATGCATTTCAAAATTAAAAAAACAAACTAGTTGTGCAGAAATGTCATATTAAAAGGAAGAGAAAGGTAACTGCCCTTATCTTAAAGGCATGCCAGTTTTTTCTTAGTTTGTGGGCATTACAACTTTATTATTTATCTTATACCTAAACATTGAACTTTTTCTGTTATTTCTTCATTATACTTTATTGGTTTTCCGACAGAGTTTTCAATGAATTGAAAAAGTGCTTGTTTAGTATTTCAGCCAGTGCTAATGAATAAACAAATGATGGGCTTATGAAAGCAGCTCTGTTCTGTATTGAGGATTTGTCCTTCATTGTATACCACACAGCTAGTAACAGTGTGGTCCTCTTCCTGGTGCTGCTGGGCTCTCCATGGTGCGTAGCAGAAAGTCTTCCTGGTGTTGTCCCTGGCCTGATGCTGTAGACAATGCTCGGGAGTTGCTTCTGTGTGTACTAGTTGGGGAGTAGCATGGCAATGTATGTATCTTTTGTTTTTGTTTAATTTCTCATAAAGTAATGTTGTAACAAGTTTTTACAAATCCTCATTTATAATTCTACCGTCAGAACCCATGGTTGTATTCCTTTTTCTTTTCTCTTGAGACAGAGTTGCTCTGTTGCCCAGGCTGGAGTGCAGTGGTGCAATATCGGCTCACTGCAACCTCGGCCTACTGGGTTCAAGCGATTCTTGTGCCTCGGCCTCTTGAGTAGCTGGAATTTACAGGCGCCTGCCACCATGCTTGGCTAATTTTTGTATTTTCAGTAGAGATGGGGTTTTGCCATGTTGGCCAGGCTGGTCTCGAACTCCTGACCTCAGGTGATCTGCCCGCCTCAGCCTCCCAAAGTGCTGGGATTACAGGCGTGAGCTACCGTGCCCCGTCTATTATATTCCTTTCTAACTAGTTCATGTCTCATATATGTGTTTTATATAGTTAGAATGATACAATAATTTTCTATTTTGCTTGTTTCACTTAATGAATTAAACATTCTCCCATGTTGATTCTTTGGATTCCTAATGATCATTTTACTAGCTGTAAAACGTTCTGCAAGTTGTTGGACCATTGATTTTAATTATACTGTATTGTAGCATTTAGAGTGTATGTCCTTAATCCTTAGTTTTTGTATAGATAATTCAGAAGCATTGAACATTATTTTTGTTTTTAATGTAAACCCCTGTACTAATTTGAGAGTAACATTTCCCCCTGTCTTTTATACTCGTAAAGGTTCTTAAATGAGATTGGAGTCTGTCTTTGAGAGGTTAAGCATTAGCAAAATATATTTTCATGTTTTGTTTTGGAAAATCTGAAGCCTATGCAGAAAGAAAAGTACAGTGCACTCATATACACATCATTCAGCTGCAGTAATCATAAATTCATGACTATTCTTGTATTTGACTTCTTTTACCCTTACCCCTTTGGCAGTAATCCCAAGCATTTTATCAAGGGAAATGCACTGTTTGTCTTTTAATACCAGTCTTAAGAATATGACTGGAAATGACAGTAGGACTGGTAATTATTTTCACTTCTATGCTTTGCAAACACGAACACTAGATATAAATTCAGTTAGTAGGATTAACTGACTGGTCATCAGTCTCTCCTTCCCATGTACTGTATTTTTTTGAAATGGAGTTTTGCTCTTGTTGTCCAGGCTGGAATGCAATGGCGTGATCTTGGCTCACTGCAACCTCCCCCGCCTGGTTACAAGCGATTCTCCTGCCTCAGCCTCCTGAGTAGCTGAGATTACAGGCACTTGCCACCACGCCCAGCTAATTTTTGTATTTACTATTAGTAGAGACGGGGTTTCACCATGTTTGTCAGGCTGGTCTCAAACTCCTGACCTCAGGTGAGCCATCTGTCTCAGTCTCCCAAAGTGCTGGGATTGCAGGCGTGAACCACCACACCCGGCCCTTCCCATGTACTTAAAATATTTATCTCTATGGTTGACTTCTGCTCTGAGGCATGTACTTTCCTCTCCTAGCTGCATAATTTAGCCAGTAGCAGAAACTAGTCTGGAACTGTGGTGACTGGCCCTTTTTCAGTATTTTGTGAATGACCCCACTGACTTTATGGAGGTGGATGGAGACTACGAAGTGCCAGATGCCACAATGCCTGGTGTTCCTCAGCAGTACCAGGAAATTAATGACATGGAATACATCTCTTTAATAAGTTACTGCTTATAGCCTAGGATAAATTTGTTTCCAAAACTGTTACCAGGCCAACATTTCCCAGTTTGTCTCCTTCTAACTTCTCACCTTATTAACCATCTCAAGTTTGGCCTTCTTCACCTATGAAACTCACAGAAACTATAATAAATTCAGGCTAATTCAACTGCTAAATTCAACTGTTCAGCCACATGGGATCACCAGTCCCCTAGATTCAGTGAGTCCTAATGTTATTCCTTTTGGAATAAATGTATTTTTGTGTACAAGGGGAGAAAAGTTCTGAAGTTTTACAGGTAATGTGAACTGAGACAATAGCTTTTAAAAAGAACATTTGTTTGATTTGTGAAAAATAGGTATTTCATTCTTGCTTTGCTGGCCTAATTTTCAGTTGTTTTATGTTGAAAATCATCCATTTTCAGTTTTCAGTAGCTATTTTGGTGATATATTGGTCTGGATTAGCACCCTGGTGAGTGTGCCAGCAAGAGTGAATAGGTAAATGGCTTCTTTTTGTTCTTTACAAGCCTGCTACGTTATTTCAGTTCTGTGCTAAAAGTCAGCAGAAAACTAGGTCAGGGAATCACTTAAAGATTAATAATGGGTACCTCTGTAAAATGACCTTACAGAGAATAAAAGTCTAGGTCTTATGAATTTATGTGAGGTAAAAAGCTAGTTAATGTGATGCTGAGAAGATAATGTTAAAAGTATACTTTTATATAAGATTTTTGCTCCCCTCCATGTTTATATAGCATTTCCTTACTATCCCATATTGGTTTATGAGAAAAATCTCCCTAAATTCAAGATTCTTCACATCTTTAATTTTGTCTCTTTTTTTGGAGACTGTATCTCACTCTGTCACCCAGGCTGGAGAGCAGTGGTGCAATCATGGCTCATCTTTCATAGATAGCACTAGGAGAATGGTTTTAGGAAAAACCTGACTTTTGGAGTGAAGCAGCTTTAATTGGTATTTAGTGTTAGAGTATAGTAGACAAGCAGCTCTGATGGTTTCCAGACCTCTTTTTACATTCGTAAATTATTGAGGTACCCCCAGGAGGGTTTGTTTATGTGGGTTATGTCTATTTATACCATATTAGAAAATAAAACTGAGAAATCTTTAAAATGCTCATAAATTCATTTAAAAGTAACAACAAGCCAATTATGGTAGCATAAATAACATTTTTTGATGAAAAATATTTTTTCCTCATCCAAAGATAATTAGTTTTAGCGTTAACATTTTTGCAAATCTCTTTAATATTTGGCTTAATAGATGACAGGTGAATTCTCATATTCGGCATTTAGTGTGTTACAATGTTTTCTTTGAAATATAGGAAGAAAATGCAGCCTCAGGCAGATATGTAGTTAGAAAAGTAGTTACAAAAGGGAAGAGTATTTTCAGTTTTCCCAGATAATTTATATTTTTCTTTAATACTTGACAAGTGGTGTGTTTTTTTGTTTGTTTTTGACACAAGGTCTTGCTCTGTTGCCCAGGCTTGAGTGTAGTGGCGCAATCACAGCTCACTGTACTCTCTACCTCCTCAGGTGCAGGTGATCCTCCCACCTCAGCCTCTTCAGTATCTGGGACTACAGGCATGTGCCTCTGTGCCCATCTCATTTCTCTGTTTTTTGTAGAGTTGGGGTTTCACCGTGTTACCCAGGCTGGTCTTGAACTCCTGGGCTCAAGCAATCTGCCCACTGTAGCCCCCCCAAAGTGCTGAGATTACAGGTATAAGCCACGGTGCCTGGTCAGTGGTGGTTCTTTAAAGGTTAGTTGCAGTATAGAATCTGAAACCATATCAGTGAACTTTTTGTATTATATTACATTAAAACCGTTGGTCTGTCTTGCACTTCGAGTGAATCTTTATTCACATATGATTTTTGTAACATCATGCATTGGTCATTAGGAAAATAATGGGTTCATTCATTGAGGCAGATCTTCAAAAGTTGACATATTTTATTATAGTGTGTATGTTTTTTTAAAATCCCACTTGGTAATACCTCCACTTTAAAGATAAAAGTCCTAAGTACTGGGAAGCTATAAAGTTCATGGTGGGAGATGAGAGGTTTTCCAAAATCTAATTTTTGCACAAAAGCTTTATTATTGGCAACTAATACTATCTTTTGTTGTTGTTTTTTTCCTAATACTGTCTTTTGGAGAAAAGGCCTGCCAGATGTCCAAGTCTGTATTACATAGTTTTTCCATCAGTTGTTCTTCCAATTAAGAATGATATTCAGTGAAAAAAATGGCTAATTCATCTCTTAATTGAAGCATTTGCACAAGTGCTTTACCTCTTGACACCATAATACTGCACCGTGCGTCAGAGGTGTTTTACTTGTATTTCCTCTGTAAAAAAGACTTCTACTTAATGGTCAGGATTTAATAAATAGAATTTATAATATTTCCTTGTTTTATCAAGGTCATTCTTATGAAATTGGTACCACTGCCTCAGTTGTGCTAAGGTACCAGCAGTTTTACCTACCAGTTATTTTTTGTACTATTAGTATAGATGTCAATACGGTGAAGAAAGGCAATAATATCATATTATTGGGAAGGTTTTGATCTCGCAGGGCCCTTGTAAGCATCTCAGAGTCTGTGGACTTCATTTTGAGAATTTTGCTAGTGTAGAGTATTACCATTTTATGATTATGGTTGCTGTTAGTAAAACCTTAAGTGTTGTTTATAGATAAGAGGAAAAACTTTTTGGGGGAGGATTTATAAAATTATTGGAATTGTGTTAAGTAGTATATACAGAAGCAGCCAGTAACCACTGGTTATAATTCTTAATGCTGTCAGTTGAACATGATGTGGCTTTTGCTCTTTTAAAAATTGCTGTGTGGGGCTGGGTTTGATGGCTCACACCTGTAATCCCAGCACTTTGGGAGGCTAAGGTGGGAGGATCACTTGAGCCCAGGAGTTTGAGACCAACCTGGGCAATATAACGAGACCTTTTCTCTACTGAAAATAAAATTAGTCTGGCATGGTGGTGGGTGCCTGTGGTCCCAGATACCTGAGAGGCTGAGGCTGGAGGATCACTTGAGCCCAGGAGTTGGAGGTTACAGTTAGCTGTGATTGTGCTACTGCACTCCAACACGAGTGACAGAGCAAAACCCTGACTTTAAAAAAAAAAAAAAAATTGCTGTGTAAACAGATTCTATTATAATTTAGTCAGGCTTTCTAATAGATGACATTTTTCTCATGTCTTCCTATACCATAAAAATTCATAATGCAAAAGATTACTTTTTAATACAAATTATAATTCGATTCACATGCATCTAGATGAGAATTTATTGCTGCTTCTTTTGAAATTGTCTTATCAGAAATACATTTTGTAATATAAGGCAGAATAAATGAAGGATAGTCTTTCAAATATTTTCAACTTGGGAAATTCAGTTCTTAAGCTTACTTTTTCTTAGAAATTGTTTTCAAGCTTTCTATTATGAAAATTTCACATATAACCAGAGTAGACACAATGACAGAGATAATGAACTCTCACCCAGTTTTATGAATTATTAATTCATAGGTAGTCCTGTTTCACTTACGTCCCACTTCTTCCTTACTCCCGCCCCAATTATTTTGAAGCAAATTTCAAATGTCACCTTTCATTTTTAAATATTTCAGTATGTATCTCTCAAATAATTTAAGATTGTAACTTAGAGAAAAAAGCATTATATCTTGGTTTCTCTTAAAAGTAATGTGGGACTGGGCACAGTGGCTCAGGTCTGTTATTCCAGCACTTTGGGAGGCTGAGGCAGCTGTATCACCTGAGGCCAGGAGTTGGAGACTAGCCTGACTAACATGGCAAAACCCCGTCTCTACAAAAAATAGTAGCCAGGTGTTGTGGGGCACACCTGCAGTCCCAACTACTCAGGAAGCTGAGGCAGGAGAATTGCCTGAACCTGGGAGGCCGAGGTTGCAATGAGCCGAGATTACACCACCACACTACCTGTGCACTACACTACCAGTGCACCACTGCCTGGGTGACAGAGTGAGACTCTGTCTTTAAAAAAAAAAAAGAAGAAGAAGAAATGTATTAACAAACCTGTTAGTGCCTAAAAGAAATATTCTAAACTCTGACATTTTTTTTTCTTTTTTTGCATTAATGTGCTTTCAGACCAGTTGTACCTAATATAATGGATAAAAAACTTTTAAGATCTGTATTGTTTCCTTGAGCTTTTCTGCCTGTTCACCTTGGTCTTCGTACTTTCATTGTGATTATACTAGCAGACATGGCAGAAAAACCAAATATGGATGATTAGAAGCTTTGAAATTATTTTAAGGTTTTGGACTTTTCCAGGATGAAGAGACTCGACACAGCCTTGAGTGCATCCAGGCCAATCAGATCTTTCCCAGGAAGCAGCTGATCCGGGAGGATGAGAATCTTCAGGTAATTATAGGCCACTTTTAAATATAAAATATTTATTTAGCATTAACTGTATAGCAGAGTTAATGGATTGAAGTGTAATGTGATAGATAGATAGATAGATAGATAGATAGATAGATAGATAGATAGATAGATAGATAGAAAGAAAGAAAGAAAGAAATGCAAGCTGGAAAACATCTCATTTTAGCCAGACTTATTTCCTGGGAATCCACTGTTTAAGATGATCTTCTCTGTATCATTCCTTTATTAGTTCAGAATTTGAATAACTAGATATATTTGAATTAGGTGGGTATAAACCCATCCTCTTTAGGTTCCTTGTCTACTTACGTGCTGTGTTTTCAACTTCAGTGGCAGAGGATTTACCATCCATTCAGCCAACTAATGTTTGAAGCCTTTTTTTTTTTTTTTTAACTGCTTCAGAACTCTAAAGGGTTTCTTTCATTTCGAAGGTTCCTTTCCTTGAACTTCATGGAGAGAGCACAGAGTTTGTGGGCCGTGCCGAGGATGCCATCATTGCCCTTTCCAATTACAGACTTCACATCAAGTTCAAGGAGTCTCTTGTTAATGTAAGTGATTACCAACTGTTCTCCCTCTAAGGTAGATGGAGAAAGGAAGTCAAATTTAATGCTCTCAAAGAGAGGAGAGGCATACAGAATTGGGAGTGAAAGCATTATGTGCTCTGCTTTTCTCACTTAATTTAGCACTCAAGGAACACTAGGTCAGCAAGCAACTCTTATGCTTGATTTAAAATGATGTGTGTAGTTGTCAGCTGAGGTGTCCATTGTTTAGTTAACAGTGAATGATTTGCACTAGGTAATGCTGTATCATTAAGCTTTATAAAGGTGTAAAGGCTGAATAGGCTTTTATTCCTCAATCTTTAGTAGTTACCAACTGCCTCAGTTGAGGTAATTCCCTGGGCCTTAATGTCAAATGATGAGATGTACTTTGAGCTCACTGCAGACTCATTACAGCATGAAGTTACTCTAATGACTCCTTGGTGGTATAAGTGTAGATGTTAAGTATAATGTTTATTTGCATAATGGACTATGTATTACTGAAGAAAAGGAAGGCTCTTGATTCTCAAGAGTACATTTACCCTTTTCAGTTATGAATGTCCTCTCAGTGAACTGGTTCTTTCAATGCTCTGCTATCATTAGTCTTAAATGAAAGCAACAAAGGCCTGAAAATTACTTACTTACAGCAAATGCCTTCCTCCTTCTTTACTTGCCAGTGTTGTGGCTTTCTACACTCCACTTCCAGCACAGAGAAGTGTGTATTATGACACGTTAAAACAGCTCGGAACTGTAATTCCATGCAGACTGTGTTTTGGGTTCATTTTGGGATTCTTTGAAATCTATTGTTCATTTGTTTTACTCAGCAATTAAAGAAAAGCTCAGTGGCTGTCATTTTTTTTTCTTTTTTGGTAGTCGACATTTTTTACTTGTTACTGTCATTGTTCTTTGTAGTTAAGCATTTATGTCCAAGAGCAGTTTTGGCCTGAATCCCTTCTGGCTTCTAGATTTGGGCCGTGATAATAGCAGTTACATCAGTTTCTATCAGCTAAAGATACACACCAGATTCATTAAGGAAAGAGCCAATGCTGTTCTTTCATACTATGTAGCACTCTGTTCAGAAGGGTCCACTTGGATTTGAGTAGTCGTAATGGGGAGGGGAAAGGGGTTCTGGAAACACCTATAAAATCCCAGCAACTGAGAATTCCCCACCAGCTACTGTGGAAGTAATGATAGTGATGTTCAGTAGAACTGCCCAGTTTAACTTTGTGTTCTTTCAGTGTTTGAATTGCTGGAATTATAATTAAATTGCATGTGAGAATGATAGTTTTATATCATTGCATTTTTTCATATACTGTATTTATCAGTTTATTGGTTGATGGCCAAGTATTTCAGAGACTATTTTTAGAACTATTTGAGAATAAGGTCTGCCGGAAAGAAAGCATGAAACTGATCATGTCATTCATCAGCTTAAAGCCCTTCAGTGTTTCTTCACTGCTTCTATGATGATCAAATTATTTAGCATGGCATGAAGCTGTTTGTGATCCTTGGTCCCTGCAATGTTGTCAGCTTCCCTCCTTTCCCCATTTTCACGTTTTTTTACTTGTAAAAGCAGCCTCCTTGTACTCTTCAGCCATACCTCATATCTCTGTATTCCCTTTTCTGCCCAGAAACTTCTATTCATCTGTCAAAATTCAGTTCAGGTGATAACTTCTGTGAAGCCTTTCTTAGTCCCAGTTCCCTCTATGAACGTTAATTACACTCTTTGCTTTGTCTTTATCTTGTACATTCTTTTATAACATTTACCAATTAGGTTGTAATTTTTGGTTAATTCTTTGTATCTTTAAGATCCAGCATGTCTCTTGGTGCCACAATATTCAGTAAATATTCAATGAATTGAAGTTAATGTGGGTTTGAAGTGGGCATTAGAACCTTTTCCCCCTTTGGCGTTTAAAGCTTATTTTAAAACAATACATATCTGTGTGAATAGGCTGTGTCTTAATTGTCTCTAAGGATAGCTGTGTAAGTAGGTTGTTGACTGGAATTGCTGATCCCCCATTGTGATTGAGAGATAATGCTTAAGGAAACTTGCCGCTGTTCTTTCTTTTGATCCATTTTCTTAACCTGAAAGTGTTTTTTTCTGTTAGCATCGTAACCCTTTAAAGCATAGAGCCTACATGTTACTTAAAAAGCCCAGGGTAGGCCGGGTGCAGTGATGCACGCCTGTAATCCAGCACTTTGGGAGGCTGAGGCAGGCGGATTACCTGAGGTTGGGAGTTCGAGACCAGCCTGGCCAAAATGGTGAAACCCCATCTCTACTAAAACTACAAAAATTAGCTGGGCATGGTGGCATGTGCTACTCAGGAAGCTGAGGTAGGAGAATCGCTTAAACCCAGGAGGTGGAGGTTGCAATGAGCCGAGATTACGCCACTGCACTCCAGCCTGGATGACAGAGGGAGACTCTGTCAAAAACAACAACAAAACCCGACAAAAACCCCAAGGTAATGACTTTGTACAGAAAAATGATGGTGTAAAAGTATTTTGGCATTGCAGTGACTTAAATTTCAGATTGAGAGAGACTAGAACTCCTCCATAAAAATTAATTTATCACAGCTAGTACTAAGAGATTCCTGAAACCTGAAATCTGGAGGTACTTAGGAAACAAGGACTCCTCCTGCATCAGGTCCTGGATGGAGATCAGACAGTTGGTAGTGGTATTTCCTTTCCTTTCTCAGCAAATAAGTGTTTCAATAAAATGTTAGATCAGGAGGCTCTCTTTAAAGGTTATTTTATCTATATCAAACACATTTAAACCATCAAAGCCCAAACGTACCAGTATATGTTGAGGCATGCCCCAGTTTGCATCATTTTGTATGCTTAAAATACTTAGCACTTTAGAAAATGACTTACCATCATGTTTTAAATAGCTACCTGATATCATGTATTCTCTTTTAATTTCACAGCACATTGAGTAAAATGTGTCTGTAGGTTTTGATACCATAAACATAATTACTTTAATTCACACATTCACTGAATATCAAGTTCCAGTTCCTGTGGTAAAGAATCTCTGTAGTAGTTTGTGTGTAGCACTTAAGGTATAAACTGCTCCTATTCTGTGCTTTTCCCAAATTATTATTACATATTTACAGACGTAGTTCTTTGAAGCTTAGATAATTTATAAACAAGTTAAAGTGTTCAAGTGGAATTCATGAACATTTAAAAGTGTGTGTGTGTGTGTGTGTGTGTGTGTGTGTGTGTGTAATTTAATAGACTCTTTCTCAATCTGCTGCTTCTGAAATCCCAGTAAGTAGCATGAAAATTCTAGGTGGTTGCTGCACCTGTGCTTGGAGCTAATTGATTTTGAGTGTTAGATGCTCACTTTGCAAATCAGCAGAATGTTTCCCCTCTGCATGAGTCCTTTTCCTCTTACTGGACCAAATTCTAGTTGTATGCTACTATGAGAACAATTTGTAGGTAAAGAAAAAGCCCTATAGTTTATACATAAGCAGATGGAATTGTGACCTTCAAAAAAATGTAGAACAGGTTTCTATTAGAAATAATTTGTAAAATCAACACTAGTATTTTTTTCTTACCCTTTTTTTGGAGACGGAGTTTCACTCTGTCGCCCAGACTGGAGTGCGGTAGCACAGTCTAGGCTCACTGCAGCCTTAGCCTCCTGGGCTCAAGTTATCCTCCCACCTCAGCCTCTCAAAGTGTTTGGACTATAGGCATTAGCCACCACACCCTGCTGCGAAGGAGGTTATTGTTAATACTTAATGCACTTTTATCTAGCATTCATATAATAGTGGGAGCCTCCGAAAGCAGTGCTGGAGGCTTGTAATTTGTCAAAGGTGAACAACAGAGTTTGAGTCTTAAACCAGTGACAGTCTTTTGCTGGTTAGTGGATTTTTGGTGGTTGTTTTTTGAAACAGGGTCTTGCTCTGTCGCCCAGGCTGGAGTGCAGTGGCGCCATCATGGCCCACTGCAGCCTCAACTTCCTGTGCTTAGGTGATCCTCCCACCTCAACCTTCTGAGTAGCTGGGTCTACAGACACGTGCCACCATGTTCAGTTAATTTAATTTTATTTCTTGTAGAGATGTCTATGTTGCCCAGGCTGGTCTCAAACTCCTGGGCTCAAGCAGTCCACCCACCTTGGCCTCCCAAAGTGCTGGGATTACAGATGTGAGCCGCTGCACCCAATTTTTTGTTTTATTTTATTATTTTATTTTATTTTTTTATCTTTTTTTTTTTTTATGTTATGTTATATTATTGTAGTGACAGGGTTTCACCATGTTGCCCAGGCTGGTCTTGAACTCCTGGGCTCAAGCGATCCTCCTGCCTCAGCCTACCAAAGTGCTGGGATTATAGGTGTAAGCCGTTGTGCCTGGCCCTGATTAGTTTTTAAATGAAAAGATTTTGCGCCCAGATATTCCACTTTATTACTGATTTTAGATTTAGATCCATTTTTACTCTGTTACTGGCATTTTAACTTCAGGTGTACAAGTACAAGATTAGTACTTCCCATTCAGGCTATAAAAAGGGTGTTTGTTTTTAAAAAGGTAGAAATTATCCCACTCTAAATTCTGGTGTTTAAAAATAATGCACATGTATGCACACACACCCAGAATGAGTTGAGGAGGTAAATATAGTAGGGTATGATGGCATCAGATCCCTCTGAAATGTGACAGTACTTTGGACATAACCTGTGCATGTCTGTTAAGTTTTTAAACTGCCGCTCTTCTGCTTTTGTTTTTGTTTTTTTTTTTTGGATTGATGCTCTTAAGGGTGTTAGTGTCTGTGATGTAACTTTTGGCTTTTTGAGGAATTGGTTGTAGCACTGAATGTGTTTGATGCATTGTTTGAGCCTGAGTTTGGTGAAATTTATATTAGGAAAAGCATTGTAAAGTGAGATTGTGTTACCTGGCAGGTGGAGATAGAGGAGAGAGGAGCAAAAAGAAAATGAGTTGTTACAAGACATTGAATCAGTAGGTTTAAGGGATTTGAAAGTGAGTTTATCTTGCTACTGTGTTACAAAAAGAATGGCATCTGAGGAGTTTTGATTTAAACTCTATTTTTCTCTTGAAGATCCCTGGTGGAGAAGCTACTTATTTGTGCAAGAAGAACTAAAGTACAGCTCATATGAAAGAGAAGTCCAAGTGTAGGGGAAGAAAGAAAGGCACACCATGTGTGGTGGAAGGAGCCCAGGCTGGAGGACAGACATGGATTCTGGTCCTGACTTTACTATACTAGCTTATAGTGTAGTAGTTTAACCTTCCTGGGCTGTAAAGTGGACTGGCTCTTGAATCTGTAATTTGCTTTTGAGTTTGAATGTAGGGTATCTCTATAGAAATGGTAAGAGATCATTTTCTTACATGAGGAAATTTGAACCTAAAGCAATGGAGTGGGCCTTAAGAAAGTAGGGAAACAGTATGTTTTGGATGGAGGTATGAACAGGAGAAGGCCAATTCTGCCTTTTAGAAAAGGCATGATGGACTGGGCGCAGTGGCTCACACCTTTAATCCCAGAACTTTGGGAGGCCGAGGCAGGTGGATCACCTGAGGTCAGGGGTTCGAGACCAGCCTGGCCAAATGGCGAAACCCCATCTCTACTAAAAATACAAAAAATTAGCTGGGTGTGGTAGCAGGTGCCTGTGATCTCAGCTACTCAGGAGGCTGAGGCAGGGAGAATAGCTTGAACCTGGGAGGTGGAGGTTGCGGTGGACTGAGATTGCACGGTTGCGCTCCAGCCTGGGCAATAGTAACAAGACTGTCTCAAAAAAAAAAAAAAAAAAAAAAAGAAAAAAGGCAATCTGTGGACGGAGCACTGAAGGGAAACAATGGAGTAGAAAGGAGAAGAAAAGGGAGACATTTGTTATAAAAATCATGTGTTTCTCTTTTATAGGTCCCTATTCTTGCTGCATATTAAACTTTCCTGCTTGTGACAATCTGCATGAATATTAAAATCTGTTCTCCATATCTGTGACTTGTATACACATGGTTGATTTTGGTGACTTGCTAGTGTCTGCAATCTGATTTCAACCCATAGAACCAACATTTTAATTCTTCTTTCTTAAATTTACGATGTTAAAATACAGAAAAAATATATGTGTATATATTGCCTCAATTTTAGGTAGCCAATGTTTTGCATGCTCTGAGATACTTCACTCTATTAAGTTTGGGCACAGGCCATTGGGCTCTGATTTAGTAATAAGGATGTAAAACTTACTTGTTCTTTGTAGCAACGTAGCAAAGGCTAATCCATTTCCCCCAGCAGCTGCTAAGGGCATTAGCTGGTTTTCATGTCTTCTGTCCATAAAGTCAGTCAGTTGCAGGGGACTTGGGATGCAGGTGACTGCTGCAGGAGCAGCTTCTTCATGTGGATTTGTAAAGCTCACTCTAATCCTATCCCAGACTCTTCCTAGGCCCCATGCCTGAGATTTCCTTAGTTGTGACTGAGGTTCAGAAAGCAGAGGCTGATGGCACATGGGAAGGCTGGAGGCTTGCCCAATGAAGCCGGCAAAATTTTAATTGGTAACATTTTAGAAAATTGAGATTAGAACTCACGCCTTTTAATTGCCGGTGTGCAGCCACATTTTGGGGGGATATATAGGGAGTAGGGTAGTTAGCAGGAGTATATACAAAATGCAGTAAGTGTCTGTTACAGGCTACCCAGAGGACTGGCCTCAGAACAAAGCAATATTGTCTTCTAATCTCTATCTTCTTAATCTCAATATTTCTTCTTTATAGTGTATCTCTGATAAATTGTAGGTTTTTTTTTTCCCCTTCTTAGATGCACAGGTCTCGGAAGAAGTCTTAGTTGCATCAGTTGCAGTTTCTCACAGCACCTTGGGTTTAAGGACGTAAACAAAAACAGAGGGCCAAAAGCTCCTTTTGTTCTCAGAACACAGGCAAGATTTTTTTTTTTTTGAGATGGAGTTTCGCTCTTGTTGCCCAGGCTGGCGTGCAATGGCGTGATCTCAGCTTACCGCAGTCTCCGCCTCTGGGATTCAAGTGATTCTCCTGCCTCAGCCTCTGGAGTAGCTGGGATTACAGGCATGTGCCACCACACCCGGATAAGTTTGTATTTTTAGTAGAGATGGGGTTTCTCCATGTTGATCAGGCTGGTCTCAAACTCCCGACCTCAGGTGATCTGCCCACCTCAGCCTCCCAAAGTGTTGGCATTACAGGCGTGAGCCACCACGTCCAGCCAAGATTTCTTAGTCTTTCTCTGACCCCAGTCCTATTACATTTGTAAGGGAATTTTTGTAGAGTGTAGACTTAAAAGCAAGAAGACTTTAGTCCTAAGGTAGAAACTCCCAGTCATTTATGTGAGTAATAATTATTTTGCTTTCTTCTCTTCTTTAACCCCTGCCCCAGTTTGTTTCTTTGTCCATCACTAGGCTTCTTTTTGATCCCTGCATCCTCATTCTGAGAGTTTACTGCTGACTGGCAGCTCCGTGGTGGGGCAGAGTTTGCAGGAAGCTTGTTCCTGAAACTGGCTCAACTAACACGAGAGCCAGCCTGTGCAGACAGCACTCTTGTTCCTGTCTGCATTGGAGGAGACTGCCCTCCTCTTTGCATACTAAACACAAGTTGTTGGAATGCTATTTGCAACTCCCAGAGCCACATTTTGGCTAGGCTTGATACACTGTAAGAGGCAAATGGCCCACTCCTTTTTCAAGGAGTAAAAGTATTCACTATTATTTTACCAGGTTTGCCTTGAAAGCCTAGAAATTGCTTTTTGAAGCCAAGGGTTGAATTAGGATGATTTGAGGGATAGGAGGAGGATCCTCATATTGTCCTGAAGATTTGGCACCCTGTCTAGATGCTTTTGCTTCTATCTGTCTCCCTTCTGTCTGCTGTTATACATAATCCTGTGTCCAGTAGAGTTTGCAGACCAGATTGGCAAGGAGGAACCATTCCAGCTTGTTCAAACCTCAAACCCCATTTTGCAAACAGGGCTCCTAACTGATCTTTTGAAGCAAATCTGACATAGTTATAGTTTTAGCGTCTTTGATCACTGTATGGCCTTCTCCCTCCTTTTTGATACCTTTTGGATCTATTCTACTTAGTAGAGAGCCTGGCCAGAAGCTATTACCCCATTATCTTCGCTGTGCAATCCACAGTCAGCTTAGAACTCTAGTCTTTTTCAGGAGCCTCATTGGCTGACACTAAAGCCCACTCTGTCATTTGGGGCAAACAGTAGTTTCCCACTGGTGTTCTGATCTGTAGTTCTTTTCTATAAGCAAGAAAAGATTACTGTTCTGGCTCCCTTCAGCTTCTGTGTCATTGCATTATTGCAAATCATAGTCAGTTATAGCATCTAAAAGTAGTACTCTGATCTTGTGAATTCAGTGCCTGAGAGATATATTCTCCCCTTCTTCCAAAGGTGGTGCCACCTCTTTGTTGCCTTCATGCTATGACATGACGTGAGACCACTGATTTAGAGATAAAGGGAAGTCCTAATTCACTTTGTAGTAAATAACTTGAGTACTGTTGATGCAGATAAGTTTGAAGCTCTATTTTTGTTGCTTTCCCTTATAGATCTTTTTAATTAGTCTTGTTGGACACATTGAAGAACTCCAGGGTCAAAGCCTTTTTGACTAAGAGGACTTCATTTTTTTTTTAATTGCAGGTTCCATTACAGCTTATAGAAAGTGTTGAATGCCGAGATATATTTCAGCTTCATTTGACTTGCAAAGACTGCAAAGTTATCAGGTATGTGGTATGTTTGTGTTGCTGTTTAGTGTGGAAAATATTTTTTAAAGAATGGGTCCATTATTTGGTAACTTAGTAAAATACCTTTTGATGATTAACGTCATTAGGAATATTTTCTGAGTAGTTTTTGCCTGAAATATTTTATCTGTAGGATGTGTACTTTGCTATGTTGAAAGATGTTTTTTTTAAAAAAAAAATTTGGAAATAATTTTATATTTACAAAAGTAAAAATACTAAAAAGAATATCAGTACACCATTTACCCAGATTCACTTGTTAACATTTTATTATTTGCTTTATTATTTGCAGAGGCCTGGGGTGTGTATATGTGTGTGTGTGTGTGTGTGTGTGTGTGTGTGTGTGTGTGTGTGTGTGTGTGATTCTTTTTCTGAACAGATTGAGAGTAAGTTACATAATCATGGCTCTTAATCCCAAAATACTTTAGTGTGCTTTCCTAAGAATAGGGATATTTTCTTACATAACCATAGCATCATCAATTTTCAATTTTACATTGATAATACATATATCCAGTCTACTATACATGTTCCAGTTTTGTCAGTTCACCTAATGACCTACTGATATTTTTTTATAGCGTTCTCCCTCACCTCATTCAGTACAGGATCCAGTCTAGGTCATATATTGCATTTAGCTGCCATGACTCTGTAGCCTTCTTTAATCTGGAACATTTTGTTTTTGTTTTTGTTTGTTTTTGAGACAGTCTTGCTCTGTCGCTCAGGCTGGAGTGCAGTGGCACGATCTCAGCTCACTGCAACCTCCGCCTCCTGGGTTCAAGTGATTCTCCTGCCTCAGCCTCCTGAGTAGCTGGGATTATAGGCGTGTGCCACCACACCTGGCTAATTTTTTGTATTTTTAGTAGAGACGGAGTTTCACCATGTTGGCCAGGCTGGTCTTGAACTCTGACCTCATGATCTGCCCGTTTTGGCTTCCCAAAGTGCTGGGATTACAGGCATGAGCCACCATACCCGCCCAAACTGGAACATTTTCTACAGCCTTACTTTCTTTTATGACGTTCACATTTTGCAGAATACAGTCTTTTGTTTTAATGGAATACTTCTCATTTTGTGTTTGTCCAGTGTTCCTTCAATTAAATTGAGGTTATGTTTTCTCAACTGGAATACTGTATGTATGATGTCACGTGCTTTTCAGGGTATTGTATTACATCTGGAAGTACCGTGTCCACATATCCTTCACTGGTGATGTTAATTTTGATTATTCCAGTCGAGATGTCACCTGGTTTCTCTATAATTGCTGCATTTTCTCTCTGGCAACTAAAAACAGTCTGGGGGCGCACTTTGAAACAATACGAATGTCCCTGCTTCTCATAAAAATTTCTCCATAAGTTTGGCATTCTTTGATGATTTTTATCTGCTCTTAACTATAATGGTTGCAGGCTGGGTGCGGTGGCTCACGCCTGTAATCCTAGCACTTTGGGAGGCCTAGGTGGGTGGATCACTTGAGGTCAGGAGTTCGAGACCAGCCTGACCAACATGGCAAAGCCCTGTCTCTACTAAAAATACAAAAATTAGCTGGGTGTGGTGGTGCATGCCTGTAGTCCCAGCTGTTCGGGAGTCTGAGGCAGAAGAATTGCTTGAACCTGGGAGGCAGAGGTTGCAGTGAGCTGAGATCAAGCCACTGTACTCCAGCCTGGGTGACAGAACAAGACTCCGTCTGAAAAACAAAAAACCAAAAACCAACAACGATGCCTGAAATGCATTTTTAAATTTAATAGCCCTAGAGGTCTTAAATTCCACAAGTTTTTACTGCATTCCTCTGACCTTTTCTGGGGTGTCAGTAAACATTATGTGTGGGTATATTGATAAGCCACCGTGATTGGGACGAGGGAGAGGTTTAAGTGACCCCTTGGTTTTAAGACAGATATTTAAATTGCTTTTTAGTCAGTGAGATTTTGCTTATTTTTTATAGATACTGGCTACACCACACAGTTTAAGAAGGTAGTTGCTTATTAATTAATTTTTAACATTGCATTCAAAAAGGCCAAATATTTAAACAAATCTTTATTTTTATTTATTTTCTTGAGACAAGGCCTCACTCTGTTGCCCAAGCTGGAGTGCAGTGGTGTGATCTTGGCTCACTGCAAACTCTACCTCCCTGGTTCAAGCGATTCTTGTGCCTCAGCCTTCTGAGTAGCTGGGATTACAGGTGCATGCCACCACAGCTGGCTAATATTTTTGTATTTTTATTAGAGACGGGAGTTTTGCCATTTTAGCCAGGCTGGTCTCGAACTCCTGACCTCAAGTGATCTGCCCGTTTTGGCCTCCCAAAGTGCTGGGATTACAGGCATGAGTCACTGAACTCAGCCTAAACTCATCTTTAATAAATTAGTTTTCAGTAATTATTTTAACTCCTTAGTTGTATATACTGAAAATTGCAGTTGACAGTAGAATTGTTTTGTTCTCTACATGGTCATAGTTGAAAGTTTCAGTGCAGTCTGTCTTTTGGATCTGATTTGGCCTAATAGCTAAATATTGAAATTACTCCCTAACTGGCTAAAAATAATGCTGTGGTTTTTTGTTTGTTTGTTTTAAACTTGTGCTAATATGTTACTACAAAACAAAAAGGATTTTTCTAAACACATTTTTTATGAGGGACAACCATAAAACTTTCATGGAAGAAGTAGAATGAAGCTCCACTCGAAAGAGAATAGCTGCCATTTTTCTGTAATAATTGTCATTAATAAATCTTAGAAGAGATTTCATTAGTCTAAAAAAATAGGTTTTCCACATGGTCAGCTTCCTTCTTTGGACATTTTGGTCCATTGGCTAACATTTGTTTTTCTTATAAGTGATAATGAGCATGCAAATGACTGCCTGCCTCAGATGCTTTCTTGACTGTGGTTCCCAGTTCGAGTGGGCATTCTTGAAATAATGGCTTTTCTTACATTTCACTTCAACTGTCTGATTACATCCATACTTGTTTGGCTTTACAAAAGGTGTCAGTTTTCAACTTTTGAGCAGTGTCAAGAGTGGCTGAAGAGACTGAACAATGCAATCCGACCACCTGCTAAAATAGAAGATCTCTTCTCATTTGCATACCATGCTTGGTGCATGGAGGTCTATGCCAGTGAAAAGGAGCAACATGGAGACCTGTGCAGACCAGGTACGCCTTTCAGAAATGTGCAAATGGCCAGGGGCTTTATCAAGCTACTGAAGGAGGTACTTTTAACATGAAATGGGACACCTAAGCATTGATATATTCAATCAGTGTATATTTTAGGGAGCACCTAGCATGTGCGCAGCATTCTTCTAAGCTTAATAGAACATCTTTTCTGCCTTCCAGGGGAAGGGAAGAACACTAGAAGGCATCACAATCTATTGGGCCTAAAAACAGCTCAACTATAATAAGGTTTTATGAATATTATGGAAGCCTAATAGAAGGGAGCCATGAGTTTTGTATACATGTGTGGGAAGGCTTCACATTTAAACTGGCTTTTGAATCAGCTTTGAAAGTTGAATAGGAGTTCATTGGTGAGAGGCCAGGTGCCTATCAAGAACAAATAGATTTTGTGGGGTTTTTTTTTGTTTTGTTTTTCTTTTTTTGAGACGGAGTTTCGCTCTTGTTGCCCAGGCTGGAGAGCAGTGGTGTGTTCTCAGCTCACTGCAACCTGCACCTCCTGGGTTCAAGCAGTTCACCTGCCTCAGCCTCCCGTGTAGCAGCTGGGATTACAGGCATGCGCCAAGCGCCACTATGCCCAGATAATTTTTTATTTTTAGTAGAGATGGGATTTCTCCATGTTGGTAAGGCTGGTCTTGAGCTCCCGACATCAGGTAATACGCCTGCCTCGGCTGCCCATAGTGCTGGGATTATAGGCATGAGCCATCGCATCTGGCCTAGATTGTGGGTTTTAACATGTGACCCCCCCACAAAAAAAAAAAAAAAAGAGATGCTGAGCCTGTTCTGGAACCCAGGCTTCCTGATTCCTCTATGGTCTTTGTTCCCTTCACTGTCATTCTCCGTCAGAAATGGCTTTGACCAAGTTCATGTTATTTTTCTGCGTGTAGTTTCCTGTAAGCTTTATGTGGTCATAGATAGAACTTTGCTGGTCTAACACTGACTTTTAGTGTGTCAGGTTTCGAAGTGAAGTCTTAAATTTCTATGCAGTGAAAAGTTGTGAGCCTCCTTCAAATAAAGTTTACCCTTGGGACTTTTTTCTAGAAACCTGAAATTTTAATCCTGAATCTTCAATCTTATAAGTCTGCCTGGGGTCATTTTAAACATTTGAGGCTAATCTTGCTTTTGTTACTTTGTTCTCTGGCCCCATCACTAATTGAAGCTTTTGGTTCACATTCTTGTTCTGTTGTATTAAAATGCTTATAACATTAGCATTATCTTATGTTTAATGATGCTTTGATAAATACTTTTGTTTGATCCTCATAATCTTGTCAAACAGGCAAGATAGGTTGGTGTCTGTTTTGGGAGCCAAAGAAATGGAGGCTCAGAGGTAAAAAGCCTGTTGTCAAGTCCCAGTGCTAATCACTGACCACAGAATTTAAAACTTAAAACCAGTTCTCAGTTATTCAGACCTGACCGTGGGGGGTGCTGTGGATACAGAGTTTGAAAAACAAAAGCACCTGCCCTCATGGAGCCTCAGGGAAAGCCTCGGAATCCCAGCTTCTCACAAGCATGTCCAGGCTAGCAGAATCCTGTCATCTACGACAGACCACACCAACCTTGACGTTTATGAGAATGTGCTTAAACTGTCTCTCACTTCACTCCAATTGTTGCATCTATTTTTTGTCTTTATTGAGATGCCATCACATTTTAAATACATTTTTAAATTTTTTTATAGCTCTTTTCAAATTTGGGGGTTTTTCTTAAAGAGAAAGTTTACAGACAGTGATGTGTACAACTTTTACATGTACATTTTCTGAGTTTTTAACCATTGTATCTTCTTTATTTTTAGTTTCTACCATCTCCTAGGATAACGAACTTAATGAGTGGATTGTACTGCATTATGTTATATAAGAACTTTAATTTGTTTAAGACCCCTGACTCCAAGAGGTACTCCCTAATTTTGGGTTGCCAGCATTTACTCAGCAAGATTTGCTTTCTCCTCTCCTGTTCTCTCACAACCACAGATGGAAAAGTCCTTATCTTTTTAGGAGAGCTTTTTTAGTCCCTTGATAATTTTAGTTTCTTTTGGATTTGAGCAAACTCTTAGGATATTCCTGAGAGGTACCTCTGTCTAGTCTTTTAATTATGGGTGGCTTTGTCCTGAGGTGGGATGACTTTTGTCCCCAGACCCTTTCCCTTCCTGATGATATCTGATATTCTTTGGCCATCAAGACAAAGATATCTACGGTGTTGTCTGTCTTTTTGTAGGTTTGTGATGCAAGGGCACATGAGGGGTAAAGTACTGACTTAGGAATTAGGAAACATGAATTCAAATGCGTACTCTACAATTTAGTTGAAAAAGAAAACACTGGGCAAGAATTTATGCTCTCTATGCTTTAGTTTCCTTTGTGCTTTAAACTGGGACATTCATGCTCTTCCTGCCCAGGCTGATCCAGGTATCCTGAAGATCAAATCTGTTAATGCTGCAGAGTTCAATTCAGTAAATGTTTAAGTGCCCCCTATGTGCCATGCTTATGAAAACACTTTGGAAATTATGCAACTACAAGGTAATGCAATCATAACTGTTTGGCGAGAGATTATGAGTAAGGGTTGCATTTTGTTTCTTCCCAGTATATACACAGTCCACACTTATGTTAACCTGCCACCACTCAGCATGGAATCTTTTATTTCAGTGACTTGGTTGAATGTATGTGTGTGTATGGCTTTTGCCTTTTATATATATTCACTGTGGAGTACAAAGGAAAAACTTGGTTTTAATTTAAAAAAAAAAAAAAAAAACCACCTCGAGGACATCTAGTCAACCTGGTTCTTTTGTCGTTACCTAATATTGTGGAGTGGTGGTGATGTCTATAGCATTACTCATCAAATATTAGCATACCAGACAACCACATACTTACAAGTCATCTTTAGGGTGAGACAACACTTGAGATATTTCAAAGTCATGCCTTTTTATAATCTGCCCCAGTACATGATATCACAAGTGTAGACTCTGAGAGGTGGAAGTTAATTTAATCTCATAGCAGTTAATAAAGTCTTTTATGGAGTCTTCTCTACCTAGCTTGCTAGAAGTAGAATGTATCAGAGAGGAGGGAAATGAGAAAATTACATAATTGTCTTAGTATTCATATAAATCTTAGTTTCTGGCTGTTGAACCGGTCATAGTTGAGCCAGCCATACTGTGGTCACAGCTCTAAGGCTTAATCAGCTTTGGAAGAAGTTTCAGTATTGCTGTTGGAGTTTACCTGTGAAACCTGCAGAAGCCTTTGTCAAATTCTTGACCCTTCTTTTAGCCCCTTAAACACTAAAAAAGAAGTGGGCTTAAAGCTGAAAGCTTCTCTCCCATGTCCTTAACTTCCTGCTCCTCATTGCAACTGACTTGGTGGTGGTGGTCTATACTAGTGTTATTCTGGAGGCCTGACAGATGACGGGGCAGTTTAGCTGCCAGTTTAGTAGCGTCAGGCCTACCTCTCTAACCTCTCTCATGTGAAATGTCCATTAAGCCCGTCTTGTTTATCCACAAATAGCATATGACTCTGGGTCTTAACACTGTTGTGAAGCTGCCTATTTATCTGTCCTCCGGGTTTGAATGCAGTCCAGGAAGTTACATCTAGAGGATTTACTGGGACCTTTGTATGTAGAAAAGCATAATTCCTTTCTCCATATTTGAAAATCTGGTGAGAAATAGTTTCTTACCTTCTCTCACTCGTATTCGTCTGCTTCCTCGCCTGCCAGGTAAAGGCCGGTCCCTTCTGTCCTAGGCCTTTTAGGCTGTATATAATTGTGGGCTTGAATACTCAGGATCAGCCAGGGAGCTAGACTTTTTAGGGAAAACTTTTTAGATCACTGATTGACACTGTGCTTCTGATAAAGAGAGTTAGGGAACTTCATTGCTTTTAAAAAGAAAGTTTTTTTTTTTTTTTTTTTTTTTTTTGAGACGGAGTCTCACTCTGTCGCCCAGCCCAGGCTGGAGTGCAGTGGCGCGATCTCGGCTCACTGCAAGCTCCGCCTCCCGGGTTCACGCCATTCTCCTGCCTCAGCCTCCCGAGTAGCTGGGACTACAGGCGCCCACAACCGCGCCCGGCTAATTTTTTGTATTTTTAGTAGAGACGGGGTTTCACCGTGGTCTCGATCTCCTGACCTTGTGATCCGCCCGCCTCGGCCTCCCAAAGTGCTGGGATTACAGGCGTGAGCCACCGTGCCCGGCCTAAAAAGAAAGTTTTCATTTCCACTAAAATGAAAATTGCTGGACTGTATTATTTTTAGTTTAAGAAATACTAAATGCTGAAAAGGGACAAAGGCAGATAGGAAGGGTTGAAATGGAAATATAAAGCCAAACAAAAACCTTATAAGCCCCAGTATTTAAAGTAAGTTGGGATATCACAATGTATTTAATGTTGAATTGATTGAGACCTGAGAATTCTGAGATGGAAATTTTTAAGGGCAATCCAGCAATAGATGTGTTTGTGCTTATTTTTCTTGCTAAGTAAACATGAGTGAACATCTCACACAGTTCGCAAAAGCTGGTTAAATTCCTGATGTATGTAATGATGAATGATGTGTTTTTCAAATCCAGTAGTGGGTCATGAAATCTAATTTTAAAGAAATGGAATAGAAAATATCAAATTGTGTCACACAGTAAGAGTGGATATTGTTTTGTGAAATGCTTTCAAAAAAATAATGTATGTTGTATTAGCTGGGCACAGCGTCTACCTATAGTCCCAGCTATTCAAGAGGCTGAGGTGGGAAGATTGCTTGAGTTTAGGAGTTCAAATCCGGCTTAGGCAACAGAGGGAGACCCGGTCTCTCAAAAAATGAAAAAATTAAAACATGTTTGTTGTATTGTGATATAAAACATAATGCTTATTGTGGGTTGTGATGATCAGTTTCACAGTTTATGAAGTCACTGCGTTAGAGGATATAAAAATTAAAACTCATTCCCATTCTCAAAGAACTCAAAATAACAGATTTTCTATACTTGCTAGTCAGTATATATTTCTGTGTATAGCTCAGAATGTTGTGCTCTGGATGGTGGTTCTAAGTCCTTCTTTGGAAAGTGATTCTGTGAAGTAAATTGCTAGTGATAGTGATTGTTACTGTTATTATTTTGCCGGTGGTTATTTTTAAATCACAAGATCCTTTTAGGGTATCTATGTGTTTTACCCTAAGATAGAGGTATTAATGTTAAAGACCATTAATGTACAGTTCAGGAAAAGCACAGAAAAAATTAAAAAAAAATCATTAATGAAATACTTTCACCTCTTGCAAAGACTTGGAGCTATATCCCGGAGTAGGGGGAAACAAATCTCTTAATGAACTGGGAATTTGCCACAGTCTTGCAGCTTTTACATTGGGATTATGAATTAAAGACTCCTTGTCTTTTTTTTTTTTTTTTTCTTTCTTTCTTTTTTTCTGAGACAGGGTATCACTCTGTTGCCCAGGCTGGAGTGCAATGGTGTGATGACGGCTCACTGCAGCCTCAACTTCCCTAGGTTCAGGTGATCCTCCCACTTCAGCCTCTCAAGTAGCTGGGACTACAGGCATGTACCACCACTACCTAATTTTTGCATTTTTGTAGAGACGGGGTTTCACCATGTTGCCCAGGCTGGTCTTGAACTCCTGGGCTCAAGCAATCTGCCTGCCTCAGCCTCCCAAAGTGCTGGGATCACAGGCGTGAGGCACTGTGTCTGGCCTAGTATTCTTGATGGTCAGTATTCCTTGCAATTTGTATACAGATGGCACCCCAATTCAAATAGTTTTTTCCTGTTTGGAAGCCTGCTACATTGCTTCTAAAAGTTTTCCAGAATGGGATGGATCTAGCTATTATTTCTTCTTGTACCTCTCAACCTCATCTTTTTATAACTCTCCTTCAGGAAACGTATAATACCTACCTTGAGCTCAAGAAAAGCAGTTTAAATGGGAAAGTAGTTTAACAGAATTGTCTTTCATTCAAGTAATTGCTGTTTCCTATTCTGTAGCTCCTCTCCCAGGGAGAACAAAGCTTTATACCTTGATCACCAAAGTGAAGTCTGTTTTGTGCTTTTGTTGTTGTGGTTTCTTCCAGCACTGCTAGCACTTATTTTACAAGCTGTACCATTGTATATTAGAGGTACTGCTTAATATTTTTTAAAATAACATACTGACCTCAGGCTGTGTATGTTTTCAAGGAAGAAAGCTATTTCAGATTTACTGAATTTATGTTAGCTTCATTTCTACCTTTGTTTTGCTTTCTTAAGGAAGAGAAAGCCAGATTCATTAGGGCAAATATAGCCAGATTATACCAGCTTGGGTGGCTGTTCTTGCAAATAATCAGCACTTAGTAGTATGGTGTTTCCTGAGATTCCTGACTGGCAGTTATGATTCCATGACCTGTTAACCTGCAATTCCATCATCTAAAAGGCTCTGGAAACCAGAATGTTTTTCATTCACTATTTGGTGTCTTGGCTGGACCTGATCTGAGCTGACATGAGGCTGTTTTGTTGCTTTATTTATCCCACCTCGTGTGAATGATACATATCTTTCAGGAAAGAAATATAAATACTTGTTTAAGGAGATCTTGTTAAGCATGTGAGCCTAATATTATAATATATGCACTGTTTTATTACCTTTTGAAAGTTTGGAAAACTCTCAAATTCTAAAATTTGAACCAAAGGGTTTTGGATGAGGAATTATAGATCTGTATTGCTACTTGTGGTGATCTTGTTATTGATTTTATTTCTTATTAAGTGTACTGTCAGTCTGAGTGTGGAAGTAGGCAAGTAGCCAGTGTTGTAGGACAAGAGCATGGGTTTTGGGGCCAGACAGGCCTGCCATAGTAACTGCTCTGTTTTAATTTTGTCCTTTGTAAAATGAGCTTAGTGCTCCTGTTCTCAGAGTTGATAGTAAGGATTAGATGAGATAACATAACTCTTGATCAGAATTAATTTCTTTCCTTTTTATAATCTTCACCTGACAGGGATCTTTCTAAACTAAAACTATATAATATGTTACTTTTATTATTTATACAATGCCTACGTTTAAAAATACACAGGCTGGGCGCAGTGGCTCACGCCTGCAATCCCAGCACTTTCGGAGACCGAGGCGGGCAGATCACATGAGGCCAGGAGTTCGAGACCAGCCTGGCCAATGTGGTGAAATCCCATCTCTACTGAAGGTGCAAAAATTAGCCAGTCATGGTGGCATGCACCTGTAATACCAGCTATTTGGGTGGCTGAGGCACAAGAATCGCTTGAATCCGGGAGGCGGAAGTTTCAGTGAGCCGAGATCACACCACTGCACTCCAGCCTGGGTGACAGAGTGGAACCCTGTCTCAGAATATATTTATATTTCCATATATGTAAAAAATATATATTTCCATATATGTAAAATAGATAATATAAATTTCTTTGTTTTTATTCCACCCGTTTTGCAAAATGGTGTTCATTTCTTCCTTTCTGCTGTTTATCCTTGGCCTCTAGGGGAGCATGTAACTTCAAGGTTTAAAAACGAGGTGGAGAGGATGGGTTTTGATATGAACAACGCCTGGAGGATTTCCAACATCAATGAGAAGTACAAGTGAGTTATATGGGTCCCTGTGAACTATGTTTCACAGCCAGTGCCTTTGCAGAAACCACAATTCTCATGTGGCAGAACATTTGAACTTAGAGTTTTTCTTTGAAATGGTTTTATTTATTAAATCTAAAGGCATATGATCTTCAGAGTATTTATTGAACCTTCTGTTCCCATTGCTATCATTGGAGTGGAAAGTGATCCTTACTTAACAGGATCCTAGAACCTTCCCTTCTACCCCCTTTAGGCCTCTGTTTTTTCTGGTACATGCATGTCTAGATAATACTGTGTTTGCCTATAGGCAGGCAGTTACCATTTTTCTCATCACCACTTGGCATCATATTAGAGATAGGATCAGTGGTCTCATAAGCAGTGACAGAACATTTATGAACTAGTTTTTATGACTGTAATTTTACTCCAAGTGCTGTGAAATAGACATAAGTATAGGTTGAGTATCCCTTATCTGAAATTCTTGGGACTGTAAATATTTCAGATTTTGGATTTTTTTCAGGTTTTGGAGTATTTGCATGAACATAATGAGATTATCTTGGGCCTGGGACCCAAGTCTAAACACAAAATTATTTGTCTCATACACACATTATACACAAAGCTGGAAGGTAATTTTATACAATATTTTAAATAACTTCACATGATGTTTTGTACAAAAAGTTTTGACTGTGACTTGATTGTAAGCCATCGCATGAGGTCAGGTGTGGAATTTTCCACTTGTGGCATTATGTCAGCACTCAAAGTTTCGAATTTTGGAGCATTTCAGATTTTTGGATTAAAGATGCTCAATCTGTATTATTCTGTCCTTTAATATGTTGCTCTAAAACCAACTTCACTGCTATGATCATTTAACCATTAAATATTAATGTAACCATTATTTGACTGGGCATGGTGGCTCACACCTGTAATCCCAGCACTTTGGGAGGCCAAGGCGGATCAGCTGAGGTCAGGAGTTTGAGACCAGCCTAGCCAACATGGCGAAACCCTGTCTCTACTAAAAATACAAAAACTAGCTGGGCGTGGTGGTGCACGCCTGTAGTCCCAGCTACTTGGGAGGCTGAGGCAGGAGAATTACTTGAACCTGGGAGGTGGAGGTTGTAGTGAGCTGAGATTGTACCACTGTACTCCAACCTGGGCAATAGAGTGAGACTCTGTAACCATTTAGCCATTATGCATTTCCTTAAAATGTGTAAGTGCATTGGTGGGGGAGGACAGTTAACTACTGTGATTTTGGTAATCCAAATTTCTATAAAACAAAATTGTCCAGGATAGTTAAATATCTTAAATCTTTAAATATATCCTTCTCCTACCTTTTCCTGCATCACTGATCATTCTGTGGCATCTTAGCTGTCTCAAATTATGATAGCCATTTTCCTGGTCTATTTGTGGCTAGCCATCAGAGTGTTTCAGTTTTCACTGGAAAAGCTATAGCTAATTGCTGTAGACAGTTCTTAATGTGGACCTTCTCCAGGGAGTTAAGAACCCAGGGTGTTTTGAAGAGTTGGGCGCTGCAGACTTTTTATACTTTTGCCTGTTCTCAGTGATGAGTCAAAGCAAAGAAAGAGGGTGAATACTGGATGAGGGGGCGGCCTCAGAGAGCCTATGGCTGCATTAGGCTTTCCTGAGTGTAACCTGTACTGGAAATTGTTTATCCACAACTAAGTAGGTACTGAAGAACTGACTACTGGGAGTGTAGTACCTATAGGACAGTGAACAGAATGTTTAGAAAATTAGATCAAGTTAAAAAACTGTGAATTAAGACAGACTTGTTGGAAAATAATCCCTAATTAATATGGATTTTAAAAGTTAACTTCTTGGGAGGCCAAGATAGGAGGATTGATTGAGTCCAGGAGTTTGAGACTAGGCTGGGCAACAGAGTGAGACCTCATCTCTACAGAAAATTTTTTAAAAATTTGGCCGGGCACGGTGGGCTCATGCCTCTAATCCCAGCACTTTGGGAGGCCGAGGCGGGCGGATCACGAGGTCAGGAGATTGAGACCATCCTGGCTAACATGGTGAAACCCCATCTCTACTTAAAAATACAAAAAATTAGCCGGGTGCGGTGGTGGACGCCTGTAGTCCCAGCTACTTGGGAGGCTGAGGCAGGAGAATGGTGTGAACCTGGGAGGCGGAGCTGGTAGTGAGCCTAGATTACGCCACTGCACTCCAGCCTGGGCGACAGAGCGAGACTCTGTCTCAAAAAAAGAAAAAAATCAGCTAGGCATGGTGGTGCATGCCTGTAGTCCCAGCTACTGGGGAGGCTAAAGTGGGAGAGTTGTTTGAGCTCAGGAGGTTGAGGCTGCTGCGAGCCATGACCACTCCACTGCTCTCTAGCCCAGGTAACAGAGCAAAACTGTCCCAAGGAGTTTACCAGTTACACCTCAGAACCAGTCTTTAGGATGTTATCACCACTATAAGACAAAACGAGGAGGTCGGATGGGAAACAATAGGATGTTGAAAGTTCTTCCTACTACAAGGGAAGAGTGAGAGCCAAATTTACTCTTGAGTTTAATACATACTGAAGGGAATGAGATTTATGGTTAGATATTAACCGTCATTACTGGGTGCCAGCTTATTTTTAGGAGTTTGTGAATAGATTTGTATGGCTACTCTTAGTCATAGCCATTCTCTTTGTTCAGTGGCTTTTAAATTCCTGAGACTTAATCTTCTGGAAGTTGAGAACGGGAGAGATTTAGTGCAAAATGATCAAAACCCCCAACACCTAAGCCATTTTGTGTTTTTCTGTGCTTTCCCCTATGTATAGGATAGGCTGGGGCAGGGGGTTGGTGGTGTTGGTGGAGTTTGTGCATTTTAGGATTTGGATTAAAGGCCTTATTGCCTTCACTATTGAACAAAGAAGATTGGATTATCCAGAGAGAGACATTGTCCTATAAGTAAAAATGTGTCGGAAGTATTGCTTCCCAGAATACTAGCTTGACTGCAGCTAGGATCTTCCCTAATTAAAAGAAAGCTTACCCCCTAGCCCCGAGTGTAATTTGTTCTGAAGTATGTTTTATGGAAATTATGATTAATAGCTTAGTCACATTACTAACCTGGTTCAATGGGACTGAGGCTGTGTATGCAAATAGGCTGGCTTGTATTGGTTTTGCATACCCATAGCTGCACCTGTTACCTATAAGGACCACACCCTGTGTGGTTCAAATCAAAGAATGAGTTAATCCTGTGAAGTCTCTGGAAATGTGAAATTGTGGGCTTTTGTCCTTCCTTGAGGGTCTAGTAGAGCTGACACAGACTCTCAGTTCTGTAATTGGACTGGGTGCTCATGTATTTAGAAATAACGTGTGTACTTGTTACAGCAGAAGAATTGTAATGAAGTATAAAGAGACTGACCCTTGTCTCCCTTTTATTTTCATTGATAGCCAAAAGGTAGCATCAAGTGGAACAATCCAAAATAGTATCACTTGTTGTATACACATAAGTAAACATTTAAGGCAACAAAACAAAACAAAACACACAAGGTAATCCATTCTGTTGAGGAGACCAAAACTCAAATAAAGCACCTCATTGCCTTTAACTGGCTCTGTGGCAGTGAGATCATCATCCTTATGCTGGCTCACCTAGTGTCTCTCTCTCCCCTTTTCTCTCTCCCTCTCATCTCCCCTTGACTCTCCCCACTTCTCATCTTCTCTTTAGATTATGTGGTAGCTATCCTCAAGAGCTCATAGTGCCTGCCTGGATCACTGACAAAGAACTAGAAAGTGTAGCAAGTTTCAGGTCCTGGAAGCGCATCCCTGCCGTCGTCTACAGGTAAGTTAAACTGAACCAGTCCCAGCTTGGGCTGGTGCTGCTGCCTGCTACATATGGTCTGCTGCCTCTGCTGCTGCTGCTGCTAACCTGGGAAGGGTGGGGAGGGTGGGGAGGGTTCAGAGAACTTGCTAGGCAAGGCTGTACTTCCTTATTGCTAAAGCTTCTCCTACAGTAACACATCAGTACTGACTGCATTCAGAACACTAGCTGGTGGTTCATTTGAAACAGCTAAGGAAGTTTTAGTTGTAAAGTGGCTGGACTTGCTATTTCAACATCCTTCTGACATTCTGTGAAGCTAATGTGCTTACTAAGCATTTAGTTTCAGCTGTTAGCAGGGCTTTTGGATTGAGAGATGAGTTAGCTCTGATTGTCTTTGTGGTTGAAACTTTGACATGTGGAAGAACTCTGTTTCAAGAGGAAGCATTTAGAGAAAGACTGGGGCATGACTAGATAGAAGATTTCAGTGATCAGAGGCATGAGAGCCAAGGGATGCAAGTTCTAGATGGGGATGGTGGCGTGGTGATGGAGCACAGATTTTGGAGTCACAGGTCTGAGTTCAGGTATATTCTTACACTCCTTGCTAAGGCACCTTGAATAAATTCCCTAACTGACTTCAGTCTGTTCCTAATGAATACAATGGGAATGATAATTCTTGTTTTGTAGATCTGTTCTGGTTCTGAATGAGGGCCTATAAACACTGAGCTTCTGTACCAACATTTGGATTAGGTTATGTCTCTTGAGTGCTGCTTTTATAATTCAGTGAATATCTCAGTTCTCACAGAATCCTCTTAAGTTTTAAAGAAGTCCTTCCTTCTTATTCTGGAAATGTTTTGGATGTCATCTCTTTGTAATGTTTACGTTCTCCATTTCATTTTCCCAGTTTGCCGGCTTTTTGGACTCTCCCTGAGTTGGGCCAATCCAGTGGCTTACAGTTAGAAACTTCATTCCACTGAAATATTGAGATTGTAGGAAGGGATTTGTCTCCTTGTGGAATTCCTACAGAGGTAACCAGCTTGTTCATTTAGTCTACTAAAGGCAAATTCTGATACCCACTCTGAATGGAGAGAGATGGAAAAGTATTTGCTTTGGCCCAGTGGAACCCATTACGTTTTAGTCTCAATTCTCATCACTGTTGTTTTCAGACAGTCCTAGAAAAGTCAGTCACCAAATTTACCTGTCATTCAAGTGGTAAGCATGCTACAGGAACTAGAGAGTAGTGAAAGCTAAAGGGATTTATGAGTCTTATCAATGATCAGCTCAGCTGGAATGGGGAAAGCAGCCAGTTGCTGCTCTGGCCAACAGTTGTGTTAGGTCAGCAGCCCTGGCATTTGCGGGGCTTGCTGACTTTGACCAAAAGGGGTAAGGTACTCTCATTTGCAGAATAAGAGGCTTTAGGTGAATTCTTCCTTTGGGAAGAGAAACTTAAGAGGGCTGGTTGAAGAAAAACTTCTTAGAATGTAATAAAAATGGAAACCTTTTTTTCCCTTCTAAAATTTATTCTAGAGGGCATGCACCCTAGGTTTTCCCCCCTTTTTCTAGAGACACAAGGGGATATATAAATGAAAATTTTTATTTGCAGTTTTTCAGAGAAGTCTTTCAAAAGATCAGAAGTTAAAGTTCTTGGTGTAGTAATCCATGCAAAATCAGGCAGGTTTCCTGGAACTGGACTCTGTCTCAGAACACGTGTCTTGTATTGCTAAGATCCAAACTGGGTTGCTGTATTATTTGGGAGCTTTGTAAGGGGTGTGTGGAATAATGTTTGGGACCCTCCACCATGCTCTGCTTTGCCAGCCTAGGAGGCAGGATGCCTGTGACTCTTGACATCCATTTCCTGTATTTAGTTGTCTGTAGACTGGGTCATGATTCCTGAGATTGCCAGCAGGAGTTACTTGACAGCACCATGCTGAACCAGTGCTTGATTAGGGCTTTGTCCTACTGTGATGAGAGAGCACTTAATTGGATTTATTACTGAAGGCAGAGATTGCTGTAACAACAGCAAGATGGTGTGAAGGGTGCCCATCTGTAGTGCAGTTCGCAACTTTTTCGTTTGTGCATGTGGTAATTATTATAAACTCCTAGTTACTTAAGGGAGCTTGCCTAAAGCTAAGTTGGGGTTACTTAAAACAATTATGTTTCTATATAAAATCGAAGCATTCTCGGTTTTAGTAGTGAGGGCTTTATCTGTTGGACATCATAATTTTTATACTTTGCCTGGTTCTGTTAGTGATAGGAATGCATTCCTTCAGTGATTTTTTTACTGTAGTGTTTGAGTTATCTTTCATGTAGTCTGAAGCATTTTAGACTGCAGAAAACATAATTGTTTATTGCAATAGCCCAGTTGAAATCTAATAGCTCCTGTAATGCGCAGTGGCCCCTAAAACCCAAGATCCAGGCTGAAGAGTGCCACCTACTGCTCCTCTTGGGTATCGCTGGGAAGCATTGAAGAAGAGGATGCTCAGAAAAGGCCCAACCAGCCTCTTGTGCATGGTTTGGAGTCATTCAACTCAGTGGTTGCCCAGTGCCTATTATTTGCTAGGAGTCATTTTATAAAGAATCCTTGAGATTTTTTCTGTTTTGGCCCCATTCAACACGTGAACCAGTTGAGCATGTTGGCAATACACAAGTACTTATAGCTACTTGTCTCGTAGGGAGGGAGGATTTAAAAACTACAAGCAAACTGGTGATTTCAGTGGAATTTGATTAGTGCCAAATTTAATTTATTTGTGAGCTTTAGGATTAAAAACAAATTGTACATTTTCATCGTCCCAAAAAACCCATTCACAGGGCACCCAATCACCCTAGCCCTGAATAATTAAGATGTCCAATGGATAAAGCCCCTGCTACTAAAACATAGAGTGCTTCAGTTTTATATAGAAACATAATCGTTATAAGTAACCCCAACTTAGAATTAGGCAAGCTCCCTTAAGTAACTAAGAGTTTATAATAGTCACCACATGCACAAATCTACTTTCGTCTTTATAGATTTGCCTATTCTGGATATTTCGTGTAAATTTTCATACAATAAGTTGCCTTTTGTGACTGACTGACTTTCACTTGGCATAACATATTTGAGGTTCATCAGTGTTCTAGCCTGTATCAGAACTTCATTGCTCTTTACTGCCGAGTAATAGAAGTTTTCTAACTTTTTATTGGTTAAAATTGCCTAATTAGGAAAAGTCTGGGTTTTAATAGCACCTTAAAGTAGACTGTGATTTCTGGTCTGTCTTATTGGAAAAGGATATGTCAGAGTATGGTTTTCTGAGGTTGATGCTCTTCTTCTCTTTCTGTGAGCCCTAGGAAGGGTAGCTGGCTCATTGAGCTATCTGCCTATTATAAGAGCAGTTTGTGACTCATGAAATCTCAGGATTTTTTTTTGTAAAGGATTTTTGTAAAGCAATTCACTGTGGGCCAGGTAAATGTTTTATTCCCAGAGGCAGGCTCTTGGTTCAGTATTAAAAAGGTAGCAGATTTCACTATTGGGTAGCAGAATTAGTGTAGTATCTGTAGATTAAGTTACGAATGTTTATTTTTGCTAAGAGTACGCATTAATTTTTTTTGTCGTTTTTTGGAAATGGAGTCTTGCTCTGTCACCCAAGCTGGAGTGCTGGAGTGCAGTGGCACAATCATAGCTTTTTGCAGCTTCAGCCTTCTGGGTTCAAGGGATCCTTCCACCTCAGCCTCCTGAGTAGCTGCGACTATAGGCATGTGCTACCATGCCCGGCTAATTTGTAAAAACTTTTTTATAAAGATGGGTTCTCACTCTGTTGCTCAGGCTGGTCTTGAAACTCCTGGGCTCAAGCAATCCTCCTGCCTCAGCCTGTCAGAGTGCTGGGATTGCAATGTGAGCCTCCCTGCCTGATGCGTTAGTCATTTTTTGGTAACTTTACAGGGATCTCTGTGATGTTACAATCATTGAGAAAGACACACAGGTTTTGTTGTTCTTGTTGGTTGTGTAAGATTTCTACCCTCTTTAATACTGAGAAGACTTGAAGCTGACCTAACACTCACCTAGAATTAGACTATTCATTAAGGCACTTAAAATCTATTTTGTGTGAGTACAGAGAGCATCTGAATGGGTACAGTTGTTGTCTCTTATTTCTCACACAGGCACCAAAGCAATGGAGCTGTCATTGCCCGCTGTGGACAGCCAGAGGTTAGCTGGTGGGGCTGGCGAAATGCAGATGATGAGCATCTGGTACAGTCAGTAGCCAAAGCTTGTGCCTCTGACTCCCGATCGAGTGGCAGCAAGCTGTCAACTAGAAATACTTCTCGAGACTTTCCCAATGGGGGAGACCTTTCTGACGTGGAGTTCGGTAAGGTGCTCCCTGGACCCATGGCAATAATTTTTATAGCATCTAAGAACCTGTTCTTGAAATGGCCTTTTCCTTACAAGACATAGATTTACTTTTATAGAAGTGAATGTGCAGAGCTTCACTTGATGGGATTGAGGAGTCGTGGGTCTTGGTGGAGAATCAGAAGACCCTTTGTTTCAAACCTCAATCAAGATATTAGTGTGTGTGTTGTCTTTCTTGCCATTGTGACAAAAATGGAGTGTGTATGTAATAGGGGACTTGCAGTATCTGCAGACCATGGCAGGAAATGCCAGGCTTCATGAAAGGACGACAGGTGTAGAAATGAAGTTGGCCGGGCGTGGTGGCTCACGCCTGTAATCCCAGCACTTCGGGAGGCCGAGGCGGGCGGATCACGAGGTCAGAAGATCGAGACCATCCTGGCTAACATGGTGAAACCCCGTCTCTACTAAAAATACAAAAAATTAGCCGGGCACGGTGGCGGGCGCCTGTAGTCTCAGCTACTCGGGAGGCTGAGGCAGGAGAATGGCGTGAACCCAGGAGGTGGAGCTTGCAGTGAGCTGAAATGGCGCCACTGAGCTCCTGCCTGGGCGACAGCGCAAGCCTCCATCTCAAAAAAAAAAAAAAAAAGAAGTATAAGAGATTGGACTGTGTGAACTCCATGTGTACCTTGGGAGTCAGTTTTGGAGAATAAATCCTTCTCATCTTTCATAAGAAGGCAACATAGAAAATAAACTAAAGAGAAAAGTCCTATGTATCAGGGTTTTGGTTAGGGGATTTCATTTTATTGAGCCTTTCCATAAGATGTGCTTGTGGGTCTAATTCTGCACAGTTCTGGGAGAGACAGGCTCATTTAGTATGCCCCCTCCCTCTATGTCCCTAGATTCTTCTCTGTCAAATGCTTCAGGAGCAGAGAGTTTAGCCATCCAACCGCAGAAGCTTTTGATCTTGGATGCTCGCTCCTATGCAGCTGCTGTGGCAAACCGAGCCAAAGGAGGAGGCTGCGAATGCCCAGGTGAGGTGTATGGTGCTTTGTTCCCATCCTTTCTCCTTGTGACTGCAGCCCTTGCCCATCTGAGACTTAGTTCTCAATTTGAAATAAGTGGCAAGCCATATTCCTCATCCATCCTGTCGTGAGAGTGCCAGAGCTTCTCTCTGGATTAACACTGTGTGTTCTTTTCTGAGGAGAAATGGAGGAGGAGGTGCAATGAAGTCACATAATCTTCCTTCCTTGTGCCAACTTTTAGGTGATAAGGAAAGCAGATCTTCCCCGTAGTAAGGCCTGTTCATGTTTGGAAGCTGCTGCTCTAGTGGGCTCAATTTCTCAGCCGTCTAAAGCTTTTTGTTGCCTTTGACAGAGGCTATGCTCATCACTGGCCTTGTAGCAAACTCCTCAAGGGCCTTTCCTTAGAAAACCTGGGGTGAAAACTGAAGCAGTAAATATAGAACCCTAGTAAGGTACCTCTGTCCTGAGCTGTAATACCATTACTGTTGGAATGCTAGCTTTCCCCAAGGAGGGACCCCCCTCAGTGCCTCTGGCACAGGCAGAGGCACCATGCTCTTTGTTCAGATGTGGTCTAAGCTGGAAATTGAAAGCAGCTGTACCAAGGTGAAATTTGAATGTGAGAACGCATTGTTCTGCTGAGTTCCTTTCAAAGAGATTCCAAAGCCACAAGTTAGATAAGGCCCAAGAAGTAAAGCCAAACTGAGATCGAAGTAGGCCTTTTAAAAAATAATAGCTTTTATTTTATGTCAGTATCTTCTTTACAAATCTAACCTTCCATTTTCACCCTTTTTGAAAAGATAGCTAAAATTCAGTGTTTTCCTCTTATTATAAAGGATTGGGCTAATACTTAAGCATTTCAAAACATTTCAGTTTCATTAATCAGAAGCTGCAGTGGGTTTGTTTTATAGCCAGTTTGCTTTTAGATTTGGCCCTGTGGGCTTTAAATTCAACATATTTGTGTTCTCTTTATTGTTACTCTCTCCAGAGTATTACCCAAACTGTGAAGTTGTGTTTATGGGGATGGCAAACATTCATTCTATTCGGAGGAGTTTTCAGTCTCTGCGGTTGCTGTGCACTCAGATGCCAGATCCGGGAAAGTAAGTCCTTGGCCTTGGCTTTCATTTTGCATTGCTCTTAAATAATTAGTTTTCTTCTTTCCTCGAACTAAGGGGGGAAAAAAAGAAAAAAAAATTAATTTGTAGCAGTCTTTCCTTCTGTTTCTTGGTAAACTTCAGTTACCAGTCCAGTCTCTGCAAGTATCTCCTTCCTGCATCCAAAATGTGGCAGCACAGAGGAAGAGTTGGGAGAAAATACAGCCATTTGAAAGGTTTTTAAATCTGTAGCACAAAAGAAATCTCAGCATCAAAACAGAAGCATTACCTTACTGTTGGTCCTGGGACCTTTCCCTTCCACATCATTTTTTAGCCCAAAGTAATTTAATTCTTCAGTTTCTGATGTCCCATAGTGATACTTAACCTGTTATGAACTGGGATGTTTTATCATGAAAAGTCAGAATTTAGTTGTCATGTTCTAAAGGGGTTAAAACTTGCCATTAGGTCAGTTCCTTTTACATCTGCTTTCAATTTCTAAACTATTCTCATTTACTAAGAACATTGTCATTCTTACTGCTTATTAAATATGAATGGCTGGCATTTGCAGTGAGGAAGGTGAAATAATACCCCCTCCAAGGGTACTGATTGAATACAAGATAAATTAGGAAGAATGTTCTATAAAACAAACATGGACAAATAAATATTTAAAAGTCCTCTTTTACTATTTCAGGAAACCAGAGATAGGTGCCAGAGAAAACAGAGTTTTCTTTTTTCTGATATTTGTGCTGGAGCCCATAGTTGCTTCTCTGGGTCCTATTCAGTAGATCTCATGATCACATCAAGTTTTCCTGCATTCTTTATTTGATTTATTAAATCAGATGCTGCCTAAACCACTTATATTGACTGCCAGTAGCAAATGATTAAATTCACCATAGTTGTCATCAGCCCAGAGGATGAAGCAGTGCCTTTGGGGAAAGCCTGACCAGAGAATTGAGCTTGCTGCCTCCTTTGGGGATTAACCATTTGCATTTGCTACACAGTTCCAGGTCCCAGCTAGCAGCACTTTCTTCCCTAGCGTGGTATGTAGAAGGAGCCTGGCTAAGGACCCAGGAGATCGGCCACGGACTGTGTAACCTTGGCCAAGGGGTTAACTGCTGTAGATCTCAGTTTTCCTGACTATAAAATGAAAGAGATGTAATCAACAATACATGATCTCTAATACCCTCCATATGTTAAAATTCTTAACTATCAGAGTCAAAAAGATATAATTAGCCCTCATCTGGTCCACATAAATGTCTTGGGGATTTTATTAAAGGTAATGCTTTTATGCATTTGGCAGCAAATCATGCTGCACTGAAGTCTCCCTCATGGATAAAAAGCAGCTGTAGCAGTGATGGGCAGCTGTAATTAGGCCCGTGGCCTGTGTTTGGGGCTGTGGAGGATGAGGGAATGGTAGGCTTCTAGTGCAGGTTGAGAATAGGACAAAGGAATGGGGAGTCTGTCAGTAGCCCCTCCTTGGCTGGCAGATTTTGGAGTACAGCTTCGTTAGTCACAGACAACACCAACTGGTATTAAATAATAGTTTAGTTAGGTTCAAAAGAACCTCACACTGGTTCTCTTGTTTACCATTTCTTCAGGTGCTAGGAGATAATTTAGTGTTTTTTCTCCTAAGCCTTATCTTTTAGTTCCTTTTGAGAATATGTGAGGAATGAAAATAAACAATTGACCCTTCAGGAAAAAAATGTTTCTCGGGTACCTACTAGGAGATAGAAAGTCTTAAGATTGGATTTTTACCAGTAACAGACTTACAATTCATTAAACAGGTGGGACTCCCTGCTGTATGCTAGGCACTGTGCTGGGTATAGTTATGACTGAGACATAGTGTTAGCCATCTGAGGAGTCACAGTCTGGTTGGTAGTCCAAACAAATCCATATACAACCAGTACTTATGCACTGCATTCTGTTGTCTGCCTGGAAATACCCCCACCTCCTTAGACTGTGCCAAAAATTCACACTTATTCCACAGGGTTTAGTAGGCCTTTATAGCTTTCTCAGAGTCCCCTGACAGAAGTGTTTGTTTCTTCCTCTGACTCAGTGTTTGAAAGGCTTGACTTGTGATCTTAACTATAAATCTGATCACATTTGGGAAAAATCAGAACTCTTTCTTAGGGATTGGGAGGGGTGAGGGAAAGCACAAGAAACAAAATGTCAACACGGTTTAAAAAGCAAGTGTGATTAGCTTGTGATTACTCCCAAGGGGCAGCCGTTGCTATCTGATACTCCTAAAATGAGATGGAGTCTCGCTCTGTCCTCCAGGCTGGAGTGCAGTGGCCCAGTCTCAGCTCACTGCAACCTCCGCCTCCCGGGTTCAAGCGATTTCACCTGCCTCAGCCTCCTAAGTAGCTGAGATTACAGGCATGCACCACTACACCCAGCTAATGTTTGTATTTTTAGTAGAGACGGGGTTTCACCATGTTGGCCAGGCTGGTCTGGAACTCCTGACCTCAAGTGATCCGCCCACCTCAGCCTCCCAAAGTGCTGGGATTACAGGTGTGAGCCACTGCGCCCAGCCCCTAAAGGTCTTTCAAAAAAAAGTTCTCCTAGATCCTTGCTGAATCCAGTCTGTGTTAAGCCCAGCAACAGTGTGTGGCCATTGGTGTACTAATTTGTATGAGAATAAATTATCAGATTGGCCCGTCTGGTTTTAGTAAACATTAAAGAATTAAACAGTGGTAGGTGTTACAGTCTGGGTCATAGGCAGTGTTGTGTATACCATTCTTGTATACAGCATCCAGCTTATGTCTTATAGATATTTTTGTATTTATGAGTTTTTCTTAAACTTTTTTTTTTTGAGAACTTGTTGGGCATAGTTGCTGGTGATTAAGTATCTTCTGTTTTACATCTCAGCAGTGGCTACATTTTATTCAGGAGAAGATTCCAGAAAGAGCTACTTTCCTTATACCATGGACTGAAAAATGTCAAATATTTTGTCTGGGAAATCATCCATACAGATTTTAGAACAAAAGGTGGTCCTATTAATTGTAGCCCCTATGTCTAAGGCTCTTCTCTATTGTATAGTAGAGCTTGGGCCTCACCCTGAGAAATGCTTTATGAACACACAGATTTTTTTTGTTTTGGCAGTGTTATATTTGGAGAGAGAAATCTTTGGGAATTACTTTTTAATTTGACAATCATTGAGCATGATGCAGTAAATCATAAATATCAGCATTTTCTAATCCTCTCCTGTTTTTATAGTTGGCTATCAGCTCTTGAAAGCACAAAATGGCTCCATCACTTGTCTGTGCTTCTGAAATCAGCGCTTCTGGTAGTGCATGCTGTGGATCAGGATCAGCGGCCGGTGCTAGTGCACTGCTCAGATGGCTGGGACCGCACCCCCCAGATTGTGGCATTGGCTAAGCTCTTGCTGGACCCTTATTACCGAACCATAGAGGTGAGCGCATCCAAATGGGAGGGGTTGGTACTTCAGGATGAGCTGGGGAGACATCTCAGGAGTGATACCAGTTTTTGGGAGTGGTGATTAGGTTAAAGAAAGTGAAATTTCTGTTTTGATCATTGGTCCTTTATACCATGAGCTAAATTGTGGTGGTTCCTCCCACAGTTCTTGCACCTCTTAAAATGGGGCAGATGATGGGTAACAAGGTATTGAGAATATAGACACATTTTCCTTTGCAGTCTGTCTACTTGTAAAAGTTTTTAGCTACCTCAGGAAAATAAGGCATCTGGAAAAGGATCTTGGCATGCTAGATGTTGACACAGAGTGTTCTGTGGAGAAGCAGCTCTACCTGAAATAACCATCTGTTGGGTTAAAGATGAAAGAAAAATCATAAAGTACCCTAAAATATACACAAATATTTATTAAACCTGGGGTGTAGAAGGATCTTACAAACTTGACTTTGTAAGTGTAACACTAGAGGCAGAAATGTTAAAAGAGAAATTTAGGGGACAAGTGTGGCTTTTATATAGTGAACGCAAGAGGCTAAAAATACACATTCAAGAAGGGCTTAAACGCAGTCAGTACCATTTCAGTGATCATGGAATGGAGTTCAGAGAATTGGGAAATTTCCCTAAGTGTGTGCCTCATCAGGGTTGGAGCCTTCCACCAAAGGGCAAGGCCAGGTGGGCTTTCTGGGAGGCTGTTAGAGGGGATTGCTTTCTGTGACACCAGGCTTAGGACTGTCACAGTCTGGATAGTCTAGCACAAATGGTCTCTCCTGGATGCTTCCCTGCAGGGTTTCCAGGTCCTCGTGGAAATGGAGTGGCTGGATTTTGGCCATAAATTTGCTGACCGGTGTGGTCATGGGGAGAACTCGGATGATCTGAATGAACGTTGCCCAGTGTTTCTGCAGTGGCTTGACTGTGTTCATCAGCTTCAGAGGCAATTTCCTTGCTCTTTTGAGTTCAATGAAGCATTCCTTGTGAGTTTCTTCATTTTGGGGACGTTCTCGATTTGCAGGAGGGTCAGTACAAATGTTAGTGGGCCAGTTCTCACATGAAACTGTGCTGCCTCTTGCAGAATTTAATAGAGATGATTTTTTTCCTGTTACTTTTTTTTTTTTTTAAATAGTTTTGCTATTTTTCAAAAAGAGGTATACCAGGTTTGCATGAAGTCCTTGTGTTGTTTTTAAACTTATTTTTAAAGGGATGGTAGAAACCCTAAATAGCAGTTAGAAATAGAAGCAATCAGAATGTCTGGACCATGCTCCCTCCAGTCTGTCTACCAGACCCCCTATGTCTGTCTCACACTCTCTCCACCCTCTCCTTTGTTGGAGGGTTCACTGTCCCTGCCCTCTTCCAGCCCCCTCTGTCCATTTGTATACCAGCTCTCATCTCCTCTCATCTGCTGCACTGGCTGGCTCCAGCATTTCTCCTCTCTGCCTTCTGCGTCAGTGCATTTCCCTCTCTACCAGAAATGGGTTTCAGCTTAAAATGTGTAGTGTCTCTCATTTTTCAAAACCCATTCTTGGTCCTGCATTTATCTCTAACTATCATCCCATTGCTCTTATTCCCCTTTATAGCAGAGCTCCTCAAGTTTTCTACCCTTGCTATCTCAAATTCCTCTTTCCATTCTCTTAAACCCACTTCAATCAGGCATTCACCCTACTGCTTTACCAAAGCTGCTCTTGTTAAAATGACCAGTGACCTTCATGTCACCAATCCAGTGATAAGTTCTCAGTCTTCATCTCTTCGATCCATCGTTACCATTTGGCACAGTTTAACCACTCCCTTGAAATGCTTTCTTCAGTTGACTTCTAGTACTTCCTTGCTCTTAGTTCTCCTTTTACCTTACTGGGTTGTTTCTGCCTCCTTTGCTGATTCCTCTTAATCCCTCCAGTTTGTTTGTTTGTTTGTTTGTTTGTTTTTTTTTTGAGATAGTGTCTCACTGTGTCAACCAGACTGGAGTGCAGCAGTGTGATCATAACTCACTGCATCCTCAAACTCCTGGGATCAAGGGATTCTCCCATGGGCCTCAGCCTCCCCAGTAGCTGGGACCACAGGCACATGCCAACATGCCTGGCTAGTTTTAAAAATTTTTTGTAAATAGACATGGAGTCTCGCTGTGTTGCTCAGGCTGGTCTCAAACCTCCTGATAAGTGATCCTCCCACCTTGGTTACCCAAAGAATTACAGGCGTAAGCTTCGACACCCAGCCTCCTCTCCCCAGTTCTAAATGTTGGAATGCCCCATTGCTCAGCCTCCAGGCTGCTTCTCCATCTACACTTCTAAGTATTTCATCCATTCTCGTGGCTTTAATTGCCATCTACAGATGGTGTGCTGATGAGTCCCACATTTATACACCTTCAGCTTAGACCTCGTCATTTCGGAGTCACATACCTATCTGTGACTACTAGGTATCTCTACTTGGTTGTCTTAATGTTATTTCAGACTTAATAAATTCAAAACTTGATTCTTCTTTTTGGAGACAGCATCTCACTCTGTCCCCCAGGCTGGAGTATAGTGGTGCAAACACAGCTCACTGCAGCCTTGAACTCCCAGGATCAAGTGATCTTCTTGCCTTAGTTTCCTGAGTAGTTGGGACTGCAGGCGCGCACCACTGTGCCTGACTGATTTTTTTTTTTTTTTCCTCCTAAGAGATGGGATCTTGCTTTGTTGCCCAGGCAGGTCTCAAACACCTGGGCTCAAACAATATCCTCCCACCCCAGCCTCCCAAAATGCTGGTATTACAGGCATGAGTCACCATGCCTGTCCAAAACTTAATTCTTGATTTCTGTGTTTCCTCACCATAAAACTTGATCTTCCAAACTTGATCTTCCAGAAGTCTTCTCTCTCACCATATGGTATTTCCATCCCTCCTTTTGTTTGGGGCAAAATTCTTTGTCATCGTCAAGTCTCCTCCCTCCCTGCCTCCCTCCCTGCCTCCCTCCCTGCCTCCCTTCTTTCTTCCCTCCCTTTCTTCCCTCCTTCCCTCCCTTCCTCCTTCCTTTTCTCCCTCCTTTCCTCCCTCCCTCCCTTCCTCCCTCCTTCCCTTCCTCCTTCCCTCCCTTCCTCTTTCCTTCCCTCCCTCCCTCCCTTCCTCCTTTCTTCCCTCACTCCCTCCCTCTTTCACATTTAGTCAGATTCTGCAGCTCTGCTTTCAAAATATATCTAAAACATTATTATTTATTGCCACCTTTACTGGTACCACACTGGTTGAAGCCACCATCATCTGCCCCAGTTGAGTCATCCCAGCATAGAGTCTCTTCTAAAACATAAGACAGGCTGTGTCTTTCCTTTGCTTAAAAACCTCTAGTTACATTTTACACAAAGTAAAAGCCAAAGTCCTTAAAGTGGCCTTCCAGGGCCTTCCTAGAGGCTACCTCTCTAGGTTTATTTCCTACCATTCTCCCTCTTGTGCAATCTCGTTTAGTCACACTGGCCTCCTTGCTGTACCTCAGAAATTGCAAGCATGTGCTTACCTCAAAGCCATTGCACATGTGGTTGCCTCTGCCTGGAGTGCTTCCCCTCAGATACCCACATGCCTGCTCTTTCATGTCCATTGGGTACCAGCCAGTGAGGCCATCCTGTACTGCCTCATACATGTCCTGTCCATCTCAGTCTGCCTTGTTCTCCATAGCACTGGTCACTCTTCACCTATGACTAGAGCAAGCTCCATCAGGGCAGAAGAATTTGCTGGTCATTGCTGCATGTCTAGCACCTTAGTCATATTTGGGGCATGTGAAATGCTCAATAATTTGTCGAATGAACAGGTAGTTTTACAAGTATACTCTCAGCTCAGACTTGAGTTGTACACGGACGTGCTCCTGTACCCTGTTCATATGCTCTGGCGCTTGTGAGGGTGGCTGTTAATTCAGAATCTCAGACTATTTATCAGGGAAGCTAAGAGGAATGGGAGTACCAACAACCTGTCTGACTCAGGTGGTTGGGTCCTGGAATTGGTGGTGTGAGGAGGAGGAGGAGGCTACTGCATGGCTCACTGGGTTCCCCGCCCTAACAGAGTAAATTGAAGTGTTCTTAGGGATGTCAGGATAAGGTGGCTCGGCTGAGCTGATTTCTCAGAGTATGCATGCCTGATTGCTTAATTTATGCTTTATTGGAATCCCATAGGTGAAACTGGTACAGCATACCTATTCCTGCCTCTTTGGAACATTCCTGTGCAACAATGCCAAGGAGAGAGGGGAGAAGCATACTCAGGAACGGACATGTTCCGTGTGGTCACTTCTTCGGGCTGGCAACAAGGCTTTCAAAAACCTACTGTATTCCTCTCAGTCAGAAGCCGTATGTATCCTTCAGCCTTTCCACTGTGATCAGCAGAAGGAATTTGGGGTTGGTTACATATGAGAGCCTTTTTGAGTAGTGACTGTTTTTGTGAGGGCATCTCTATCTGTGGATGGACTGATTCCATTTTTCCCCTATGATTCTGTCCTGAGGAAGTCCTGCTTCTGATGGTGCTCTGACCTGTTTCTGATGACTACTTGCTGAAGGTGGTTTGGTTTAACACAGATCTCTACTTTGCCACCCTAGACATGAATCTTTTTTGGCACTGCCTCCAGAGCTTATTTCTAGCATGTTCTGTCTTACGGGAGAGGCACTTAAGTTGCTTCCTGATGCACTGATAGCTCAGAAGGAGCTGCCACCAGGCCCCCAGCACCCTCCCAGTGTCAATAAACAATGATACCCACCATAGCTTCTCTCAGAACAGTAAACTGTGTTTGACATTGGTGTGTGTGTGTGTGTCTGTGTGATTCTCTGCTCACATGAAGAGCTGGCAGGCCCTTTAAGACTTTGTTCCCCGAAGAAATGAATACCTTCTGTTAAGCAGAGAAAAGGAGGCACATAGACATATGTGTCAGTTTCATAGTAATATTGTCTTTGTCAGAATGTATCTTAAACCCTAAAGAAGTCAAAAGGAGGCTAATCAGAGTTTATATTGATTTCCTGGATTATTTATATGGTTCTTATTACATTTAAGTAATCACAGAAAAGATTTAAGCTGACTGCTTGTTTCTCCCCTTCAGTGTGCCTTCTGAGGAAGTAACAATACAGCAGAAAAATTTCCTTTTCACATGATTAATTTAAATTATCCTATAAAATGGGTTTGACAGTGTTTCTTGAAGCCAAGCTTTTGTGCCAGCGGGATGGACAATCAGCATCTAATAGAATGACTCACTTTCTTAGGCAGTAAAAGCAACAAATCAAGCTGATGAAAGTCAGACATTGAAGGTGACCCAAGAAATAGCTATAATGAGAAAGGGATCTAAAAAAATATTTTAGATTTTCATGCTCTCAAGAGGCTCTTAGGTGAAAAATATTGGCCATGTAAAATGTCTAGTCCTGTATTGGTCCTCTTGGGATAGACCTGTATCCATTGGTGCTGCTGCTTTGTGGAGATCCGGTCAGCCCTGTTTGGTATTCCAGCTGGGTGCTTGCTCTTGATCCTCATTTCCAGACATCCTAGAAGACTTATTGGGACCTATTTAAACCTGTGTCCTCCCCCCTCCTCAGGTGCTGTACCCTGTGTGCCATGTGCGTAACCTGATGCTGTGGAGTGCAGTGTACCTGCCCTGCCCATCCCCAACCACCCCTGTGGATGACAGCTGTGCACCATACCCAGCCCCAGGCACCAGCCCTGATGATCCACCCCTGAGCCGGTGAGCCCAGGGTGATGCCACGGGCCTGACAGCCTGTGTGGTGTATTCCTGTGTTGGGACATGTCCAGGGATGGTTAGAGATCATAATGTTATCTGCCTCCACAATATCTTTCTTAGATCTCTGCAGTTTTTTCAGGGAAGTTATAGGGATTTCTGGGTTACAAGGCTGTAAGAGCCTTGTTTCTGGGAGTGAGTTGGGCCCTGTTGCTTCATGTTGTTTTGCATGCACTGAGCAGCTCCTCAGTGATAGAGCAAATCCTCCAGGTTTTCTGTGACCCCCTGGTTTGTGTTTTCCCCAGTGCTCTGTGCCCCTGCCTATTTGCCATGATTTGTCTTCTGAGGCGTAAAAGGCAGATGCTGTCAGATGACAGAAAATTTTGCTTTGGGGCCAGGCTTGGTGGCTCATGCCTGTAATCCCAGCACTTTGGGAGGCCAAGGCGGGAGGATCACTTGAGCCCAGGAGTTCCAGACCAGCCTAGGCAACATGGTGAAACCCCGTTTCTACCCAAAATGCAAAAACTAACCAAGCGTGGTGGCACATATCTGTAGTCCCAGCTACTTGGGAGGTTGAGGCAGGAGGATCGCTTGAGCCTGGGAGGTGGAGGTTGCAATGATCCAAGATCCATTGCACTCCAGCCTGGATGACAGGGCAAGACCTGTCTCAGGAAAAAGAAAAAAAAAAAAAAAAAGAAAAAAAAAAAAATTTGGCTCTGTCACTTGAGAGTTAGCTTTATTAAATACAGACTGATAGATAACGCATTAATTTAAAATACTGTAATATCAAGAAACACCAGTGCTACTTTGCCACCCACTGAGAAACACAGCAGCATCATGAAGAATGTGTTTTGGAAATAGCATTTGCAGGCTGGGCACAGTGGCTCACGCCTGTAATCCCAGCACTTTGGGAGGCCAAAGTGGGCAAATCACCTGGGATAAGGAGTTCAAGACCAGCCTGGCCAAAATGGTGAAACTCCCATCTCTACTGAAAATACAACAAAAATTAGCTGGCCGTGGTGGCAGGTACCTATAATCCCAGCTACTCGGGAGGCTGAGGCAGAATCGCTTGAACCTGGGAGGAGGAGGTTGTAGTGAGCTGAGATTGCGCCACTGCACTCCAGCCTGGGTGACAGAGTGAGAGTCCGTCTCAAAAAAAAAAAAAAAAAAAAAAAAAAAAGCATTTGCTGTTAGCTCATTTGTATGTATGGGGCATGGGGTTGGGGGAGGGTGAAAGGAAATCTGCACACTAGGAGGAGGACTTGTTCCGGAGCTTTGCCGCTCCAGCAGTCTGGGCCTCGCTCCAGAGATGCTATAGCTCCATGAGTAGCTGTAACGGACCCAGTTATAAAGCAACTGCTTGTTAAAACCTATTGTCTCCTACTTCCCTCCAGACAGCTTCCAAGATTTTCATTTCCCCCAAATTTCTTTCCTGTAGGCTACCAAAGACTAGATCGTATGACAATCTGAGCACAGCCTGTGACAACACAGTGCCTCTAGCCAGCCGGCGCTGCAGCGACCCCAGCCTGAACGAGAAGTGGCAGGAACACCGGCGCTCGCTAGAGCTGAGCAGCCTGGCTGGCCCTGGAGAGGATCCCCTTTCTGCCGACAGCCTAGGGAAGCCCACCAGAGTGCCGGGGGGTGCCGAGCTTTCCGTTGCAGCTGGAGTAGCCGAGGGGCAGATGGAGAACATCTTGCAGGAGGCCACCAAAGAGGAGAGTGGAGTAGAGGAGCCTGCCCACAGGGCAGGCATTGAGATGCAGGAGGATAAAGAGAACCCTCTCTTAGAAAAGGAGAGCAGGAGGAAGACGCCTGAGGCCTCAGCCATTGGACTTCACCAAGACCTAGAACTGGGTGATGCTGCTCTGAGGAGCCATCTGGACATGAGCCGGCCTCTGTTTTCACAGGGTATTTCTGAACAGCAGGGTGGGCTCAGTGTTCTCCTCAGTTCTCTCCAGTTCCCCCCGAGGGATGAGGATTCCCTGGAGGTCCCTGTGGAGCAGTTTCGAATAGAAGAGAAGGCAGAGAGTAGGGAGGAAGCAGTTCTTCCAATCCCAGTAGATGCAAAAGTTGGCTATGGTACCTCACAATCATGTTCTCTGCTACCTTCCCAAGTCCCTTTTGAGACCAGAGGACCAAATGTGGACAGTTCTACAGACATGTTAGTGGAAGATAAGGTGGAATCAGGAAGTGGGCCCCAAGTCCATCATAGACCTTGCCTTGTTAATAGTGGCAAGGACAGGCTTCCCCAGACCATGGAACCCAGCCCTTCAGAGACAAGCCTGGTTGAGAGGCCCCAAGTGGGGTCTGTGGTGCATAGGACTTCCCCTGGCAGCACTCTCAGCCTGACACGTTCCCCTTGTGCCTTGCCTTTAGCTGAATGTAAAGAGGGGCTTGTGTGCAACGGTGCCCCAGAGACTGAAAACAGGGCCTCAGAGCAGCCCCCAGGTCTTAGCACCCTCCAGATGTACGCCACACCCAATGGGCATTTCGCCAATGGGGAGGCTGGTAGGAGCAAGGACTCACTGAGCCGTCAGCTCTCTGCTATGAGCTGCAGCTCTGCCCACTTACACTCAAGGAACTTGCACCACAAGTGGCTCCATAGCCACTCAGGGAGGCCATCTGCAACCAGTAGCCCCGACCAGCCTTCCCGCAGCCACCTGGATGATGATGGCATGTCAGTGTACACAGACACAATCCAACAGCGCCTGCGTCAGATTGAGTCAGGCCACCAGCAGGAAGTAGAAACTTTGAAGAAACAAGTCCAGGAGCTGAAGAGTCGCCTGGAGAGCCAGTACCTGACCAGCTCCCTACACTTTAATGGAGACTTTGGGGATGAGGTGGTGAGTAGGCTGTGGTATTCCTCCATAGCTGCCTAAGGAGACAGGGCACACTAAGGCTGGGTGCCTTTTGTGCCAAGAGCATGGTGATTGGTACAGGTTGTTATAAGGATTGGAAAGGTCCAGAGTAACCCTGTTAAGAGAGGCTGGAGATGAGCCTCTGCCACAGCAATGGCAGCCTGCCTGTTTTCTGCTTTGCTTACTTTCCACAGATGTCCTATTGAGGCCGTTGGAAAGGAAGAGACTTAGCATGCACTACATGGTTGGTCAGATCTCTCAGACACAGGATCATAAGTCTTCAGAAGGGCTTGAACCCGTGGGCAGAATGACATCTGTAGGGCAATGCCAAGTTATTCCTGTCAGATTTTAGTGCCTATTCTACCTTAGTAACTGCAAAGTATTAGCCCTTCCAGATGTAGGCTATGACTTTGAAGGTTCAGTTCTTTTTAAACAAATATTTATACCCCACCCTGTGGCAGATGCTGGCAGTAGAAATGGAGAGAAGGGACTGGTTTCTAGCACTGTTGAGGAGTTAGCTCTGATGGGGGTTGGTGGCTGGAAAGGGGTTCCAGAGGGGAGGTTCTCAAGGAGATGCTTTCTTCTCTGGGTAGAGTTGATTCAGGCAGCTCAAGTACAATTGTGAGCCTGGCTCTCAAGTGGTCAGCGTGCATTAAAGGCGGGCACATCCAATGACTTTCAGTTCAGAGTGACTTGGCTTTTCCTTCATGCTAATGAGTTTCTCATGTTCCCAGAGAGTCCTTCCAAAAAGAGGGCGGGCATCTGGAAAGCACTCAGCTTTAACTAAGTGGCAGGCAGGTTTGGATTGACAGGCCCACTGGAGCAGCTGACATACAGAATTCTCATTCCATTTGGGTCACTTCTCTCTCACTTTCTGGAACCCTGAGGCCTGTCTTTCCACTCCAGAGTCACTGCACACAACCTGTGTATCCGTCTCCCAGCTGAGCCCAGGCCCACACTGCACTTCTTCACCCAGTTCTTGATGGCTGATGCATCTGCAGATTCGGCAGTCCTAGCACTCGGCCCCACCCAGAGTCCTCAGTGCTCCCCTCTTCACCAGGCCTTTTCTTCTTTTGGGAGGAGACGAGGTTCATTCTGTTCAGCTGTGTTTGTTTGCCAACAGACTTCAATCCCCGACTCGGAAAGCAATCTGGATCAGAACTGTTTGTCTCGCTGCAGCACAGAGATTTTCTCTGAAGCCAGCTGGGAGCAGGTGGATAAACAGGACACGGAGGTACAGGCTCAGCCCCTGCTCTGAGTGCCATCCATTTAACTGTTTTGTGGTTCTTCTCCACCCCCATTCCCACCCCATACCCCTGGCCAAGGAAGCACCTCACAGCACAGCTAGGCTTGAGCCTCTGGCACCTCAGCTCCTGGGAACCCACATGAAGCCTAGGATTTCTGAGCCAGGGAGACTCAGCAAGCTGGCCCTCCCTCTTCATTGCCTCTATGAACTGGAGCCTTGCCAGCTCTCACAGTGACCCAGGGTGCTGCTGCCTGCTACTTTATCTCAGGGGAGATTGGAGTCCCCTCCAGGGAAACGATTTGGACGCCTTTCTTGTACTGTTGACATCAGATCTGGGCTGGTGCCACCAGAGCCAATGAGGTCCTTGTGACTCTTGCTGCCCCCAGCATGGCTCTGCTGGCTCCAGCTGGATGACCCATCTCCTGTCAGTAACCTGGCCCCATCTGTTTTGCAGATGACCCGTTGGCTTCCTGACCACCTGGCCGCCCACTGCTATGCGTGTGACAGTGCCTTCTGGCTTGCCAGTAGGAAGCACCACTGCAGGTACCATTGAAGGGGGTATGATAGGGTGGGCTGGGTGTGGAGGCTGAGGGTTGGCCCACAGAGCCTGCAGAGTAGAGGGTTGTGGGCATCTCAGTGTTCTGTCTGAGGCAGACCAATGGTCTCATCTTCCTGTGCCTCTGAAATTGGTGTTTGCAAAACTGCATTTGGCATCTTTGTTGAAATTGAGAGGAATCACTATTAAATTCTGAAATGTGCAAATGGTAGCATTTGGTTTTGTCTCCCAGATTGGTGGAACAACAGCCACCACCGAAACCACCATTTCTCATTCTCAGCATAACATTTCTTCTCATTCAACATGGCTACTATGAGCAAAACCAGTTTTCCTGTGATAGGGAGGGAACTATTTTCCTATTCCTTTCCTGCTCCCTGACCTCACCCTTGTTTTCCCTTGTGCCATTGGTGAGCAGTCATAGCTTGGGCAGTAGTAGGGACAGCTGAGGACAGTCTTCCAATCATTAAGGTTCCTGACTTCTTTTTCCTTCTGGGTTGGGGTAGTGAGTTACGAGGGATGCTTTGTCCCAGCTAGGGTGTTGACCGTCTGGCGGATGTTCAGTGTTCTTGGAAGTTTATCTGAATCGTGCCATAGCTCACCCACATGAGTGAACCTGGATTGAAAATGGAACAACCTCTTTGGCTAGCAATGATGCTTCTAGGACATGTATCTCCCCACCCTGCACCCCAAGCCCAGATATCTTTGGTTGGCTTCTCTTCTGAGCTTTTTCTCCCCTCCTTGCAGGGACACTGACCGTGTTGATCAAACGTGGTGAGCATTTGCAACAACCTGCCTGTGATGTCTGCACATCTACAATAACTTCTCCACACTAACTCTTATCATTTCCCCCTCTCTGCACTCACTGGGGTGAAGCCTGGGGCCTGGGGTGCACGGGCAGGCAGACGTGGACTTGAGGGGATGGATTCAAAGCAGCTGAGGAGAGGCCATCAAGGGTGGGTCAGGCTGTAGCCATGTGCTCCCCTCCTGATCACAGAGGTCAGCCAGGCCGTCTTGCTTGTGACAAGAAGTAGTGCTTCTTGTCTTCTGGTCTTGTAGGGGAGCCAATTGGGTTTTCAGAGCTATTTATTTTGGGTCAGTGATTCATTGAGATGCCAGAATAATGCTAGTAATTTCCAGGTCAAACAGCATCACTGCTGCTCCCCCCCCCCCACCTTTTTTTAAAGAGACCAGGACTGAACAGAGGTGGTCTTTCCAGAGAATTGTTTTAGCATGGAAGACTTTAAGGAAAGACTCCACTTAGCGTCTTTCAGGGTCCTCTGAAAGAAGTCAGATAGAAAAGCATCAGCCAGGTGCAGTGGCTCACGCCTGTAATTCCAGCACTTTGGGAGACCGAGGTAGGCGGATCACCTGAAGTCAGGAGTTCAAGAGCAGCCTGCCCAACATTGTGAAACTCCACTTCTAGGCCGGGCGCGGTGGCTCAAGCCTGTAATCCCAGCACTTTGGGAGGCCGAGACGGGCGGATCACGAGGTCAGGAGATCGAGACCATCCTGGCTAACACGGTGAAACCCCGTCTCTGCTAAAAAATACAAAAAACTAGCCGGGCGCGGTGGCGGGCGCCTGTAGTCCCAACTACTCGGGAGGCTGAGGCAGGAGAATGGCGTGAACCCGGGAGGCGGAGCTTGCAGTGAGCTGAGATCCGGCCACTGCACTCCAGCCTGGGCGGCAGAGCCAGACTCTGTCTCAAAAAAAAAAAAAAAAAAAAAGGAACTCCACTTCTACTAAAAATACAAAATTAGCCGGGCATGGTGGTGCATACCTGTAATCCCAGCTTCTTGGAAGGCTGAGGCAGGAAAATCGCCTGAACCTGGGAGGTAGAGGTTGCAGTGAGCCAAGATCGTGCCATTGCACTCTAGCCTAGGCAATAAGAGCAAAACTCCATCTCAGAAAAGAAAGAAAAGCATCAAATTCATGTCAGGCTTTTGAGCTGAACTCCAGCAGGGATGTTAAAGAAGTGTAGCTGTTCAGAAATTTTTCTGTGTAACTACAGGTTTTTGCTGACTCATGCTTTTTAGAACTAGTTATGAAGTACTTACAACATTCTAGAAGATGAATTTTGTGTTTTTCTTTTCTGTCTTTGCATTGCCCCATGTCCCCCCTTTCATTTTGTGGTATTCTTTTGTTCCCAACTGGTCTTCAGTCTTCTCTCCTGTGCCTAAGTGATCCTTAATCCAACAGTGGGTTTGCGTTCCGAACAGCATAAATGAAAAGTTAGTGATCCTGGCTAAGAAGCTGCCTTCCCTCAGTCTTTGGTGGGCTGTGTCAGGCTTCTTGGGATTTCTTGTTCTTAGGCTCATTGGGATTGATTTGTACCTCAGGGCCCAGGAAAAGTAGAGTTGTAAGGTGGGCAGAAACAATTCCCTTTCCTGTTGGCTCTGATGGGCATCCGTCTGGGGGTGCAGGCCTGTGCTGCACAGATGCCTCAGAATCCAGCTTTCAGGGGAGGAGGAGAGGGAGGCCTGGGGCCTGAGTGCATTCTGGCCTTCTGGTAGAACTCTGGTTTTCCCTGGAGATGCATGGGTTGGGGAGTGAGCCATAATTGACTGACACCTATCTAATAAGGGGGTGTGTGTGCACGTGTGTTTATCTGTGTTCTTGTCCTCCCATCTCTCCTCTTTCACCCTCTGAGCATGCATCACAGGCTGCTTGTCCCTGGCTTTGCATGCTGCCAGCAGAGCAGTCCAAAATGGCAACAGTCTATCTACCATGTTTCTGCCTTTGATTCTCTGGAGAAGTGGCCGTTGGGCAAGGTTCCTTACTCCCCAGTGAGGCTGGGTAGTTGTTTCTCTCATTTGAGGAGCCTGGCCTTTGTGATCACAAGCTACACAGGGGCATTGACTAGGTTGGTGTGGCCACTGGGTTTTCCTGGATCAGGACTTAACCCATTGTTAGGCCTATGTATTCTCACAGATCTCTCTTGAGCAGCATTCTTCTGTATACCTGGTACCCTTGAGTCAGTGGTGAGGCAGCCAAGTATCCTTGTCCCTAAAGTGAAAATGACATGTGACTCTGCTAGGTAGGGACACCCTCCCTACCCAGCTTGTTCCTGGGCTAGAGAGATGAAAGGATTTGATCTCAAGGAGCTCTAGCACATGCAAATTACACACAGCAAACTTTGTCTTTTGAAGTTGGTTTCCCTACCGCATACCTGCTGGCCAAAACTAACATTGTTCTGTTTCTTCTCATCTCAAGGAATTGTGGGAACGTATTCTGCTCCAGTTGTTGTAACCAGAAGGTTCCAGTTCCCAGCCAGCAGCTTTTTGAACCCAGTCGAGTATGCAAGTCTTGCTATAGCAGCCTACGTCCCACGAGCTCCAGCATTGACCTTGAACTGGATAAGCCCATTGCTGCCACTTCCAACTGAAGCTCAGTGACCTGGGTGGGCAGTGGCCAAGCTGCTGTTCCTATGACAGGCCCACACAGCCTGGGCAGACCAAGAGGCCCGTGCACTTTGGAATGGGGGCATGGAACCACCTGTACAGAGTGACAGAAATTTGGGATGCACCACTGGATTGTAGATTGATTTTTATTTCCTGTCCTTACCACTCTCTCCCTACCTTTTCCATCCTCTTTCTTTGCCTTCAAAAAAGGAAACTCTCCCTTGGTTGTCTTAATTTTTTTTTGATGGAAGACCAGGGGTTGCCAGGCTTGCTGTCTGCTGTCAGGTGACACCGAGGGATGGCTTGTTTCTCCTGGGTGGGAGGATGGTGGTCAGAGCCAGGAGTATGGGGATCTGAGACCGTGAGCAGGGAAGAAAGCCAGTGCTAACATACAACCATTCCTCACGCCACTGCCACATCAGAGCTGGTTGGGAACCCTTTGCTGCTGGGGAGGCTGGAAGCATATTCCCCAAGAGCACTGCCCTGGGCATCATCTCCCTCCTGCAAGGAGCTGAGCCAGTCCTCTCACAGATGGATAAATGAGGCTGATGTTTGGAGGGAGGGGCACACGGTAAATGGCATCCTCTTAGGCCCCTCTTTGGGAAAGGAAAGTGGATGCTCCTTTGAGGCAGGCGAGGGGCTGAGAGTTGGGTAGCCATCATGTTATCCCCCGTGGGATTCCATTTTTAACTTGACCCAGATTGTCTTGGGCCCCCTTTGCTTTCAGGGGGCTGCTTCCCTGGGCCAGGCTGTGTAGCACTTCCCACCCTCAGGCATGAGTACAGACTGGCCAAAATAGTTATGCACTCAAGGCCAAAGCCTGCCCTGAGCCCAGATACACCTGGGTCCTCATTCTGGGGCCTGGTCCCTTAAACAATCTCTTCCTCAGCCAGCACAGGGAAATCCAGACTCAGGGTTCCAGAAATCCCCCATTCCCAAACCAAACCAATCATGGATCTTCCCTTTAAGGGGTAGAATCAGCCTTTAGAGTTACAAGCCCCTGGAAAAGGGAGCAGGTCCTCATACAATCAGCCTTTCTCCTTCTCGGAACAGGAAGAAGGGCTGAGCATTCCCCCTTCCCCACTCCTGGCTGGCTGAGTGGGCACTTGTCTGGCTGCTATCCAGCAGTGAAGGGCCACTTGGTGACTTTGTAGGGTTCCTTAGAGAAGTGACATGGCCTTGAGGAGATTTGGGGCACCTTTTCTCAGTGAGCTTTGATATGGTCCGAAAACAGCCTTAAATCAAGAATATTTGTGGAGGTGGGTGTGGGGAAGGTTGGAGAAGAGGTAGGTTTGTGCTTTGTAATTTTGGCATCCATGTTTTTGTGCCTGCCCTCCCTCTTGGGGAGGCCATGCTTGGCTCTGCTGAAAGCTGCTAACTGGTGACAGGGTGGATCATGGTGAGGACTAGGGGTAAGGTCAGGGAATGCTTAAGCTCTGGCCTTGCCCTGTATTGCTCTTCTCCTTTGGTAGCAGTTCCCTGACCAAGGGCAAGCTGTGTCTCAGGAAGGTGGCTTCTGTGCGTGCCTGGGTGTGTTACGGCGTAGCCCAGAAGGCTTCCCTGGTGTTCTCAGTTCAGGCAAAGCCCAGAGCATATGAGCACGTCTCTGACTTCCAGTGGCAACAGGTTGCTCAGAGTGTGTGTGTGGTGAAACAGGGTGTAGTTCTTTACCACATTCTGTGTCATCTGGTTGTGCAGGTAGGGGAAAAGTTGGTCTAATTGAAGATTGTGCAGTTCCCAGTTACAGGTGCCAAGAGGTTATGATACGGGTTTCTTGGGTCTGATGTACAGTGTGAATAAATGCTTGCAGCTCTTAGCTCTTTTTTGATCAATGAAGCACTTTTTTATTAATATTTTCCTTTGTTAAAGGAGGAACCGTAACTCTCCATAGCTGTACATATAACCCTTTTCTCCTAAAGAGGAGTCAGTGCTCCTATATTTTTCATTTTTTGTCAAAGCAAGAAGTAAATACTTTAGAATTGTTAAATATATAAATAAAGTGAATAAAGTTGAGTGTTCCACATGGTGGCATTTGCTAACACTTCCTAATTCTTCGCCCTGTGGTTTATCCCCTCTTCATCCCTTTTCCCTCTTACACAGAAGTGTTTGAGGGCCTGCTGGGAAACTGACCTTTGGCAAAGGAAAGCTACAGATAGCCTTCCATCTCTAGACCTTGTCAAGGAGCCTCACCATGATGTCCAAGCACTGAACGCATTTCCTCAGTGATTTTGCTCCTAAAATCTCCCAGGCTAAAAGAGGGCAAAGCAGTCAGGCGTCTGACCTGGCAGCTGTTCCTCCTCCTCTGAAGAGTGGCACATCAGTAGTCATTACAACTACCTCTCGCCTCTAGGCTCCATTTTTAGCTGCTGCTCTGATTTCAGGGCAGCCAGTACTCTGGCCCCTTCGGTGGGGGAGTGGAAGGAGGTGTGGGGTAGGGGTGAGAAAATGCTTCTGCCTGTTGTTCTTGAAGGATAGACTATGGATGGGCAGAGAGAACTGGGGACAGAAATGGAATTAGATGTGATTGGGTTACGCAGTCAACTAGAGGTCTCCTTCCCACCCTCTCCACACAGAGGAACCTCTGCTCCTTAGCTCTTACAGCAGGGCTGTGGCATCTAGTCACTTCAGTACTAGTTCTTGCTCTTCACAGAGATTTTTCTATCCCCTACAGCGCTGTTGGGCATCCCTTCCATCACATGGGTCTGTGGGTGAGATATATTCTGCTGTTCCTCCCTCGGGAAAGTTGGTATTGAGGGTTGCCTGGCTCCAGAGTCACTAGCCCAGCATCTGTGGTGAGTTGGCTAGGATCCAGAGAGTGGCCTGCTCAGAGCTCCCCAGAGGCCTTCACTCTTTGGGGCAGTCTCTCTAGGGTCACTTTCTGAATGTACCTTCTACCTAAAGTACACAAACACATAAAGCCAGCTAAGCTGGTTCTAGTATGAAAGCTGTAAGTGCCACCCAGCAGGCATTTGAAAACAAGAAATAATTCTTCTGTGGAAGGAGAAGGTGCCATCTCAGCCACCCTCACTCCGCCAGGGAGCCCAGTCTGTGTATTCAGATGAAATTGTGAAAAACATGAGTGTGTGCCATGGCCAGCGTGTCTACACACAGCCACTATTGTTCCTGTGGGCTAGCCCCCAGCAAATTAAAACACTGGCACGGCCCAGCAAGGCCGTTATGAGCTCCTAAATAGAAAACTTCTCTGATGGTAGGAAGATGAAGAGCCAAGATGCTGGTGAGGCAGGTGCAGTGAGGATCCAAGGCAAGGAATTGCCCTGAGAGAGGTGGCTGCATATGGAGAAAGGGAGATCTCTGTGGGCAAGGCCAGCTTGCTTCAGGCTGTAGGGGGAATTTGGTCTGAAGCAACAGGGCACAAACTGTCACTCTGAGCTGCCAGGTTGTCTTCATCTCAGAACTTTCCTATCCTGGCACTCTAGTTACCTTTCTTCTATACATTGGCCTCAGTAACTGCAGTCCAAAACAAGTTACAGCTGCCTTAATCCACTGAGATTCTCTATGAGGGGGTGCAGAAAAGTTTTCCTCTAGTTTGCTTATATGCTCTTTTCATGTTAGCAAAGAATATGAGTTAGAATGTTACTGTGGTAGATCTAAAGGAGAATGAACAGAAGGTGCTGGAGGACCTGTTAAATGATCTCTGGCTGTTAAAAAACATCAAGATGAGAATTAAGGGTATATCGTGATATACTTGGCTGCTTGCACATGAGGCTAGGAGATCCCATGCCTGTTGAAGTTAACTCTAGCCCTGACCTCTGTTGATCTTTTAAGAATGAGGGCTGATTTGAAGGTGCTGTGCAGGATTTCATTTAGCTGCTCCCCGTTCAAGTGACCTGTCCCGAGGACTGCAGCTGTATCCACCTGATTGCATGAGGTGAGGGCTAACAGCAGAATTTAAAGTGGGCCCTGGGCTGTGGAGCAAAGTGACTATCCATTTGGAGTTCTGTATAACGTGGCAGGAGTCCCAGCTGTTTAATTTCTAGTCACATTTTCAAGAAAGTTGTTCTAAGTTGAGGTTTCTGACAAGATTTCTCAAGGGCAGGACCAGATATGTGAGAGACTTCTAATTCAGAGCTGACCCGTCTAAGCCTCTGACACTTAAACACGAGTCCTGCTGTCCCCAGCACACAACTGCACTGAAGCCTCGTTCCTCTCGGCTGTTGTAGAGTTCATCTGCTGCATGCTCTGTGCAGATACCAGTTGCCTCCCTGCTTGAACAGGCCTCTCCTAGGCTAGGCAGGTGTTCACAGGCATGAAGTTCTGGGCAGGGGAAGGGCATCTTCTGAAATGCGAGTTACCAGGTTTTTAAATGCTGCTATCCTTTTATTTACCATTTAAGGTCTTTTCTATCATATCTAGGTTACTAGTCAGCTTTTCTTACAGTGCTCATAGCAGTTGTATTTGAATTGTATTTTCAGTGAAATTTGTTTTACATTGGCATTTAAAAATTGGCCTTTAACAGCTTCCCAACTGGCTTATAAGATTTTTTTTTAATGAAAACATAACCCATGAGGCTCAGATGCTGTTGAAGAAATAAACAGTATGTTGCTGCTGACAGTAGTGCTTGCCTATTGTAACAGCATTGATTCTGCTGTAGCCTCGATGAACATTTAAGTTGAATAAATCCGTCATTTTCACCCACAAACAGTTGCTGAGCACCTGGATTTGGGTTGTCACTGTGGTTCTCCTGCCAGCGCTGTAATCCAGTGTCTTAGGTGCAGAGTATAAATCATAAATCAGCTTAGCCTCTTAGGAGAGGGGCTGTCAGTGAGGAGGGGACAGTGAGGGGGGTCACTCTGTCTTCCAGAGGCAGGGTACATGAATTCCTGATGTTTAGAGGTGGAAGGGACCTTAGATCATCTACTTCCACGGTTTTCATACTGTTCTGTGGGGCCATCAGGGAGAGGGAGCCTCCAGACCCATTTAAAGCTTTATTAGATTTAAAAGTAAGATCTGGTATGAAGAAAGGTTTTGTTTCTTAAAATAAAATGTCTGAAAATCACTAATCCAATCTCCTCCTTTTTCATTGAGGAAACTGAGGCTCAGAGAGGGCCAAAGACATCCAGATTACCAATGAGTTAACAGCAAAATTTGAATAAAAGTCATTCTTGGCCAGGCACGGTGGTTCATCCCTGTAATCCCAGCACTTTGGGAGGCCGAGGTGGGAGGATCACTTGAGCCCAAGAATTCAAGACCAGCTTGGGCAATATGTTGAGACCCATCTCTACAAGAAAATATAAAACAAACCTGTCTCTACAAAAAATATGAATAAACCAGCCAAGCATGTGGTGCACTCCTGTAGTCCCAGCTACTTGGGAGCCTAAGGTGTGAGGATCTCTTGAGCCTAGGAGTTCCAGGCTGTGGTGAGCCATGATTACGTCACTGCACTCCAGCCTGGGCAACAGAGGGAGACTGTCCCCCACCCCCCTACCGCCCCCCCCCAAAAAAAAAGGGAAAATACTTTCCTGACTCCTAATCCTCCTCCTGTGCTCTTGGGCCTCCAGAAAGCCTTACGTAAATAGCTGTATTGGTTCTCGTTGAAATCTTGGTGAGGAGCTAAGGTAGTTGCCATCACAAGGCTTGAATTGTGAGCCCTTCTCCCTCTTAATCAAAATCAGAATGTTGTGAGTCTAATCCAGTGTTTTTTTTAACTTTTCAAATACATAAAAACAAAAACAAATGATACGTTATTAGCATGAATCATCAAAGTTTAAGTCATAACATCTTAAATCAGTGGGCTCGGGGAGGGAGCATTTTTTATCAGTGCAGATAGGTTCATTGTGAACTGTCCCAGCATCCAATTTATTTCTGGATTTTTAGTTATATGGGGGAGTTTTATTTTTAAAAATTTGAGTTTTATAGGTAAGTGGTTGCAAATGGTAGTAGTCATAGCTTGCCTGCAATCTCTTGTTGACAAAACTGAAGTAGATGCCTGAAAAAAGGGATTAATAGAATATCCAAAACCTGCTTTCAGTCTTTATCGTCCATATATCAGATAAGAGACACCCAAGGATTTATAAGCACTAGAATTACTCTATGCTCAGGGCCACCAGGATTGAGTTGGCCCTGGGCCTAATGATCACAGCACTAAGCTAGTGCCCTCCCAGTCAGTGACCCCTGCAAAGGCCACACACACACAGCAATGCAGACTGTTACAGTGAAGTCCCAAGCAGCCTCATTGGATGTGTTTTAAACCTTTGAGTGTATATAGTTTAAAAGATGGTTAATATTTATGACGTTATTAATATCATCAGGACAAATTCTGCGGAAGCACTGCCACAAAAGTTGGTTTGAAAACCACCAGTTTGGTGGAAAGCACCTGTGTTTTAGAGCCCACAGACCTGGAGTGGGATCCTAGCCCTGCAGCAACAGCCGAGTTGCTCGTTGGTGTATGATGAGGAACTCGGAGACATTTCCTCATCTGTAGCAGAGCACTTGGCATATAAATGGAGTGGGAAGGTGGGGGCCTAGCAAATGCTCTCCTCCCCACTGTCCCATGAAATGAGATAGCATTTCTGTCTCTGGCTTCTAGCTGGCATTTGGAACAATCAGAGCCAGGCAGCACTTCCATTCCACTGTGTGTTGAAACTAGACCCTGCTCTGGCTTCCACCTTACGGGGAAAACATTTTTTGAAGCATTCCAATCTGAGTTTTGTACTAAGTTACAAATGAATCACTAGCCGAAGACAAACTAAAGTTCATATATGTGTTTTATTTTTTTTTATGTTGAGACAGTGCCTCACTTTATTACCCAGGCTGGAGTGCAGTGGCGTGATCTGGACTCACTGCAACCTTTGCTACCCAGATTCAAGTGATTCTCCCACCTCAGCCTCCTAAGTAGCTGGAATTACAGGCACCTGCCATCATGTCCAGCTAATTTTTGTATTTTTGTAGAGACAGGGCTTTACCATGTTGGCCGGGCTGGTTGAACTCCTGACTTCAGGTGATCTGCCCGCCTCAGCCTCTCAAAGTGCTGGGATTACAAGCGTGAACCACTGTGCCTGGCCTCATATATGTGTTTTGTTTTGAAATTAACATTTTGTAAACAGATGGTGGTCTGCATGTGCCCCGATGCTGTACGAGTGTATGGAGCCAATGGGAAGGGAGTGTGGAGAGAAACTGTTGGGGTTGAGGCAGCATCTAAGAACGCCTGAGTCCTGCCATGGCAGCAATCCTGCAGACAGACAGGACCTCACTTTGTTAAACTGATGAGTTTAAGTTCATGACTAAAGATGAAGCCAGAAGCTGCAGACTAGCTTCACAGCTGAGGAGTGGGGAAGGTGGAGCCAGGTGGGCCTCACCTCTGCATCACAGAGGCCTGGGTCCAGGCTATGATGCTCTTAGCATCTCTTTAATAATAAATCCCAGAGCCCAAGGTTGGAAGAGGAAGTGGAGGCCTTGGAGTTCAGATGGCCCTCCCTACCCTCTTCAATGACAGAGGAGCCCAAGGTTGCCGAACGTATTTAAGACCATGTCACCCAAGTTCAAATAGACATGAGTTAGTAGTAAGTGGTTGCTGCACTTTGCCAGTTGGAAGATCAAGCCTTAGAACTGGAGGTTCTTTCAAGTCCCCCAGAAAGTGCTGATAACCGCTGGCATACACTTTAGAAGTCCCTGTCAGCCCTTGGGACATAACCTGCATCTCCTGGCCCCTTGGGGGTGGTCTGATTCTTTCCATTCTCTTTCATCGGATTCAGTAATGTTAGCTGCTGCCTTATTACTGCCTAACTAGAGACTCCTAGTGTTGTAAAGACAGTAAGATGTCAGCTTGCCAGCCTCTCTTACTGGGATGAGGAGATGGAAATGGAAACCATGAGAATGGTATGCCTCTCGACAGTTGCCACTGACCCCTGGAGAGGAATCCTAGTTGGTTGGGAGAAGGGGGATGGTCTTGAACTCTCTCTGCCCCCTTACTTTTGGAGCAGCAGCATCCCTCCAAGGAGCTGAGAGGTCACTCCCTGGGCTAAGCAGCCTGAGCTAGTGCCTATCCACGGACAGGATACTTCACAACTCACAAAAGGGAGCAGCTGCCTCTGGAAACCATGTACATCCTAAGAGCCCCTCTTGCAGCACCCTCCTTAGGTTGATTCAGGGAGGGAAGCTGTGGGAGGAGTCGGGGAAAAGCCCCGGAGCAGTGCTTCCTCTCCCTGCTGCACCAACATCTTGGAAGCTTGGTGGAGGTGGGGACACAGCTGTTACCAGTAGTGCTGCTCTTCCTCCTGTCCCACACCCCCACTTTCTCTTCCCCTTTCCAAATAGTTTTAATGTGATCTCCTGGCGTTGGAGACCCTGGGCACCACTGCACATTCAGGCCAGTAAACAGGTCAGGCCCATGCAGCCACCGGAGGTGGCAATGCCCAAGAGGCCATCCTGCAGGCACTAGCTGGAGATGCCAGTGTTGAATGACTCCAAGGAAATTGTTTTCCTTCTGAAAAAGAAGCACACAGCTGGGCGCGGTGGCTCACACCTGTAATCCAGCACTTTGGGAGGCCGAGGCGGGGTGGATTGCCTGAGCTCAGGAGTTCGAAACCAGCCTGGGCAACACGGTGAAACTCCGTCACTACTAAAATACAAAAGAAAGCTGTAACTAGGCGTGGCAGCGTGCACCTGTAGTCCCAGCTACTCAGGAGGCTGAGGCAGAAGAATTGCTTGAACCTGAGAGGCGGACACAGTGAGTTGAGATCATGCCACTATACTCCAGCCTGGGCCACAGAGTGAGACTCCGTCAAAAAAAGAAAAAAGAAAACACCATTCCTTTTGCTGAAGTGGGCACAGGCCAGCCCCTAGCATCTGAGCGCTTGCAGTGCTGCAGGAAGTGCTCTCCTGGCACTCCCTTGTCCTACCAAGAAGTGGGGACAGCATGGGACTTAGAGCAACCCAGTACGTGAACCTCTTCATTTACAGAAGCATTTTGGAGGCTGTTTTCACTATACAAAAGGTTCTATAGAACTTTCCAATTGTATTTTGCATTTTAAAATATACTGTTCATTAACATAATATAAAAATATACACAAGGCCGGGCACAGTGGCTCATGCCTGTAATCCCAGCATTTTGAAAGGCCGAGGGAGGCGGATCACTTTAGGTCAGGAGTTCAAGACCAGCCTGGCCAACATGGCGAAACTCTACAAAAAATTAGCCAGGCATGGTGGCGGCGCCTGTAGTCCCAGCTACTCGGGAGGCTGAGGCAGGAGAATCGTTTGAACCTGAGAGGCAGAGGTTGCAGTGAGCCAAGGTCGTGCCACTGCACTCCAGCCTAGGTGACAGAGCAAGACACCGTCTCAAGAAAAAAAAAAGTGTACACAATTACAAGTGAAATTCCCACTTGCGAGAGGTAACTGACTCACCACCTTTAGTGAGTTGTCTTGGTTTTGTTTTTTAAAATTCTCTGCAACAAAGCTTTACTTGTTTTTGTTGTCTGTTACAGAGTAAACCATGGTGTAGGTTCTTCTGCCAGAAATTCTCACACTTTCGAAGTTAGGGAACAGAAATGGTTCAGTAAGTGACAAAATGACAGCCAGAATAGATGGCCTGGGGCTTTGTCACACATCCACCATGGCCTCAGCCTTTTTCTTTCAACCTTGTTTGGCTGGCTCCTTCCTCTGTCCCTAAAGCTGTCCAGTCCTCCACCTGCAAAGCAAATTCTTTCAAGTCTCTGCCTCCAGCAAGTACCCTGTCTTGCTCCTTCCCTTCACTGTGAAACGAATAGAAAGAGTGGCCAGCTCTATATGGTCTTTGTTTCACCACCCCTTCCTCCTCCTCCTGCTTCTGCTGCCCCCCGCCGTCCCAACACTGGGTGTCCCCAAGGATCAGCCACACACTCTAGACCCACTCCAAAGCATTCCTTCTTGCAACCATTCTGCAACCTGCAACCTTGCTAACCCTCCTGCTGGTTCTTCTGTCTCTGTAATTGGCTTGTGAGACTTTGCAGGCAGCCCTCTCACCTACTTCCTCGGCATTACTGCTCTGAGGTTCAGCGCTCTGCCTTCCTTCCACACACGCTTCCTTGGACGTGCAGAAATTAAAGTGCTGAAAATGGAGGCCTGTTATATACCACAGTTCTAAGTCTCTAGAGGCCTCCTTCAGGCACCTGGGGAGACTGTGAAAGCATCAGGTGTCCCCACCTGGACCTGTCTATGTGGCCATGCTTCACCTGCACCCCCACACAGCTTGGTGGCATTAACCTGGGGACTAGTTCTGGGCCTGAAGACTGAGCTCAGCCTTGTCAGCCAGAGATGCCTTGGGGCTTCCCCTGAACCGAGAGGCCACAGCGTCTGCTCTTCGCGTTTACCCTCTGTTTCAGGATGCAGTCAGCACCTAGTGCAGGGGTGAACGCTGATGCCAAGTTTGCCCTCCTATCCCTCAACCCCAAGTAGGAAGTTCACCTCTTATTTCCATATTGTAATTGAATTCCGACACCCCACCAGCCCTTCCTGGGACTAGGGGAAGCTCCATCGTCAGTCTGTTTATGACACTCAGTCGTAGGAAGCTCTGACCTTGGTTAGACAGGAATGGGCCAGAGCACCCAAAGCCACTGGGCATGGCTTCTGTGTGCTGCCCCAGGTGAGGGCAGAGGGGCCTCTGCCTCTCCTTACCTGGGACTACCAGATCACCCATGCCAGTCACATGTCTTCCGGGTCACCCTGCTGCCCTCCAAGGCACCTCATGCCCTCAGAGGGCCCTGCTGATGCCTGAAAAGCCCAGATCAAGCTGAGAGCAAGAGCCTGGCTGTCTGTTCAGGAACCCTCTGCCCTGTTCTGCCTTGGTACTGTGTCACCCCTCATTGCTGAGGACTGTAACCAATATGTACAGAGGGGGTCTTGGCTTCTGACAGCTCTGGATATGCCCTGTGATGCCTTCATGTAGTAAGTCATTGAAGGTAAGTATCTATACAGGCTTCACTGGTGACTCACACATGTCCCCCTCCACCATTCCATGAAATGACATGGCACTTCTGTCTCAGGCACTGTTTGCTCTCACGAATGTGCTGCCTGTTAGGGAAGATGATCAGGCAGATAAATACATACCCTCATCCAAAAAGAACAGGACCTGAAAAAGCCTCTTAGAGACAGCCCATTGAAAATGGAGACCAGCATTTCATACAGCACATAGTGAAAAAGGTTTGATCTGAATTTAATCTTGCAAAATGAAAATATTATTGAAATAAGTATCTTTTTTGAATTGACAAAAATTATATATAATATACAGTATGTTTTGAAATATGTATACATTGTGGAACGGTTAAATTGATCTAATTAACATACGCGTTACCTCACGTACTTTTTTTTTATGATGAGAAACACTTAACATCTACCCTCTTAGGGATTTTCAAGAATATAATACATTGTTATTAACTAAGTCACCTTGTGGTACAATAGAGCCCTTTCACCTAATCCTATTTAACTGAAATGCTGTATCCTTTAACCCGTATCTCCCACTGTTTTGTTAAAAAGTATGTTTTAACACAAGGTAATTGCAACTATAGGCTAATTCTTTGTTGTTGTTGTTATTGAGACAGGGTCAGTCTCCCTCTGTCGCCAGGCTGGAGTGCAGTGGCACGATCTTGGCTCACTACAACCTCTGCCTCCCGGGTTCAAGAGATTCTCGTGCCTCAGCCTCCTGAGTAGCTGGGATTGTAGGCATGTGCCACTACGCCCAGCTAATTTTTGTAGTTTTAGTAGAGGTGGGGTTTTGCCATGTTGGCCAGGCTGGTCTCAAACTTCTCACCTTAAGTGATCTACCTGCCTTGACCTCCCAAAGTGCTGGGATTACAGGCATGAGCCACCACTCCCGACCAGGCTAATTCTTAAAAATAATATTTTAGGTGTATTTCCCTCCCCAAATTATATGATTACACAATAGGACATCATTTCATGTTTGATTTTCTACAGTGTAACCAATCACAGGATCATTTTAGGAAAAGTTAGTCAAGGGCTTCCTCAGTTTCCCTCTTAAATCCTTTAGTTTTGATATTCACATCGTCCCCCTAGGAAGCACCTAATTGGTTAGACATGTCACTTTCCCCTTCATTTGTTAATGGACCTACTCTCTGAGATCCTTATTTGCCAATGGCTACACTCATCTGAGCATTTGGCCAATACCACATTCATCAACTATGTGAAATTCTGCATATTTTACAAAACTTAAATTGTACTTTGATACCTGTTTTGTTGTATTTTCAACATCTCACAATCCATAACAGAGAGGAAAGTTGGGCTATGGTGGATGGAGAGTATGTTAAGGAGGGAGAGATGTTTAAGTGGAGAGTGATTTTTCTAAGTGGTTGAGTTGTGTAGAGAATACTTTTCATGTCTGATGACTTTAGCTTTCTCCACAACTAGTGGCTACAGGAACTTGGATACTGACTAGTTGGAGTTATAGCTCAGAGGAAGAAGAGAGTACATGCACGTCTGAGCAAGGAACCTGCCCCTGGGGGGATAGCAGTGACATCAACACATGGCAATATGATGAGGTCAAGGTGAGTCAAGACAAGAGGGTGGGTTTCAGGATCTGAGCCAGAGTACATGGGTTAGTGAACAGGAAAGGCAGGAAATATTTGTTAAAAGCTTAGGCCAAAAAAGTCTCCTATGTCAGGCCAAACACTGGTCCCAATTCTATAGGTATTTGAGGTTTCTGAACAGAGAATGGAACGAGATGATAATAGTATTTATTATGGGCTAGGACTGTTCGAGTACTTTCCACGAATAACACACTTAATTCTCCTGTTAACCTGGCGAGGTACTGTCATAGCCTCATTTGAAACTAATATGACTGAGCCAGTAGAGCTGTTAAGCCCCTTGCCCAAGGTCACCCCGAAAGTTGAAGCAGCAGAGCCACGGTTTTCTGAATCTGGACCCTCTGCCTCCTGAGATCACGCTTTCAACCGCTGCGCTACCCAGGCTCTCCTGGGCCCAGGCTGACTGGAAGTGTGTGCTGGGAGGTGAGGCAAGTTGAGGTGGAAAGAGCGGTAAGAGGCCACCTGCATGATAAAAGGCCTAAACCAGGGCAGGGAAGAGTTCAAGAGCAATTCCAAAGAACACTGCATGTTAAAGTACTAGTGCTGTTTCATTGGGTTTACACAGGACTGTTTCTTTCCAAAACTCAGTAAATCATGCATGAAGCAATCACCATTGCAAGAAGGAATCAGCTGCTCACTAAAATTCACTGTTTCAGCCAGGCATGGTGGCTCATGCCTGTAATCCCGGCATTTTGGGAGGCTGAGGAAGGTGGATCACCTGGGGTCAGGAGTTCGAGACCAGCCTGACCAACATGGTTAAACCGTGTCCCTACTAAAAATACAAAAATTAGCCGGGCGTGGTGGCAGGCACCTGTGATCCCAGCTACTCGGGAGGCTGAGGCAGAAGAATTGCTTGAACATGGGAGGCGGAGGTTGTAGTGAGCAGAGATCGCATCATTACACTCCAGCCTGGGCAACAAGAATGTTGTTAAAAAATAAAAAGTAATATAAAATAAATAAATAAAAAGTAACATAAAAAATAAAAAGTAAAATAAATAAAAAGTAACATAAAAAATAAAAAGTAACATAAAAATAAAAAGTAAAAAGTAAAAAAATAAAATAAAATAAAAAGTAACAAAAAAATAAAGAGTAAATAAATAAATAAAAATAAAAATAAATAAATAAATAAATAAATAAAATAAAAAGTAACATAAAATTCACTGTTTCTCAGGAGGAGCTCCCTCAACTAAACAGCTTCCCTTCTAATGCAGGGACAAATTGGCACTTAAGATAAATTTGCAGCAGACACCAGGGGGGTTAATGATCCTGTGACTGATTACACTATAGAAAATCAAACATGAAATGATGAAGCTAGAGCATAGGGTCTGCCTAGGCAAGTGCCTGCTTGTGCACAGCTCTGTGCCACCCAGCAGGCAAAGCCCTGACCCAGTGTTGTGAGACCTGTGTTCTAGCCTACAATCACTTACGGGGTGGGAGTTGACCACTCTACTCTGCTTTAATTTCTCACCTATGGGGATTTTTGTCCGATCTGCCCATGGGACTGTTGAGGGGACTGTTGAGGATCCAGTGAGGAAGTAGATCATGTTTTCAAAGTCTGGCTGATCTACAGCAGAAAGAACGGTCCTGCCAAAGCTGGCACTTGAACATCTGTGACTGATTCCCAGCACCTCACCTGTGGTCTCCATGGGAGGCGGCGGGAACCCTGCTTGTCTGCCACACAACCTGCCAGCTCCAAGGCAACAGCATCTCTCCTCTTACCCATATCTGCCAAACCCAAGAGAAGAGGGAAATACGTCAGGTCTCTCAGAGTGTGGGAAGGACTCTTGGCCATCTCCAGCCAGGACAGTCCCCAACAAGAAATACTGGGGTTGGGGTGTTGCCAGGGACAGGTTTTCTGGCAAGGATAGGAAGCTCTGCCCTTGGCTGCTGAGCTCTGAGAGATGGGCTCCATGGGTGGCCTTGCTTCTAGCACAGGCGAGATCTAGGCAAGTGGTCAGCAGTGCAGACCCCCTCCCTTCAGGGCTCCAGCCACCTTACCTCCATGTGGGCCAGTGTCTGGATGTGCAGTCAGTGATCCCTGAACTTCTCAAATACAAACCTCTTGATGGATGCCCATCCTGGGAAAGAAGTGGCGCCAGAGGTTGACTCCCTGGTCAATTTCTAGTGTTTCCTCTGAGTCCCAAGGGCAGTATTCTGCAATAAGCTGTCTTGTCTGGCCTCTCTTGCATATAACTGGTCTATACCCCACAGGGAATTGGGGTCAGGCGGCAGGTCCAGAGGATAGAGACGCTGTGCCCATGCCTACTAAACAGCCCGGTTATGGCCTTGCGGGGAGCGTTCCCCGTCCAGTCTCAGAGTAGGAGCACACGTCCAAGGATTCCTCCAGGGCCCTTTCCTCTGTAGTACCCTCAACCCTGCTCTGCACTTCAGTAGTCCTGCTTGACCCACAGATCCCTCCCACCTGCTGTGCCCCCCATGCCCAGGGCTGCTTCTGTTGCTCCCCCACCTTCCCTTCCAGCCCAGACTCCCACTCCCCTGCAAGCCATCCAGAAGAAGTCTCACACTAAGTCATGGAAAATGCACAAGCCAGAAACAGCACAACTGTCCATCCACAGGGCAAGGAATAAGGAACTTGTGAAAGTTATCCACAAACAACATAGCAACGAATCAATAAAGTAGTTACATACAGCCACATGGATGAATTTCACAGAATATTGAGTAGAAAAAAGAATAAAATATATGCTGTATGATTCCATTTTTGAGAAGTTCAAAACCAGGCAAAACGAAACTATTCTTTGGGGATGTGAGGACATGGTAACTACAAAAGCCGAGGTCCCGGTGGTCTCTAGGAGGATGTGGAAAACAGGTTGGGGAGGATCTAGAGTGCTAGGGATGCTCCAGGTCTTGGAGTAGTGGGTTTATAATTCAGCAACCCCTACAGATATGTTTGATGTGCTTTTCTACATATATGTTATTTCATGAAAAAAACCCTCGCACCCCGTCCCTCTGCTCTGCCTTGACCGGCTCAGGGCACGAACCCGCTAGTGTGCACACCTCTTACCCTGTTGGCCTCAGTGGGGAGCATTGGATGGGGAGCTTCCAGGGCCTAAGGACAAAGGGTGACCCACCACTCAGGAGTCCCACCTTTATTCCTTCCTCTGGGGTGTCTCCCTGTCCCAGGCTGTCACATCTCAGCCCCAGCCCCACTGTGTTCTCTGGGGAGTTTGGCTGTGTTGACCTGGAGCACCCAGTCTCCTGGCTTCCTTGGGTGGCCTTACCTGACCTAGGTCTGTTTCTTACAGAGGGACCTGCTCTGATGAGCCATTCCAGTGCCCCAGCTTAACGTAATATCTGGTGGGATAGTCTTGGTCTTCGTCATTTTTTTCTGTCACGTGGTCACCTGCTCACTTACTTACAGTTAGGGGAAAGCTTACAGGGAGTCCATGTCTGGGAACGTTTGATTCTTTGTGAGAATGTCAGTCACACAGCAAGGTGAACTCCTACTCCATGTCAGAGGCACCCTGGCCATGGAAACCAGGCTCCTTGTCCTCATGGAGAGGAGTGCTGAGAGAAGACAGGGAAGTGTGATGAGGGCTGCAGAGCAGGCTGGTGGCCTGTGGGAACCTGCCATGAGCAAGTCAGGAAAGGAAAGAAATGTTTCACTGAAGGCCTGAGGGATGGAGAGGGAACAAGAGGGAAGATGCTCAGCTATGTCTTCATTTCCTTTAGCCCTGACAACATGCTTTGTGATAGGTATTATGATTCTCATTTTACAGAGGTGGGAACCGAGGCACAGAGGGGTAAAGAGCCCAGCCCAAGCTCACTCAGCTAACATGTGGCAGAATGAGGACTTACACTCCCGTCTCCATGATTCAGAAGCTGTCAGTGAGGAGGCTGCTACCACAGCCATGGTCAGGAATGATGGTGGTTTCACTGGTTATGGAGCAAGGAGATGTGTGGGCTCAGGAGAGGCACTGATGATAGAACTGATGTTCCACGGACTTGGGGAGGGATCAGAGACAACTCCCAGCTTCAGCCTTGATCAACTAGGTGGACAGTGATTCACATTCACCAAGATGAAGAAATGGGAAAAGCAGATTTGGAGGGAAAAAAATCATTCATCTAAATTTGATACATTCTACTTCAGTAAAAAAAAAAAAAAACAAAAAAAGAGAGAAAGAAATGGGTTGATTAAATGAAAACAAAACAAGATGATTCCATGCCTAGAACTCCCACTGTATGCCACCCCTCCTTCAATCCCAACATTCTCACACCCTTCGCCCTGCTTCCTTCCAGCGTCCTCATGTATACCTGTCCTTTCTGAACCTGGGGCCCTCCAATATCCAATGCCAAGCAGATTGCGTTCAAGAGAACCACCTAGAGGACACTGTCCTTGGCCACACCATTCACCACCTCACCCGTGCTTTCTCCTTCTCAGGGCAGAATTCCCTTCATCTTTCTAGTCCTGAGACCATTCTCTGCGTGCAGAGCTGGTCTATAGGTGTGCAGCCTCTGCAGTTACACAGGGCCCCACACTCAGAAGGGCCCACCTTCAGTTTAATGCTCCTCTGTTGCCATCTTGAAGTTCCTAACATATTAAACAAAGGGCCGCACACTTTCCTTTTGCACTAGGTCCCACAAATTATATAGCGGGTCCTGTACATATGTCTGCATCATAATGAGGCAAACCAACGTGCGGCAGCCTTTCCCATCTGTGGCAATGAACCTCATTTCCATCTAGGAAGTCCAACTGCTTCAAATCACAGGGAGACAAAGCAAAAAAAGAAGCTCAATTCTTCTGTTTCTATGAAATACAGTTTTATGTGTAGTTTTATGTTTCTTCCTGGATAATAATTTAGGAGGGAACCCTGAGGAACAGGATACAGAGATAACAAATTATGGGCCATTAACTGTGGCTAATTATTTCTTTATGGCTTAGAGTGGAGGCACATCTGAGTTACTCTGGCACTCACAGTTCCAGAAGGGAGGGGCTGCTTAACTACAACATAGGGCCAACATAGGGCCCATGGGGAGACGAAGGGAGAAGCCATTTAGTGCAGGCTCGGCATCCCCAGTCCAGAACCTGAAACGTTTTGAGAACCGACATGCTCAAAGGAAATGCTCATTGGAGCATTTTGGATCTCAGATTTTCAGATTAGGGATGCTGAACTATTAAGTATAATGCAAATATTCCAAAATCCGAAAAAATCCAAAATCCAGAACACTTCTGGTCCCAGCATTTTGGATAAGGGACACTCAACCTGTAATCTCAGCCTGGCTTCTGAAGCATAAAAGCATAGCAGCATCCAAGCATGCAAATAAACTTATGTCCAACCCAAAGGTCTAGTATCTGGTTTGACTTTGTGGAAGAAAAGGATTTCCTATTTCACAGAATCCTTTTGTTCCTCACCCTTTCTACCCAGAGAGAGAGAGCCGCTTAGCATAAGTCATGGAAGGATGACTGGGGACTATCAGAACCCTCAAGAGAAAGGTTTGTTGGTCTGGTTTATGCTACATTTAGAAGAAGGCCCAGGACTGTTCCTACAGTCTAGACTGGAACGAGGACTCAGGGTAGGGGTGGGGTGGGTAGTGGATGGAGAAAGAGGAGAGTAACCAGGAAGAAAAATGGGTACCCAGGTATCCTCTGAGGGTGACTCGAAAGAGATCAAAAAGCAACTGACTGAAAGTCAAGAAACACTTTTGCCATCACCGTAATCCATGAATGTTGAAGACTGACTGAGCAGGCTGTTTTCTTTCTGGTAATGGACAGTTCCTTCTAGACGCGGCAGAGTTACAATTCCATACTGTAATATGTTGGATAATGAGCCTTCCACTGGGTCTAAAATTAGGACTTTGACATACAAGAAAAACGTCTTTAGGCTTCAGGTTTTCGTTATCTGGTTTCTTTTGGATACTTTTTGCTCTTCTATCTTTCCTCCAGAAAAGACCAAGCTGACCCACTCACTGTCAGCACCAAGAATGCTGTAAGGGTACTGAAGACAAATTGTGCTGGTTTGGGAATAAGATAAAAGAAGACAAACTCCTCTTTCCACAACTATGTGCTAGCCCAGAAGTACCCTGGCCACTTTAGTCATTTATTTTACCTCATTTGACATTGATCTATGATATGATCAACATGACTCACCGGTGCCTAGAGATTCTCTAACTTGTTTTTCCTGGCCCTGCGCCCTTCTCAATACCCCACACCCCAGACTTACTCCTCCTCCTTGTTACAGCTGGCTCGTGGGAAATGGGACTGGCCTGGGGCTCTCTAGAGTGGGCGGAGCTACCTCTCTAGCAGTGCTCTCGAAAGTGGCTATTGTTTCTGAACTGAGAGCTTTACAATGAGCAGACACTACATGCACTGTTCTTCTGAAGATTTAATTCCATGTATCTGGACATGGCCCAAGAAGGCTCTTCCTTTAGCATGGTTTGTATGCTCATGTTCCAGTCTTCCTATTTCCTACCTGGAGAACTTTTGCTCTTCATTGATCCATTCATTCTTGGTGTGCTAATTTGTGTTTCAGCTGTGCCAAAATTAAGGTTTAGGATTATCTTCTAAACAAAAAGGATGACCTCCTTCTCCTGCGTCTAGACCCTAAGGCATTTCCCTGCTCACTAATGGGATCAAGAGTATTTTCATATGTTTATTGGCCATTGTGAATTTTTTTTTTTTTTTTTTTTTTTTCTCTTCTTACAAACAGAGGTATTATTGCATTTGGTCCACAGTTGTATTTCACATTATCTCATGGAGCAGGGCCCCTGGGTGTTGGTCCTTGTGCAGTACTTGGCGGGGCATGTGGCAGGGGGAGATGCAGCAGTATAGCTGGTCAAGCCAAGAAGCGGGGAAGGAGGGCTGGAGGCTCCTTAAAACCTACTGAGGGGCTGGGCGCAGTGGCTCACGCCTATAATCCCAGCACTTGGGGAGGCTGCGGCGGGCAGATCGCCTGAGGCCAGGAGTTCGAGACCAGCCTGGCCAACATAGCGAAACCCCGTCTCTACTAAAAATACAAAATTTAGCCAGGTGTGGTGGAGCACCTGCAGTCCCAGCTACTTGGGAGGCTGAGGCAGAAGAATCCCTTGAGCCCAGGAGGTGGAGGTGCGGTGAGCTGAGATCACCCCACTGCACTCCAGCCTAAGCAACAACAACAAAACCTACTGAGGCCACAGTGTGGGGAGTTAGTATGGACAGGGGGTCAAGCTTAGCCCTCACACCTCAGAATTCCACTTCCTTGTACGGGCCTCACTTTCCCCACCGGGCCCCAGGGCAGGTCTGAGGGTCTGAGATCTGTTGGTCTGAGGTTACTAGGGAAATCCAGCCACTTGGGAGCCTGAGATATTTAGCATTGTGGCCAGGCCCCGTTTCCCAAGGGACTCATTTCCCAGCACCCTCTCCACTGTCCCCGCCCCATTCCTAGGGGGAAAAAAAAATGTATGTTTCTTTTGTTAATACATCCTGAAACTTTAGTAGGTACAGAAACCACAAACTGATCAGCTGACAAAAGGGGGAAAAGGTGAGGCAAGCGGAAAGCTTTGGGGACCAGTTCCCTCCAAGCCCAGGTCTCTTCTCCCCAGCACAGCTCGGCCCACAGCCTGGAGGTGCCAACAAGGACCCTCACCCAACACTTAGCGGGATATGGCCTTGACCCCTTCCCCACAGCCGGGTGGCTCAGTCCTGCGAAGGACCAAGGCAAGGGAGACAAAAGCCCTGCTGCCTGATCCCATGCCACCACTCACAGACCCTCAGTTGATTGTCAGCACTGAACACGTTAAGAAAAAAAGAGATGAAAACACAGAAAAACCCAAAAACCCAGACGGGGAGATGATGTGGGGAGAGAGCATGCTGCGAGACTCAGTAGCCAGCCTCCTCCTGGTAGTAAGGGGGATATTCAGGGACCTCCCCCGGGCCCAGGCAGTCGCCAGCGCCTGAGGGAGCCCCATCCGCCACTGTGCCTTGTGGGCAGTACTTGGGGTCGTATATCTGCTGGCCCAGGCCAAGACCTGGCCACTCTGGTTGGCGCCCTGTGTGTAACCCTTCTGCAGGGACATGGAAGAGTTCTCACACTTGTCATTTCCCAGCTTGGGGTCATAGATGTGCCGCCGTGGCCCGGAAGCCATCATGCACACCTGGCTGACACACTTGTTTGTGCCCATCTGGACACTGATGATCGAGTGGTCCATGGGGGGCAGGATTTAGTTTTTGGGGTCATAGAAATGCCTCCTCGTGCCATATGCAGTCATCCCTGACTGGCTGGCGCATTTGTTGGTGCCCATCTGCAGCCTGAGGATGCACTGGCCAGCCTTCACGGGGGGCTGCTGAAGTTCCGCTCCTGCTTCTCCAGTACTTGATGCCAGCATCCACCCCGCTCTGCAGCTCCTTAGTCTTGGCCTTCCCTGCCAGGGCAAGAAGAGACACCTGCAGCTGCAACCTCAAACAGGTCGTTGGCCTCGAACAGGTCCACAGGGTTCATGCCATAGCTGACCATGGTCTTGATGAAGTTGGAGAGGTTTTCTAGTTGGTGCCAGTTCTGCATGGAGTGGTTGGGCTTGGGGACTGAGCCCAGCTGTAGCTTGTTCATGAGTGTGCATAAGAGCATCCCGTCCGTCCTTCAGGCCCTTCTGGAAGTTGGGGCTGATGGAGAGGCCAGTGAGTCCCTAACCCAGCTGCGGAGCTCTGCCTCCTTCTGGGGGTCATATTTGGACAGAAGCCAGTTCTTGACCTCAGCCAACAGCCCGTATGAGGAGGTGCCCTTGTTGAACTGCGTGGAGCTCATGACTGGCAGACGCGGCGGTGGGATAGGACTGGACAGGATGGGACAGTACCTGTGAATCTTTTGTTCTTATCTACCCACTTTTACTGGGTTGCTTTTTCTTATAATGGTTTATAAAAACCATTATATATTGGAGCTTTGAACTTTTTATTAAATGCAATGTAATCATAGGCTTGTTTAAACTGAATTTTTTAGTGGCATCTTTGTCAGTTACTAAGCTACTGTCTCTCGGCTTCCAACCCACCCTTCTATATTCAGCTCTGGGATGCTGGAACTGAAACTGCGAAACTATAGTCCTCCGTAGCCAGCTGGCCTTCTGATAGGTCCTGCCAACAAGGGGAGCTAGAGAGAGACTCGAAGCCAGGAGGAGGGTAGAAGGAGTTGCTCCTTCCTGTTTTGCTTGATGCTCCAGTCAGTGTTGTTCCAGCATTGGCTTCTTACCATGAAGGGAGCACTTGGTTCCAGTTTCCAGCCTCTTGCAGCAGTCCCAGAATGATCCTCATTCCAACCCTTGGTGGTAACAGCTAGGTTATATCTGTGGTAGGCAGAATAATGGCTCTCCAAAGACATCCACATTCTTATTCCTGGAACCTGTTGAATATGTTATCTTAAATTGCAAAAGGGACCTTGCAGATGGGATTAAGATGAGGACTTTAAGACGGGAGATTATCCTAGGTAATCTGGGTAGGACCAATGTAATCACAAGGGTCCTAACAAATGTAAGAGGAGGGCAGAAGGGTCAGTGTCAGAGTGATGTGATGTGTGAAGGATTCAATCAGCCATTAAAGAGGAAAAGAGGAACGATAAGCCAAAGAATGTGGGCAGCCTCTAGAAGCTGGAAAAGGCAAGAAAATGGATTCTCTCCAAGGGCCTCCAGAAAGGAACACAGTCCTGCTGGCACCTTGATTTTGCTCAGTGAGTTCAGCCAAGAATGGCTGTTGAGGTGCTAGGGAGCAGTGACCCCAGGGGCCCTGAGTTCTAGTATGATTCTGCCATTAACTAGCTGGCTTTGGAGATAGCATGGTCCCATCCTGAGCCTCAGTTTCCTTACTCACTGTGTGCTGGGCACCATTATCTCACAAAACAAAGTAGGTGTTGATATTTCTCATCCCCGATGGCTTTAAAGAGGGAAATGAAATAATTAGATTTGTACTTCAGAAACATCACTTGGGCTGTGGTATTAAAAAATAGTTGGCTCTTTCAAGGCTTGGTTCACATTTTCCCTCTTCCACAAGTCCCCTCCCCACCCTGCCTAACCTCTTAGTTGGAGTCATTGTCTACCTGGCGCTCCCCATAAAACAGAGAACTACATATACTGTAAACACCTTGAAATTGGACATCACACGTTTCATCCACATGTGCTCCACCAGGCTAGGTCTATGCCAGGACTGATAAATGTGTGCAGAATTATCCTCTGCACTGAAAAACCATTTTCGTGGGACAGAGGAAGAAATAATTGAGCCACTCAATACTTGTTGCGGACTCAAGCCTTCTTTTGATAAGGGAGTTTATCTGCAAGCCTCAAGGGGTGTACAATTAAGCACTGCAGATGTATTTCCCCTAGCTCTGAAAGGTTCTGATCTGCCTTGAGTACTGATGTTGAAAAGGACTGTCTAGGAAACAGGCCCTGAGGCCAGCTTGGTTTATTGTCACTAGGCTTTAATCATATCCTACAACTTGGAACCTGAGAGGGTTCTTTTCACCTTGCACAATACGATGTGAGCTTTGCCGAGCTGCACTATTGATAAATGGGAAAGAGCAATAGTGACCTGCATTTTCTTTTGAGACTTTTGCCCATTAAATATATTATTCCTTAGATCCAAGCAATTCAGTATTATGGAAATAAAAAGCTTTTGTTGAATACCTGTTCTACAGTTTGAAGAGCAGTTCTCCTGTTTTCATAATTTAGAATAACTTGAAGAAAAAAACCAAAATACCTATTATTATCTATGAAAAGACTGGAAAATTTTTGTGATTTCTATAGAATCCATAACCAAGAACAGTAGACCTAAGATATCCAGAGACTTCCCAAATAATTTTTTTTTTTTTTGAGACAGGGTCTCACTTTGTCACCTAGGCTTGAGTGCAGTAGCATGAACATGGCTCACCACAGCCTTGACCCCTTGGGCTCAAGTGATCCTCCTGCCTCAGCTTCCCAAGTAGCTGGGACCACAGCTACAGGTGCACACCACCACACCTGGCTAATTAAAAAATTTGTTTTGGTAGAGATGGGGGGTTGCCATGTTGCCCAGGCTGGTCTTGAACTCCTGGGTTCAAGCAGTCCTCCTGCCTTGGCCTCCCAAAGTGCTGGGATTACAGACCTGAGCCACCATGCCTGGTCCCAAATAAATTTAAAAAGAATTTCACTGGGGATTAGTTAAAATATTCTGGGATTAATTTTTACTAATTTATTATTATTATTCTACCACACTGCCTCTGGTGGTGTGGTGGGGACAGAGTTCGACTGAAAAGAAACAGTTGGGTGAGGTGGCTCACGCCTGTAATCCCAGCACTTTGGGAGGCTGAGGCAGGCGGATCACGAGGTCAGGAGATTGAGACCATCCTGGCTAACATGGTAAAACTCCGTCTCTACTAAAAATACAAAAAATTAGCTGGGCATGGTGGTGGGCACCTGTAGTCCCAGCTACTTAGGAGGCTGAGGCAGGAGAATGGCGTGAACCCAAGAGGCGGAGCTTGCAGCGAGCCAAGATCGCTCCACTGTACTCCAGCCTGGGCGACAGAGCAAGACTCTGTCTCAAAAAAAAAAAAAAAAAAAAAAGAGAAAGAGAAAAGAAACATGAGAGAACTTTCTGTAGTGACAGTCATATTTTATAATTGGATGCAGGGGCTGGGCAGGGTGGCTCACGCCTGTAATCCCAGCACTTTGGGAGGCCAAGGAGGGCGGATCACCTGAGGTCAGGAGTTCAAGACTAGCTTGGCCAATATGGTGAAACCCTGTCTCTACAAAAAATACAAAAATTAGCCAGGCATGGTGGCGCACACCTATAATCCCAGCTACTGGGGAAGCTGAGGCAGGAGAATCGCTTGAACCTGGAAGGCGGAGGTTGCAGTGAGCTGAGATTGCGCCACTGCACTACAGCTTGGGCAACAGAGCAAGACCCTGTCTCAAAAAAAAAAAAAAAAAAAACTTGGATGCAAGATACATATGTGAATACATTTGTCAAGACAAAGACTAATTCCAGCAGCAAATTATGGTGATATTATATGTAAGCAAGTAGACAGTGATGGAGGTTACCCTGAAATGGAGCTCAGCCCCTGCCATGCTCACGTGTTCTGTAGCTTTCACTACTGGCCTCTTTATGGCCTCCATTGCAGAGGGCCAGGCTGAGAGGAAAAGATGTTCTGCTCTCTGAAGCTGCTGAACCTGGAAGACACAGGGGAGGCAAGGTAGAACTGTGGAAAATGAGAAAGGTACTAGGAAGCATATAAAAAATAGTAGCTAACATAAACCCCATTCTATATGTGGGTATTTTATTTCTTTTCTAGAAAAATGCTAAAAAATTAGCCTGGGGGAGCAGATCAGAGCCACAGTTCCCAATGTGTGGTGAGGAGGGACCCTACAGGCTCTGAGACTCATTCAGATGGTCATGGGGTCTAAATTATTTTAATAATAATAATAGGCCGGGTGCGGTAGCTCACTATTGTATCCCATCACTTTGGGAGGCCGAGGTAGGAGGATCACTTGAGGTCAGGAGTTCGAGACCAGCCTGGCCAACGTGATGACACCTCGTCTCTACTCAAAATATGAAAATTAGCCAGGCGTGGTGGCGGGCGCCTGTAGTCCCAGCTACTAGGGAGGCTGAGGCAGGAGAACAGCTTGAACCTGGGAGGCAGAGCTTGCAGTGAGCCGAGATGGCACCACTGCACTCCAGCCTGGGTGACAGGGCGAGACTCCATGTCAAAAAAAAAAAAGGAAAATAATAATAATAATAATAACAGGTTATTTGTCTTTTCACTTATTTTCTCTTTCAAGTGTACAGTGGAGTTTCCAAACACTGAGTGACATGTGAGAGCTTAAAAAATTAAATGCAGAAGTTGGTTTAAAAATCCAGCCATCTTCTTTTAAGCCACATATTAAAGAAATTTGCAAAGATGTAAAACAATGACACTCTTCTCATTATTTTTTTGTTGTAGACAATATAGTTGTTTTTCAATAAAATGTTATGTTAATGTGTAATGAGTTTATTATTGTTATTTCTAAATGAGTTAAATATTTTAAAGTTTCTCTATTTTGGGCTGGGTGTGGTGGCTCACGCCTGTAATCCCAGCATGTTGGGAGGCCAAGGTGAGTGTATCACTTGAGGTCAGGAGTTCAAGACCAGCCTGGCCAACATGCGAAACCCTGTCTCTACTAAAAATACAAAAATCAGCCAGGTGTGGTGCCACACGCCTGTAATCCCAGCTACTTGGGAGGCTGAGGCAGAAGAATTGCTTGAGCCCAGGAGGTGGAGATTGCAGTGAGCTGAGATCGCACCATTGCACTCCAGCCTGGGTGAAAGAGCAAGACTCTATCTCAAAAAAATAAAAATAAATAAAAATAAAGTTTGTCCATCTCAATTTATAATATGCTAATTTTTATTTTATTTTATTTTATTTTATTTTATTTTATTTTATTTTATTTTTTTAAGAAACAGGGTCTTACTCTGTCACTCAGGCTAAAGTGCAGTGGTGTGATCAGAGCTCAGTGCAGTCTCAAACCCCTGGGCTCAAATGATTCTCCTGCCTCAGCCTCCTGACTAGCTTGGGGTATAGGCACACACCATCGTGCCTGGCTAATTTTTACATTTTTTGTAGAGATGGGCTTTCACTATGTTGATAGGCTAGTCTTGAATTCCCGGGCTCAAGTGATCTTCCTGCTTCGGCCTCCCAAAGTACTGGGATTAGAGGTGTGAGCCACTGTGCCTGTCTAATATGATAAAATCTGATAGCTGTTAAATAAACACAGGATCTTTAGGAGTCCATAGTAATTTTTTTAATTAAAAGTGTTTTAAAAGTGAGGTAGAATTTACATACAGTAAAATGCGCAAGTCTTTTTTTTTTGAGACAGAGTCTCACTCTGTCACCAGGCTGGAGTGCAATGGCGCGATCTTGGCTCACTGCAACCTCCGCCTCCCAGTTTCAAACCATTCTCCTGCCTCAGCCTCCCAAGTAGCTGGGACCACAGGCGCCCACCACAACACCCAGCTAATTTTTTGTATTTTTTAGTAGAGATGGCATTTCACCATGTTAGCCAAGATGGTCTCAATCTCCTGACCTCGTGATTCGCCCGCCTCCGCCTCCCAAAGTGCTGAGATTACAGGTGTGAGCCACCACACCCAGTCAAATGCACAAGTCTTAAATGTACAATTCAACTAATTTTTACATATGTATACACCATGAAACCTTCACCCACTTCAACAGATAGACCATTTCCTTCACCCTGGAAGGACCCCTTGCACCTTACTGAATCAATACCTAGTCCACCAGAGGTAACCATTATTTTGATTTCTACCACCATAGATAATTTTGCTTGATTTTGAATGTCATATAAATGGAATCATATACTTCTTACTTCATTTGGCTTTTTTTTTTTAATCTCAGCATACTGTTTTTGAGATTCATCCATGCTGTTCTGCATATTACTATATTTTTTTACTTTTATTATTGCTGGTGGTATTCCATTGTAAGATTATATCCCAAATTGTTTTATGTTTTTCTTGATGGATATTTGGATTTTGTCAAGTTTTTGGCTATAGAAATTAAGTGGCTATGAACATTCTTGTACAAGACTTTTGGTGGACATATAAACTAATTTTTCTTGAGCATATTCCTGGATGTGGAATTGCTGGGTCCTAGAGTTTGGCTTTGTAAGAAACTGCTGGCCAGACGCGGTGGCTCACGCCTGTAATCCTAGCACTTTGGGAGGCCAAGGCAGGTGGATCACTTGAGCTCAGGAGTTTGAGACCAGCCTGGCAAACATGGTGAAACCCCGTCTCTACTAATAATACAAAAATTAGCTGGGCATGGTGGTACGCTCCTGTAATCTCAGCTACTCAAGAGGCTGAGGCACAAGAATCACTTGAACCCGGGAGGTGGAGGTTGCATTAAGCTGAGATTGCACCACTACACTGCAGCCTGGGTGACAGAGTGAAACCATGTCTCAAAAAACAAACAAACAAACAAAACAAAACAAAGGCCAGGCGCGGTGGCTCACGCCTGTAATCCCAGCACTTTAGGAGGCTGAGGCGGGCGGATCGCCTGAGGTCAGGAGTTTGAGACCAGCCTGACCAACATGGTGAAACCCCATCTCTACTAACAATGCAAAAATTAGCTGGGTGTGGTAGCACACACCTGTAATCCCAGCTACTCCAGAGGCTGAGGCAGGAGAGTTGCTTAAACCTGGGAGGCAGAGGTTGCAGTGAGCTGAGCTTGCGCCACTGCACTCCAGCCTGGGCAACAGAGTGAGACTCTGTCTTGGAAAAAAAAAGAAAAAGGAAAGATCGATAATACTAAGTGGTGATGAGCATGAGTAACAATTGGAAATCTCATACATTGCTGGTAGAAATACAAAATGGTAAAGCCATTTGGAAAAATAATAGGCAATCTCTTATAAACATACTCATCCATTTGACATAGCAATCCTATTTTTAGGTATTTATCCAAGAGAAATGAAAGCATATCCATATAAACACCCGAATGTGAATGCTCATAGTAGCCTAATTCAAAGTAGCCCCAAACTAGAAACAATCCAAATGTCTACCAACTGGTGCATGGACAAACAAACTATGGCACATCCACATAATGGAAAGCTACCCAGCAATGGAAAGGAACAAACAAGTGATCCATGCAACAACATGGATGAATGCACTGTGGTCAGTTGAAAAAAAAAAAAAAAGAAAACACAAAGGAGTACATACCATATGATTCCACTTATATGACATTCTAGAAAAGGCAAAACTATAGGGACAGAAAACAGATCAATGGTTTTCAGGGACTATGGGTGAAGAGAGGAGACTTGACTATAAAGGAACATGAGGAAACTTTTCAGGGTGACAGAAATGTTCTGTATCTTGACATGGTGGTGATTGTATACACTTGCCAAAACTCACAGAATTAGATACTTATAAAGGGTAAATTTTACTATATATAAATTATGCCTCAATAGACCTGACTTTTAAAAACAAACATTTCAAAAACTAAGACAAAACCCCTCCAAAAGTCATTACCTTGCAAACAAAAATAATTCCTTTTAAGCACGGCCTGACACAGAATGATGTGTTCAGTGAGAGAAACTGGAAGCAACAAGAAGAAAGGAATACCTCCTAGGTACATGAAGTCCCACTTATATTTTGAAGGCTGGAGAGACCTATGCCAAGACTATAGCTCTACGCATGAACGTATTTATCTTCGAGTCTTTGTGCTTTCCTAGCACTTAGCAAACGATAAGCATTCATGAAATATTTGTTCGAATGAACTTTTGTTTTGGCTGCTGAGAGTCATGTGGCCTAATTGCTATAGTGGTTATGACAATTTGGCTAGTTCCATGTGAGTGATTTGAACTATGTCAAGAGTCCCCAAGACCACCCTCAGGTTCAGTAATTCACTAGGAGTCACAGGACTCTGTTAAACTTATGGTTATGGTTTATTATAATGAAAGGATACAGATTCGAATTAGCAAAGGGAAAAGGCATGTAAGGCAAAGCCCAGGAGAAACTAGGCATAAACTTTCAGCTGTCCTCTACTAGTCTCACAGACAGTGTTGAATGCTCTGAGTAATGATGTGTGACACGTGCAAATTGCTGCCAACCAAGGAAGCTCACCTGAGTCTCGGTGTTCAGGATTTTAACCGAGGCAGTCATACAGGTATGCAGCCCCTGTGTCAATGACCTTAGCTATCAGTCTCCAGCTGCACAGGTCAAACTGATACTGTGTGGACCAGGATTTCAGACATACAAAAACAGGCACTCACCATAAATCACATTGTTAGCATAATCTACCTGGACAAACAGATGCAGTGTGGCCCAAGGCCTCAGGCATACAAAGACGCTCTTATCAGGCAGGATATTCCAAGCTTCAGAAGTTATCTCCCAGAAGCTGGTCAAGGGCCAGTCCATTATTTGGAATATGCAGGGCTTGAGTAACCCAAGCCTGCTGATTTAATGCTTTATTGCACAGACTGTATCAAGATTTTTAAACCAGGCTTTGTGAATAGCTATATATTCATGTGCATGTGATATATTCCTGTGCATGTGAGGGCATATAATTCTCTCAAAATTCATATCTCATAATTTCTGTTTGTATATTTTTTCTAGGTAAAAGATGTTTCACAGCTTTTGACAGATTATCAAATATCCCACAACTCAGAAAGATTAAGAATCTGGAGGGATGTCAGCAAGAGAGTAGAATAGGAAGCTACAGACCTTGGTACCCTAAAGAAACACTGGGCTGGGCATGGCAGTTCACACCTGTAATCCCAGGACTTTGAGAGGCTGACATGGGAGGATTGCTTGAGCCCAGAAGTTCAAGACTGGCCTGGACAACACAGTGAGACTCATCTCTACAAAAAAATTTAAAAATGAAAAATAAACTAGCCAGGCATGGTGGTGAATACCTGTAGTCCTAGCTATTTGTGAGGCTGAGGGAGGAGAATCGCTTGAGCCCAGGAGTTCGAGGATGCAGTGAGCTATGATTGTGCCATTGCACTCCAGCCTGGGTGACAGAGTGAGACCCTGTCACTAAAAAATAGACAATTACTTAACAATAACATGCAGTTTAAAAAGCCTTTATGAGAGCTCCAAAAACCAAGTAAGAAGTCACTGAGGCCGGGCACAGTCACTCACACCTGTAATCCTAGCACTTCAGGAGGCTGAGGTGGCTGGATCACCTGAGGTCAGGAGTTCAAGACCAGTCTGGCCAACATGGCGAAACCCCATCTCTACTAAAAATACAAAAATTAGCTGGGCGTGGTGGCGCATGCCTGTAATCCCAGCTACTCGGGAAGCTGAGGAAGAAGAATCGCTTGAACCCAGGAGGTGGAGATTGCAGTGAGCCAAGATCGCGCCACTGCACTCCAGCCTATGTGACGGGAGCGAGACTCCATCTCAAAAAAAAAGAAAAAAAAAAAAAAGTCACAGTACCCCATGCAAGTGCAAAGCCAAAAACAGCTGCATGGAAACAGGTAAGAAGCCATTGCCTTCACTCATGATAGTCCTTTCTTCACAAGCCAGCACAGCTCAGTGTAATCATAAAAAAATGCCCAACTCATGGCTTCTCCCATGGGAGGGAATGAAAAGAATGGAATATATATCTAATGTTCCAGTTTTTTTGGGATACTTCCCAAGGGACTGGTTTCTGTTTTGTGTGACTCCGAATGCTGACAGAGAACCAGCATACTTTGGATACATGGGGGCCCTCGAGACAGCTCCGCAGCTTGTTGCAGCACCGGAAAACCTGCAGTACTGCAAACCCAATGGAAGCAGCAAGAAATTATGAGCTCCTGATAAAAACCAGCAAACTCTTCTAATTGGGAAATCACATGCACAAGCCCAGAGAGACACATCCCCAGAGAAGGTCTGAGAGGCCCACAGAATCTCTAGCTGGACTGATTGATGAAGTTCTTCTGCTGTATGAAGTCAGTCTGTAAAGACTGGGAGAAGTTGCTGTTTTTGCAAATGCTCAAATTCCAACAAGAATTAATAAGGCATATGAAGAAACAGGGAAACATGGCCCAATCAAAGGATCAAAGTAAATCACCAGAAACTGATCCTAAAGAAATAGAAGCCAGCTGTGTGTGGTGGCGCATACCTATAGTCCCAGCTACTTGAGAGGCTGAGGTGGGAGGATCCCTCGAGCCTGGGAGGCACAGGTTGCAGTGAGCCAAGATCATGCCACTGCACTCCAGCTTGGGCAGCAGAGTGAGACCCTGTCTCAAAAAAGAAAAAAAAAAAAAAAAGATATAATAAATAAAGAAAATAATTCACTAGAAAAGTTCAGCAGCAGACTTGATCAAGCAGAAGCAAGAATCAGCAAAGTTAAACACAGGTCATTTGAAACGATCAAGTGAGAGGAGCAAAAGAGGAAAAGAATAAAGGAAAATGAAGAAAGCCTAAGAAACTTATGGAACACCATCAAGTAGGCCAATATATGCGTTATGGAAGTTCCAGAAGGAAAAGGGAGAGAAAAGAGCACAAAGAGCTTATCTGAAGAAATAATGGCCTAAAACTTCCCAAATCTGAGAAAGAAAATGGACATCCAAATTCAAGAAGCTCAGCCAGGTGCAGTGGCTCATACCTGTAATCCCAGCACATTGGGAGGCCAAGGCAGGCAAGCAGATCGCTTGAGCCTAGCAGTTTGAGACCAGCCTGGGCAACCCCATCTCTACAAAAAATACAAAAATTAGCCAAGTGTAGTGGTTCACACCTATAGTCCCAGCTACTTGGGAGGCTGAGGTGGGAGGATCCCTCAAGCCCAGGAGGTTGAGGCGGCAGTGAGCTGTGATCAACATCACTGCACTTCAGCCTGGGCAACAGAGCAAGATCCTGTCCCCCCCCCAAAAAAAAAAAAAAAATTGAAGAAGCCCAGAATATTCTAATCAGAATGAACCCAAACGGACCCACAAGAGATGTGTTATAATAAAACTGTCAAAAGTCAAAGACCAAAAGAAAATCTTGAAAGCAGCAAGAGAAAGGCAACTCATCACATACAAGAGAGCTCCCATAATATTATCAGTGGATTTCTTAGCAGAAACCTTACAGACCAGAAGGGAGTGGATGAATTGGATGACACTTTCCAAGTGCTGAAAGAAAAAACCCAAAAGGGTGGGCATGGTGGCTCGTACCTATAATCCAAGCGCTTTGGGAGACTGAGGTGAGAGGATCATTTGAACCCAGAAGTTCAGGACTAGCTTGGGCAACATATAGGGAGACCCATCTCTATACATTTTTTTTTTAAAATAAAAATCAGCTGGGCATGTTGGCATGTGCCTGTAGTCCTCATTACTTACACGACTGAGGCAGGATTGCTTGAGCCTGAGAGGTTGCAGTTGCAATAAGTCATGATTGTGCCACTGCACTCCAATCTGGGTGACAGAGTAAGACCCTGTCTCAAAAAAAGAATAAAAAAGAAAAACTAGTAACCAAGAACACTATATCTAGCAAAACTATTTTTCAAAAATGAAAGGAACTAAAGACCTTCCCAAATAAACAAAAGCTTAGAGAGTACTCACCACTAGACCTGCCTTATAAGAAATGCTAAAGGAATTCCTTCAAGTTGAAACTAAAGGATACTAGATAGCAACACAAAAACATATAAAAATATAAAGCTGTCTAGTAAATATATAGACAAATACAAAATCCTATAATACTGCAATGGTGGCATATAAATAACATTTAATTCTGGTACAGAATTAAAAAGGTAAAATCATAAAATCATAAGAATTAAAAAGGTAAAATCATAAAATCATAAGAATTTAAATCATAACTTTAAAACTATATTAATGATACAAATATAAAAAGATATAATTTATGAAAAAGGGATGTAAATGAGTAGAGTTTCATATGCAATTGAAGTTAAGTTGTTGTCAGTTTAAAATAGATTGTTATAAGATGTCTTATGTAAAACCCATGGTAACCACAGAGGAAATACCTATACAAGATTAAAAAAAAAAAAAACTGGCCGGGTGCGGTGGCTCAAGCCTGTAATCCCAGCACTTTGGGAGGCCGAGACGGGCAGATCACGAGGTCAGGAGATCAAGATCATCCTGGCTAACACGGTGAAACCCCGTCTCTACTAAAAAATACAAAAACCTAGCCGGGCGTGGTGGCGGGCATCTGTAGTCCCGGCTACTCGGGAGGCGGAGGCAGGAGAATGGCGTAAACCTGGGAGGCGGAGCTTGCAGTGAGCTGAGATCTGGCCACTGCACTCCAGCCGGGGCCACAGAGTGAGACTCCGTCTCAAAAAAAAAAAAAAAACTGAGAAAGGAATCTAAGCATGTCACTATAAAAAATTAATGAAACACAAAGGAAGACACCAAGAGAAGAAAAAGGGGACAAATTAACTATATGACATTAAAAAAGAGAAAGAAATGGCAATAGGCAGTCCTCTATCAGTAACTGCTTTAAATGTATATAGATTAAACTCTCAAATCAACAGACATAGAGTGACTGAATGGATTTTAAAAACAAGATCCAACTATATGCTGTCTACTGGCTCACTTTAGACATAAGGACGCACAAAGGCTGAAAATGAAAGGATGGAAAAATATATTCCATACATATAGTAACCAAAAGAGAGCAAAGGGGCCACACTTATATCCAACAAAATAGACTTTAAGTCAAAAACTGTCACAAGAGACAAAGAAGAACATCACATAATGACAAAGGCATTAATTCACCAAGAAGACGTAACAATTATAAATATATATGTGCCTAACATAAGCACATCCAAATATAGCAAACATTAACGGAATTGAAGGAGAAATAGTAACACAAAAATAGTAGATTTCAATAACCCATATTCAACAATGGGTAGAACAACCAGACATAAGATCAATAAAGAAATGAAAGATTTGAACAACACTTATACCAATTGGACCTATACAGAACAGTCCGCCCAATAACAGTGATAATGGTGAATACCCATTTTTCTCAAGCATACAGGAAACATTCTCCAAGACAGATCACTTACTAAGCCACAAAATAAGCCTTAACAAGTTTCAGAAGACTATAGTCATACCACGTATCTTTTCTGACGACAATGAAATAAAACTAGAAATCAATAGCAAAAGGAAAACTGAAAAATTCCTAAGTATGTGGAAATTAAACAACACATTGGAATAACCAATGGATCAAGGAAGCATTCACCAGGGAAATTAGAAAATACCTTGAGACAAATGAAAATAAAAAAGATCAAGAATCTGGCCAATGATTCCAAGGATGACCAAGTTTAGTGAAAAGAATGAGATTTGTAATAAGTTGACCTGAGTTTGAATCGCCAACTTTACCACTTACCGGTTGTGTGTCCTTAGACAAATATTTCAAGCTCTCAGCAATTGTTTCCTAGCCGGTTTAAAAATGGGCATAATCATAATTTCCTCATAAGATTGTTGTAGGATCAAATGAAATAACACATTAAATGGGACCTTATAAATTGGAAGGCTTGAATTGTCACTATTCTTTGCCCTCTCTGCTGCATTTCAGCTCTTACTTTCACCCTAATTGTGGTTATTGCTCAGGTTCTCTATGTCATATGTTGCAGCTGGAAAATAGAATTTCTTTTTTCTTTTCTTTTTCTTTGAGACAGAGTTTCACTCTTGTTCCCCAGGCTGGAGTGCAATAGCACGATCTCAGCTCACCACAACCTCCGCCTCCCAGGCTCAAGCGATTCTCCTGCCTCAGCCTCCCAAATAGCTGGGATTACAGGCATGCACCACCATGCCCGGCTAATTTTGTATTTTTAGTGGAGACGGGGTTTCTCCAAGTTGGTCAGGCTAGTCTGGAACTTCTGACCTCAGGTGATCCCCCCGCCTCGGCCTCCCAAAGTGATGGGATTACAGGCCTGAGCCACTGTGCCTGGCCCAGAAAACAGAATTTCTTACCCACAAGGACTGTTCTCTTCTTACAGTTGTTAATGCTCATGTTACAAAGAGCAGAACTTAGAACATTAAACCAAGATTGTAAAACTTGATTGAGTCCTGGATTTGCTATACATAATGTGTAGTCTGCACTGGTCCATAAACTTTTTTTTCTTTTTTTTTGAGATGGAGTCTTTCTCTGTTGCCCAGGCTGGAGTGCAATGGTGCCAGCTTGGCTCACCGCAACCTCCGCCTTCTGGGTTCACATGATTCTCCTGCCTCAGCTCTCAAGTAGCTGGGATTACAGGTGCATGCCACCATGTCCAGCTAATTTTTGTATTTTTAGTAGAGACAGGGTTTCACCATGTTGGTGAGGCTGGTCTTGAACTCCTGACCTCGTGATCTGCCTGCCTTGGCCTCCCAAAATGCTGGGATTACAGTCGTGAGCCACCGTGCCCGGCCTGGTCCATAAACTTTTAAGTATTTTCTCATTTGTGAAAAAGCAAAAGCAGGCTAGGCATGGTGGCTCACACGTGCAATCCTAGCACTTTGGGAGGCCGAGGCAGGCGGATTGCCTGAGGTCAGGAGTTCAAGACCAGCCTGGCCAACATGGTGAAACTCCATCTCTACTAAAAATACAAAAACTAGCTAGGTGTGTTGGTGCATGCTTGTAATCCCAGCTACTTGTGGGGACTGAGGCAGGAGAATCGCGTGAACCCAGGAGGGGAAGGTTGCAGTGAGCCAAGATCGCGCCACTGCCCTCCAGCCTGGGCAATAGAGCGAGACTCCATCTCAAAAAAAAAAAAAAAAAAAAAAGCAATCTGTGCGTTGCCTGTCTCTGAGGGTGGTTATGCTGATCATCTGAAAACATGTATGGGAAAGCATGCTTAAAATGTGATTATTATTATTGGCCCATCTGACATGTGGTAGCAAAATAAAGATTTAAAAAATATGTCATAAATATACCTCAGCCTACAAAGATCAACCTTAAGTGGACATCTTCAAACAGAATATGTAGGAGCCAAGGGAAACTTCCCCTTTCCCCTCTGAATGTTTACTGAAAATCAACTGACTAAAGGCAGATTAATAGCAGAAAAGGCAAACAAATCTGTTAGCATGCATCGGGAGAAACACAGAGTGATCACCACACCACGGGAAAGGGAGATGAGGAAGTGTGGATGATGTTGGGGGGATAGTAAATGATTTTTAAGGGACTTCAATGGACTTGAAGAACATATAATGACCTGGAACAAAGTCCGTTGGGCCCACAGAGCAGACAATGGTTTGTGACAAAAGTCTGTCCAGCTGTGTTGATAGACTTCAGTCTTTCTTCCTGCAATACAAGTTCAGTTAATGAAAACTCAGGGAAGGGACCAGAGGTAATTATTTTTTTCTTTGGTGGGTCCAGACTTTAGGTAGATAAGGAAACTTTATCCTGTGTTTAGTGAGACAGAAAATTAGGAGACAGTAGTTGGGGGCAGTAGGCAGGGGAGGTAGAAAAAGAGGGGAAGATCAGAGAAACCTTGAGAAACGACTTTTTCAGTTCAACAAGTCAAAGCACTGTATTTTAGGGCATCAGTTTCCGAGCACTGGCAGAAAAAAGTTGGTTTATTTAATGAAGACCAATGTCACTAAGAACTTTAAAGACACAGTGACAATGTTACCTAGAATGTTTCATAAAAGTTCTTACAATCCTTTTAAACTTCCCAAGTGAAAATCTTTCTCATTTTTCTGTGACTATTCTGAAACTACTCTCTCTAAGACTCCAGGATCACACTTAACCCTCTCTGAGCAGATGACCCCTCTATAAAAGGGGAGATAATATCCTTATACTCTCTCTCTTTCATCTGTCCTATAACACCTATACCATATCAATACATCCTTAGCACCTTCAATCCTGCCTGTGTCAGAAAATAAAGGCCCTCTAATTGTATACAAGGCAGGTCTTCCTGATCAAAGTCCCTCTTGCTTCCTCTAGGACTTTATGCTCTCAGTTACTCCCCACACTATCCTATATGCAGACACTCCTTTGAGACAAGGTTTTTCTCAGTATACAAATATGGGCAAGTCTCTCCAAACCTAATCAGCCTTGCATTTTTTTTTTTAAACTTTACTTGGTTAGGGAGGATACAATAATTAAAATATGCTTAGAAAAAAGTGGTGATACACAGTTTAAATTGGAAAGAGGGAGAGCTAGAAGTGAGTTGGTTGGTTTGGATGCCTCTGTAGTAATCAAGGTAAGAAGGAACTAGGATCTGAGTTGGAATGGTGCCAAGAGAATGAAAGGAGAGAATATTGAAAAAAAAAAAATTGTGTAATTAATACTGACACGTCCTGGAAACTAAATGAATGTGGGATAGAAGGAAAAAGAAGAACAAAATAGAATGTTTTTCAAGCAGAGATTTCTATAGCCACACGTAATAAAGAATATAGACTTTACAAAATTAGTTCAGGGAAGTCACTACAGAAACAAATGACAACAACAACAAGCCCTAGGGCAGAAAAATATGATTTTCAGATTATTATATGATTTCCACATTATATTACTTTAATTTTGTTTCTTTTTTTTTTTTGAGACAGAGTCTCACTCTGTTGCCCAGGCTGGAGTGCAGTGGCGCGATCTCAGCTCACTGCTAGCTCCACCTCCCAGGTTCACGCCATTCTCCTGCCTCGGCCTCCCAAGTAGCTGGGACTACAGGCACCTGCCACCACGCCCGGCTAATTTTTTGTATTTTTAGTAGAGACAGGTTTCACCGTGTTAGCCAGGATGGTCTCGATCTCCTGACCTCGTGATCCGCCCGCCTCGGCCTCCCAAAGTGCTGGGACTACAGGCGTGAGCCACCATGCCCGGCCAAATTTTCTAATTTTCAACAAAATTATAAGACATAGGAAAAAAAAAAACCAAGAAAGTATGACCATAAACAGAAAAAAAAGCAGTCAAGAGAAATAATCTCTGATGTTGGACTTAGTAGACAAAGACTTTAAATCAGTTCATATATATATTCAAAGAACTATAGAAAACCATGGGCTAAAAACCTAAAGGAAAACATGAGAATGCTATCTTGCCAAATGTAGAATATCAATAAAGAGAAAGAAATTATTTAAAAAAGAACTAAATAAAAGAAATTATTAAAAAAATAACTAAATAAAAAATATAAATTCTGGAGTTAAAAAGTATAGTAACTGAAATGAAAAAATCATTTCATTTCAGAGGGGATCAACAGCAGATTTGAACTAACAGAAGAAGCAATCAGTGAATGTGAAAATAGATCATTTGAGGTTATACAGTTGAGGAGGAAGAGGTGGAGGACACGATCAACTGTATCCATATATATGCATAATGAAAGTTCCAGAAGGAGAGAAGTCAGATAAATAAGAAAGAATATCCAAAGAAATAATGGCCAGAAACTTCCCAAATATAGAGAAAAGCATTAATTTACACATCCAGGAAGCTCAGTAAACTTCAAATAGAATAAAATCGGAGACCAATATGTAGATACATCATAATCAAATGATTGATGGTTAAAGACAAAGAGAAAATTTAGAAACCAACAAGCGAGAAGCAATTAATCACATACAAAGAATCCTCCATAAGATTAATTCATTTCTCCTTGGAAACCATTTAGGTCAGAAGGCAGTGGGATAGCATATTCGAGGTCCTGAAAAAAAGAAGTACTGTCAATCTAGAATTCTGTATCTTGAAAAACTATCCTTCAAAAACAAAGGAGAAATTAAGACATTCCCAGATAGACAAAACTTGAGAGAATTGGTCACTAGCCGACCTGCTCTACAAGAAATACTACAGGGAGTCCTTCAGGCTGAAATGAAAGGAAACTAGACAGTAACTCAAATCCACATGAAGAAATAAAGAACACTTTGGTAAAGGTAAATATAAAAGATAACATAAATGTATTTTTTGTTTGTAACTTTTTTATTCTATCTAATTTAAAAGACAATGGCATAAAGTAATAACAATAAAGTGGTGTTAATGAACTTATAATGTATAAAGAGGTTTATGCATGTTAAAAAATAGCATATACGGGCTGGGCGTGGTGGCTCCCAATGTACCAGTACGTTGGGAGGCCAAAGTGGGAGGATTGCTTGAATTCAGGAGTTTGAGACCAGCCTGGGCAACATGGTGACACCCTGTCTCTATTAAAAATAACAAAAATTAGCTGAGTGTGGTGGCACATGCCTGAAATCCCAGTTACTCAGGTGGCTGAAGCATGAGAATGACTTGAATTTGGGAGATGGAGGTTGCAGTGACCTGAGATCATGCTACTGCACTCTAACCTGGGCCACAGAATGAGACCTTATCTCAAAAAACAAACAAACAAAAAAAAAAAAAAAAAAACAAGGCCGGGCACGGTGGCTCAAGCCTGTAATCCCAGCACTTTGGGAGGCCGAGACGGGTGGATCACGAGGTCAGGAGATCGAGACCATCCTGGCTAACATGGTGAAACCCCGTCTCTACTAAAAAATACAAAAAACTAGCCGGACGAGGTGGCGGGCGCCTGTAGTCCCAGCTACTCGGGAGGCTGAGGCAGGAGAATGGCGTAAACCCGGAGGCGGAGCTTGCAGTGAGCTGAGATCCGGCCACTGCACTCCAGCCTGGGCGACAGAGCGAGACTCCGTCTCAAAAACAAACAAACAAAAAAAGATACAGGAAGGGACAAGGAATGGCGCTACATAGAAACAAAGTTTTTCTATAATAAATTCATTTTGTAAAATAAATTCATTCAATAAATTGTATTAATCTGAACTAGATTACTACAAATTAAGATGTTAATTGCAATCACTAGGAAACAACTAAGAAAATAACTTTAGGCCAGGTACAGTGGCTCATGCCTGTAATTCCAGTATTTTGGGAGGCTGAAGCAGGAGGATCGCTTGAGGCTAGGAGTTTTTTTGTTTTTGTTTTGTTTTGTTTTTGAGACAGAGTCTTGCTCTGTCACCCAGGCTGGAGTGCAGTGGTGTGATCTCGGCTCGCTGCAACATCTGCCTCCTGGATTCAAATGATTCTCCTGTCTCAGCCTCCTGAGTAGCTGGGATTACAAGCGAGCACCACTGTGCCCAGCTAATGAGGCCAGGAGTTTGAGACCAGCCTGGGCAACATGGCAAGATCCATCTCCACAAAAATTTTTAAAAATAAAGTTAACTGGTTGGACATGGTGTCTCACACCTATAATCCTAGCATTTTGGGAGGCCGAGACAGGTGAATGGCTTTACCCCAGGGGTTTGAGATGAGCCTGGGCAACAAGGTGAAAACCTATCTCTACAAAACACACACACACACACACACACACACACACAAGTTGGGCATGGTGGCTCATGCCTGTAGTCCCAGCTATTCGGGAGACTTAGTTGGGAGGATCACTTGAGCCCAAAAGTTCAGGACTGTAGTGAGCTATGATTGAGCCACTGCACTCCAGTCTGGGTGATAGAGTAAGACCTTGTCTCCAAAAAATAAAACAAATTGCCCGGTGCAGTGGCTCATGCCTGTAATGCCAGCACTTTAGTAGCCCGAGGCAGGCGGATCAGAAGGTCAGGAGTTTGAGACCAGCCTGACCAACATGGTGAAACCCCGCTGTTACTAAAAATAAAAAATTAGCTGGGTGTGGTAGGACGCACCTGTAATCCCAGCTACTTAGGAGGCTGAGGCAGGAGAACTGCTTGAATCCAGGAGGGAGAGGTTGCAGTGAGCCAAGATGGTACCACCGCACTCTAGCCTGGGCGACAGAACAAGACTCCGTCACACAATAAATAAATAAATAAATAAATAAGATAAAAAATAAAAATAAAGTAAATTTTCAGTTGGGCATGGTGGCTCATGCCTGTAATCCCACCACTTTGGGAGGCCAAGGCAGGTGAATCACTTGAGGTCAGGAGTTCGAGACCAGCCTGGCCAACATGGTAAAACCCTGTCTCTACTAAAAATACAAAAACTAGCCAGGCATGGCAGTGCGCACCTGTAATCCCAGCTACTCGGGAGGCCGAGGCACCAGAATCGCTTGAACCTGGGAGGCAGAAGCTGCAATGAGCTGAAATCATACCACTACACTCTAGCCTGGGCGAAAGAATGAGACTACGTCTCAAAAATAAAAAATATAAATAAATAAATAAAATAAATCTGAAAAGAAAATATCTTTAGAATATACAGGAAAATAAATGACAAGAAGTTAAAATGGCACATTGGAAAATATCTACAAAAAAAAGCAGTAAGGGAATAAGAAATAAAAACACATAAGACGCCGGGCGCGGTGGCTCACGCCTGTAATCCCAGCTCTCAGGGAGGCAGAGGTGGGAGGATAGCTTGAGCCCAGGAGTTCGAGACCTGCCTGGGTAATATAGCGAGACCCCGTTCTCCACAAAAAGGAAAAAAAAGAAAAAAAAAAAAAAACACATAAGACATACAGAAAACAAATAGCAAAATGACAGACATAAATCTAACCATGTTAGTAATTACATTAAATGTAAACATAAATGGATTAAGCACTTCAATCAAAAGGCAGATATTGGAAAAATTGATAAAAACAACATGATCCAACTATATTTATATATATATAAATAAACTATATATCTATAAGAGATATAGTTTATTTCATTTATTTTAATCTTTAGAGATGATTTAATCTTGCTCTGTTGCCCAGCTTGGGTACAGTGGTGTAATCACAACTCACTGCAACTTTGAACTCTTGGGCTTAAGCAATCCTACCTCAGCCTCCCAAGTAGTTGGGACTAAAGGCACATGCCACCACACCCAGCTAATTTTAAGAAGTTTTTTTAGAGATGGGATCTGTATTGCCCAGGCTGGTCTTGAACTCTTGGGCTCAAGGGATCTTTATCTCTTTCCCCCCAACCCCGCCTTTAAAAAAAAATAAAAAAATAAAAAAAAAGAGACAGGATCTCACTCTGTCATACAGGCTGGAGTGCAATATCACAATCATAGTTCACTGTAGCCTCAAAATCCTGGGTTGAAGTGATCCTTCCAACTCAGCCTCCTGAGTAGCTGGGACTACAGGTGCGGGCTACCAAACTCAGCTAATTTTTAAGTATTTTTTTTTCTTTAGAGACAGGGTCTCATTTTGTTGGCCACGCTGGTCTTGAACTTCTGGCCTCAAGAGATCCTCCCACTTCAGCCTCCCCAAATTCTGTGATTACAGGAGTGAGTCACCACTCCTGGCCCATCTGGTGTTTTTATTATTGCCAAAGAAAAGAGCTGGAGTAGCTATACTCGTATCCGACAAAAATAGACTTTAAGATAAAATGCGTTACTAGACACACACAAAAAAGGACATTTAATAATGATTTTAAAAGTCAGTCCATCAAGAAGATACAGGCTGGGCACAGTGGCTCATGCCTATAATCCCAGCACTTTAGGAGGCTGAGGCAGGTGGATCACTTGAGGTCAGGAGTTTGAGACCAACCTGGCCAACATGGTGAAATCCTGTCTCTACTAAAAATACAAAACTTAGCTGGACATGGTATGGGGTGCTTGTAATCCCAGCTATTCAGGAGGCTAAGGCAGGAGAATCTGGGAGTTGAACCTGGGAGTTGGAGGTTGCAGTGAGCCAAGATCACACCACTGCACTCCAGCCTGGGCAACAGAACAACAATAACAAAAAAGAAGATACAACAATTATAAACAAATATCCACCTAACAACAAGAGCCTCAAAATACATGAAGCAAAAAATAAATAAGGGGATAAATAAATAATTCAACAGTACTAATTAGAGAAATAATACTTCCCTCTCAAAAATAGGTAGAACGACTAGACGAAATACCAACAAGGAAATAGAAGACTTGAACAACATTACAAACCAACTAGATCTAAGGAACATCAATAGAACTTTCCACCCAAAACCAGTAGAATATACATTCTTCTCAAGTGCACATGGAAAAGTCTCCAGAATAGACCATATGTTAGGCTATAAAACACGTGTCAATAAATTTAACAGGATTGAAATCATACAATGTATATTGTCTCACCACAAGCAATATCACAATAAATCAACAACTGAAGGAAATTTGGGAAATTTACAAATATGTGGAAACCACACAACACACTCCAAAATACCTATTAGGTCAAAGAAGAAATCACAAGAGATACTAGAAAATACTTTGAATGAATGAAAACAAAAACACAATGTAGCAAAATTAGGGCTGGGTACAGTGGCTCAGACCTGTAATCCCAGCACTTTGGGAGGCCGAAGCAGGTAGATCACCTGAGGTCATGAGCTCGAGATCAGCCTGTCCAACATGGTTAAACCCCATTTCTACTAAAAATACAAAAATTAGCTGGGTGTGGTGGCATGCACCTGTAATCCCGGCTACTCGGGAGGCTGAGGCATGAGAATTGCTCGAACCTGGGAGGTGGAGGTTGCAGTTAGCTGAGATCAGGCCACTGCACTCCAGCCTGGGTGACAGGGCAAGACTCCATCTCAAAAAAACAAAAACAAAACAAAACAAAAAACCCCACCAAAAACAATGTAGTAAAATTTATGAGATGCAGCTAAAGCACACCTAAGTGGGAAATTTATAGCTGTAAATGCTACATTAAATAAAGACCTCAAATAAATTACTTAATCTTACATTTTCAGAAACTCAAAAAAGAAGAGAAAACGAAATGCTAAGCAAGTAGAAGGAAGGGAATAATACAGATTAGAGTAGAAACAAACAAAATTGAGAATAGAAAAACAATAGAGAAAATCAATAAAACCAAAAGTTGTATCCTGGAAAAAAAAAACCAACAAAATTGACAAATCTTTAGCAAGGCAGACTAAGAAAAAAATTAGACTGAAGTTATTAAAATTAGGATTGAAAGAGGTACATTATTACCAACCTTACAGAAATAAAAGGAATTATGAGAGAATTTTATAAATAATTGTCTGCCAGCCAGGGGCAGTGGCTCATGCCTGTAATCCCAGCACTTTGGGGGGCCAAGGTGGGCGGATCACTTGAGGCTAGGAGTTTGAGACCAGCCTGGGCAGCATGGCGAAACCCTGTCTTTACCAAAAATACCAACAACAACAACAAAAAAAATTAGCCAGGCATGGTGGTGCATGCCTGTCAGTCCCTGCTAATTGGGAGGCTGAGGCATGAGAATTGCTTGAACTGGAAGGCAGAGGTTGCAGTGAACCGAGATCATGCCACAGAACTCCAGCCTGGGTGATAGAGCAAGACTCCGTCTCAAAAAGAAAAGAAAAAAGCAAAACTGTATGCCAACAACTTAGGTAACCTAGATGGAATGGACAAATTCCTATAAAGACACAAAATACTGAATGACTCAAGAAAATATAGATAACCTGAATAGGCCTATAATAAGCAGAGATTGCATTAGTAGTTACACACACACACACACACACACACACACCTTCCACAAAGAAAAGCCCAGGACCAGATGGCTTCAATGGTGAATTCTACCAGACATATAAAGAAGAATTCACACTCTTCCCAAAAAATAAAAGGGGAGAGAACACTTCCCAACGCCTTCTATGAGACCGGTATACCAAAACCAGATGAAAGAACATCGTAAGAACACTACAAATCAATATCCCTTGTGAATATAGACACAACACTCCACCCAAATAGTGGCAAACTAAATCCAACCACATATGAAAAGGAATATACACCACAAACCACATGGAATTTATCCCAGGATTGCAAGGTTGGTTAAATATATAAAAATCAGCCGGGCGCGGTGGCTCACGCCTGTAATCCCAGCACTTTGGGAGGCCGAGGCGGGCGGATCACAAGGTCAGGAGATCGAGACCACGGTGAAACCCCGTCTCTACTAAAAATACAAAAAATTAGCCGGGCGCGGTTGTGGGCACCTGTAGTCCCAGCTACTCGGGAGGCTGAGGCCGGAGAATGGCGTGAACCCAGGAGGCGGAGCTTGCAGTGAGCCGAGATCACGCCACTGCACTCCAGCCTGGGCGACAGAGCGAGACTCCGTCTCAAAAAAAAAAAAAAAAAAAAAAAAAAAAAAAATATATATATATATATATAAAAATCAATTTAACATGCCATATTGAAAAAATAAAGGATAAAACTCACATGATCAATAGATGTAGAAAAAGCATTAAACAAAATCCAGTATCTTTTTCTTTTTTTTAAGATGGAGTCTCGCTCTGTCACCCAGGCTGGAGTGGCACAATCTCTGCTCACTGCAACCTCTGCCTCCCAGGTTCCAGCGATTCTCCTGCCTCAGCCTCGTGAGTAGCTGGGATTATAGGCGCCTTCCACCATGCCCAGCTGATTTATGTATTTTTAGCAGAGAAGGGGTTTCACCATGTTGGCCAGGCTGGTCTTGAACTCCTGACTTCAGGTGATCTGCCCGTCTTGGTCTCCCAAAGTGCTGGGATTACAGGTGTGAGCCACTGTGCCTGGTCAAAATCCAGTATCTTTTTATGATTAAAAAAAAAACATTCCAGCCGGGTGTGGTGGCTCATGCCTGTAATCCCAGCACTTTGGGAGGCCGAGGCGGGTGGATCACCTGAGGTCGGGGGTACGAGACCAACCTGGCCAACATGGAGAAACCATGTCTCTACTAAAAATACAAAATTAGCCGGGCATAAATAAACAGCACCCAGATTAGAAAAGAAGAATTAAAACTATCTTTATTTGCAGATGACAAAATCTTATCTATAGAAAATTTACAAAAAAATCAGTGAGAACTAATACAAGTTCAGCAAGGATACAGGATCCAAGATTAATATACAAAAAGCAATTATTTTTCTATACACTAGCAATGAACAATCCCAAAATGAGATTAAGAAAACAATTCCATGTATAATAGCATTGTTAAGGACTGAATTATGCCCTACCCAATCCCAATTCATATGCTGAGGCCCTAACCTCCAATGTTACTATACTTGGAGACAGGACCTTTAAGGAGGTAATTAAGGGTAAATGAGGTCATAAGGGTGGAGTACTAATCCAAGGGGACTGGTGCCCTTATAACAAGAGGAAGAGACGTCAACGACATCTCTCTCTGCACATTTGCATAGAGAAAAGACTATGTGAAGACACAGCAAGAAGGAGGCAGTCTGCAAGCCAGGAAGAGAGGCCTCACCCAAACCAACTCTGCTGGCACCTTAATCTTGGACTTCCAGCCTCTAGAACTGTAGGAAGATCAGTTTCCATTGTTTAAGCTACACCATTTTTGGTATTCTGTTATTGCAGCCCAAGCAAACTAATATAAGCATAAAAGAAAATTAAAATCTTAGGAATAAATTTAACCAAAGAAGTGTAAGATTTGTACACTGAAAACTATAAACATTGTTGAAATAAATTAAAGAAAACCTATATAAATGGAAATATATCCATATTTGTGGATTGAAAAACAATATTATTCAGATAGCAATACTCCCCAAATTGATCTACAGATTCAACGTAATCCCTATCAAAATCTCAGTTGCCTTTTTTGGCAGGAAGTAACAAGCTGATCCTAAAATTCAAATGGAAATGCAAGGGACTCAGAATAGCCAAAACAATCTTGAAAAAGAAATAAGTCAAAAGGTACACTTCTTGAATTTCAAAATGGCCAAGAAGCAAATGAAAAGATGTTCGACATCATTAGTCATTAGGAAAATGCCAATCAAAACCACAATGAGATATCATTTCACACCCAGTAGCATGGCTATAATTTTTTTGAGATGGAGTCTCTGTCACCCAGGCTAGAGTGCAGTGGTGCAAACTCGGCTCACTATAACCTCCGCCTCCCAGGTTCAAGCGATTCTCCTGCCTCAGCCTCCCAAGTAGCTGGGATTACAGGTGCCCTCCACCACACTCGGCTAATTTTTGTATTTTTAGTAGAGATGGGGTTTCACCAGTTTGGCCGGGCTGGTCTCAAACTCCTGACCTCAGGTGATCCACCAACCTTGGCCTCACAAAGTGCAGGGATTACAGGCGTGAGCCACCATGCCCAACCTATAACTTTTTTTAAAAGGGGAAAATGACAAAGCAAATATGTGGGAAAATTGGAAACCCTTATATGTTGCTGGTGAATGTAAAACAGTATAGTTGCTTTGGAAAGAGTTTGGCCATTTCTCAAAAAGGTAAACATAGAGTTACCATGTGATGCAGCAATTCTGCTCCTAGATATATATCCAAGAAAAATGAAAACATATATCCACACATAACTTTGTACATGAATGTTCATAGAAGTATTATTCTTCACAGCAAAAAGGTGAAAACCTAAATGTCCATCAACTGATAGATGTACAAAATGTGGTAAACATGGAGTACTTTTTAGCCATAAAAAGGAATACATGCCACAATATGAATGATTATACTTTAGTTATTAAGTGAAAGAAGCCAGACACAAAAGGCCATAGTGTATGATTTCATTTATATGAAATATCCAGACATAGAGTCAGAAAGTAGATTAATGGTTGACAAGGAATAGAGGAGGAAGGACTAGGGGAATGACTGCTAATAAGCATGGGGCTTCTTTTTGGGGTGATGCAAGTGTTCTGGAATTAGATAGTGGTGATGGTTGCACAACTTTGTGAATATACTAAAATATGCTGATTTGTATATTTTAAAGTGGTGAATTTGATCTATATGTTTAATTAAAAAATGCTTTTTTTTTTTTTTTAAGAGACAAGGTTTTGCTCTGTTGCCCAGGCTGGAGTGCTGCGGCACGATCACAGCTCAGTGCAGCCTCAACCTCCTGGGCTCAATCAATCCTTTTACCTCAGCCTTCTGAGTAGCTGGGACTACAGGTTCATGCCACGATGCCCAGCTAATTTTTGTATTTTTTTATAGAGATGGGGGTTTCACCATGTTTCCCAGGCTGGTCTCAAACTCCTGGGCTCAAGCGATCCTCCCTCCACACCCTCCCAAAGTACTGGGATTACAGGCATGAGCCACCGCACCCAGCTCCCAATGCCTCTTAAAACAGTAAATCTTTCTGTGCTGTGCATTAACGTGACTGAGGTTAACCTAGCCCCTGGCACGTTTAAGAACACGGTTTCCACAGAAATCTGGCTTTTTGGGAGGAAGACAGTTTCCTTAGATGTAAGTTCTAGCAAACCTGTAAAGGAGGCCTTCTTCCAAGTCTCTTTCTCCCTTCCATTTTTAGAGCTAGGTAGGTAATTTTCCTGTGATGTCTTACACTTTCCAGATGTTTAACCTTTCTTTTGGCAGGAAGAAATTGGCCTTTGTTTGTTAGTTTAATGAGAAGAGGTGTAAGAAAAGTCTGCCTCAGATTTCTTATATTATTGTGTTCAGTTTATGCAAAGATAATAAGTATTCTGATCTTAAATTTGGGACCTTTGCAATCAGAGATCATTAGTATTTACAAATTTAACGTATCACGAAATTAGTATCAACTAAGGGAAGAAAAACAAGCCCCTCATGGGGCTGAGCCTGCAATATGGTCGTATAGGAATTCTAAACCATTTTTTAGGTAACCGTCATTTTCCAAGCGCCAGGAAGTGTAGAAAATAAAGGCCCTCAAATGTTAGGCTGTCAATAGTGTGGAGCATTTTGTACATCACCTCATCTAGATCTCTGTGCAGATGTACCAAGTAGCAATCACAGAAAACTAGTTTAAAGTCGATTTCATTCGAAACTTCTATTAAGTGATAATCATTAAGGGGAATAACATTTTACACGTCAACAAAACTTCACATTCAGAAGACAGAACCAAGTAGCTAAATAGAACATTTCCATAATGCTTGAGAATTCAATATCTTTCTCGACATCATTTCTTAGTCTAGGCACTCAAGAAGGCAGCAGCTTGTCACTTACAGCCCCGCCATTTCCTGTTCTAGTTCATTAAACCCTAGGCTTTCCCCAGAAACTCACAACCCTCAGGGAGATCCTTCTGCCAGTCAGAACAGATTCATTTGAAGGAGGCAGAAATTGATATGCAGCTCTGAGTGAGGATGAAGGCCATAATAAATTGCCACCTACACATGGAATTATATTTTGTAGGATGACAGTGTGTGGGCAGAAGCAGCAGGAGTTATGTTTAGACCTTATAGTTGGGGACTTATTTCATATTGACTGCTTTCTCCTTGGCTGCCAACGGATGGATAAAGTTAAGAAGCTATAGCCAGGTTGGGAACTCTTTACCTTTGCCTTTCTTTCTACAAAATACCCCAAATAAGCTAGCAATATAGTCAGTTCACATGCAAAGGCTTGAATCAAAACTATAGTTCTCTAAATCATTTTGCTTCTTTTTTCTCAGGGATGCTTAAAATTCTAGAATTTCAGAGTCATGTTCAGAAATAAATTTATAAGCACCGCTGACCACTCCTGGCAATCACATGGCTACTGCATGCTGCAATGGAAACCGGAATAAAATGACATCCCAACATAGAAATGAGCGCTTGAAATAAGGCAGCTGAAAAGAAAAAGCCACATTTAACTTAACCTTACTGAGGAAGGGGACAAAGATGAGGGAGTACTCTCTCTACTCAGCTTTTCTCTTAACCATAAGTGAGACACTTGGAATTGCAAAAGCAACATTTAGCTTTCAGGAGCATGTTGCTGCCAGGAGTGGAAAGAAAGGATCTTACACCTCCTTTTCTCTCCTGGTTCTAAAGTGGTGGGCAAAATGTCTGCTTTTATTGGTTTGAGGTATTCTAACCATTGCCAAAGAACAAGTAAAGAAAATGAGATACACATGCTCTCCTCCTAAAAATGTCACCTCCTTTGTAAAGCTGTCTTGATTCCCAATTCAGAATGTATAGCTTCCTTCTCTACATTCTATCATATACTTTATACCTCTATTAGTATCACAGATCTCCCTCTCTCACTAAACTGTAAAATCCACATTTCAGGGACCAAGTCATTACCTCTGTGATCCCTGCAGTGCAAAGTAGAGTGCTTTATTAATGGTACAAAATAAATGCTTGATGAATGAATGTGGTGGTGTCAACTTCATAACTGGACATTATGTTTTCAGAGTTCTAATAAATGTTGAAAACAAATAAAGAACCTACCTTTCCTACTTAGCTGCTCCCTCCATCCCAATCTTTTTCCCTATATTTGGTATCATGATATTGCACCTTGAAGAGGGAGACACATCTAATGGGAGATATCCTCCTGAGAAGATATTTTTATATTCAATATGTCTATTTTGATAACTCTCCAATAAACCATCTTTTGGGGAAGATTTCCAAGGTTAAACTGAACTTGAAGAGCAGAGTTCCAATCATTTTAGGTAGGCAAAAGATAGCTCTGCTGGCAAGGTGCAGTGGCTCACGCCTGTAAACCCAGCACTTTGGGAGGCTGAGGTGGGCAGATCACTTGAGGTCAGGATTTCAAGATCAGCCTGGCCAACATGGTGAAACCCTGTCTCTACTGAAAATACAAAAATTAGCTGGGTGTGGTGGCGCATGCCTGTAATCCCAGCTATTCAGGAGGCTAAGGCAGGGGAATAGCTTGAACCCGGGAGGCGGAGGGTTGCAGTGAGCTCGGATCGTGCCACTGCACTCCAGCCTGGGCAACAGAGTAAGACTCTGTCCCCTCCGGGCAAAGAAAAAAAAAAAAAAGCTCTGCTTCCTACGACACAGTGTGCTGTAAGATGCCTCAGAATAAACTATAAGGGTCTAAAAGCTGAAAGCATGACACCAAGACTCCCCTAACCAGGTGCTGCCTATATGAAATGATCAAGAAGAACAAAGAAGAAACCCTGAATTCTTTTTAACTAATAAGGAAAAATGGTCCTTAGCCCTCAAAAAACAAGAGTCAAACTAGAGACTGATTGGTAAAACTGTTTCAGGTACAGAGTCAGGTGATGTAAATGTGTCTAAAGAGAGAAAGGTCAAATTTAGCCAATGAAAGTCATCGCAAATAAGATTCCCCCTCTATTTTCACCTGTGTCACGTGTTATTTTACTACTGGGGTTTGGCAAAACCTCAGCTGGAGGCTTTTGACCTTTGTCAAAATTCTGGTTATTTGGAAATTTCTAAACAATGATCAAGTTCTACCATAATGCACATTTTCTCCTTGCAAAACAAACAAAATGCTTTGACAAGGACAATTCTCAGTCTCTTATCACTGAAAGGTACAAAGGAAGCTGGAGAGTTGTTTGAAGATCATATAGCACTTTTGAGTTCATTACGCCATTATCCCCAGGGTTGGATTTAATCAAGATGAAAAAGCACAGGCTCAAAGCCTTTTTAGTTGACAAGAAGCAATTTTTTGGCTTGGGACTTCTGTGTCTGAGTTGTAAGTCAGGTTCACAGAAAAGTAATCAGAAACTAGCCTGACTGGAGACAAGAAAGAGTCTTGAAATAAGAGGTGTGAGACCATGGGTTGTATGTGTGACCCAGCCTCTTAAGAAGCTTAGGGACCTTGAGCAAATTACTTATACTCTCATCTGTAAAGTAAAGGACTAGACTTGGAGGATTTCTAAAGCCCCCGTAACACTATCAATTTTTAATTATCTAATGTTGTTCCTTAAGTAACCAATTCGTTCATTCAACTATTTGAATACCTTCCGGGTTCACTGAGGAACAGTTAATTCAGGTATCTATTTGAATACCTTCAATGAACATAATGAAAGAAGTAAAATTAACAGCTCTTGCCCTCAAGGATTTGATAAGCCAGTGGGAAAGGTGAAGGCTTTACCCAACAGCTTCTAGCACAGGGCCAGGCACAGGGGCTTATTAATCCATTCCTTTGGTCACAAGGAGCCTGCCAAATGATGAGGAAGGAAAGGTGTAAGAGAAACTCCACAGAAGCTCTTAGGAGAAAGACAGGGTAATTTATAATTTCAGTCCACCAATGTCTATTGAGTACCTACTGTGTGTGATGCCGACTCAGCCAGATCAGGCCTCTGATGACACTTACTTACTTATTCTAGGTGATAGAGAGAAAAAAACAAAACAGGTTATCAAAGAAATGAAATCCAGGGCTGGGCTTGGGGGCTCAAGCCTGTAATCCCAGCACTTTGGGAGGTTGAGGTGGGTGGATCGCTTGAGGTCAGCAGTTCAAGACCAGCCTGGCCAACATGGTGAAACCCTGTCTCTACTAAAAATACAAAAATCAGCCAGGCATGGTGACACATGCCTGTAACCCCAGCTACTTAGGTGGCTGAGGCAGGAGAATCACTTGAGCCCAGGAGGTAGAGGTTGCAGTGAGCCAAGATCACTCCACTGCACTCCAGCTTAGGTGACAGAGTGAGACTGTCTCAAAAAAAAAAAAAAAAATTTAGATTGAGAGACATTCTATGAAAGAAACAGAATAACAAATAACTGTGTTTGCTGGTGGGGTGGACTGCCATTAGTATAGGGCAAAGAGGGGTAAGTCTTTGGATATGGTAGTAGTTGACTGAACTCAGACCTGAAGGCAGAAGAAAATTAGAACAGCCAGCACAGAGGGCCTAGCGATCCAGCTAGAGAGGCTGGTAAATGCAGAGGCTGAGAAGGGCTGGTGCAGACAGACCATCTGTGTGGTTGGAGCTTAAAAAGCAGTTACTTCCAGAAAGTATAGAGTGAACGCAGTAGTTCTCGACAGAGGGCAATTTTGCACACCCCATGGGACATTTGGCAAAGTCTAGAGACATTTTTGGTTGTTATGATGGTGGGGGTGGGGGGAAGGTTGAGAAAACTTGCACTAAAGGAATATTTCAGCCCAAATTTCAGTTTTAGTCATTATGTTCTGAACTCATGTTCTCGCCAGCTTGAATAGTTTTTTTTTTTTCTTTCCTGCAGAAACAAAATAAGAACAGGTTTCAAGTGGCTCACTCTTTCATCTACTCTCTTGGGAAATCCCATTGGGGAGGTTCATAGGACTCCAGGAACCTTTGGAAAGCTCCACAGGATATGAAATATCTACCTAAACCGGTGGGAAAGGATCCAAGGAGCCACACCCCCAACTGCTCCCTCAGTTACCAGGGCAGAAAAAACTGAGATTAGGGGTAGGGCACAAAGGAGAACATATTCATGTTTTATTTGCATAATTACAAACTAATGTTAAAAAGAATACAAACTCAGGTCCAGGGTAGGGATGAAGAGGTTGCAGATGCCCTCAATTTTTGAAAGCTCTGGCCTTCTGGCCTTATGTCTTTTTCTTTTTTTTCTTTTATTTTTTTTTCATTTTTGAGACAGGGTCTCCCTCTGTGGCCCAGGCTGGAGTGCAATGGCACAATCTTGGCTCACTGCAACCTCAAACTCCCGGGCTCAAGCGATCCTCCTACCTCAGCCTCCCAAATAGCTGGGACTACAGGCGTGTGTCAAGATGACCCAACTAATTTTTGTACTTTAAAAAAAATTTTTGAGACAGAGTCTCGCTCTGTTGCCCAGGCTGGAGTGCAATTGGGGGGATTTTGGCTCACTGCAACCTCAGGCTCCCAGGCTCAAGCGATTCTCCTGCCTCAGCCTCCCAAGTAGCTGGGACTACAGTGCGCGCCACCACGCCCAGGTAATTTTTGTATTTTTTATAGAGACGGGGTTTCACCACGTTGGCTAGGCTGGTCTTGAACTCCTGACCTCAAGTGATCCGCCCGCCTCGGCGTCCCAAAGTGCTGGGATCCCAGGTGAAGCCACCGCGCTGCACCCCTCGGGCCTTCTTCTAACTTGGGTCCCTGGGCCCCCCAGGCTTTCGCTCCCTTCCCCTACGCCGCCCCGCGCCCGCCTCAGGCCTCTCTGGGACCCGCCGGCGTGGCGTCCTGACCCGCCCAAGCCCCACGGTTCCTCGGGTCCTAACCTCAGCGGGCGGGCGCCTCCTCAGGAAGCCCCGGTGCAGGCTGTCGTTGTACAGGTGGCCCACGCGGGCGGCGCCCGACCCAAGGCCGCGTCGGGTCAGTGTGCGGCAGCCGGCTGAGAGGCGGCTGCTGAGGGGCCGGACGGGCCAGGGCCCGGCTAACTGCCGCTCGCCCCTGCTTTGCATATTCATGAAGTCTAGCGAGGCCGATCGCCCCGGCCAGCCGTGGACGGGTCATGAATTATTCATGAGGAAGTTTCTGGTCCCGCCCAGAAAGGCCTCGTTGACTATTCATGAGCCGAGGAGCGGGTTTGGGCCGGAAAAGGCCGTTGACTCTCGGTGGAAGGGAGGCGTCGACGAGCTGAGGTGAGGGCTGTTGAGACGCGAGGTCTCCGCCCAGAGAGGGCACTCGGACGTTGTTAGTTCTGTCTTTATTTCAAACAAATTTTTTTCCTTTTCTTGTTACTTAAGGCTTTAAGTTGGATTTGAAAGTATCATTTTTCGTGAGGGCCTAAAGTACTGTGAAGAGAATCGGGAGGGCAGGGGGCTGAGGAGGAAGACAAAAGGGAGGCGATTTCCCCCAGAATTGGACAGAGAGCACCCAGGTAGCTTTGAAATTCAGATTTTTCTAGACATGAAATCAAACTTGCTGAGCAAGCAGCAGCCATAATGAGCCATGACGAGGCTGGTAGGGCAGACGACGTCTGTGCCCGGCATTGGAGGGGCCGTGTGTGGTGGAGGTTTTGGGGTTTATCTTACCTGGGTCAGATTCTCCTCAGCCATTGAGGTTTTCTGCCAGGATCGATGCCTGGTACAGGCCAAGAGGTGAGAGAGGTGGGGACGAGCCACCCCGCCCCGCTTGACCTCAGCTCCCCTTTCGTTTTAGTGAGGATTTGCCAATTAATCCCTGTGGACTTCAGTTCCCTAAACAGTTCAGAGGGAGAGAGTGTCTTGAACCTCAGGATTAGCCAATCGCCGAAATGTGTCCGAGTGCGCAGAGCACTGGACAGGCTGTGCAGTACATCGTGTACTCAGCTGGCAGAAATGAGGGGTGGTTCTGGCCCCGAAAGGGGTTTTTAATCTCAGCAGGATCATGATCTAATTGCTCCTCCATTGGACCATCAATCTGTTGAGGTAGGAAAAGTATATTACATCTTGTAATCCTGCACGTTGCCTGGCACATTGTAGTCGCCTCGTAGATGTTGAATGAATGAATAATTGAAATAGCATGAAAGATATATTAAAAAGTCAAAAGCATGAACAAATACTCAATTAATACAGTGGAAACCATTTACTCTGAATGAGCACAAGTAGGGGAATGACCAGGGCCAAATGGAATTTGTTAAAATGGTGAATAATTTATTGAAACAAGCTCTGTCAGAAGGTCTAAGTAACTGGGCGAACTTTGGCAAACCAAGGTCCCTTGCATAGCCTCACTTTCCTTTTCTTTTTTCTTTTCTGTTTTTTTTTTTTTTTTTTTTGAGAGGGAGTCGTGCTCTGTCGCCAGGCTGGAGTGCAGTGACGCAATCTCAGCTCACTGCAACCTCCACCTCCCGGGTTCAAGCGATTCCCCTGCTTCAGCCTCCCTCCTAGCTGGGACTATAGGCATGTGCCACCACGCCCAGCTAAATTTTTTTTTTTTTTTTTTTTGTATTTTTAGTAGAGACAGGGTTTCACCATGTTGTTTAGGATGGTCTCGATCTCTTGACCTTGTGATCCGCCCGCTTTGCCTCCCAAAGTACTGGGATTACAGGTGTGAGCCCCTGCGCCCAGCCCCTTTTCTTTATAGCTTTGTGTTTAGGTTTAAATCCATCATCCATTTTGCATTAATATTTGTATACAGTGTGAGATTCAGGTTAAGCTTCTTTTCATTCTCTCTTCTTCCCCCCATCCTCTGGATGTCCTTTTGTTTCAGCACCATTTGTTGAAAAAAAGATTCTTCCTCCACAGAATTGGATCTTCTTTAAATCGAAGGGGTTGGAAGATGTCTGTGCTCCCTTCCAGCTTTATGAATCTATCGAACCCATTTATGTTAACATACACTTCTTTTGAGTAAAGTCATTCTTAATATCATGCATGTGTAAGGAAGGTCATATAGTTGCATTTCAGAATCCAGCTATTGGATATTGTTCACCTGGTAGAAAAGGGATTTTCTTGTAAAAAATGGTTTTGGAAGATTGAGAAAGATGGGTAGAGAGCCTTCATAAATCAGCTATAATTATATTTGGGAAAATGTAATAAAACTTTGGTTTTTGCTTCACTTGGAATGGTTAAAAAAGTGGTTTAGGCCTTAGTAAACTAAATAGCAGCTGGCTAATCTTTATGTGAATCTTGGACTCACACATAGTAGGGGTAAAATAGGAAGTAATTGTGCCACCATATAAAATAGGGCAATTGAAGACATGGTGTGGTGTCTCACATATGTAATCCCAAAACTTTGAGAGGCCAAGAGTTCGAGGCCAGTCTGGGCAACATAGTGAACCCCCCCCCCCCCGCCCAACTCTACAAAAATAAAAAAACTGTAAAAAAATTAGCAGGGCATGGTGGTGCATGCCTATGGTCTCAGCTACTTGGGAGGCTGAGGTAGGAGGATCACTTGAACCCAGAAGTTTGAGGTTGCAATGAGCTGTGATTATGCCACTGTACTCCAGCCTAGGTGACAGATCATGCCATTGCACTTTACTCTGTCTCAAAAAAAAAAAAAGAAAAAAAAAAAGAAAAGAAAATGAATAAACAACAACAACAAAAAATAAAATAGGGCAATTGAGATATAGGTCAAGAGGTAAGCCTAGAGTGAATCTTTACCCGAAAGAGCACAGAAATATTGCCTCTTTCTCAAGAAGACCATAATCCTTGTCACAAAGTAGACATATCAAATATAAGAGTGAGGGTCAGTTGCAGTGGCTCACACTTATCATCCTTATAATCCCAACACTTTGGGAGGCTAACCAAGGAGTATTGCTTGAGCCCAGAAGTTCAAAACCAGCCTGGGCAACATAGTGAGACCTCGTCTCTACCAAAAATAAAGAAAATTTGCGGAGTGTGGTGGCACATTGCCTCTAGTACCAGCTACTTAGGAGGCTGAGGTGGGAGGATCACTTGAACCCAGGAGGTTGAGGTTGCAGTGAGCCAAGATTGCACCACTTCATTCCTGCCTGGGTAAACAGAGTAAGACCTTGTCTCAAAAACAAAACAGGGAATGATATTGATGTGCTGTGAAGTTTCAAATATGTGTGGATCTAATTTGCAGACAAATATATAAGAGAATGACATTTCAAAGTTAACTTTCAGTTCTTAAAATCTGTAGTTATGAAATCTCTTCTAGGTTTTTAGATAATGAGCCTGAACAAAGGGATGACACATACAAAAAATCAGACCTATTCTCTCAGAATGCATGCTCTCTAGAGTCATACCTCCTGTCAACTTGTGAGCTTTCAAAATTAAGCAGGGTTTGTACTTAAATAGAAGACCGCCACAAAACACCTGCTCAAAGGGAAAACAGTAGCAACAAGATAGTTAGAGGCCGAAAGGAGTCTGGCTTTTTTTTTTTTTTTTGAGATGGAGTTTCACTCTTGTTGCCCAGGCTGGAGTGCAATGGTGCAATCTCGGCTCACTGCAACCTCCACCTCCCGGGTTCAAGCGATTCTCCTGCCTCAGCCTCCCAAGTAGCTGGGATTACAGGCACCCACCATCACACCTGGCTAATTTTTCCAGTTTTAGTAGAGATGAAGTTTCACGATGTTTTTTGAAAAAATAATTTAGATCTTTTTGCCTTCCTGAAGCAAGCTCATGCTAGAACACTAGAAAGAGACCCTCCCAAGTTTAGAAATAAGCAGGCAAGCTGAAGAACTAGGGAGGCCCTGGTAGTGCATTGTATTAGATAGAGTGAAAGCAAAGGAGAATTTCATTTTGGAGAGTCAGTCTGGAAAAACTTCTAGATTGTGAGTCAGACTTGTTGAGTTTTAGTCTCAGTTCTGTTACTAACTGGCTGACTGACCCTGGATAAGTCTGGATCTTGAATTCCCCATGTAGAAAATTAGATATTTGGACTAAATGATTGTCTTAGTCACATTTGTGCTGCTATAACAATACCTGAGGCTGGGTAATGTAAAAAGAGCAGACATGTATTGGCTTATGATTCTGGAGGCTGGGAAGTCCAAAAACAAGGATATGCATCTTGTAAGGACCTTCTTGCTGTGTCATAACATGGAGGAAGGCATCACCTGGTAAGAGAGAGAGCAAGGAGAGACAGTGAGTGCACCAAACTTGCTTTTATAACAAACCTATTTTCTTGATAATGAACCTGCTCCTGGAGTAACAATATTAATCCATTCATGAAGGCACCTAATCACCTCTTAAAGGTCTCAACTCTCAACACTTGCACTGAGGATTAAGTTTCCAAAATATGAACTTTGGGATACACATTCAAACCATAGAAATGATGTTTAAAGTTTCTTCTACCTTTAAAATTTTGTGGTGTTTTTCTAGACTTGATTATTCCTTGTTCCTATAGTTCTTCTCTGTTGACTCAGCAAATATTTAGTTAATAGGTTTTTAATTTTTTTAAATGTTTTACTTATTTTATTTATTTATTTTTTAAGTAGAGACAGGATTTCACCATGTTGACCAGGCTGGTCTTGAACTCCTGACCTCAAGTGATCCACCGCACTTGGCCTCCCAAAATGCTGGGATTACAGGTGTGAGCCACTGTGCCCAGCCTCAGCAAATATTTATTGAGTACCTACTTAATTCTAGTACTGTGATGATGCTGAGAGTTCAAGAATGAGCTAAACAAGACACAAAAGGTCACATATTGTATGGTTTCATTTATATGTAATGTTCAGAATAGGCAATTTCATAAAGATGAAAGGTAGGTTAGTGGTTTCCAGCGGCTGGGGAAAGGAGAGAATAGGAGTGACTGCTAATGGGCATGGGATTTCTTTTAGGGGTGATGAAAATGTTCTGGAATTAGGTTGTGTTTGCACTATTTTGTGAATATACTAAATTGATGATTTATACTATATTAAACAGATGGTTGCACAGTTTTGTGAATATACTAAAATCCACTGAATTATACCTATTAAAAAAACTTTAAAGTCTGGATGCAGTGGCTCACGCTTGTAATCCCAGCACTTTGGGAGGCCAAAGTGGGTGGAACACTTGAGGTCAGGAGTTCCAGACCAGCCTGGCCAACATGGCAAAAACCCATCTCTACTAAAAATACAAAAATTAGCTGGACATGGTGGCATACACCTGTAATCCCAGCTACTCAGGAGGCTGAGGCAGGAGAAGGGCTTGAACCCAGGAAGCAGAGGTTGCAGTGAGCTGGGATTATACCACTGCACTTCACCTGGGTGACACAGTGAGAGTCCTTTTCAATAAATAAATAAATAAAGTTTTAAAATATAAAGAATGAGCTAGACAGAATAGCTAGACACAATTTTGCTCTCATGTTAGCTCACGGTAGGTCAGGGGATACTTAAAGACAACTATGGTACAGTATATATTGCGAAGGGCACACAATCCAAACTTCATAGTAGTGATAGTGGGAATTAGGAAGTCATTCCTTAAGGAAATTTTACTAAGCCATATGATATGGTTTGGATTTGTGTCTCCACCCAAATCTCATATCAAATTGTAATCCCCAGTGTTGGAGGAGGGCCCTGGAGGGAGTTGACTGGATCATGGGAGCAGATTTCCCAATTGCTGTTCTCGTAATCACGAGTTCTCATGAGATCTGGTTGTTTAAAAGTGTATAGCGCCTCCCCTTTCCCTCTCTTCCTCCTCTGGCCATGTAAAACATGCCTCCTTCTCCTTCCCTTTCTGCCATGACTGTAAGTTTGCTGAGGCCTCCCCAGCTATGCCTCCTGTATAGCCTGCATAGCTGCAAGTCAATTAAACCCCTTTTCTTTATAAATTACCCAGTCTTAGGTAGTTCTTTATAGCAATGCAAGAATGGACTAATACACCATATCTAGGAGATGAGTAGGAATTGGGAATGGAGGAGGATGTTTCAGGCAGAGGGAATATTACAAAATCCTGAGAGCTGGAAGGAATGTAGTCCTTTGGGGTAATTAAAGAAAGTAAGAATGGCTGGTGCATAAAAGTATAAGGGAAAATAGTTAGAGCTGAGGCTAGGGAGGCATGAGTCAAATCTTAAAGCCATGGTAAGAGTTTTAGATTTTATCCTGAGAGTAGTGGGGAGCCATTGAAGTATTTCAATCTGGGAAAATGCATAGTCGAATTTGTAATTTAAAAACTCTGGCTGCAATATACAGAACAGACTGGAGAAGGAGAATACCAGTGAGAGGAAATTGGTGGTTGCAGCAATACAGGCAAAAGATGAGACTGGTTGATATAAAGTAGAGATGACAACAGCATGGCTAAAGTGAGGAGTTGGACACATTTCATATATATATATACGTGTGTGTGTGTATATGTGTGTGTGTGTGCGTGTGTGTGTATATATATATATATTTTTTTTTTTTTTTTTTGAGTGACAGGGTTTCACTCTTGTTGCCCAGGCTATAGTGTAATGGCATGATCTTGGCTCACTCTTGTTGCCCAGGCTATAGTGTAATGGCATGATCTTGGCTCACTGCAACCTCCACCTACTGGGTTCAAACAATTCTCCTGCCTCAGCCTCCCAAGTAGCTGGGATTACAGGCATGTGCCACCATGCCCGGCTAATTTTGTATTTTTAGTAGAGATGGGGTTTCTCCATGTTTGTCAGGCTGGTCTTGAACTCCCAACCTCAGGTGATCCGCCCACCTCGGCCTCCCAAAGTGCTGGGATTACAGGCATGAGCCACCGCTCCCGGTCTACATTTGAGAAATATTAAGGTGATTGAACATAGGAACGAGGAAGGGATTAAGGTTGAGTCACAGATTTTGTGCTTGAGCAACTAGGTATGTGATGATGTCATTCACTGAGCAAGGGAACAGAAGTAAGTTTTTGGGGAAAATAATTCACATTTGGATGTGTTGAGAACATCAAGGTGGAACAGTCTTATGATCAGTTAGAGGAACAAGTCAGCAACTTCTGAGAGAGACCTGGGCTGGGGATATACACATAAGAATCAATAGGATGGAAATTATACTTGAAACAATGGGAGTGTATTTGTTCATCCAGGGAGTGTGTGGTAGAAGTAAAAAAGAAGAGCTCTGTTTTAGTCCATTCTTGCATTGCTATAAAGAAATTCCTGAGACTGGGTAATTTATAAAGAAAAGAGGTTTAACTGGCTCACAGTTCCACTGGCTGTACAGAAAGCATGGTAGCATCTGCCTGACTTTTGGGGAGGCCTCAGGAAACTTACAATTATGGCAGAAGACAAAGGAGAAACAGGCGCATCTTACATAGCTAAAGCCGGAGAGAGAGAGAGGGGAAAAAAGAAAAGGTTCTACACACCTTTAAACAACCAGATCTTGCAATAACTCACTTACTTACTATTGCAAGAACTGCACTGAGGGTATAGTGCTAAACCATTCATGAGAAACTGCCCAGATGATCCAGTCATCTCCCACTGTGCCTGGCCATGCCAGCTGCTAGGTAGCTGAGTCAGAATTTGAACTTAGGTTCCTTAACTCTAAAGGCTCTTTCTACTAGATTATACTGCTGGTTATTTCTCTCTCTCTCTCTCCATATATATAAATATATATGTATATATGTATAATATATATAAAAATATAAATATGTATATATGTAGAAAATTAAATTTTACTTTTATAAATGTTAATTCCTAAGGAATTTACCAAATGCTAATATTAACTAGCTTGAATCCTTTCTCAAAAGCAAGTGTCCTGAATGCCTCAGAGTTTTCAATGGTAATATTAATTTAATCTAGGCCATCCATACATTGCAAAAATATGGATATAGTAATGCATTGTGTTCTAATTGGCTGTTGCTATTTTCAGAGCTTGATTCCCTAGAAATGACATCAGAATGTCTATGATCATAGAGAAAGTTAAAAAACCCCACTAATATAGAAAACTATTTTAAAATCATGATTTCTCTTATTTATTGTCTCTAAGACTAATAACTACCCCAGTAGTGGGTAGTGTATCATAGTTTAATGGGCTGGGACTAGATCTTAAACTCTTAGAGCTACTTTGTTTCCCATTTTATATTTTGAAATTTAAGGGGGACAACTGATGTGTTGAGTCAGATATGAAGGTTATACTCTGAAATCAAGAAAAGATAGCTTGGAATCTTTAAGGATTAAAGGACTGTTAGGTGGTTTTCAGTCTCGTATATAAAATATTGTAAAAGAGTGTCCCCTAGTGCCCCTCTGAAGAAGTAGTTTGAGATAAATTAAATATTACCACCTGTTTATAATCTCTATCATCACCTTGTGGCAGTGTTTGCAAATAATTCTGCCCTCTTGGGAAAATCTTTGAGTCTTGCATTAATGGATACACAAAAACTGGTCACAGGCTATCCTTGGTGATCCAGAATGGAATATCTTGAAAGAAGTTATTTTACAAGTATTTTGGTCAGAACTTCATAAAACCTTGAAAAGAAGCCCCAATTGAAATTAAATTAAGCCTTTGTAAAGAAAAGGGAAAATTTGCTTTTTTTTTTTTTTTCCAAGACAGACTCTTGCTCTGTCACCCAGGCTGGAGTGCAGTGGCGTGATCTTGGCTCACTGCAAGCTGCACCTCCCGGGTTCGTGACATTCCCCTGCCTCAGCCTCCTGAGTAGCTGGGACCATAGGCGCCCGCCACCATGCCTGGATAATATTTGTATTTTTAGTAGAGACGGGGTTTCACCATGTTGGCCAGGATGGTCTCAATCTCCTGACCTCGTGATCCACCTGCCTTGGCCTCCCACTGTTCTGGGATTACAGGCATCAGGCATGAGCCACCATACCCGGCTGCTTCTTTTTTATATTAACAAAACAATAAGGGTGAAAACTAGATGTATTTTAAATGTTAACTTTTTTATTGTGGTAAACTGTAATATAAAACTCAACACCTCAGCTTTTCTAAGTGTACAACTCAGTGACACTAAGCACATATACAATGTTGTGCAACCATTATCACTATCCATTTCTAAAACATTTTCATCATCCTGAACAGAAACTCTATACCTATTAAACTCCTTCTACCCCACCAGCACCTGGTAACCTCTATTCTACTTTCTGTCTCTATGAATTTGCCTACTCTAGGTACCTCATATAAGTGGAATCATATAATATTTGTCCTTTTATGTCTGGCTTTTCACTTAGCATAATGTTTTCAAGATTTATTCACGTTGTACATGTATCAGAACTTCATTCCTTTTTAAGATTGAATAGAGGCCGGGTGTGGTGGCTCATGCCTGTAATCTCAGCACACTGGGAGGATGAGGTAGGTGGATTGCCTGAGTCTAGGAATTCAAGACCAGCCTGGGCAACATGACAAAACCCCATCTCTACAAAAATTACAAAACTTAGCCAGGTGTGGTGGCAAGTGCTTGTGGTCCCAGCTACTCAAGAGGCTGAGGTGGGAGAATCACTTGAGCCTGGGAGCCAGAGGTTGCAGTGAGCTGAGATCACGCTATTGCACTCTACCCTGGGTGACAGAAGGAGACCCCGTCTTAAAAACAAAACAAAGCAAACAAACAAGCAAACAAAACAATTGAGTAATATTCCATTGTAAATACCACATTTTGTTTATTCATTCATCTTTTAATAGACATTTGGATTGTTTCCATCTTTTGGCTAATGTGAATTATGTGGCTATGAGCATTCGTGTACAAGTATCTGTTTGAGTCCCTGGTTTCAATTGAGTATATACCTAGAGATGGAAATGCTGGATAATATGGTAATTCTGTTTCACTTTTTGAGGAATGCCATGCTGTTTTCCACAATGACTGCACCATTTTCATTCCCACCAGCAATGCATAAGGGTTTTAATTTCTCCACATCCTTTGCAACTTACTACTTTCCATTTTTGAATAATCATTTATAAAATTTTTAATTGACACACAGTAATTGTACATATTTATGGGGTACAGAGTGATATTTTGATACATGTATATAATATGTAATGGTCAAGTCAAAGCATATTCATCAGTTCAAACACTTATAATTCTTTATGTTGAGCTATTCTAAATATATAATAAATCATTGTTAACTGTGGTCACTCTACAGTGCTACAGAACAATAGAATGTATTCTCCTTTCTAGCTGTAATTTTATATCCGTTAACTAACTTCTCCCTATCCAACCTCCTCCCTGCTGCCCTTCCTAGCCTCTAATAACTACTTCTAAGAGCTCATCTGTTTTAGCTCCCAGGTGAGTGAGAACACATGGTATTTATCTTTCTGTACCTGACTTACTTCACTTAACATTATGTCATCTAGGTTAATCTCTGTTGCTGTGAATGACAGATTTTCATGCTTTTTAAAATGGCTGAATAATATTCAATTGTGTATATATACACCATATTTTCTTCCTTCCTTCCTCCCTCCCTCCCCTCCCCTCCACTCGACTCCCCTCCCTCCCTTCCCTCTCTTTCTCTCTTTCTCCTTCCTTCTTTCTTTCTTTCTTTCTTTCTCTCTCTCTCTCTCTCTCTCTTTCTTTCTTTCTTTCTTTCTTTCTTTCTTTCTTTCTTTCTTTCTTTCTTTCTTTCTTTCTTTCTTTCTCTCTCTCTCTCTCTCTCTCTTTCTTTCTTTCTTTCTTTCTTTCTTTCTTTCTTTCTTTCTTTCTTTCTTTCTTTCCATCTTTTTGTGTTCTGTTCGATTTCTTTCATCAGCATTTTGTAGTTTCATTGTAGCAATCTTTCACTTTCTTAAATGTATTCCTAATTTTTTGGTAGGTATTGTAAATGAGATTTCTCTCTTGATTTCTTTTTCAGCTAGTTGGATGAATAACTGTTTTAATGGGTATGAAGTATAAACATTAACTTTTGAGTTGAAGTTGCAAATAAATTACAACCGAAGTTAATTCAGGAAATGTTTCTGAGCCTTTGCTATATAGAGAGCATTGTTACACTCTGAGGGAATGACAAGGATTAATAATATATATTGAGTCTCTAGGTGATTTACAATGTATTTTCTCCTCCAAATATATTTGTGAACAAATAATCTTATAATTTTCATTGAGTGGATGGAAAAATTCATCCAGAGACCTTATGCCAAAATTATAGATAAAAATGTTTATTAAACTTACTTCCCAAAGAGTGTGATCAAATTTTAATTATATAGTTCTCCTTTGGAAAATTAACAATAAGTACTTTTTTCAACTCAAATTCATTTTATAGTTTAGATAGGGCCTGATAGAATTATCTTAGCATTCATTCTTCCTTTGCTTCTTCAAAATGTAGCTTGGTAAATTTCTCTCTAAACTGAACAACCTGGGAAAACAGTTTATACTTAACTGTCCTTGATTTTAATTTTTTGTTTGCCTTTAGACTTTTTCAATTTCATTTTTGGGTAGAGTAAGAGAGGAATCATTGTATTTGGCAAGGTCTCTAATGAATTAATTATTTTTTTAATAGGTTGGACTTGTTGGAATAATCCTGATACATTTCTACAATGGCCACTGCTCAGCTTTCTCACTCCATCACAATACACAAAGCATCTAAGGTATTTGTTAAGAATTAAAAGAAAATCAATGACCATTTAGTGAGTTAGTTCAGAATTATAATTTTAATCTTTTGTATGTGTGTTTGTAAGCAGCAATTTTATCAGTTAATTAGCACATAATATTCTGGGAGAGTATGTGTACATTTTAACTGCCTAATAGACCAAGGACCAGAAAATTAAAATAAATTTCTACAAAGTTACTTACTGGGTGCTTGTTTCATGTTTATACAATATATTTAGATCTTCTAGAGTAAAAGAAATCAGAAACAAAAAGATGTTTAAAGAGAATGGTTCTTGGTGAGATATTCACTTCCTAAAACGTTAGGAAACTTGTGTTGCACACCATGGTGTAATTATAAGAACAGAAAGGGAGAGCACTGAGAGAAACTTGGATGCTAGAAGTCTAGGGGAGCATCCCAGGGCCAGGCATGTAGTTTGGTTTGTCCCATGACATTCATTAATGCATCATTCGTTTATTCATTGAGACTCAATATTATGTAATATAATATTCATAATACTATGTTATTCACTGATAAAATACAAAAATATGATCTTCATCTTCCAAAAGTTTATAATCTGGTTAGGAGTTAAGACAATATACAAAGCAATATATGATTTATATATATGTGAAAAAGAGTAAGACAATGCAAATTGTAGGAATTTAGAAATTTCATATGGACTGGAATGGTCTGTATATTCCTCATGAAAGAGGTAAGGCTGAAGGTGGACAGACCTTGAATGATGAAGATAATTTGCATAGAGGAGAGAGAATTCCCTGAGGAAAACCTAGCATATGCCTTGGCTCAGAATAAGAAATAAGATGGGCTGATTACAAAATTGGCTGATTGACTTTGGGCTGCCTTCCAGTGAAATGCATGGTAAAAGCGTTGTACTGTCTTTTCCTATGCCATTTCTCTCTTTTTCTGGGGATCCAGGATCCATTATAAAAACGAGACCCTTAATTTTGGGAATCTGTTTATACTTTCCAGCTGTGCCTGTTTATTAGGCCGTAGAAACTACATGCTTTCCTGAGCCTGTTCTTCCAAGGGCTCCACCTTGAAGCCAGTAATCCAATTAAGAAACTTAAAAACTGGCAAATGAAAAATCTTACAATTACTGGATCTTCTTCTGTCTGTGTATTTATATGTGTTGTGTGTATGGTGTTTACATAAAAGAATGCTAATTAATTGGCTTAAAGAAAAATAAGCACTTAAATCAAATATTTTGTCAGAAGAATTAAAACTTTAGTTCCTTTTAGTTTACATGACTTTAATAATCTTTGGAAAATAAAGATTATTGGTAAAATAAAAATATCTTCCAAATTTAGACATTTGGTCTGGGTCAGATATTAGGTTTGCTAAATGCTTTAATGTCACAAACTGCTTCTTTGACTTTTAAAAATTGTTCAGCTTACCTGCTTTGAAGCCATTAGAGTCTAAAGCCTAGGGACATGTGGAGTTAGCCATGCCCCCTGGCTATGTTGGGAAAAGTCAGAATTTATCTGCACTCTGCCTTCAAATATTATATTAACTGGTAATAAGTATTATCCTTATAGTATGAATTAAGAGTGATACAGAATGTAAGCCACATGAGGGAGAGGATTGTTATATGTTTTGCTCACTACTACATCTCAGAACCTAAAACAGTACCTATAATGTAATAAGATTAAATACATATTTGGATTAAGATTTTTCATACTTTGGAAATGGGAAAAAGAGCATGCCTGGCCGAAAGAACTGCATAAGACAACATTTTCCAAACTTATATGACCAGCAAACACTTAACATTTTTACTGAATATATTCATATAATGTATAAGTGTACAACTAAATGAATTTTTACAAACTTAACACATTGTTGTAAGCCAGAAGCCAGATCAGAAAACAGAACACTACCAGCACTCCCTCTCCTGCTGTCTTCTAGTTATTATTACCTCTCCCCACCAAGGGAAACCACCATCTTGACATCTAACAGCATAAATTAGTTTCACCTGCTTTTGTACTTTATATAAATGAAATCATACACTAATACTCATTTGTATCTGGTTTCTTTTGCTCAGCATTATGAGTGAGAGTTATCTGTATTACTCGGTATAGTTATAGATCATTCATTCTCATTGCTATATAGTATTCCATCGGGGGCATATACCACAGTTTTATTCATTTTACTGTTGATGAGCATTTGGGTGGTTTCCAGCATGGGTCTATTACAAATAATGCTTTTCTGAATACTCTAATACATGTCCTATAGTGAACATATAAGCATATGTGTTGGATGTATACCTATGAGTCAAATATGGGTCATAGGATATGTGGTTATTTAGCTTTATTATATACTGCCAAGCAACTTTCCAAAGAGGTTGTACCCATTTACACTCCCACAACCAGTGTTTAGGAGTTTTTATTATTCTACATCCTTTTAAAAACTTTTAGTCATTTTGGTGGGTGTGTAGTATTCTCTCATTGTGATTTGTTTGTTTGTTTGTTTGACAGTCTTACTCTGTTGCCCAGGCTGGAGTGGTACAACCTTGGCTCATTGTGATCTCCACCTCCTGGGTTCAAGTGTTTCTACTGCCTCAGCCTCCCGAGTAGCTAGGATAATAGGCACCCTCCACCACACCTGGCTAATTTTTGTATTTTTAGTAGAGACAGGGGTTTCACCATGTTGGCCAGGCTGGTCTTGAACTCCTGACCTCAAGTGATCCACCCACCTCAGCCTCCCAAAGTCCTGGGATTACAGGTGTGAGCTACCACCCCTGGCCTCCTTGTGATTTTAATGCTCACTTCCCTGATAAAATTTAAACACTTTTTCATTTGTTTATTGGTCATTTGGATATGCTCTTTTATTAAGTGTCTATTTTCATACAAATAGACACTTTTCTATTTGATTGTCTTTCTTAAAGAATTTTAGGAGTTCTTTATACATTCTGGATATGAGTCCTTTGTAAGACCTATGCTCTTAATAGTATATTAATGAACAGAAGTTCTAAAGTTTAATATAGTCTAATTTGTTAATATTTAGAAAATACTTTAAAATTATAATGTATTGACACAATACCGACTGGAATTCATGAGACATATTTTGTGCTTGGCTTAAAGAAAACAGCAAAAAGCAGTCTCACAGAATAATGAAAAACAGATCAAATTTTTATTTTTATTTTAATACATAAACACAATAAACATTGTGTATACAGTAAACATAGTATGTCAAACATATGTTGAAATGATAATTTGAGATACTGGCACAACCTATCCATCAGCAAATATTCTATATGCAAGATGACTCTTGGTAGACGCTCCTTACATACTGAAGCAAAAGTCACAAATTCATATACCAGTTGCTCTCTTATCACACTCCTTTTACGGCACACTATTTCTTAAGGAAGACTATCTAATCATTTAAGAACAATGATTTAGGTTTGTTTACTATGTTATATATATACACATACATAAAATTTAGCAGGAAGCTATTCCTAGTATTGATACTTTTTATAGAACACTATGACATCTTACAGAAGCTTTGTATTCCTCAGAGCTCTGGCTTAAGCAAAGCACAAAAGTATGGAAATACATGGCAATAGAATAGTAGATGAATAGCCGCAATTCCACATGGCTAGACAGTAGGGTGCATGGGAGAGAATAAGGGAGTGTGGGTAGGGAGGAAGGGGTACGAGATGAGGCAGGAGAGCTAAACAAGAATAAGATTTTGACAGTTCTCAAATCCCACTCTAAGGTACTTGAACTCTATCCTGGACGAACACTGATAAGATTTGTATCCTTGAAAATTAATTCTGATGGCAATATGGAAGACAGGTTGAATAAAAGAATTGTTAGCAACGAAATCAGGGGCTACTGTAGTAATCAAGGAGATAATTAAGTATGTCCTTAGTCAAGCCAGTGGCAGTGAGAAGGGAAAGGAGAAAATAGATTTGAGAACTCTTTTAGAGAGAATTAATATAATTTTAGTAGGGTATGAATGAAAGAGAAGACAAAGATGAAGCTGCTTCTAACCTGGATGACTGGAGTAGTGCTGATTCACTAGTCTGAGAATGAGACTTGGGATCAGGTTTTAGCCAGGGGTGGCAGAAATAAACTGAGTTTAAGTGATCTACAAAGTAGTTTAGGTACAGATGTTCAGGAAATAAAAATATAGAACTGGAACTCATAACAGAAATAGGAACCCTAAATCCTTTCTGTATAGGCTATAGCCAAAGCTATGAAACTAGATGAGATTATTCATGAAGACAGCTATAAAAGAGAAAAAGCCTGAAGACAGAATCCTGGGGGATAACCAACATTTAAAGAGCAGAACAACTGGAAAAAAATAAAAGAGACTGAGACAGATACGTAGGAATAGGTGAAAAACCAAAATAGTGTTATGGCACCTTGGAGAGGAAAAGAGAGTATGTGGGTAACAGTGTCAGATAATATAAAGAAGTTACATATTATGAGGGATGAGAAGAGGTCAACTATAGGATTGTACTTGGTGACTTTGGAGAGAATAGTGTAGAAAGGAAAGGAGTAAAATCCAGATTGCAGTAGGGTCCGAGGAGTGTATGAGAGAGAAGGAGATTATATAATCATAGTAAAACTCCAGTTTCATGGATCATTGTGAAATAAATTGTTTTAGTCTTGAATTACTTGGGTAATTGTTTCTGCCTTTCTGCTCTGCCTTGCCTATGAAGATCTAATTTAATGTAATATTCAAAGCACTGTTTCTTTTTGATTACCTTCAAATGTATCAAATTTGAAGTTCTGAGAAATCTTTTCATTATATCTGTGGTAATGATGTGCTGAACTGAATATATTAAAGAATACTAATCTTTTTTCACCTCCGTTGTTTTTCCAGGAAACAGTTTTCCCATCCCAAATCACTAATGAGCATGAGTCCCTGAAAATGGTGAAGAAACTTTTTGCTACTTCCATCTCATGTATAACATACCTAAGGGGCCTGTTTCCAGAGAGCTCTTATGGAGAACGCCATTTGGATGGTAAAGTTAAACTAACTAGTCTCTTTGGCTGTTGTAGCCCCTTTCTCTATTTAGCAGAAATAGACAAATTCTCACAAAGTGTGCTAATTCCAACTTAAGGGCCTGTTCTTCAAGACCAATTTGCTAATCCATTTTTCCATTTTAATTTTACTGTGTGTAGTGATTTTACTTATAGGAATTACTAGTTCCTGGCTAGATGCCAGGTGACAGATGGAAGAAAAAAGAAATCTGTTTGGATAAGTCCAGTATAAAAGCAATAGCTAAATCAAAATCTATTTGAATGCTGTAGATTTGCACTATTTTGTGCCTCAATTGAATTTATTCTTTAAGGTACACTTTGGCACTGAGGAAGTTCAAAGGAACCAGGTGAAAACGTTTTCTCTCTGTTAACATATACAAAAATGCTGGGGAAAAAAAAAGCCAAACTCACTTGTTGATTCACATGGATATTAAGATAATTATTATTCTAATCAGTTCTGGCTTTTTTCTCAATTGCCAGGTCTTCTACTTTCATTCCTTTTGTTTCAGTGCTCTTAAACTTATCACCTCATTTCCGTATATTACAAGCTGTTTCTGGCCCCTTTTCTTCTCTTATTATAAAAACAAGTACCGGCCAGGCATGGTGGCTCATGCCTGTAATCCCAACATTTTGGGAGGCTGAGGCGGGTGGGTCACCTGAGGTCAGGAGTTCGAGACCAGCCTGGCCAACATGGTGAAACACTGTCTCTACTAAAAATACAAAAATTAGCTGGGCATTGTGGTGGGCACCTGTAATCCCAGCTACTTGGGAGGCTGAGGCAGGCGAATCACTTGAACCCAGGAGACAGACATTTCAGTGAGCCAAGATCGTGCCATTTCACTCCAGCCTGGGTGACAAGAGCAAAACTTCATCTCAAAAAAAAACCAAAAGACAAAAAACAAACAAACAAACAAAAAACCAAAAAGCAAAAATCCCAAGTACCTAGTACTCAACAATTTTTCAAAATCTTATTTGTTTAAAAAGCTGGATTGTGTATCGTGAAAATGGCCGTACTACCCAAAGTAATTATAGATTCAAAGTTATTCCCATCAAGTTACCATTGACTTTCTTCACAGAATTAGAAAAAAACTACTTTAAATTTCATATGGAACCAAAAAGGAGCCCATATGGCCAAGATAATCCTAAGCAAAAAGAACAAAGCTGGAGGCATCACGCTACCTGACTTCAAACTATATTATAAGGCTACAGCAACCAAAACAGCATGGTACTGGTACCAAAATAGATATATAGACCAATGGAAGAGAACAGAGACCTCAGAAATAACACAACACATCTACAACCATCTGATCTTTGACAAACCTGACAAAAACAAGCAATGAGGAAAGGATTCCCTATTTAATAAATGGTGCTGGGAAAACTGGCTAGCCATATGCAGAAAACTGAAACTGGACCCCTTCCTTACACCTTATACAAAAGTTAATTCAAGATGGATTAAAGACTTAAATATAAGACCTAAAACCATAAAAACCTAGAAGAAAACCTAGGCAGTACCATTCAGGACATAGGCATGGGCAAAGACTTCATGACTAAAGCACCAAAAGCAATTGCAACAAAAGCCAGAATAGACAAATGGGATCTAATTAAACTGAAGAGCTTCTGTACAGGAAAAGAAATTGTCATTAGAGTGAACAGGCAACATACAGAATGGGAGAAAATTTTTGCAATCTATCCATCTGACAAAGGTATAATATCCAGAATCTACAAAGAACTTAAAACAAATTTACAAGAAAAAAACAACCCCATCAAAAAGTGGGCAAAGGATATGAACAGACACTTCTCAAAAGAAGACATTTATGCAGCCAACAAACATATGAAAAAAAGCTCATCACCACTGGTTGTTAGAGAAATGCAAATCAAAACCACAATGAGATACCATCTCATGCCAGTTAGAATGGAGATCACTAAAAAGTCAGGAAACAATAGATGCTGGAGAGGATGTGGAGAAATAAGAATGCTTTTACACTGTTAGTGGGAGTGTAAATTAGTTCAACCATTGTGGAAGACAGTGTGGCAATTCGTCAAGGATATAGAACCAGAAATACCATTTGACCAAGCAATCCCATTACTGGGTATATACCCAAAGGATTATAAATGGGTAAACATATGCACACATATGTTTATTACAGCACTATTTACAATAGCAAAGACTTGGAACCAACCCAAATGCCCATCAATGATAGACTGGATAAAGAAAATGTGGCACATATACATCATGGAAAACTATGTAGCCATAAAAAAAGAATTAGTTCATGTCCTTTGCAGGAACATGGAGGAAGCTGGAAACCATCATTCTCAGCAAACTAACACAGGAACAGAAAACCAAACACCGCATATTCTCACTCATAAGTGGGAGTTGAATAATGAGAACCCATGGAAACAGGGAGGGGAACATCACACACTGCAGCCTGTCGGGGGATAGGGGGCAAAGGAAAGAATAGCATTAGAACAAATACCTAATGCATGCAGGGCTTAAAACCTAGTTGACAGGTTGAGGGGTGCAGCAAACCACCATGGCTCATGAACAAAACTTCACGTTCTGCGCATATATTCCAGAACTTAAAGTATTTAAAAAATTTTTTAAAAAGCTGTATTGTGAATCTTGTTGACTTGTCACTAAAATAGGAACTATCATTTTGAAAATAAATATAGAGAGCTACAAGTTGCCTTGTAAGATGTTATTTTTCAAAATCTAATTTAAAATTTCTTACATCTGTATTTAATGATATACGTTGGCCTCATTTTAGTCTAATTCTCTTGGTTGGGCACGGTGGCTCATGCTTGTAATCCAAAGTGTAATCATAACACTTTGAAAGGCAAGGTGGGCAGATTGCTTGAGCCTAGGAGTCCAAGAGCAGCCTGAGCAACACGGTGAAACCCTGTCTCTATAAAAAAATACAAAAAATTAGCTGGCCATGGTGGTGGGTGCCTGTAGTTCCAGCTACTCTGGAGGCTAAGGTGGGAGGATCATCTGAGCGTGGGGGCTTAAGGCTACAGTGAGCTGTGATTGCACCACTGAATTCCAGCCTCGGTGATACAGTGAGACTCTGTCTCAAAAAAGAAAAATATATTAAGCAATGTAAGAGCATCAATAAAATGCATGTGTGCTATAAGCACATAAACATGGTATTTGCAATCACAACAACCTCATTTGTATTATGACATCTTTTGGTCTATGAGATACAAACTTGTAACAGTGAATGTGTTTATATCTAACATATATTTGCAGTTTCCCCTCGTGTCTAGAACATAGAATTGAGAAAGACATATTTTTGGTAATAAGCACATACTGTGTGCCAGTCACTACCCTGGGCAATGGCAATGATACCATTCCCTATAGCTTTATTTTTTGTGACAGTTATTGTGGAAGTGATATGTCTCCCTTTCAGTGTTTGTTCTTAAAGTAATATACATCATAAAAATGCTTAGTACTCCTGTGTCACTCTCTTATAATTTCTGAATGTTATATCAACACAGGATAATTTTCATATCCCTAAATAGAGATACAGGTAACATCAATTTTAGGACAGGAAAATAATATGAAAAGGTGAAGTTACTTATGCAAAATCACACATAAATCAGTGATTGATCTTGGACTACTTTAAACCAAAATTGTATTTATTTATTTATTTATTTAGAGACGGAGTCTCATTTCATTGTCCGGGCTGGAGTGTGGCGACATGATCATTATAGGATTACAGCTTCGACCTTCCAGGCTCAAGTGATCCTCCTGCCTCAGCTTCCTGAGTAGTTGGGACTATAGGCATGTGCCACTATGCCCAGATAATTTTTTAATTTTTTTTTTAGAGGTGAGGGTTCACTAGGTTGCCCTGGCTGGTTTCGACATCCTGGGCTCAAGTAATTCTCTGCCTCAGCCCCTCAAAGTGCTGGGATTACAGATGTGAGCCACCGCGCCCGGCCTAAACCCAGACTCTTAATATGATATTCCTATTCTTCCTAAGTGTAAAAAGGTAGTTAGATTTCAGATAAAGTAAGTATTTGAGAATAATCCATGTGAAATTTTTCATTCCTTTCTTTTCATTGAGAGGGAGAGAAATAACAGGGAAATGACTGAGATTGAGGTGTATATTTTAAGTTGGTCAATGGAGATAGTCTCAACACTACCTCATAATTACTTAGAATTCTACAGAGGCAAAGAAGGGACACAAATTGATTTTGGAGCCAACTCAGTTGTGCTACATTGTAGAAGGGGGAAACTCCTAACTGTAATCAAAATTGAGACTAAGCTACTTCTTAACATAGGATTTGTTTTTAAAGTAGATGTTTAGAGATCCAAAATGTTTTTATAAGCTATAAAACTAAATAAATTACATAAATAAAATAGTTAAAGGAAATACCCTATTTAGCATGGACAATTTCAGTACAGCAGTCATTTAGTAGATAAAAATAGACTATGTTTCTGTTTTTGTAGACCTCAGTTTAAAAATCCTCCGAGAAGATAAAAAATGTCCTGGGTCACTGCATATTATCAGATGGTAAGTAATAGAAATTCTATAAAAGTTGAACAACATTATTTTTATCATGGCTGAAATTACCCATAATGCTTTATTTAGTAAGATTTTTTTTTCTTTTTCTTTTTTTTTTTTGAGATGGAGTCTTGCTCAGTTGCCCAGCCTGGAGTGCAGTGGTGTGATCTCGGCTCACTGCAAGCTCTGCCTCCCGCGTTCACGCCATTTTCCTGCCTCAGCCTCCTGAGTAGCTGGGACTACATGCGCCCGCCACTACGCCTGGCTAGTTTTTGTGTGTGTGTGTGTGTGTTTTTAGTAGAGACGGCATTTCACCATGTTAGCCAGGATGGTCTCGTTCTCCTGACCTCGTGATCCGCCCGTCTCGGCCTCCCAAAGTGCTGGGATTACAGGCGTGAGACACCGTGCCCGGCCAAGACCATTTTTTAAAAAAACCATTTCTTCTTTCCTACTTTCCCTCTTTCTTTTTCCTTTTCTTTTCTTTTTCTTTCTTTTTTTTTTTTTTTTTTTTTTGAGACGAAGTCTCCCTCTGTCGCCCAGGCTGGAGTGCAGTGGCACGATTTCGGCTCACTGCAACCTTTGCCTCCCAGGTTCAAGCGATTCTCCTGCCTCAGCCTCTCGGGTAGCTGGGACTACAGGTGCACGCCAATCATGCCCAGCTAATTTTTGTATTTTTAGTAGAGATGGGGTTTCACCATGTTGGCCAGGATGGTCTCGATCTCTTGATGTCATGATCCGCCCACCTTGGCCTCCCAAAGTGCTGGGACTACAGGTGTGAGCCATTGTCCTGGCCTGCTTTCCCTCTTTCTTTTTAAAAAATAATTTTCTAGGAATTTGTAAGAATTATTCAATATTTTTAATTATCAATATTATTAATAATTTTAAGACACTGATTTAGCTTTGTTTTTGAAAGAAAATTGACTTATATAAAAATAAAAACTGTGATAAAATACTAAATATATATACCTATGTACCCACAGAAATTTTAAAAACTGATAATTCATCATATGCGTGTCAGTGTACTAAACATGGGATCCAAAAAAATTTGGTTCACTACCACAAAATTGCTCATTACTACTTATAAAGTTCTATCAACATGTTAAAAGTTGCTGGAAGTTTAAAAAAGTGATTAAATGTGAAAGGTAAGATGGTTATCAACTTAATGTACATCAAAGCAAAAAGTGCAAATGAATTCTGTAGTTGGAATTATTTTGGCTTTGCATGTGGTCCAATTGACATCAAACATTTATTTCTTGACAGGATTCAAGGTTGTTTTGATGCTTTGGAAAAGAGATACGTAAGAATGTTTTTAAACTTACACCGGAATCAAAGGCTTGTCTTTTATTCTTTATAAAAAGAAATTAGACTTTTATTTCGTTGTGTTTAACAGTATAAGTGTCTACGTTTGCATTCATAAACTAATTTCTTGTTATCTTATGTCTTTATTGTCCTGTTGATGTCTCCTTTGCATCAATTAGAAAGAAAACTCATTTTTCTCTTTTACATACTCATATCTTTTTGACCACAGAGTTTCCTCTGAAGTCACTGGAAGAGATCCACAGGATGTGGGACAGGAGAGACAAGAATCTGGCAGTTAGTGCATTGAACGTATTTAGAATAGTGGTGATTCAATTTGCAGATATGAAAGGGAAAAAAATGGACTTGAATAATTGGTTTTTATTCTGTCTTAGTTATTTTGGTAACTAGCCCATTTAGTTCATAAGTATAATCTATTCCTTTACAATAGGTAGTATTGTGCTAGTATTGTACCTCAGATTTAAAAAAATATATAGCTTAAATTTTAAGTGTATCTGATCTTTCATGCTGCCCAAGACAGCTATGAAGGGCGTACAGAATGGAGGCTCTAGTCCTAGTTGAAGAGACAAGATGTATATAAATGAAATTTATTTTTTCTTTCTGTTTTTTTCTTTCCTGTGGAGCTTTTATTATGAGCAGAGGGCAGGGCAAGGCAGGGGGCTCAGTCCTTGGCAGCGGCTTTCCTCATGGCGGCCAGGACATTGCTCAGCTCCTCCTACTTCCTCTTGGTGCGGATGTGTGTTCCCACCTTTTTCTTGATGAACTTGAAGGCCCATTTGTCCTTGGAGACCTTGAGCTACTTCATGGGATGCTGCCCATACAGGGTGAAGCCACACACCTCTGGGATCATATCCCGCATGAACTTGGTGTGTTTGGTCAGGCACCTGTCAGGCACCTGTGGTGGCAGCTGGGCCTGGGCTTGCTCACATTCTTGGCCACCTTGTGGCCCTTGTTGAGTCCCATGGCTGTAAGGTAGAGCAGAGCCATGGCTGCTGCTCTCCAGTGGCAGCCAAGGCCTATAAATATTTGAAATTTCCACCACTGCTTTTCCCCATTTTCTCCATCTATGTCTTCTTTTTACTCCTCAGTTCTTGATTTTTTTTTTAAGAAATCTTGTTTTTAATTAAGAAATCTTGAGGTCAGGAGGCCTTACACTAGATTATTTAGCACATTCATATATTTCTATTTCCACTGCACATTTGTTACTTATGATTTATTCAACACTGACCAGAGGGACCTAGGGATACAAAGATAAAACAGAAGTGGGAAAGAGCTTATAGACCTTGGCGGAAGATAAGTGATATTCATATGCAGGGCTGATGATCAGCTGTTATATACTGACTCAGCTGTATCTGCTCTTAAAATATTGAAATATTTCTGTATTGAATGGTAAATTGCTGCTTTTCTGAGACCTCATGTGGCTCCCTATCAATATCCTCCACGTCACTTTACCAGTGTCTCTTTTGGGATCTCTCCAGAACACTCCAAAATCCAGTAACCAAAAGGTTAATATCTAGTCCAAGGTTTGCTTCCAGGAGCCCAGCTCTAGAGCTAAATTGGCATCCTTTCTGACTGGCCAGCATCTATGTCATATTGGGCTTTACATATTTATTTATTTATTTTTGTGAGTGTGTGACAGAGTCTCACTCTGTCGCCTAGGCTGGAGTGCAGTGGCACGATCTTGGCTCACTGCAACCTCCACCTCCCAGGTTCAAGCAATGCTCCTGCCTCAGCCTCCTAAGTAACTGAGATTACAGACATGCACCACCATACTTGGCTAATTTTTGTATTTTTAGTAGAGACGGTGTTTCACCATGTTGGCCAGGCTGCTCTCGAACTCCTGACCTCAAGTGATCTGCCCAACTCAGCCTCCCAACGTGCTGGGATTACAGGCATGAGCCACTGCACCCAGCCTATATATTGATTTTTTATGTCAATTTGATATTTTAATGTAAAAATATCAGAGATATTTTGATCACCCTTATAATGCTCATTAGAAAGTGATGAATGCCTAAAGAAAGATAATTGATCATATGCAATGGGAAGTATGGGAAAGGAGGCACTATACCCTGTGAGGAACATGAGAGAAATCTTTTGAGAGAAAATAGCTTTTGAGCTTTGAAGGCCCTAAATATTTGGACAGATTGAAAGGGGGAGAAGGCCATCACTGTTATACTGAACAGTGCTCATTCATTCCCCCTTCATCCACTCATTTAGTGACATTTCCTGACTGTTCCTCACTGATGGGCAGTACAATATAGTTAGAAGTTCAAGTTTTGGAGTCAGATGGTCTGAAGAATCCCAGTTCTGTCACTTAATACCCCTGTGGCCTTTGGCAAGTAACCTACCTTTTGGTACCTTAGTTTCTTTGCATATAAGATGGGGATAATAATAGAATCCACTTGTTAAGGTTATTTGATAATGAGTTAATAATCTAAAGCAGTGGTTCTCAAACTTTAGCTTGCATCAGAATCACCTGGAGGACTTGTTAAAACACAGGTAGTCAAGCCTCACCTCAATATTCTGATGTAAGAATTTGCATTTCAGACAAGTTACAAGTGATGCTCTTGACTGCTGGTCTAGGGACCATAATTTGAAAACCGCTGATCTAAAATGTTTAGAACAATGCCTGGCACATAACAAACACTATGTATGTGTTAAACATTCATTCTTTATACATCGGCTATTTAATCTGTGCCAGACATTGTGCCTAGGCATTGGATGAGATAATAATGAGAGTAAAATGTGATTCCACTCTCAGGGAAGTCATAATATAATAGTAAGAGTCACTTCTTAAATAAAATATTATAAGTATTACATGTACTAAAATAGCAGTATAATGTACAAAGGGTATCTAGCTAGTTTGATACATTTATTTTACTAAATGACTACCTGTATGACTGACTCAGTCAAAATAACTTGTTTTGGGGAGATCAAAAGACAAAATTTTAGATAGATGACTTAGTCTCTTAAGTAAATAGTATTTATATTGTTTTTCAGTTGTTAATGTTTTATAACTTTCCTCAGGTGATCTTGTAGCTGGTACGATATGTTTTAAAAGTAGTTTGAGGCCGGGCACAGTGACTCATACCTGTAATCCCAGCACTTTGGGAGGCTGAGGCGGGTGAATCTCTTGAACCCAGGAGTTTGAGACCAGCCTGGACAACATGGTGACACCTTGTATTTCTGCTATAAATACAAAAAATTAGCTGGGTATGGTGGCTTGTGCCTATAATCCCAGCTACTCGAGAGGCTGAGGCAGGAGAATTGCTTGAACCTAGGAGGCAGAGGTTGCAATGAGCTGAGACCATGCCACTGCACTCCAGCCTGGTGACAGAGTGAAACTTCATCTCAAATAAATAAGTATATAAATAAATGAAAATGGTTTGAGTAAAATCAAATTTGAGTATCTAGAGATCTTGAAAGATGTTGCCCTGTAAGAGCATGATTATTTCTAGTTGTGAAATTTTGGGTGATTTTTTTTTTTTTTTTTTTTTTTGAGATCGAATCTCTCTCTGTTGCCCAGGCTGGAGTGCAGTGGCGCAATCTTGGCTCACTGTAACCTCCGCCTCCCGAGTTCAAGTGATTCTTCTGCCTCAGCCTCCTGAGTAGCTAGGACTATAGGTGTGTGACACCACGCCTGGCTAATTTTTGTATTTTTAAGTATAGATGGGGTTTCAATTTTGGGTGATTTTTATACTTATTTTGTACTTTATATTATGCTTGAATTCTTTAAAATAAACACATATCAGTGTTGTATATAATTATTGTAAAAAAAGAGACTATATTGTATATAGTTACCTAGCTTGTTTCCTTATTCGCATTCTCAGTTCCTCACCATTCTGATCCACTGTTCACACTGCATACTTTCAGAAACCCAAGTCTGATCATGTTGTTCTTTTGTCTAAACATTTTCCACAGCTTTTAAAATAAAGTTCAGGGTCCTTCACATGGTCTACAAGGCCTATATGATCCCTATCTGCCTTCCAAGGTATCGCTGTTGTTCCCATGTTCAAGCCACACAAGCAATCTAGAACATGCCAAGCTCCTTTTACCTTTGCATATATTGTTCCTCTTGCCTAGAAACTTCTCTCCCCTGCCCCGTACACCTTGCCTGGCTAACTCAAATTTATCTTTCAAGTCTCAGCTTAAATATTTACTTCCCTAGGGAGGCCTTCCCTGACACCCTCCTCCCCAGCCTAGGTGGTTCCTTTATTTTATGTTCTCATAGCACCCCATGCTGCTGCTTCATGGCAATGAACACGATGATAATGATATAGCTATCTTTGCTATGTTTTTGTTGTTTACTGTTGTTCTTCCCTGGTAGTCTGAATGTTCCCTGATAGCAGCCATGTCTATTTTTGAATGAATGCATAAATAAATGAACTCAATTAATTAATGTATGAGTTTATATGCAGTAATCAAAATGGCCACAAAGTGGCAGTAAAGTTTTAGTCCTTTGATATGAAATTGTGATTCTGAATTTTTTTTTCTTTTCTTTCTTTCTCTCTTTCCCGCCTTCCCTCCTTCTTTCCTTCCTTCCTTCCTTTTCTTCCTCTCTCTTTTCTTTCTTTTTCTTTTCTTTTCTCCTTCCTTCCTTCTTTCCTTTCTTCTTTTTCTTTGGAGTCTCTCTCTGCTGCACAGGCTGGAGTGCAGCAGCGTGGTCTTGGCTCACTGCAACCTCCAACTTCCGGGTTCAAGCTATTCTGCCTCAGCCTCCCAAGTAGCTGGGATTACAGGTGCCTGCCACTACGCCTGGCTAATTTTTTATGTTTTTAGTAGAGATGGGGTTTCACCATGTCGGCCATGCTGGTCTCGAACTCCTGACCTTGTGACCCGCCTTCCTCAGCCTCCCAAAGTGCTGGGATTACAGGCGTGAGCCACTGTGCCTGGCCCTCTCTTTCTCTCTTATAGAGTTTCACTCTGTTGCCTAGGCTGGAGTACATTGGCACAATCATGGCTCACTGCAGCCTCAACTTCCAGGCCTCAAACAATCCTCCTGTCTCAGCCTTCCAAGTAGCTAGGACCACAAGTGTGCACCACCATGCCTAGCTAATTATCTTACTTTTTGTAAAGATGGCATCTTACCATGTTTCCCAGGCTGGCTTTGAACTCCTGGGTTCAAGTGATTCGCCCACCTTGAGCTCCCAAAGTGCTGGGATTACAGGCAAGAACCACTGTGCCTGGCCTGAAATTTTCTGATTTGTATTCTAGTTTTTAAAAACAATTATCATTGGCTTGATTATATTTCTATCTCTATATATTACTCTTTCAAGAAGAGATAATCTGTTCATAGTAGTGTATATGTAGAGAGGACAAGGACTTTATAGACATATAAGACATTTTTACTTAGTAGATTAGTTTCAAATGGGACACTTTTTGAGGTACTTGTTGCATATTTAATTATTTAGTAATACTGAATTATTTTGTATACCTTTTGCCTCCAGAACTAGAATATAACTTTTTGAGAGGAGAGATAGTTATCTTTTTTGTGTCCCTCTCCTCTCTAGCAGAGCCCTGTGTATGTGATGGACTCTCACTTGAATGAGTGAATAGTTAGTACAGTTGGCCCTCCATGTATCAGAGCATTCTACATCCACAGATTCAACCAACTGGAAAATATTTAGAAAAAATAACAGTACAACAATAAAAAATAATACAAATAAACATACAGTGTGACAAGTATTTATATAGCATTTACATGGTATTAGGTATTATAAGTAATCTAGAAATGATTTAAAATACAGTTGAACTCATTACACTTTATATACAGGTATCAAAATATCACATGTACCCCCAAAATATGTACAACTATTATATATCAATTTAAAAATGCTAGTCTTTCAGAAATGGAGATAAAAAAAGAAAAAAATTATAGGAAAGAATCAGTTTTCAGATATCTGGGAAATTCCTCTTTATAATGCAAAAAAACTGCTATCAAATTGTGAACATATACTTTTTTTTTTTTTTTTTAAGATGGAATCTCTCTCTATTGCCCAGGCTGGAGTGCAATGGTGCGATCTCAGCTCACTGCAACCTCTGCCTCCCAGGTTCAAGCTATTCTCCTGTTTCAGCCTCCCAAGTAGTTGGGATCACAGGCACAAGCAGCCACGCCTGGCTAATTTTTTGTATTTTAGTAGAGACAGGGTTTCACCATGTTTCCCAGGCTGGTCCCAAACTCCCGAGCTCAGGCAGTCTACCCACCTTGGCCTCCCAAAGTGCTAGGATTATAGGCGTGAGCCACCGCACCTGGCTTCATATAATTTTAGCATAAAGTTAATTTTGACCCTCCCGGAAAAAAGTACAGTTGACCTTTGAACCACATGGGTTTGAGCTTCACAGGTTCACTTATACATGGATTATTTTCAAAAAATACAGTTGGCCCTCTGTATCTGTGACTTCCACATCTGCAACCAAAGGTGGATTGAAAATACAGGCCGGGGCCAGGGCAGTGGTTCATGCCTGTAATCTCAGCACTTTGGGAGGCTGAGGCAGGTGGATCACAAGGTCAGGAGATCGAGACCATCCTGGCCAACTTGAAACCCCGTGTCTACTAAAAATACAAAAATTAGCTGGGCGTGGTGGCGCATGTATGTAATCCCAGCTACTCAGGAGGCTAAGGCAGGAGAATCGCTTGAGCCCAGGAGGTGGAGGTTGCAATGAGCCAAGATCATGCTACTGTACCCAGCCTGGTGACTCAAAAAAAAAAAAAAAAAAAAAAAAAAGAAAGAAAAAGAAAACACAGGCTGGGCGCAGTGGCTCATACCTGTAATTCCAGCACTTTGGGAGACCAAGGTGGGAGGATCACTTGAGGTCGGGAGTTCATGACCAGCCTGGCCAACATGGCAAAACCCCATCTCTACTGAAAATACAAAACTTAGGCCTGCTGTGGGTGGCTCATGCCTGTAATCCCAGCACTTTGGGAGGCCGAGGTGGGCAGATCACGAGGTCAGGAGATCGAGAGCATCCTGGCTGACACGGTGAAACCCTGTCTCTACTAAAAATACAAAAAATTAGCCAGATGTGGTGGTGGGCGCCTGTCGTCCCAGCTCCTTGGGAGGCTAAGGCAGGAGAATGGTGTGAACCCGGGAGGTGGAGCTTGCAGTGAGCCGAGATCACACCACTGTACTCCAGCCTGGGCGACAGAGCAAGACTCTGTCTCAAAAAAAAAAAAAAAAAAAAAAAGAAAAAGAAAATACAAAAATTAGCCGGGCATTGTAGTGGGCACCTATAATCCCAGCTATTCAGGAGGGGAATCCCTTGAACCTGGGAGGCAGACGTTGCAGTGAGCTGAGATCATGCCACAACACTCTAACCTGGGCGACAGAGTGAGACTCTGTCTCAAAAAAAAATAATAATAAAATAAAATAATATAAATAAATAAATAAATAAATAAATAAATACAGTATCTGCAGATGTGAAACCCAGATACGGAGGGCTGACTTTTCATATACTCCCTGAAGTACTTGAGTACACATGGATTTTGGTATTCATAGGGAGCCCTGGAACTAATTCCTTCTCAAATACTGAGTGATGACTGTATCCTTTTTGTTCTGGCCTTCTGGATATTTTTTTCCTACCCAGATCTTTCAAACCTCTCTGAAATAATATTTTAATTAGTCTATTGAAAAGAATGATAATATAGGTGCAAGTATATAATAATATTTTTCTTTCTCTTGAAGCTACGTATGGCAGTACTGACAGTAAGTACACACTCATTTAAAGACAAAGCCTCTGTCTCTATTTTGTTGTCTTTTGGCAAGTGAAACATTAAAACAGTACTCTCCCCCTTCCCCCCGACTTTTTCTTTTTATCTGTCTTGGAATTAAAGACAGGATCTATCAGAAGTTTTAATAAAAGATTATGAATTTTATATTTCTTTGGTATAACACCTAGGAAAATATATAGGCTGTACTATCTGCTTCATTTATTGGCTCTCAGGATTTTATTTTTTTAGTTACTTTACAGACTCCAGATTTTTTGTTTTTGAACTTTGGTAGACTCTTGAAATTTTGTACACCTCTGAGTTTAACATGGTATACATAGTTAAGAATAGAAAATGAGAAGATACCATTGAGAGTCTTAGGTCTATGATTTATTGAACAAATTTTAAACCATAATGGATTATTTAGAATTTATTTGTAGCTCAGTCATGGTAATTATGAATGCTTCATTATTAATTTCCTTTTATTCAGTGTTCACAGAATATTCTAAAGACTCTACATTCACAAAATAAGCATATCCTATCTCTAGCTTAAAATATATGTCTGTACTCAACTAATAGAGCACAATTGGACTCTATATAAAAAATGTATTTCATGAGGAGTAATCTAGTAAATTCCAGAAATTGAATGCTGTTTATTTTCCCTTATACAGCTTTACACAAATCCCATGGGATCTGAGGTAAGAACACACACAAACGTATAGGTGGGTAGTATATGTATATAATATTTTAAGATGTTTTTCTGAGTTGAGGTTATATATTATGTTGCTAGACTACCATATGAGCAGAGGAACTCACAGTGGGCTCTTTCAGTATATTTTACTCTAAACTTGACCAATCTCTTATTATGAGATTTTTCAAAAACTATCTAAGGGTATTGGGGAAAAAAGGTATTGAGAAGAACTGAGCCTATTCCCTAACCTGTTGGCATTAAGAGTCTCTTAATGTATAAATGTATAAAACCACATTTTTTTCTTAAAAATTTTTTAAATTTAATTTTTATGGACTTTTTTTTCTGAGTCATGTAAAACCACATTTTATTATTTATTTAAACTGATTATGAATCCTTTCTGTTTATGGCCTTTTGGGAATATAAATGAGATACGGCGTAACTCTAATTTTCTTTTATGCCAGTTAAATTCTCCCCCTTTTCATGTTTTTATAGATTTTCAGAGCTTTACCTCTTTACTTCTCTCTTTAGATTTCTTCCCTCTGTTTAGGGTATCCGACTCATCTTCAAGACCAACTATGTTCAAATCTTATATGTAAGCCTCTTTGGCTATTTGGTCTATACTAACTTCTTTCTTTGAATTCTTTTTCCAGCAGAACCCCACAATTTAACACTCTCAATTGATTCATATTGATTACTTAATCTCCTCAACCAGATTGTGAATTCTTCTTCTTCTTTTTTTTTTTAGAGTCTTGCTCTGTCACACAGGCTGGAGAGCAGTGGTGCAATCTCGGTTCACTGTGACCTCTGCCTCCCAGATTCTAGCAATTCTCCTGCCTCAGCCTTCTGAGTAGCTGGGACTACCGGCATGCACCACTATGCCCGGCTAATTTTTATATTTTTTATAATTTTAATTTTTATATTTTTAGTAGAGATGGGGTTTCACCATGTTGGCCAGGCTGGTCTCGAACTCCTGACCTCAAGTGATCTGCCTTCCTCAGCCTCCCAAAGTGCTGGGATTACAGGCATGAGCCATCATGCCCAGCCCAGATTGTGAATTCTTGAGGACAAGCGTCTTGTCTCATAGTCTTGGACACATAATAGTTACTTGTGCCACTTAGAATGTGGCTGTGGCACAGAAATGGAGGGAGAAAACTTGTGTTCTCTTCTCATTTTACTCCCTTTGTCTTTCTCCTAGCTTTCTTTCCTTTTTCTTTACTTTCAATTTTTGTTCTCTAAGCCTACACATTTGGCCTAACTGGTGCTATTCTAGACTAAATTATGCATTTTTAGCTCTTAATACTCTTTCTTTGCAAGATGACATGTAGCTGTTTAAACAAGGGGTAAGAAAACGTTACATACAGTAGGTAGAAATTCCTCAATGCCCAAACTAGTTCTATCTTTTATTTGTCTCTTGTTTCGTTTCAAAATGCTTCCCCACCACACTGTAAGTTTGAAGGGAAGTTTCCCAAAATAAAACCTTCTGATAGTTACTAAATTGGTCATTTTCTTAGTGTAGTATGTATCATGTTTTCTTATGCATGAAAACTCCCTAGTTTGAAACCAGTGGTTTTTTGGGGGGTTAGTGAAATGCTAAGCAAATGGAGTTTAATTACAAAAAAAGTGTTACAGAGTGGGAAGAAATGCGGGCATATATAATAATGAAGTTAGGAAACAAAAGCTTGTTATGTGGTAAGTTTTGAGCTATCATTTACAACCCAGGAAAAAAATATTTTGAATGTTTACAAAGTGTTCCCCTTATGGGTAGGTAGTGATTCCTAACCTGTGTGTTCATGGTATACTTTTTATTACTAAAAAATTCAGTAGCATATTGGATGATACTAAAACACTCAAAAGAGCCCAAACAAATCAGTAATAATTACAATGTAACTACTACTGTGATATAGCAATGTTCATAGGGCATAAAGAGCATCCACAAGTTACATTATTTTATGATTGCTATTTAGCATCAAGTCACTGATAAAACTACTTACCTCCCTGATCTCATTCTCTTATGTATTCACAAAACAACATTCTAACATAAACATCTTCTTTGGCATTTATCTCATATTGTGCCATGTTTCTTCAGTTGTATGCCTGGAAGTATATCCTTTCCTAAACAAAATTGCACAAACAATAACAATGTTTATATATGCCTGAAGCAAAAATACACTGGACAGGTGGATTAAAATTTGCAGCACTCTTGTGAAGAGTATGTCATGGTACAACAATTGAGAACCCCTAGCTTAAATCAAACAAGTGTGTGTCCCTAGTTCAGAAGACCAACTGAGTTTTCAGCATTCCACAAAGCTACGGTACTTCTGTGCTTGAAGTTTTGTTCTGGTTGCTCTATCTCATGAGGAAGATGACCAACAAAAGTAACTAAGCATCTAAGTAAACTAAGTACTAAAATAGAGAAGAGTGATAACGTAGCTTTTCTATAGGCACACACTACAAAATGAGTAGCAAGTATGAGTAAAGCATGTAAGACAAAATGTAAATAATAAAGATTTATGCAACTTAATGCATGTAAGACCATATGGAATTATTATATATGAATATTGTGAAGGCATAAATCTTATGGTTTCACTATCTATTCCTTTGTGCCTCTTTACCATTGGAGGTGATCAACACTCTTTATTTTTCATTTTTTTAAGAGACAGGCTCTCCCTCCATCACCCAGGCTGGAGTGCAGTGGTGTGATCTTGGCTCATGGCAACCTTGACCTTCTAGGCCCAAGCAATGCTCCTACCTCAGCTTCCCAAGTAGCTGGGACTGCAGTTGTTCACCACGATGCCCAGTTATTTTTAAAAATTTTTGGAAATATGGGGTTATGTTTCCCCAGCTGGTCTCAAAGGATCCCCTTTCTTCAGCTGGGATTATAGGTGTGAGCCACTGCACTTGGCCAACACTCACTTTTAATAGACTGCTTCATGAGCTTAACTGTAAGTGGCCCCTGTTTCTAGCCACAATATACTTTATTTTGGAAAATTTCTTTGTAGGATGAAACCCTAAGTAAGCATGAACTCTACTCTGGCCAAATATTTATTCATTCAGTAAATATTAATTGGGTTCCTTTTATGTGCCTAGAACTGTTCAAGGTATAAAAACACAGGAGTGAATGGGATAGGCAAGATCCCTGCTCTCTAGAAGCCTACATTCTTATGAGGTAGGATAAACAATAAATAAATAAATAAAAATTAGTACAAACAATTTCAGATAGACATAGTGCTATGAAGAAAATCTTTTAAAAAGGTAATATACTAGAGAGTGCTGAAGTAGAGAATGAAGAAGGAGGGATTGGATGGCTGTGTTAGATTGGGCAGTTCCTAGGAGGCATCCCTGAGAGGCTACTGTTTGAGCTGATATGAATAACCAGAAGGAGTCAGCCCATGCAACCCTGTGAGGGGCAATGGCATGTGACAGGCCAAATAACACCATAGTTAACATCACAGGCACTGGAGTCAAATCGCGGTTCTACCACTTACTAGCTTCATCAATAATGAGAATAATATCTACTTCACAGTGTTGGCTACACAAGAATGAACTGATATAAAATGTTTAGGGCAGTGCCTGAATATTATTATTATCATTAACTGGAGACCGCATGTTCCAGAGTATAGCTGTGCAAAAGCCCTAAGGCAGGAAGGAATCTTGGGAGTTTGAGCATAGAAAATGTACCATGAGCCTGGAGCTTAGTTGAGTGCAAGGGAAAGTGACCAGAGGTAAGGTCAGAGAGGGACACAAGGGACAGATGAGTAGGGCCTTGCAAATCAACATAACTTTTGGATTTTATTTTAAGGGTGGTGAGAAGCTGACGGGATTTTAAGCAAAGGAGTGACATGGTCTGATTTGTATTTTCAAAAACTCCTTTTGGCTACGGAACAGAGAATGAGTATCAGATGGACTTGCGATTTGCTTTAGAGATAGACCTGAAAAGTCTTGCCAATGGGTTGCAATGTGGAGGCAGAAGGAAAGGCTGCATATGTTGCTGCTGCTTTGGCTTATGTGACTGTATTTAGTATGATTCATAGAAACCACTGATGAGCAGTTCAATGGTTCATCTTTATTAGGCAACACATTAGTCTGAAAAGTGTTACATGAGGTGTTAAGAATAGTGCCTGCTGTAAATATACCTTCCTAGATAAGCCAGAGTCAGACTGAAGTTAATTAAGGATTGGCATCTTCTGTAAAACAATTATAAATATAACTTTTACTAGTTGCTTCAGGGATCAAATAATAAAGTGTAAATAAAATTATCAACTACTAAAACAACCTACTCTTGTTACAATTTAAAAAAACAAAAGATCACTCAGAGCATTAAAAAGCTAGAGTTGATTGAGAAACATGGGCAGGCAGGAAGAATGGGCATTGTTTGCTTGGCAGAGCAATGACATCCAGCTTTGGCTAAGAGAGGACTCTGTTCATCTCGCCTATCTGGAGTGAACCTGTTGCTATAGGCTCCTCTAATCTCATCTGTCTCTCCTATTGTATTTACAAAGCAGTTTTCTGAACTTGATTTGATTTCTCAAGTAGACTGTCTTATTAGGAAAATACTTTTATCTTTTAAAATTAACTCCATTACAAATCAATCTCCTTAGAGTTTAAGCATCATGAGCCAATTTTCCCAAGACCTGATAACCTGTAATTAAGTTTCATGTTAAGGTTTAAGATGAGCAAAGCTGGGAGGCTTAAAGTAACAGAAACACTGAAACTTTTTCTGATCAGTCTGACATCCTCATTCTCACATTGTCAAGGATCAAATACTGAACCAGATGAATAAAGGACATTTTTTGTGTTTTGTTTTAAGCTTATACCCTTTACTTATCATTAGTACTTCTCCAGCTCTGTGGACATACTGTATGACATATCTGGATCAAACATTTGCTTCAACTACTAGATGTTTATTTTATTTTAATTTATTTATTTTTAAATTTTATTTATTTATTTTTATATTTCAGTTTATTTTATTCTTTCTGTTCTATTCTATTCTATTCTATTCATTTTTTGAGATGGAGTCTTGCTCTGTCACCCAGGCTGGAGTGCAGAGGAACAATCTCGGCTCATTGCAACCTCCGTTTCCTGGGTTCAAGCGATTCTCCTGCCTCAGCCTCCCGAGTAGCTGGGATTACAGGTTTGCACCACCACACTCGGCTAATTTTTGTATTTTTAGTAGAGACAGGGTTTCCTCACATTGGCCAGGCTGGTCTTGACCTCAAGTGATCTGCCTGCCTCGGTCTCCCAAAATGTTGGGATTATAGGCGTGAGCCACCATGCCCGGCCAGACATTCATTTTATTTTAAATGGAATCTGTCTCTTATGAGGAAATTTGTCCCTCTTTATTTCTAGTTTTCTTAACAGTGAGGAGAGCAGATAGTAGTAGTATCTAGTTTTTAGTGCAGGACTGAAAAAACAAGACTTGAAGTCAGAGATCAGGGCTCCTTTTCTAATTTTTTCTAGTTTTCCTGTTGCCGTTATAGTCTTCCCTGAATTACTGCAGTAGCCTCTTAATTGCTCTCATGGTTTTTATTTCTTCCTCTCTGCACTTTTAAAGGAGCCAAGATGATGTTTTAAAAAATGCAAATAACTCACCTGCTTAAAACTCTTCTATAGACTTCTGGCTTACTTAGAATGAAATCCAAACCCCTTACCATAGCCAACAAGGCCCCATAGTCTCCTTTATAACCTCATTTCCTGGGTTCTTTCTCCCCCTCGCTCACTGGTTTCCAGCCACTGGGCCTCCTCTCTGACCCTAGAAGAGGTGTCCCTTCCCACTTCAGAGCCTTCGCATTGCTATTCCCTCTGCCTGAGGCACCCCACCCCCAAGATCTGCACATAACTGACCCTTGAGGCTCAACTCAAACCTCACCGCTTCAGCAAGGGCTTCCTTGGCCCTTCCAAACCAAAGCAGCCCTTGTCCCCTTCATGAACCTCTATCACAGCATCTGCTTCTTGTTCATAGCACTTACACTATTGGAGTTAGCTTATTTCATTTGTTTACTTTTTTTACTGACTATTTCCTCTACTGGATTGTATGTATATTCCAGAAAAACAGGGACCTTTTCTGTCTTGTTCACCACTGTGACTCCAGTGCCTGGCACAAAGTAGACATTCAATACAACATTTGTTACGTGAATGAATGGTTTCTCAACTGGTTCCACTGTCATTTACCTAGTTGGGTTAGATATTTGACTCTGTGATTTTGTTTTTCCAGCTTTAAAATGGTAATAATAGTATCTTTCATCTAATTTATTTTTAGCATGGAGGAGAAAAACTAGGTTGTCTTTATATTTGGAAATGTTACTCTTGAATAATGTGATACTGTGAAACAAACAGCTATATAGGAAGTATAGAAGGTACAGAGTGAAAATGTTCCTTGCTTATGATCAGGTAAGATTCTGGATTTCTTTTCTAAATTCTTTTTTTTCTTTATTTCCTTTGGTTTTTGTAGAAAGTGACTGAGATGTACCAGTTCAAATTCAAATACACGAAAGAAGGAGCCACTATGGATTTTGACAGGTAGAATCTAACTGCTTAATGAACATGAGAAATAAGTAGGATTGAGGTAAACGTAAGCTTCTTGAGGCCAGACAAAGGCCTTATACTTCTTTTTAAATTTCCCCACAAACCCTATAGAAAACCACTATTATAAAAAGGAGCTGCAACAATTGTTTACATTCCTGAAATCCATGGATTAAGCTGGTGGGAATAGAGAAAATGGCAGCCAGCACAACGGTAGAAATTATATTAATAAGGTTGCCTACACGATGATGATTGAATAACTCCATAAGGCTCTGTCTAGCCATTAATTCAAAGTTTCTCAACTGCTATGCCTAGATAGTGATCCTTTCCACACTCGAAATAGCCAGACTGTGCCTAAGGTAGATAATACCCCTGGACTATTTGCTTGTATGCACAAATATTCTCATTTGCTTCCCCTAGTGTGTCATATAAGTATCATTTTTTATGTGTCCTTGTATGAAAAGATTAGAACACACTGCAGTTTCCTAATAAGTTGAAAATTCCAAGTTTTAGGTATCCTAATGGGTTAAATAGCAAACACAAGGACATTGAAGAGCAACATTAATTTTTCTCCCAGTAGCTTTTGGATTCAGACCTTCCAGGAGGGATGGAGAGCTAAGTATTGCTGATAAGATGGCACAGTAGTGGAAGGTACAGATGATGGTGAAAAACTCTGGATAGTAGAGGAATCCAAGTAAGGGGGATGGATGCCCCTGAAAGGAATGACTGATGAGAGACATGACCTAATTTTCAATTTTCCCTACTATTAGCTCTGGCTCATCATTTACCATGAACTTGAGGACTTTTCTCCAAGACTCACTCCCTTAATTATCCTTCCATTTGTAAAACCTACAGAGAGCACTAGAATGTGAAGAGAATATCAGTTCCAAAAATGATAATTAAAATATTACCTTTTGTTAGCTAACATTTGTATAATACTTTATAGCTTTTACAGCAGCACTTTTCATACACATTTTCTCACATAAGAAGTCACCTTTACTCTCCAAAACTCAAAAATATACACTGATGGCCAGATTAAACTCTTGTTCTGAAGGCACATATGCTAAGAGGTAAGCAGTAAAACAAAAATGGCCAAATCTTTCACATGCTAAGGAGGAGAGAAGATGATGCATATTATTAATTTCCTAGAGAAGAAATATAGGCATTTGTTCAAATGGGAGTCCTGATTATGATTTTACTGATGTGTCCTGGAGGTTCCCATGAGCTATGTGCCTATAGCCCTTCATTCTGGTTACCTACATTTGAATTGGTTAAATGCTGGTTGGCAAAATTTTAAGTTGTTCAAAATTGGAAAAGGAGCTAATGTGTTCACTTAGTAAATGTTTGCTTCATGAATTCACATTGTCTCCAAAGATCAGTTAGGGGAAAATCCAACAGTTCAATTACTTAGGGTTATTTTTCATATTAAGAGCTAACTGTGTGCACAGCATTGTGTAAATATATTGTAGTCATGGTCCTTTCTGGAAACTACTCAAATGTGAGACTTAATTGTGGAAGGAAACTTTGGAGATAAATAAAGTTTAGAATTGGAAGGTAATTTAGTCCAAATTATTCATTCATTCATTAATTCAACAAACATTGATTGAATAGCTGGACACCAAACTCTGTACTGTGGAGATGAAAGATATAGCCACTCACAGTCTAGAGAAGGACAGTTATCCTGAGGATAAGATGAGGGTATTATCAGAGAAGACTTCCTTGAAGAGTCTGCATGTGAGCTAGGTATTAGAGGATAAGTTTAGGACAGTCAGGAAGAGAAGTGGAAAAATGAACAGTACAAGCAAAGTGAACAGCGTATGCAAATACTGTGAGTGAGAGGAAACTGGGCAATAGCTGCAGATGAGGATGGAGGTGAGGATGTGATGGACTGTGAAAGGAATTGTATACACACTGTCTTTGAATTTGATTGAAAGGTGATGGATATAATAGAAGAATTCTAAGTAAGAAGGTGACATGAACAGATTTTCCTATTAGTAATATTATTTCAGCAGTGATACGGAGAATATTTTGTAGTATGGACAAGAAGGAAAGCAGGAAAAATGCCACTGTAGTAATCAATGCAAGAGTGAGGAAGGGATACTTTTGTGAGATAATCGGATGGTAGAAAGGCCCAGAGCTGGTGATTGATTTTATTTGTCTTTACACTTATCTCACAAATGAGCTAACTGACCTAGAGTGTGTCTAAATGACTTGACCAAGGTCATTCAGCTAGTTATCAGCAGAGCTGATATTAGATGTCAGGTCACCTAATTCCAAATTTGTTGTTCTTACTATTGTGGTATATGATTTTTTGTAAATCAAATTTTTAAAAAGATGATATTTTAAATGCTTTTAGGGAATTTGCTACTTAAGAAAGTCTTTGTATGTACATTGTAAAAAGTACCACCACTGCCCTAATTTACATTCTAAAAAAAGTCTCAAAATGTCTTAATGTTTAATTTATATTTATTTAATCACATAGTCAAAAGTTTTGTTCCTTTTGGGATAGATTGCCAATATTGTATATGATCGAAAAGTATGCTTTCTATGTAGTCACAGCAGCAGTACAAGCTTTGAAAGTGGAACAAACAATGAAGATATTAAGAAAGCCAGTGTTCTACTGATCCGTAAATTGTATATACTGATGCAGGACCTTGAGCCACTTCCTAATAATGTTGTACTTACTATGAAACTCCACTACTATAATGCAGGTAGGTAGAGAACTTTAGACAAATTCCTTCTTAAGTGCTGAGCTAATATTTTATATAAGTAGAAAGATTTTGCAAGCATCTGAAAGAGAAGTCTGTTGCTACTCATGAAAGATTAATCTGACTTGTTCTATTGAAACTCAGTTTTCATGGCTTTTTGCCCTTTTCATTTCGCAGTGACCCCACATGATTACCAACCCCTCGGTTTTAAAGAAGAGGTAAATTCACACTTCCTGCTGTTTGACAAGGAGCCTATCAATGTGCAAGTGGGATTTGTCTCCACTGGCTTTCATAGCATGAAAGTAAAAGTCATGACAGAGGCTACCAAAGTGACTGATTTGGAGAACAATCTGTTTCGGGAGAACAGCACTACTGAGCTCGCCCATCAGGGTCTAGACTGTGATGAGGAAGAAGAATGCAATGACCATGTAAGGCAAAGCTTTAGTGATTTTCTATTGCATCAGTTAAACATAACTGATATTTTTCAGTTTCTACCCTGGGTAGAATACAGTGTGCCAGCTATAAAAACTGAAACAAAACCAGTCTCCGACATCAAAGAGTTTTTAATCTAAAAATGTTTAATCTTCTAAAAGGAAATATACTTTATTAGATGAAATTGTCCATAACTAGGAGGAAAAAGATTTTCTAATATATTTATTTTATTAAAGATATCATAAATTTAGAAAATTTGAGGTTTTCTTTCCTTCATTTATAAATGACATATTTTTAGGATTGAAAAATATTCTAGGTATTTATTCATACTCATTGGAAGTATAAATCAGTCCTTGATACTGGCATAATTGGATGGTAGGAGTTGGGGAAGATAAATTTTATGGATGAACCCAAGTCAGAATGAAAACAAATAATAGTCAACTTCTGATTATGTGGAGGAAGACAAGCTTTGGGGCTAACTCACTGGGGAAAATCAGGGGGTTGGTGGGGTTGGAGCCAGGGGAGCCAAACAGTCAGTTCTCTGAGCCCTTTATCCTCGCATTTCCACCAATAGATACTTGGAGTTAGATTCTTGCTAGGGTCCCATTGTGCTCTAGGTAACTCCACAGCCTTAACTGGCTGTTGTCTGGATAATAATGTTAACTGCATAACAACATTGTATTAAAAGGGTTCTGAGTTAGACAAAAAATTTTCAGTAGGAAGGGATGCTATAAGATCTTTTCAGGAGGTATTTTAAGATTGGAATGATAACTCGTTTACTTAACATAATTTGAGTCTTACTTAAAGATAGATTACTAGGTAACTTCTGAAGGTTCCTTCTAGTTCTTTAACTCTGTATTATGTTTAATACATTGAAAAGAGGTTCTAGTTCCAGTTTTAATTCAATTAATGTAAATAATACAACCAAACAAGCAACAGATTGTTTTTTTCATTTTTAGTGCTTTCTCGATGTTAGACATAAAAATGACTTTGGATTTTGGATTTCCTCTTCCAATTTCACTCAAGGAAGACATAGCTAGCATAGAAAGGGTTAAAAAAATGAAGGTTAAGAAAAGAATGTTTCAGTTAGGTTTTTGTTGTTGTTGTTGTTTTTGAGACAGGGTCTCACTCTGTTGCCCAGGCTGAAGTACAGTGGCAGAACCATGGCTCACTGGTGCTTCAATTTATCAAGGAATCCTCCTACCTCAGCCTCTTGAGTAGCTGGGACTATAAGCACATGACACCACACCTGGCTGATTTTTTATTTTTTAATTTTTTGTAGAGACAAGGGTCTCACTATGTTACCAGGGCTGGTCTCAAACTCCTGGGCTCAAGCAATCCTACTTTGACCTCCCAAAGTGCTGGGATTACAGGTATGAGCCACCACACTCGGCCTCTGCTAAGTATTTATTTATTTATTTATTTATTTATTTATTTATTTAGGGAAAGAGTCTCGTTCTGTTGTCCAGGCTTGAGTGCTGGAGTGCAGTAGTCGATCACAGCTCACTGCAGCCTTGACCTTCTGGTCCCAAGTGACCCTTTCACCTCAGCCTCCAGAGTAACTGAGACCATAGGTGTGCGCCCCCACACCCAGCTAATTTTTTAGTTTTTGTAGAGACAGGGCCTCCCTGTGTTGTCCAGGCTGATCTTGAACTCCTGGGCGACAGTGATCCTCCTGCCTTGGCCTCTCAAAGTGCTAGGATTATACCGCACCTGGTTAGATTTTTATCTTTTAATTAAGAATTAGTTTCTTTTTTTATCAAATGAAAGCAGGACAGCCTAAGAATGCATAGTTCAACTGATAGATTAAATAAGGAATGTGACAATCCTTTTCAAGCATACATTTAGTTGAAACTATATGTATTATATGGACTTTGTAGTAAACTCAGTTGATTGAAGTTCCTCTCTCAGCCAACCAAACATATGAGAGAATTTAGTAAGTCTAGTCAAGTGGTTACTGTCACTTTCCCACTAAGGATTCCTTTTTGTTTTCCTTCACGGAATACATGGAACACACACTCACACACACACACATTCATACATGTGTATACATATGTAGAACCTTTATTTCTTTTAAAAATTTTATTTTGAGATATATCATATATAGAATAGAGTACATAAAAATAGTATGTACAGTTTAAAGAATAATAAGAACATCCATATGTCCTCCATTTAGGCTAAGATGTAGAACATTGCTACTCCCTTAGAAGTCACCACGTATCCCTTCCTCATTGCACGCCCCCTGAAGGTAACCACTCTCCTGACCTTCATGATAACCTTTCCGTTACTCTTCTTTATAGTTTTGCCATGGATGAATACATCTACTCATTTTAAATTTTTATATCAAAGTAATCATACTCTGAGTATTCTCCTATAATTTTCTTCTTTTGCTTGAACCTCTACGTGGAGATTTAGCCATTGTGGTGGTGTTCTTTCATTTTCACTGCTGTAGAGTATTCTACTCTTGATAGACATTCTTTTTAATTGTCATAAACATTAATGTACATACCTCTTGGTACACCTGTCAAAGAATGTCTCTTGGGAATATATGAAACAGTTCTAGGCTTGTGTATTTTCAACTTTATTAGGTAATGCAAAACTGTTTTCCAAAGTGGTCGTCGTACCAACTTACTTGCTACCCCCTGTGGAGGAGAGTGCCCTACATTCTTGCCAACACTTATTGTCAGAGTTTATGTTTCCTGCCAGTCTGCTAGATATGAAATGGTAATGCCTCATGATGTTAATTTGAATTTCCCTGATTATTTGTGTGTTTGTGCCTCTTTCCTTTGGCCATCCTATTTTGCTCATATTAAACAGCTGTTCATGTCTTTCATGCATTTGTCTATCAGGTTGTTTATCTTTTCCTCAATGGTTTAAAAAATATGTGCTTAGTAATAATTCCTTTTCACTCATTTATGTTGCAATATTTTTTTCATGTTTGTGGCTCATCTTTTCACTTTTTTTCTTTTCTTTTTTTTTTTTTTTTTTTTTTGTTGAGACAGGGTTTCACTCTTGTTGCCCAGGCCTGAGTGCAATGGCACGATCTCAGCTCACGGTAACCTTCCGCCTCCTGGGTTCAAGCGATTCTCCTGCCTCAGCCTCCTGAGTAGCTGGGATTGCAGGCATGTGCCACCATGCCCAGCTAATTTTGTATTTTTAGTAGAGGCAGGGTTTCTTCATGTTGGTCAGGCTGGTCTCGAGCTCCCGACTTCAGATGATCCACCCGCCTAGGCCTCCCAAAGTGCTGGGATTACAGGCATGAGCCACTGTGCCCGGCTCATCTTTTCACTTTCTTTAAGAGGTCTTTTGAGAAATATAAGTTTTTAACTTTAATATAGTCTATCCTTTAATATGTGCTTTTGGATATCCTTAAGAAATCCTCTACCTGAGGTCACTAATAATATTCTCATATTTTATTCTAAAAGTTTTAACATTTTTCTTTTTACATTTAGGTTTATAATCCACTTAAAGTTTATTTTTATTTATGGAGTGAAATAGACCAGACCCTCTTAACATTTTAAAATTCAAGAATAATAAACATACAGTAAAACATATGTATCAGTGATACAGCTCAATAAATATTCACAAACTGAACACTAGAGCTGGGATGAGGGTGACACAAGCAAGGTGCCTGGGGAGCATATTTTAAGGAAGATCTCAGGTGCCAAGAGTAAGGACCTCCTGAAATTTTGACCCCTGGATACCTTGCTTGCTTTGTCTTTGTCACAGCCCTACTGAATAAATATGTGAAATCAGCACTCAGATCAATAAATAGAATTCTTCCAGATCCTGAGAAACCCCCAGTCTTACTTTACAGTCACTATTCTACTCAACAAGAATATTGCTATCCTGACTTCTATTTGCATAGATTAGTTTCTCCTCTTTATTTTATAGACATGGAATCATAGAGTATGGCCTTTTTTTTTTTTTTTTTTGAAACGGAGTCTTGCACTGTTTCCCAAGCTGGAGTATAGTGGTGAGATTTCTGTTCTGCTCACTGCAAGTTCCGCCTCCCGGGTTCACGCCATTCTCCTGCCTCAGCAGCTGGGACTACAGGCGCCTGCCACCACATCCAGCTAATTTTTTGTATTTTTGGTAGAGATGGGGTTTCACATGTTGGCCAGGATGGTCTTGATCTCCTGACCTCTTGATCAGCCCGCCTCGGCCTTCCAAAGTGCTGGGATTACAGACGTGAGCCACCGCACAGGGCCGAATATGGACCATTTTTTCAGTTAACATTATGTTGTGAGATTTACCCATATTTTTACATGTTGTTGTAGACCATCCTGACAATTTATTCATTCTATTGTTAATGGCAATTTATTCATTATAATGTTAATTTGGATAATTTCCAATTTTTGTCTATGATGGATAGAAATGCTTGGAATATTCTGGAACATGTTTTTTTAGGGAAATTACACATTTCTGGTGGGAATAGAATTACTAGGAGTAGAATTGCTGGGTCAAAGGGTATGTGTATATTTAACAGATAGTGCAAAATAGTTTCCAAAGTATTTGTGCCAATTTACACTCCCACCAGCAATGTATGAGAGTTGTGATTGCTTTACATCCTCACTAACCCTTGACATTTTCCATTGTTAAGATTTTATCCATTCTGGTGGGTGTGCAGTGGTATGTCATATTGGTTTTAATTTGCATTTCCCTGATGACTAATGAAGAGGAGCACCTTTTTATATGTTTATTGGCCATGTTGAATATTTTCTTTTGTGAAGGATCTGTTCAAATTGTTTGCCCCTCCCCTGCCTTTTTTCCTCTTGGATTGTCTTTCATTCTTACTGATTTGTAGGAGCTCTGCATATATATTCTGCATATATTTGTTGGATACATGTATTGTGAATATCTTCTTCAACCTTGTGAGTTGTTTTCTTAATGAGGTGTTTTATGAACAGAAGTTCTTAATTTTAATGTATTCTGATTATCAATCTTTTCAGCTATATTCAGAAGTTTTTGGTACTGTTTAAGACATTTTTACCTGCTTCAAAATTTACAGAGATGTACTCTATGTTTTTCTCTAAAAAAGGGAAATAACTACAGAAACAGAAGAGAAATTTTTAAAGTTATAAAAACCTCCCTGAATAACTTCATACCAAAAAATATGAATACCTGCCCTTTCTCTCCTCTACCTTCAGGTATTCATATATTTTGTTATAAAATTATTAGTGGAGGTCTCATAATTTTTAAAATATCTTCTATTTCTGTAGTTATTTCCCTTTTTTCATATCTAGTGCTGTTCATTTGTGTCTCATTTATTTTCCTTTATTATGTTTGCCAAAAATTAGTATATTTTATTAGTCTTTTCAAAAAGCCATCTTTTGGTTGTGCTGATCACTTCTATTGCTTTGTTTGTTTTCCATTTCATTTACAAGTGATCCTCCCACCTCAGCCTCACAAGTAGCTATGACTATAAATGAGTGCCACCACACCTGGCTAATTTTTTTTTTTTTTTTTGATATGGAGTCTTGCTGTGTCACCCAGGCTGGAGTGCAGTGGCCCGATCTCGGCTCACTGCAACCTCCGCTTCCCTGGTTCAAGTGATTATCCTGCCTCAGCCTCCTGAATAGCTAGGATTATAGGCATGTGCCATCACACCCAGCTAATTTTTGTATTTTTAGTAGAGTTGGGGTTTCACAATGTTGGTCAGCTGGTCTCGAACTCCTGACTTCATGATCTGCCCACCTCGGCCTCCCAAAGTGCTGGGATTACAGGCGTGAGCCACCATGCCCAGCTTCATTTTTGTATTTGTTTTAGAGATAGGATTTCATCATGTTGCCCAGGTTGGTCTCAGATTCCTGAGCTCAAGCCATCTGCTGGTCTTGGTCTCCTAAAGTGCTGGGATTATAGGCGTGGGCCATCACGCCCAGCTCATCTTTGTCTTTTTCTATTTCTCTGGTTTGGTTTGTCTTTCTGATGCCAAATTGTACTTCCATAAATGTATAGACATGAATATCCTACAGGTACCTTAGATTCAACATCTTCAAATGGAATTTTAACTTCTGAACAAACACACACTTCCTCATCCTAGGTTCCTTATCTTGGTATTGCACCATCACTTTTCTAAGCAACCCAACCAGGAACATGTTCAACTCTTATTTTCTCCTCACTTCCTACATTCTTTTGGTACACCATTTCCGTGTGTTTTGCCTTTGAAGTATTTCCCAAATCTAGCACTGTTACCACTGTGCTGATGCAGGATGTCATCATTGCTTTCTTGGTGATAGTTGAGTCTTCTAACTGGGTCTCCTTGATGTCATCATTGCCTCTCCAGTCTGTCTTCCAGGGTGCCAGAGAGCGAGGCACTCAAATATTTGAAATATTTTAAGTTGATTTATTTTGTGTAGTTGCAAAGGGCAGAATGAGAACCAGTAGATGAAAATTATGTTGATTTTGGCTCAACAGAAGGAAGAATTTTCTCTTTAAAAATTTTAAAGAAATATTATTATAACATTAAAGTAATTTAAAAAGCAATGGAAATCTTCCACTGTCGCACCATCCTATCAATACTGTTATTTTTATATGTCCCATCCTCTCCAGTATTTTTTCATTGATTTATATATTTGTATGTGGTTTTAATCATGGTGTCTGTGAATTTATTTTACTTTCATACTTATTATTGATTTTGTAAATATGTTCCACCTTAATCTTTATATTTTTAATTTTAATGACGTCTTGTTTTATTTAGGCACTCTACCATTTCCCTACTTTGAAACATTTAGGTTAATTCCTGATTTTGCTGTTATAAAGTGTTGTAATAAATACCTTTGTACACACGAAAGCATTTAAAAATTTTTTCTACGAATATAGTATCAGGAGTGAAATTTACAGAGCTTGAACATTTGTATGGCTCTCAAATGAGTAGTACCAAATCATTTTCCAGAAGCTGCCAACTTCTCCACCTCCTCAGAGTGAATTTTCTAACAATGACAACTACTTAACAAACCTGGTTGCCTTGTGTAGGGGTGAACTCCAGTGTCACCAGCTGTGCTCAAGTGCAGATATATACGTGTGTTCAAGATAGAGTAGATGATTATCTCTAGGGTGTTGCAAAAGTAAAATCATGATTTAGAGGGAAAGTTGAACTAGATTGACTTCTGAGATATCTTTCATGCTAAGATTCTCTGGGATATTTTTTGAATTCCTATTAAGAGAATAATGCCCTGGCGGGGCGCGGTGGCTCATGCCTGTAACCCTAGCACTTTGGGAGGCTGAGGCGGGCAGATCACAAGGTCAGGAGATCAAGACCATCCTGGCTAACACAGTGAAACCCCGTCTCTACTAAAAATATTAAAAAATTAGCTGGGCGTGGTGGGGGGTGCCTGTAGTCCCAGCTACTCAGGAGGCTGAGGCAGGAGAATGGCGAAAACCCGGGAGGCGGAGCTTGCAGTGAGCCGAGATTGCGCCACTGCACTCCAGCCTGAGCGACAGAGCGAGACTCCGTCTCAAAAAAAAAAAAAAAAAAAAAGAGAATAATGCCCTGCTAAGCACTGTGAGGAAAACAAAGACATACAAGATATAGCCTGTGCCCTTTAGAATTGTGGCTGAAGAGATAACCCCTACACAATGTAATAAAAAGATAATACTAGAGAATGTATGAATGATAGAAATAATATTAACAATTTTGAGCACTCTCAGAGCTTTACATATATTATCACTTTCAATCTTCCTAGCTATTTTATAAGGTAGATACTATTGTTATCTTCATTTTACAAATGAAGAAACTGAGCCAGAGAAATTAGCCCAAGACTCTATACATAGTGGATATGTAACAGGGGCAGAATTCAAACCCAGGCAGTTGAACTCCAAAGTACTAAGGTTACAGAAAAAAGGATAAATTGGCACTGTGTGGGAAAGTTTCATTAAGTTGGTGTTTTTTTTGTTTTTTTTTTTGTTTTTTTTTTTTGAGATGCAGTCTCACTATGTTTTCCAGGCTGGTCTTGAACTCCTGGGCTCAAGCAATCCTCCCACTTCAGCCTTCCATGTACCTGAGATTATAGGCATGTGTCACCATGCCTAGCTTGATTTGGTGATTTTGTGGATGAATCATATTTTGATTGGCAGTGATCATGGCAGAGGACATTCCAGGCAAGTTGGAAAGTCCAGTATGGTAGCATCAGAAATTCTGTCTCTGTGACTTAGAATTACAATACTGAATGTTCCACGCCTTTCCTGTATCCTACAGGGCTTTGCTGAAATTTCTTTACTCTTGGTAGTCTCTAACTCAAAGATTTTTTAAAACTGTAAAAATAATTTATAATTTAAGTTTTATTTAAAATTAAAATAGAAGGTTTATAAAATTTTGATCCAACAGCTTACACTGCTTTTCTACCAATGATCTATAGTAAAGACAGGATTTAACACAATTATATTGTTGTGAGACTGTTGAAAATAGAAAGATTTTAATGCAATTTTCTTTTTCGGGTTATTCCTTATTCCAGTCACAGAAAGGCAAATATAACAGAGTTTCTACTAATAGTTGAAATTATTCAATAATTGTACTATTCACTTTCTGGTGTGATTGTTAAGATCCAAGGAATAATGTGAAAGTGAGATTATAATTTGGCAATGGATTCAGAATTGATAAAAGCACACATGCTTGAAACTTAAGAATTCTTAAATTATAAGAACTCTAAAAACCTAACTCCACTTGAAAAATAGAACATGGAATTGTCCAAGGAATCCCACGACAATACAGGGTTCAGTAAGCCTGTCTGAAAAACTCTGTCCTAACTGTGTCCTTATTATTTAATCTGCTCCCCACAACATTTTCAGGACAGGTCTCCATTCTTTTTTCTTTTTTCTTTTTTTTTATGAGACAGGATCATACTCTGTCACGCAGGCTGGAGTGCAGTGGCGTGATCTCAGCTCACTGCAATCTCTGCCTCCTGGGATCGAGCCACTCTCCCACTTCAGCCACCCAAGTAACTGGGACTACGCGTGCATGCTACCATGTCTAGCTAATTTTTATATGTTTTACAGAGACAGGGTTTCGCCATGTTGCCCAGGCTGGTCTCCAACTCCTGAGGTCAAGCAACCCACCCACCTCTGCCTCCGCCTCCCAAAGTGCTGGGATTACAGGCAAAAGCCACCATGCCTGGCCAGGTCTGCCTTCCTAATAGGGGTGTTTTAAGCCTAAGCTGTAGCTAGTAAGGCTACACAAACAGAAAGGCACTTCACATAACTCTGGGAAGTTGGGTTTTTTTCCCTGTCATAGTCAACTGGACAGATAGCAGTAGACATACACACTGAAGACAACTTCCCCTGAAGACCCTTAGACAGGTTTCTTCAAAGAACTGACCTGTATGGTGCTAATCAACATATGTTCTGTAATTTGTTGTAGAATCTTACTTAAACTTATGCTGTTTAAATGCTGAGGGAAAAGTACTTCTTTCTAGTAGAGATAGTTAACCCAGTCTCCTTAAAAAACTCTAGTAATTACTTACACAGACAGTGATAAAAAGATGGAGGGCTAATGTTGGCCCAAATCTATTTTGAAGATTAAATCTAGTTTATTAAGTCATTATAGTTCTTTGAGAATTAATATTTTAACCATATTTTTAGGCAGGGGTCTACTATAATTTTCTAATTTTCTGAAGTACTTATGTGTCTTTATACCTCCAAATACAGTTGCTAGACACTCTCTGCAGGCTTTTTTCTAGGCCTTTCTTTTGTAACTAGAAATCTTGATCCAGAATGGTATTTTTTTCATCTGTGACATATTAATTTCACTGAAGCATAAATAATTCATATAAATGATGTTTTTTTTTGAGGATGAGCTAAAGGCAGAGAATACTGTCTTCTTATAAAAGCCTCTAGTATTTTTAAAGTTTATTCAATAGTTTATCATTTGATTTAGTTACAATGAATGGCTTGCTTTTTAAGCATATCCCAAACATACACACTCTATTACACTATTTTCTAAGTGTAATAAAAATGATTTGCATTTTGCCTAGATTTTTGCATCTTATTTCAATTTAAAAATAATGTTTTAAGATAGCTTTTTTCTTTTTTATGAATTCCACAAAAGAATCCACAAATTATAACAGTATGTCGTTTACCTAATGTGTTCTTTCCCTCCATGAAGCTCATTTCTCACTCTTTTGTGCCAGCACACTTAAGTAAAAAGCAAATGATTTATTTTTAAGAAATTAGAATATAAAGCACATTGTTTCCAAGGTAAATGGCAGCATTTAAGTGTGGACTAGAAAGATAGTTTTCTGAATTCCTTAGAATTGCTTTGTATTCCAGATAGATTAAAACAAGACCTTTTCATTCAAAACCTATTGTTTTCCACTAAACTCTGAACTGAAATTTTGCGTTTTTTGAGGTATAGTCTGATGATTTTCATAGCATCACATCTCCTGAAGCATATATACCTTCTTTGATACAACATAGTGTTGGCAATAATATCTCAGATTCTTGGAAGTGGGATTGATTATTGAAAGCACTGGAAGAGGCACATTATTTACAGAAAATATTCAGCCTTAAAAAACACACATATTGGCCGGGCGCGGTGGCTCACGCCTGTAATCCCAGCACTATGGGAGGCCGAGACAGGCGGATCACAAGGTCAGGAGATCGAGACCATCCTAGCTAACACGGTGAAACCCTGTCTCTACTAAAAAATACAAAAAAACTAGTCGGGCGAGGTGGCGGGCGCCTGTAGTCCCAGCTACTCGGGAGGCTGAGGCAGGAGAATGGCATAAACCCAGGAGGCGGAGCTTGCAGTGAGCTGAGATCCAGCCACTGCACTCCAGCCCGGGCGACAGAGCGAGACTCCATCTCAAAAAAAAAACAACACACACACACACACATATCAGGCCAGGTGCAGTGGCTCATGCCTGTAATCCCAGCACTTTGGGAGGCCAAGGCAGGAGGATCACCTGAGGTCAGGAGTTCAAGACGAGCCTGGCCAACATGGTGAAACCCTGTCTCTACTAAAAATACAAAAATTAGCCAGCACAAGAATCACTTGAACCCAGGAGGCAGAGGTTGCAGTGAGCCAAGATCACGCTACTGCATGCCAGCCTGGGAGACCGAGGGAGACTCCATCTCGAACAGAACAAAACAAAACAAAACAAAACAAAAAAACCACATACACACATCATTCTTTCTTCATCATGAGACTGTAGTCCTTTTCATTAAGTTTCCTTTTGTCAAATAGAAAATTATTTTCTTTTTTTTTTTTTTTTTTTTTTGAGACGGAGTCTCGCTCTGCCGCCCAGGCTGGAGTGCAGTGGCCAGATCTCGGCTCACTGCAAGCTCTGCCTCCCGGGTTCATGCCATTCTCCTGCCTCAGCCTCCTGAGTAGCTGGGACTACAGGCGCCCGCCACCTCGCCCGGCTAGTTTTTTGTATTTTTTAGTAGAGACGGGGTTTCACCGTGTCAGCCAGGATGGTCTCGATCTCCTGACCTCGTGATCCGCCCGTCTCGGCCTCCCAAAGTGCTGGGATTACAGGCTTGAGCCACCGCGCCCAGCCTTAGAAAATTATTTTCAATTAATTGTTCTGTTTTGCAGTCCAGAATGTAATTGCTATCCTCTATTAACTGTGCAAAGAGGAATGAAAGTTGGTTGACTTTCCCATCAGTCATATAAGTCATTTCTTCTTTTGTCTGAATCATTCTATAACATATCAGAGAATTACTTCCTTCCTTTTGTGAGTGGAAGAACCACACCGATTATCTGTATACATTTCACTTATATTAAAAAAGTATACTGATATGTATTATGGCAGAAAAAAAGTCAAGGATAGTGAGTAATCTTAGGTAGAAATGCTTTGGATGTTACAATTACTAAGTCCTAGCATTAAAATAAATAAATTTTGTTTAAAAAAGAGTAAGGCAGAATATTCTGTTTGGTTAAAAAAGAGATGCCTGGGCCGGCCGCAGTGGCTCACGCCTGTAATCCCAGCACTTTGGGAGGCTGAGGCCGGTGGATCATGAGGTCAGGAGATCGAGACCATCCTAGCTAACACGGTGAAACCCTGTCTCTACCTAAAATACAAAAGATTAGCCGGTCGTGGTGGTGGGCGCCTGTAGTCCCAGCTACTTGGGAGGCTGAGGCAGGAGAATGGCATGAACCCGGGAGGCAGAGCTTGCAGTGAGCCGAGATCGCGCCACTGCACTCCAGCCTCGGCGACAGAGCGAGACTCCATCTCAAAAAAAAAAAAGAGATGCCTGTAATAATACAATGCTATTATTACAGCAAAATCAATGAAATATTAGGTTTCATTTAAGCTCAGATTTTTTTCAAAGTGACTTTATTGAAATTTTATTCAACTGCACATTGGAAAAAAGTGTAATGATAATGTTACCCAATTTCCTATAACTATATTCAGTTGGCTGATTTTTCTGATACCATTATGTGTGTTAAAGTTTTCTATTTGATGCTACATTGTCTGTTGGTACACACCTGAGATTATGCTTGTAACAAATCTAAGCATCATAAGAGGAGTAATTCTTTTAGCATTTATATTAAGATCTCAAAATTGAGAGCTAAGACTTTAGAAGACCAGTCCTTCTGACAATGGTAAAGAAAAGTTAGAAACACAGTTGGCCCTTTGTGTGTATATGTGTGTGTGTGTGTGTGTGTGTGTGTATACATATAATATTTATTTATTATTATACTTTAAGTTCTGGGATACATGTGCAGAACTTGCAGGTTTGTTACATAGGCATACACATGCCATGGTGGTTTGCAATTGGCCCTTTGTATCTGTGGGTTCCGCATTAGTGGATTCAGCCAACTGTGGGTTTAAACTGTTAAAAAAAATGGTTGAGTCTGTACTGAACATGTACAGACTTTTTTTCTTGTCCCCCATGATTCCCTAAACAATACAGTATAACTATTTATGTAGCATTTATGTTGTATTGAATATTATAAATAATCTAGAGATGATTTAATATATATGGGAATATGTACATAGGATGTGCATATTATATGCCAATACTGTGCCATTTTATATAAGGGACTTGAGCATCCATAGATTTCCTGTCTGTGGGTGTGGAGTGTGTGTGCCCCAAAACCAGTTCCTCATGGATACAGAGGGATGACTGTATACTTTATGAGTCACTACCTAGGTGTACTTTTTTCTGCACAATGGAGGGCTCTTTCTGCTTTGATAACCAAAGTTGGAACAAACAAACTTTATCACTAAGGGTATCATTTTGACATTTAAACAAAGGCTACATGAAGCTCATTGTGAAGAAGGTTTAAAAGAATGTTCTACTGGGGCCGGGTGCGGTGGCTCACACCTGTAATCCCAGCACTCTGGGAGGCCAAGGCGGGTGATCACCTGAGGTCAGGAGTTCAAGACAAGCCTGGCCAACATGGCGAAACCCTGTCTATACCAAAAATACAAAAAATTAGCCGGCCATTGTGGTGGATGCTTGTAATCCTAACTACTTGGTAGGCTGAGGCAGGAGAATCACTTGAACCTGGGAGGCGAAGGTTGCAGTGAGTTGAGGTCGCACCATTGCACTCCAGCCTGGGCGACAGAGCAAGGCTCTGTCACCAAAAAAAAAAAAAACAAAGTATGTTCTACTATATTCTAATCAACAATAAGTTATCAGCATTTATTCAGTCAATAAATATTATATTGAGGCCTACTATGCTTGAGTCATCATAGGAGGGTAGTGTACACAAAGATGAATAGGCCAAATCCCTGATTCAAAATTGATTAGAGGAAGAGAAACAAACAAATGGCTATTTATTATATAATAATAATAGCCACCATTTATTAAGTGCCCACAAAAGGCTGTGTATACATGTGAACCCAATTAATCCCAGCGACAACTTTGCATGATATTTTATAGCTGAAGAAACAGAAGTTCAAAGACATTAAGTAGCATGTCCAGGGTTGCCCAACTAGAGAGCATCAAAATCAATATTTCAATCTAGGTCTCTCTGGCTCCAAAACTCATACTCAATCTGTTAAATCATATATTCGCCCCTGTAGGGGAGAGTGTGTAAAATCTCAGAAGAGAGGTAAAAACCCTATATTAGAATGACCAAATTCCACTTTCACTCATGAAAGAGTAATGTAAGTGTTACCCTCTTGCTGTAAACAACTAGAAAACTGGGCAAAATATATGAAGCAACTGTTTTTGGACATTAGACAACAGGCACGCAGGAATAGGATCTTTGACAGAAGAAAAGTGAGACAAGTCTTAAAATTGCCCTGGCTTTCTGCTAGGAGGCACTTTCCAGACCACCGATTCAGGGAGAGAGAACCCAAGCAGAGCATGGCAGTCTTGCTGGGTTGAAGAAAAAGATTGGAGTATGGGGAATCTGAGGCAGTTGGAGACAGAATATCAGAGGGCAGGGAGCTATACAGAGAAGGAGATCCAGAAATCAACATAGGGGTTCCTTGAGTCTTTGATTTAATATTCAGCTTTTCAGGTGTGGGTCAAAACTCCACAAGGCTGGACAAAGAAAACTGGCAACTGAACAATTCCCAGAGCTCTCACAGGGCTGGGAGATGTTCACATAATGACCAGTCAAATGGAGAGCCGTTCTTGAACACTTAGAACATGCAATAAAGACTCCAGAAAGGTTACATGTTAGCAGTAGAGCTAAACCAAACTTTTAGTAAAAGCCTCCAGATTTAATCTAATGAAGTTTAAAAACATGCCTCAAAAGGATCAAGCTTATCTGCCTGCCAAAACAGTTTTTAAGAAAGATAACGAAATTCAAACATTCAACAATGTAACATTCTTATTGATATGTAAAGCAGCAGGAAAACTGATCCATAACCTGCGGGACACCAGTCAGTAGAGACAAGCCCAGAAATTTCAGCAATGATAAAATTAGTAGATAAGGACTTTGAAACAGCTGTTATACCAAGTGCAATGACAGCCTATGTTTACACACAAAAATGTATGCAAATGTTTATAGCAACTCTATTCATAATCTTCAACGTGTGGAAACAATCAGGTGTTTCTTAATTAGAGAATGGATAAAAAGACAAAAAGGAACAAACTACTGAAACATACAACAACATGGATGAGTTGCAAATGCATTCTAATAAGTGAAAGAAGCCAGAATCAAAAGACTACATACTGTATGATTCTATTTGTACAACATTTTTCTGTTTTTAATAGCTTTATTGAAATGTAATTTATATACCATGCAATTCACTCATTTAAAATGTACAATTCAATGGTATTTAGTATAGTCACAGAGATTTGCAACCATCACTGCAGTCAAAATTTTAGAAGATTTTTGTCACCTGCAAAAAACTCATATTCTTTAGCTTTCACCTCCCTGTCTTATTTCTCCTCTCCCCCAGTCCTAAATAACCATTAATCTATTTTCTGTCTCCAGATTTGCCTATTATGGGATATTTCATATAAATGAAGTCATATAATATGACGAATTTTGTGACTGACCTCTTCACTTTACATTGTGATTTCTTTCCCCCCGCCCCCACCACAAATAGGCTTTTTAATTTGACACTATTAAAAGTCTGAATGTTAAACAGATTCTTGGACTGATGGTTCATATCTATCAGCTCATTCAACTTTAGCACCTTTCTCATCCTTGGTAGCTTTTTCAAAACTACTACTTTCATCATGAAGCTACATGAGTTTTCCCGATTCAAACTTGGGCTTCTTCATTTTTACTTTCCTAATGAAAACATCATGGAGAGGATAAATAGTCAAGCCTTTTCTATGTCTTTTCCAGTGCTGTCTGGAATCAATTTATTGACCACTTCTTTCAAGTCATTTGTCTGCACCTCTCAGGTCATGATTTCCATCATCTTCTGGATTTGGCAGAGCTGTTAGTGTTAATTGTAAGAAGTCTTCCATATATAATTGTTGCATATTTTAGTAAAATCAACACAAAACAGACAAAGTAAATAATCATCGGTAGTCTTGACATCAGTGTGAACTTAAATCATGGTCTGCTATTTTTTAACTGTGGAACACATTTTGTCACAGGTAAGATCCATGCCATGGACCTTAGTCAGGCATTTTTGCCCTGAACATCTTCAGGATCAGCTTGAATTTTCTAAATGCAACTTCATCATTCTGCACATCAGACAAACTCACTTCAAACACATGATCCTTGAGGCCATCAGATGCAATTTTGATTCCTTGAGTCCTGGTGACAAGTGTCTTTCCCATAGCTATGTTGAACATAACAGGTGCTTTCACATCATGCCAATCTTTCTTAGAAAATGGATCAAGCTATTTGAGCCCAGGAGGTCGAGGCTGCAGTGAGCTGTTGATCACACCACTGCACTCCAACCTGGGCTACAGAGCAAGACCTTGTTTCTAAAAAGGCAGGAAGGCAGGAAGGCAGGAAGGCAGGAAGGCAGGAAGGCAGGAAGAAAGGAAGGAAGGAAGGAAGGAAGGAAGGAAGGAAGGAAGGAAGGAAGGAAAGGAGGGAGAGAGGGAGGGATTTTAGACTTGCCAGCCTCCATGATTGTATGAGCCAATTCTTTATAATAAATGTTTTTATTTTATTTTATTTTATATATATATATTAAAAAACTGCACTATCTATCTATCTATCCTCTCTGTCTCTCTCTCTACTATATATAAAAATAACCTCTCTGTCTCTCTCTCTCTTTACATAATATATATGTATATATATATTTTCATCCTACTAGTTCTGTTTCTCTAGAGAACCCTGACTGATATGCTAGCTGAACTCATTGAATAGTTCTGTTTTTTTAGAAGATTCCTGATTATTTTCTGTATCCTAGTTTTTTTAGAGGATTCCTGAGGATTTTCTATATACAAAAGCATGTCATCTGCAAATAGATATAGTTTCAGTTCTTCCTTTCTAATCTGGATGCCTTTTATTTCCTTTTCTTATCTAATTGCCCTGGCTAGAACCTCCATTACAATGTTGAATAGAAGTGAAGAGACATCCTTGTCTTGTTTCTAATCTTAGAGAAGCATCTAATTTTTCACCATTAGGTATGGGTTTTTGTTTTAGGTGCCCTTTGTTATGTTGAAGAAGTTCCCTTCTTAGTCTCCTGAGTGTTTTTTTAATCATGGAAGGGTGTTGGATTTTGTCAAATGCTTTTCCTGCATCTCTTGAAATGATCATGTGATTTTTGCTTTGTATTCTTTTGATATAATGTATTACATTAGCTGATTTTCAGATATTAACCCAAGCTTACATTCCTGAGATAGACCCCTCTTTATCACTGTGTGTGTGTGTATCTGTGTGTGTGTGTGTGTATTTATATTGCTAGATGTTTTGCTAGTATTTTGTTGAGGATTTTTGTGTCTAATGCATGAGAGATACTGATCTGTAGTTTTCTTATGTTGCCTTTGGTTTTGGTATCAGGATAACACTGGCTTCATAAAAATGAGTTGAATTAGCCCTGCACAGTGGTGCACACCTGTAATCCCAACTACTCGGGAGGCTGAGGCACGAGAATTGCTTGACCCTGGGAAGCAGAGGTTGCAATGAGCTGAGATAGCACCAGTGCACTCCAGCCTGGGCAACAAAGTGAGACTCTGTCAAAAAAAAAAAAAAAAAGCATGCATGAGAGAAATGATATGAAAAGTTTTTACTTATCTTCTACTTTTTGGAAGAGTTTGTGAAGAGTTGATATTAATTCTTCTTTAAATGTTTGGTAGAGTTTAGTGGTGATGCTATCTGTGACTGGGCTTTTCTTTTTGTGGATAGTTTTAAAAATTGTTAATTCAAGGTCTTCACTTGTTATAGATATATGCATATTTTCAATTTCTTCTTGAGTTGGTTTTGGTATTTTGTGTAATTTAGGCAATTTCCATTTCATCTAAGTTATCTAATTTACTGACATATTGTTGTTCATAGTATTCCTTTATAATGCTTTTTATTTCTGTAAGGTCAGCAGTAATGTCTGGTCTTTTATTTCCAATTCTAGTAATTTTAGTCTTTTATTTACTTGGTCAAGCTGGCTAAAGGTTTGTCAGTTTTGTTGATCTTTCAAAGAATCAGCCTTTGGATTCACTGATTTTCACTATTTTTTAATTCTCCATTTCATAAATGTCTACACTAATCTTTATTATTTCCTTCCTGTGCTTGCTTTAGGTTTAGTTTGCACTTTTTCCAGTGTCTTAAGGTGGAAAGTTAGGTTATTTGAGATCTCCTTTCTTAATATAGGCATTTACAGTTGTAAATTTTCCTCTAAGCAATGCTTTAGCAGTGTTATGTTTTGTTATGTTGTATCTTCATTTTCATTTATCTTGAAGTATTTTCTGATTTCCCCTTTATTTTTTTGACATGGTATCTCTCTCTCTGTCACCCAGGCTGGAGTGCAGTGGAATGACCTTGGCTCACTGCAACCTCTGCCTCCTGGGTTCAAGCGATTCTCCTGCCTCAGCCTCCTGAGTAGCTGGGATTACAGGCATGCACCAACACGCCCGGCTAATTTTTGTATTTTTAGGTAAAGACGGGGTTTCACCATGTTGGCCAGGCTGGTCTCAAACTCCTGACTTCAAGTGACCCACCCGCCTCAGCCTCCCAAAGTGCTGGGATTACAGGCATGAGTCACGTCTGATTTCCCTTTTGATTTATTCTTTGATCCATTGGTTATTAGGAGTATGTTGTTTAATTTCCACATACTTTTTTTAATTTAATATTTTTATTTCCATAGGTTATCAGGGAACAGGTGGTGTTTAGTTACATGAGTAAGTTCTTTAGTTATGATTTGTGAGATTTTGGTGCACCCATCACCTGAGCAGTATACACTGCACTCAATTTGTAGTCTTTTATCCCTCACCCCCTTCCACATACGTTTGAGTTTCCCATTAGTTTCTAGTTTCATTCCAGTGAGGTCAGAGAACATACCTTTTTTTTTGAAATGGAGTCTTGCTCTGTAACTCAGGCTGGAGTGCCTTGGTGCGATCTCAGCTCACTGCAACCTCCGCCTCCTGAGTTCAAGCAATTCTCCTGCCTCAGCCTCCCAAGTAGCTGGGATTACAGGCATGTGCCACCATGCCTGGCTAAGTTTTTTGTATTTTTAATAGAGACAGGGTTTCACCATATTGGTCAGGCTGGTGTCGAACTCCTGACCTTGTGATCTGCCCGCCTTGGCCTTCCAAAGTGCTGAGATTACAAGCGTGAGCCACTGCACATAGTCGAACATACTTTTTATTATTTCTATCCTTTTACATTTGTTGAGGTTTGTTTTGTGCCTTAACATATGATTTACAGGCTGGGTGCAATAGCTCTTACCTGTGATCCTAGCACTTTGAGAGGCTGAGGCAGGAGAATGGCTTGAGGTGAGGAGTTTGAGAGACTAGCCTGAGCAACATAGTGAGACCCAGTCTCTACAAAACAACAACAACAACAACAACAACAAAAACAACAAAAACAACCAACCAACCAACAAAAACCAGCCAGATGTGATGGCATGGTGCCCGTGGTCCTATCTACTTGAGAGGCTGAGCTGGGAAGATTGCTTGAGCCTGGGAGGTAAAGGTTGCAGTGAGTTGTGATCACTCCACTTCTCTCCAGCCTGCGCAGCAGAGTGAGACCCTGTCTCCTTGACTCAAAAAAACGTAAATATGTGCACTTGAGAAGATTGTATATTCTGCTGTTACTGGGTATAGTGTTCTATATATATCTGTTAGGTCTAGTTAGTTTAGACTGTCGTTCAGATATTCTGCCTAATTGTCCTATTCATTACTGAAGTTCAGGTATTGAAGTCTGAAGCTGGTATTGCTGAATTGTCTGTTTCTTCCTTGATCAGTTTTTCTTCATATTTTTTGTGTTCTAACATTAGGTGCATATATTTATATTTATTTTGTTTTCTTGACAGGTTGAACCTTTTATTATCCCCAGATGCCCCTCATTAGCTCCAGTTACAACCTCTGCCTTTTGATTGGTTTAATTCATTCATGTTTAATGTTACTATTGATATATTTGGTTTATGACAGTCATTTTACTTTTTATTTCTATGTGTCTTATGTCTTTTTATTGTACCTCTATTCCTCTTTGACTTGTTTTCCTTGCACTGAGTGAATGAAGCATTTTAATCTTTTTTCACTATTTTTTTGAATTTCTTTAGTAGTTGCACTAGGGTTTATCATGCACATCCTAACTTATCAGAATCAGTTTCAGGTTTATACTAGCTTAATTCCAGTGAGACATGGCAATGTTACCCTTATATAGTCTCTTTTCTCCCTTTTTGATATTATTTTTATGTGTATTACATCTATTAATGACACAAGATCAACAATTATTGTTTAATTGGTACTTTATCATCTGTAGCTATTTCCTTGCCCAAACAGCTTTTCTCCTACTCACCTTCTTTGTGCTATTATTGGAAAATATACTACATTTGTTTAAGTTTTAGGTCAAGCATATACCATATGCATGTTATTTTACACAACTTATTATATAAAATTTAGTTCATTTAAGAGAAGAAAGGAGAAAAATGTGCATTCACATTGCCTTTTATAATTGCATTATAAGAGCACCTTTACTGATGCTCTTTGTTTTCTCATGTCAGTTTGAATTATTGTATGTGTTGTGATAATTTTCAGCCTGAATAATTTTCTTTAGTATTTCCTGTAAGATGAATCTGCTAGCAAAATTCTCTCAGTTTTTGTTTATCTGGGAGTGTTTTTATCTTACCTTTGTTTTTTAAAGATAGCTTTGCTGAATAAAGAATTCTTGGCTGACAGTTTTTTTTTTCTTTGAGCTCTTTGAGTATGTTGTCTCAATACCTAACTGGCCTCCATTGTTCCTGCTGAGAGGTCAGCTGTTTGCCTTATTGAGGTTCCCTTGTTAGTAATGAGTCATTTTTTCTTTCGTTGTTTTCAAGATTTTCTCCTTGTCTTTGGTTTTCAGCATTTTTACTATGATACGTCTATTTGTGGATCTTTTTGCTACTCAGAAGTGCATCCTTAGGTCACCCTGGGATAATGGTGGTTGATATGCCTTGTATATTTGTCCTGCCCAATCCTCATGTTGAAATGTAACTGGAGGTGGGGCCTGGTGGGAGGTGTTTGGGTCATGGGGGCGGATCCCTCATGGTTTTGTGCTGTCCTTGCAATGGTGAGTTCTTGCAAGATCTGGTTGTTTAAAAGTGTGTGGCACCTCTGTGCTCTCTCTTGCTCCCACTCTTGCCATGTGAGACACCCCTGCTCCCCCTTCGCCTTCTGCCATGATTGTAAACTTTCTGAGACCCTCACCAGAAGCTGATGCCAGTGCTATGCTTTCTGTACAGCCTACATAACCATGAGCCAATTAAACCTCTTTTCTTATAAATTACCCAGCCTCAGATATTTCTTTGTACAAACACAAGAACAGCCTAATACAGCGGTTTCATCTGGGCTTTCTTCGGCCAATTCTTTCCCTTCCCAGTTATTAAACACAACTAATTGCTGGTGATCACTCCATTATTTTCATCAGTGTCCCAGGCATATATTACTCTACAGTTTAATCCAATCAAATTTGGACTTCTTTAAAGGGATAGTTACTGAGGTTCCAGTGTTTGTAATTTGTTCTGACCACAGGAGGACTTCTCTCAGTTATCTATTGCCTGATTCTCTCCTGAAAACTAGCCAGCCTACAGTTTAGCAAATATCTCTAATGAATCTACCAATCTCCTTCCAATTGCTTTTTGATACAACCTCCATTGTATTTGAGCATGTCCTTATCCTTGAACTTCTCCATGCTCTGTTGCAATAAAGTCACTGTCTTTGGAAAGAGATTAGGAGCTATCTATTTTATGCACTACTGATTTTTTTTTCCTTGGAAAAATGTCTGAGCCACAGCTCTGGAGCTAGGTATGGAGACATGGTGTGCTTGTCTCTGAGTGACACTCAGCTTTAGGAGCTGAATGCCAAGTGGAGGGGGGACAGTAGACTCAGATCTTCTCAGCTTGCCTCTCCCAGCATAGAACCACTGCCTTATAAGTCAGGGCAAGGGTGATTGAGACCTCAGCATTCTCAGTGGTACTGTACCCTAGGCAGAACTTCCATCTCACCATGAGCCCCCACCTCATGGCCATACTCACATAGAATTTAGCAATAGTTGGAGGCAAGAAGAAAAATACTAATGTTCTTTCCCTCCCATGAAGATAGCCCTCAGAGTGGGAGCTTGGGAGAGAGGGAGGCGTGTGTTCTTGGCTATCCCAATCTATAATGGAATGGAGTGGAATGTAACTGAGCTGGGAAGGTGGAGGGAATGGTTTTGGTTCAAATACCACCAACTTTTGTTGTTCTTGGCAAATTTTAGAAGATATTCTTGAACAGAGGCTTCTTCAATTACTGTATGCCTTTAGGTATAACAGAGACTTCAATTTTTAAAAACAGTTTTTAGCAGTTTTGCTGGAGAGCTGTTCCGTGGAGCTCCTCACACTGACATGTGGGAAATTGATCTCTTACACAATATTCTGGCAAAGGCAAAACTATAGGGACAGAAAAAAATCAGTAGTTGCCAGGGCTGAGAGTGAGGTTTAACTACAAAGGGACATGGAGGAGTTTTGGGGCTGATGAAACTGGTTTATAGTTTTATTGTGTATACATTTGTCAAAACTCACAGAACTGTACACTAAAAAGAACAATTTTACTGCATGTAAATTATACCTCAATAAAATAAAAGGGGAAAAGCTATTATAAATATGCTCAAATATTTAAAGGAATATGTAAATATAATGAGAAAAATGGAAGGAGTTTTTGAAAAGGTCCAAATAGACCCTAGGGCTGAAAAATACCATATCTGAAATTTTAAAATATCACTGGATGGGTTTAACAGCAGATTAGAAGTTATAAAAAAAAAAAAAAAAAAAAAGATCAGTGAACTTGAAGTAGAATATAGAAGTTATTCACATTAAAACATAATGAAAAAACAAAATGAAAAGAATGGGGCCTCGGTGACTTACAGGACAACATCAAACAGTCTAAGCTATGTGTAATTGAAATTCCAGAAATTTGGTGGGATTTTAAATGATAATGTCTGTAAATGTTACAAACTGATGAATTATATCAAATAAGGAAGAAATAATACTAATTTTGAACAAAGTCTTTAAGAATATAGAGGAGAAGTCTTCACAACTCATTTTATGAGGCCAGAATTATCCTGATACTAAAACTGAAGACATTCCAAGAAAACAAAACTATGAACCACAATATCTCTCATGACTATAGTTGCAAATGTCCTTGACGAAATAGTAGAAAATTGAATCCAGCAATATATGGAAAGGATAATGTGTCATGACTAATGTGGTTTATCCCAGGAATGCATGGTTGGTTTAAAATTTGAAAATTAACCCATGTAATTCCCCATGAAGGAGAAGAACCACACGATCATCTCTACAGATGCAGAAAAAGTATTCAACAAAATTCAACATCCATTTGTGACTTGAAAAAAATGAAAACTTTGGCCAGGCACAGGGGCTCACGACTGTAATCCCAACACTTTGGGAGGCCAAGGCAGGCAGATGACGAGGTCAGGAGATTGAAACTATCCTGATCAACATGGTGAAACCCCGTCTCTACTAAAATAGAAAAAAAAAAAAAAAAATTAGCTGTGCCTGGGGGCGCGTGCCTGTAGTCCCAGCTGCTTGGGAGGCTGAGGCAGGGGAATCATTTAAACCCAGGAGGCAGAGTTTGCAGTGAGCCAAGATCGTGCCACTGCACTCCAGCCTGGTGACAGAGCAAGACTCTGTCTCAAAAAAAGAAAAGAAAAGAAAAAATGAAAACTTCAAGAAAACAAGGAGTGTAAAGGAACTTCCTCAACTTTATAAAAGACATTTACAAATAACCTAAAGGTGACATTACTATACTTAATGGTGAAAGATTAAACACTTTGCACCTAAGACAGGGAATAAGACTCTTGCCGTTTATAGTCAACATTATACTAGGGGTCCTACCAGCTAATTAAGGTAGGAATAAGAAATAAAGGTATATAGATTGGAAAGGAAGAAGTAAAAGTTAAACTTTTTTAAGAATGACATGATTGTATAATAGAAAATCCTAAGAAATCTGCAAGAAAGACACCACCAGAACTAATATATAATACATGAATTTAGCAAGGTCACAGATTAATACATAGAAATTTATTGTATTTCTATTATCAATGAAAAACTGGATATGAAATTTCTAAATACCATTTATAATACTGTAAAAATTTATGAAATATTTAGGGCTAAATTAATAAGACATATGAGATGTGTACAATGAAAATTACAAAATGTTGCTGAGAGAAATTAATGAAGACCTAAGTAAATGCAGATATGTACCATATTCATGGATTGGAAGACTCAAGTAAGATGCTAATTTTCCCCAAATTGATCTATACATTCAATGCAATCACAGTCAAAACTTTATAGCCTTTTTTTTGTTTTTGTAGAAATTGACAAGTTGATTCTAAAATTTAAGTGGAAATTGAATGAAACTATAAAAGTCATAAAATTTTTGAAAAAGAACAAAGAGAACTTTATCAGATTTCAAGACTATAAAAGTACAGCAAACAAGATAAGGTGATATTATGCTAAGGATAGACATACAGATCAATGGAACAGAATGGAGAGTTCAGAAGTAGACCCACATACATATAGTCAATAATTTTTTATAAAGGTACCAAGGTAAAAGGTAGTTTTTTTTAAACTAATAGTACTGGAACAACTGGATAGTCATATGAAAAAAAAATGAACCTCAATCCTTACCTCACATTGTACACAAGATTGACTATAACTAGATTAAAGACCTACACATAAGAGCTAAAATTATAAAACTTCTGGAAGGAAACATGAGATAAAACTTTTGGGAAAAACTTCTTAGGCAGTTCCCTAAAAGTACTAACCATGAAAGAAAAAAATACTGACAAGCTGGACTTTATCAAAATAAAAAAACTTATCTCCCAAAGACATTATTAAGAAAATGAAAAGGCAAGCCAAAAACTGGGAAAAAAATATTCTTAATACCTACATCTGACAAAGAACTTGTATTTAGACTATATTTAAAAAACATTTACAACATAATAATAAGACAAACAACTCCCTTTTTAAAAATATCAAGAATTTGAAGACATATCACAAGAAAATATGTATTAATGGGCTGGGCACGGTGGCTCACATCTGTAATTCCTGCACTTTGGGAAAAAGTATTAATAAAAGATAGTTTGAAAGATGACATACTTTCATAGGAATTGATAAGAACACACAGAGAGATCAAATTCTTCCACTTGGTTTTGGATGCTTTGTGTCATTATCCTGACTTTGTTCACAATTAAGACTTTGAAATTCTCAGAATAGGAGAGGAGAAAAATTTGAATGAAGCTGGTCTAAACATAAGGTAGAAAAAAAGCCTTCAGATAATCCTGATGACACTTCTAGTTACCTTTTGCTTCCTTTCCTTACCAAATTTCTCACAAGATGCTTTCTATTTGCTGTACCCCTCCTTACCGGTTTTTCCATGCAGGAAGCTGGCTTCTTCTCCCACCTTCACTTCCCCAACTACTCTCTTCAAAATAAACAATGACTTCCTAATTAGTAGATCTCACAGTCTCTGTTCCTTTTTCATTCTTCTTGATCAATTTTTATTTTAGTTTTTAGAGACAGTCTTGCTCTGTTGCCCAGGCTGGAGTGCAGTGGTACAATCATAGCTCACTGCAGCTTTGAACTCCTGGGCTCAAGCAATCCTACTGTCTCAGCCTCCCAAGTAGCTGGGACCCAGGTGTGTGCCACCATGCCTGGCTAATGATTTTTTGTAGAAATAGCGTTCTTGCTTTATTGCTTAGGATGGACTTCAACTCCTAGGCCCAAGCAATCCTCCTGACTCAGCCTCCCAGGAAGCTGGGACTACATTTGTGTACCACCACGCATGACTAATTATGTTTAAAAAATTTTATAGAGACTAGGCCTTGCTATGTTGCCCAGGCTGGTCTTGAACCCCTGGGCTCAAGCAGTCTTCTCACCTCAGCCTCTCAAAATGTTGAGATTACAAGTGTGAACCATCACACCCAACCTTGATCTTTTTTTATATTGATGATATACTCATTTTAAAACAGTCCTTCTTATTTCTATGATACACTTCTCATTCTTTGTCCATCTGTTCTCATTCTTTTTCCATCCACTTCCCTCTTTTGCTTTTGTTCCTTCTTCCACCTCTAATTGTGGGCATCCCCAAACATCTCCCAAGATCTTTGATCATATGCTCTTCCAGCTCTATATGCTTTCCTTTGGAAGGTTCATCCATTCTCAGGGTTTCAAGCATCACATGTATGCTGTCAACTTCCATATGTGTTATCTAGAGCCCTGATCATCCCCAAGAGCTCCAGTTCTATATATTTAACCTTCTATTGGGCATTTGTACTTTAAGTTAACACTGTCATGTCAAATCCAGTATGCTCATCTTTTTATTCACCACTGCCTTCCTCTTTCCACACATAGAACAAGTTTCTCTACCCAGTTTCCTTCCTTCTCAGCATCACCTTTACCTCAGTGTCTTAAGTTCAGAATCTTGAAATCATTCTCCTGCATTATCCTCATTTAGTCAAGTATCAGAATTCCCCTAAGCCTTCCCTTTCCAGTCTGTTCTTACTGCTAAAACTCAAGTCCAGACTTTCATCCTTTCCTATTTGAATTACTACCACAGCCTCCAGGCTCTCCCACAGCCTCCTGCTCTAGCCTAGATACCACTGCCATCTAATCTTATTTAAATATAACTTTCCTCATATCATTTCCCTAATCAAAAATATCTCATGAGTCCTATTTCCGACATCAAGTCTAAACACCTTTTCCTGGCTTTCGGGCTGCTTGTAGCCTGGCTCCACCTTATCTGTCTTATTACTCAACATGTTCCCCTTCCTTGAGTTAGGTCAGTTTTCTCATTGTCACGAGAACTGGCCAAGTTCATTTCTTCCTCTGTATCTTAACAAGTGTATTTTCTCTTGTCCAGAATGCCTTTCTTTCCATTGGCCCAACTCATATCCATTTTGCAAGAGAATTGTCTATGCTTCCTGTGTCCAATTCCCTGCTTTCTGTTCTCTTTAACTCACTTTAATCAAGCTTTTATCACCACCACTTTACTATTCACGCCATAATTCTTATTACTTTCCTATCATTAGTCACTTCCTCAGTCTCTCCCATCTCAGTAAATGACACTATCATTTACTTAGTTGCTCCAAACCTAAAAGCCACCCTTAGTTCTTCTCCCTCATAACCTATATCCAGTCCATCAGTGAGTCTAGTGAGTTTTCCATTCAAAATATATTTCAAATCTGGCCACTTCTCACTATCTCACTGCTACCACTCTGGCCCAAGCAAACAGTACCTCTCCAGTGGTCTTCTTGCTTTCATTTTTGCGCTTGCACAGTTTATTTCACACAACGTATCTTTAAAGATGTCAATCTGTTCATGTCACTTCACTGTTTATGGCTTTTAAGGCCATACCTGATCTGCTCTAGCCCAAGGCTCTGACCTTACCTTCTTTCAATTTCCCCTTACTTCCTCTTCTCTATTTTCTCCGGCCTTCTTTCTGTTTCTACAATAAACTAAGCTTTTTGACACCTCACTTACACATGGACACATTTCAGAATAGTCACTAGATAGGTTAGAAAAGAATAAGTGTTTTCAGTTTCCACAATATTTGTCACTAAAATATGTATGATATTGACAGGAAAAACTTTTTTCTGAAATCTACATTTTTGTATCAGTTTATTTTTATTTTGAAATAATCTCAAGCTTACAGAAAAGCTGCAAGTACACAGAAATCATGTTTTATTTTCTGAGCCATTTGCTTTATCACCCCATATACTGTACTATGCAATTCCTGTAGGCAAGGACATTCTCCTATATATTCACAATATAACCATCAAAACTGAGAAATCAGCTTTGATTCATTACTGTCATCTAACCTCAGATTCCTTTCAAGTTTTTCCAATTGTCCTAGTAATATCCATTATGGCAAAAGGATCCAGGTTAGAATCATGTGTTGCATTTAGTTAAATTTCTTATCTTCCCTTAGCTTGGAACAGGTCCTCAGTCCTTCCTTGATTTTCATGACTTTGACATGTCTTAATAGAACAGGCCACTTATTTTTTTTTTTTTTTTTTTTTGAGACGGAGTCTCGCTCTGTCACCCAGGCTGGAGTGCAGTGGCCGGATCTCAGCTCACTGCAAGCTCCGCCTCCCGGGTTTACGCCATTCTCCTGCCTCAGCCTCCCGAGTAGCTGGGACTACAGGCGCCCGCCACCTCGCCCGGCTAGTTTTTTTGTATTTTTTTTTAGTAGAGATGGGGTTTCACCGTGTTAACCAGGATGGTCTCGATCTCCTGACCTCGTGATCCGCCCATCTCGGCCTCCCAAAGTGCTGGGATTACAGGCTTGAGCCACCGCGCCCGGCCCAGGCCACTTATTTTTTAGAATGTCCTTCAATTTGCATTTGTCTGATGTTTCCTCAAGATTAGATTCAGGGTATGCATCTTTTTAAAGAATAACATAGGGCTGGGCATGGTGGATTACGCTTGTCATCTCAGCACTTTGGGATATCGAGGCAGAAGGATCATCTGAGGCCAGGAGTTCAAGAACAGCCTGGGTCACACAGCAAGACCCGTATCTCTTAAAACTTTTTTTAAAAGTTAGCTGGGTGTGGTGGCACGCGCCTGTAGTCCTAGTTACTCCAGAGGCTGAGGCAAGAGGATCACTTGAACCCAAGAGTTTTAAGGTTGCAGTGAGAGCTATGTTCACACAACTATACTCCAGCCTGGGTGACAGAGTGAGACCTTGCTCATAAAAAAAAAAAAAAGAAAAAAGAAAGAAAGAAGGAATATCACAGAATTGGTGCTGAGTAATCTTTACTTCCTTCAACTGACACATGATTTTGATTTGTCCCATTATCAATTATGTTTTATTTGGTCACTTGATTAAGGTGGTGTCTGTCAGCCTTCTCCGCTGTAAAGTCATTTTCCCCATTGTAATTAATAAGTAGTTTATAGAAAAGTAGTTAGAAATTATGTAAGTTATCCTGCTCCTCATCAAACTTCCCATTTATTCACTTATTTATATCAGTATGGACTCATGGGTCTTTATTTTATCTGTTACTAATTTATTATTTATTTTGATGCTCATATTCTCTAAGATTTTGCCAGTGGGAGCCTCTTCAAATTGGCTCCTGTGTTCTTTGACATGCCCCTCTAATTAAGTACTTCCTTACATCCTGTCACAAGCTGTTCCAGACTCGTCTTGTGTTTTCCCTGTTCCAGTCCTGGAATCAGCCATTTCTTCAAGGATCCCTGGTTTTTCAGTGGTTCCTTCTAGTAGCCACAATGTGATTTCTGTCAGTGGATAGAACTAGGGAATATATGTATGTACACACACACACACACATCTATATTTATGTATCTACATGAAAACCCATGATTTCACACCTATACCATCAATGCCAGTCCAATACTGTAGAGTTCATTCTAGCTTTATCACTTTCTATATTTGTAATTTTTCTCCATCAGTGAGAGAACTGGCTGCTGTTATCATTAGCTTATTTATTTGATCAGTTCCCTCAAATGTAACCAAACTCCCATCTTTGCCACCTTACATATAGACATCCATATCACACCTCTAGGACTGTTGACTCTACTCCCCAGACTGCCTCCTACCCGACTTGGGCTTTGACACTGTGCCTTGGGTCTTTTCCCCCATGTAGATGGCCCTCCTTACCCTGCTCAGGCTCTAACTCTGGCACTCCCACTGTGGGTCACCCACACTTGTGATGCCCTCCTTACTCCATTCAGCACTGACTCCCCAAGTCATGCTCGCCCTCCACATGGTTGCCCTCCTCACCCTGCACAGGCTCTAATATGGATGTTTAGCTTGCTCTGCCCCACCTGACGTTGGCTTTAGGATTGAGCTGTTTCTCAAGGATTGGGAAAAGGAAGAAGTAAGACCATATTTTATTTAGAAAATGCTTCCTACTTAGTGTAGCTTTCACTATGAGTTGAGAAGGCTATAACATTTCTGTTCCCTTTGACCTAAAAAAGTGTATATTATTAGTATCTATCTGCCTTAAATACTGTAGCAATCAGTGGACCAGGAGCCAAATCATTTTTGAAAGAACACCTACCCTAAATGAATGTAGAAAAAAAACAACCAGATAAAAAAGAAAGATTCCTTCACATTTTTTCATCTTTTGTTCAAATGCTTTGGTATTATGGACATAGTCTCAGAATCACTATTGAGTGCTAATGGTTAATAAGTTCATGAACCTTACATTTTGAACAGGGTAGTTTCTGACGCCAGAGGTCCTTGGATCAAAATTAATTGTATCTTTTAAAACTGAGAAATGCAAATATTTAGTCACAATAACATTACTGTCATTCAGTCATACTACAAGATTTTGCAAGGCAGTGTCTACATTGAATTGATTGTCCCTTAAAACTTTAGAACTAAAACCTCTGCAAGATTGTCCTTGATAATCTTTTCATGGCAATAAAAGCCCTGACGAAGAGTCAGGGCGTTGTCATCAGAGAGACTAAACGCCTGCAGACTACAACTTTCCCAGGACAAAAATATTCAAGTTTGCCTCCAAACCTCTTCAAGATATAAACTAACCATTCCAAGAAGTAGTTTTTTCATTCCTACTGTTACTCTAAATTGTCTGAGAGGCAAATATAGCTTTTTTTCTAAATTAAGATATGTTATTATTGGACTTTTGTTTAATTCTAAGCCAAAATATACCCAAACTCCCACTACATTCCTTGGAAGCCCTAGATGCTGTTGAAGTGCTCTCTTAGCCACATCTCACTCCTTTAGGAGTCAGCACTCTCCATCTGTATCCTCTTGGGGACCACGAAAGGGAAAACAGCCTCTGTGACTTCTCCAACCAGGTGGGTCAGATTAGCTTTACAGTCCACTTACAGGGAGGCTAACAAAGCTCCTCTGTGGGTGTTTGAGCACATTTTACAAAACTGCTGATGACCTCATGAGCCAAAGAAACCAGGTCTCACATTGTGGACTAAGCCTAAATATTAATACTACTTTATATTTATGTAGTGTCTTTTTTCCAAGGAACTCCAGCCTCTTTACAGACATTATGTCACTAATCCTCAAAGCATCCCTGTTTGGTACATGGCAAATATTATCCCCCTCCCTTTTTTTTTTTTTTTACAGTGATGGAAACTTGCAAGTTGGTGATGGAACCCAGCCCCCTGGTTCTTAGTCTATGCACTATACCATAAAAAAAGTCAGACGAATACTTTTTCAAGCTATTCATTGCTTCTTGGGTGGGATTTAAGAGGATGTCTTGGCTTGTATGCATTTCAATTTTCAGTGTCCCTAGCTTCTATGATCCTCTTTTTCTTCTTCATTGTAAGTCAAGCATGTTCAAGCATATTTATTTTCCACTGTTGCATTTATGGGAACACTAGAAGTTTGTAGCTGAAATTTGAAGTGAAAGACTTTGGTATTGAATATGTAATTTCACTTATCACTCAGAGATCCCTTATACTTCTCATAACCTAAAAGAAATTAGATTTTTTAAAAAAATTCACCATGCCAGTTTAGAGCACATTTCATTTATAGCAATCACATTTTCACCAAAACTGGGTAATGTTCAACTAAATACAACCAATTTGTATTGAATTATTAACATGTACCAGATATTGTACCAAACATTTTCAAACACATGATCTTATTTTACATATATTAATACATATGTAATATTCCATGTGAACCTGTTAGATTTAATTCTTAAGTGTATAAACACTCTTCTAGAGTAGGGCAAAGGAAAAAAAATGAGGCATTAATAGAAATATGGCCTCAGTTGCTATATCCAAAAAAAATAAAAATAAAAATAAAAGAGCTCCCTCAATTCTCTCAGTGGAAATCCCCAGTGTAAATATTTCCACAAAAGAGGAAAATGTGAGTAACTTCTAAAAATCACCAAGAGTTAGCTTCATATCCACAAAGTTAAAAAAAAAAAAAAAACCTAAAAGTTTGGTTCCTACATAATTAACAACTATACAAAGCATAAAGAAGAGAATAAAACACAGCCATATCTAAGGATGACAAATATTTCTTGATTTCACTTGGTTAGACCCTTCCTAATCAGGATTATTAAAACCAGGAATTATGAACTATAGTGGTATAGCTCGCTCGCTTGCTCGCTCTCTCTCTTTCTTTTTCTTTCTCTTTCTTTCTTTTTCTTTCTTTCTTAATTTCCTCTCCTTTTCCTTTTCCTTCCTTCCTTCCTCCCTCCCCTCCCCTCCTGCCCTCCCTCCCTGTCTCCTTCCCTCCCTTCCTTCTTCCCTTCCTTCCCTCCCTCCCTGCCTCCTTCCCTCCCTCCCTGCCTGTCTCTCTCTCTCTCTCTCTCTCTCCCACCCCTTCTCTCTTTCTCTTTCTTTCTTTCTTTCCAGGGGCTTGCTCTGTCACCCAGGCTAGAATGCCATCCACAGGTCACTGCGGCTTTGACTCTCTAGGCTCCTGCGATCCTCCCACCTCAGGCTTCCAAGGAGCTGGAACTACAGTGCATGCCACCACTCCTGGCTAATATTTGTATTTTTGGTAGAGATGGGGTTTCACCATGTTGCCCAGGTTGATCTCAAACTCCTGAGCTCAAGCAATCTGCCCAATTTGGCATCCAAAAGTGCTGGGATTACAGGCATGAGTCACCGCGTCTGACCCTGTAGTGGTAAAACTTTAGTCACAAAAATCAGTTTCACATCTCATTTAAAAATTCTTTTATGTGAACTACTGTCATGTTTTTTAAATTGGTGGACATCTGTAGCTTCGCTGAATTAGATAATGCCAGTGAAATGAGAGACAATGGGGAAAAATTAGAAAAGCTCTTCTAAATAAGGCAGAGAGTTTCAACTTTTAATCATCGAATTTTGAAAGCCCTCAGAATAAAAACGTACCACATGCCCTGCCATAATACTGTTCCACTCTGCTCTCTGGCCCAGCTAGATTCGAAATAGCCCTACATTTCTAAGTAAATAGTGCTTAATGTGAAACTGAGAAGTCCTACCACATCATGGAAAATATTTATAGGTTGGAAAATATGTATATTATGTCATACTTTAGGTATATAATCTAGCCATATTCTGTAGCATAGCTTTGCTGCAGTTTGTATTTAACAACCTTGAGTTTTTAAGAAAACATATTTGTATATTCCAAATGTTTGGTTTATCTTTCATAGGAAATATTAGCCAAAAGGAATACCCTGTATTTCAAGTAAAAACTTAGTGATAGGTTAATTTAAAAAGTGTTAGTTGAAAATGGAATGTTTGCCCTATCAGGGTTGCCATGCATGACTGACTGTGCTGATTGTGCACTGCATAATTCCAGGGATACCTAAAACATAGACAGAAATGTGAATGGCACCCCCTGGGGTTGAGCAACGCCTGGCAGCCCTGATTTTAAGTAAATAGTAAAGCTTTTGAAAATGCTCTTTTTTTTTTTTTTTTTTTCTGATTCACTACTGAAGACCAGTTGTGAGCTGCAGGAGGGCTTTTATTATTTTTCCTACTTTTTTGTGTATATGCAAGGTCTTTAGTTTTTTCCTCTCCATGTTGGTTCCAAAAGACTTCCTTACTGACTGAGCTTCAGCACACTGCTCTGGCATTCTCCCAGTTCTAAGTTTTCATGAGTCAGGGAAAATGTGTGCACTCTGAAAAGAAGCTTGTCAGACATGCTCAGCCAGCCCAGGGCTAATTTATGAAGTCCCTCTCTCCATTCTTTTCCATCCACATTCTTACAGCCTACTGCTTGTATCTTTATTTAGCCCTGACTTCATCCTACCTGTGTTGGATGTTAGAGTTTGTTGTTTACATATCTGTGTTCCTTACTACCTTGAACTCTACTGCCCACCCCTGCTGTTCTGCTGCCATTGTGCCCTGCCCTTATCACCACCATAGCACTTAGCATGGTGCCTTGAATCTTCTGTTTGCTTGGCCCTCTTCTTTTACCTTTCCATTCTTTGGTTTTCTTTCATTTTCTTTAGTCAGGAGGAAAATACGTATTCTCTACATGGGGAGAATAACTGGAGGAATGGGAAGAAAGCTCACCTCCATAAAAGACCAAGAGTGGCGCTGCAGATAGGTCTGTTACTTGGTCACAACCCTCCATTTCCTCATTTACTCTTACTGTGGCCGGGCCTAGCCCAGATTTAATAAAACAACTTGAAGAGAGTGATATCATGAATTTTATACCAGTTTTAAGTTTTTAGTGATGCAGTTGATTTTGAAATGACAACAGTACAGATGGTTTTTGCAAGGATGTAAAAGAAACTGGTAACAGTGGTTGTCTTTTAGAAGGGGACTTGAATGGTTCTGGGACAGCAGAGAGAGTTTCACTATATACCTGTATATTACCTTTTGAATTGCATATTATGTAAATGTATTAGCCGTTGAAACAGATATATAAAACTAACAAAAATGGAAGCAATTAAATAACTATACTTGAACTAAATTGATGCTGTAGAAAATTCTGTTAATTACAGCAAAGTGTTTGAATATATTTTTTCAAAGCTAGATCAGGAAGAGGAGAGGTATGATTATTCTCATTTTGTGTTAGAAATTTTAAAAATGTTTCATCATTTCCTGGATAAATATGAAACTTAAGTTTAGGTGTGTGCCCCTCATGTAAAACTTATCCTTTCTCTAAACACTCAACTACTTCTCTTTAGGGGTTTTCTATTTCTCTTCAATTGAATTTAGGGTCAATTTAAAGGGAAAATCTGACTTCTTAGTGACTGTATCTTGCAACTCTGCCTCTGCCTTGTATGGAGGAACTTTACTGGGGATGCCAGAGTTCCTAAGTGTAGTCTACTTTTGTCGCTCCTTCCTGCCAGCAAGAGTAAGCAATTATGACCTGAGGTTTAGATATTGCACCAATAGAGATCTTCCCTCTTAGACAATTTTCATATCAAAGTGGTCTTTTTCTGATATTTTATGGGACCTATCTCTATAGTCATTTCTGTACTTACAGTTATGCTATGTTCCTCTCAACACCTGCTAAAGCACTTATAGAGGCTCATGTTCAAGCAAATGACCTACATAGCAAGTCTGTGAGAAGCAGGGTATTGCATTTCCAATTCTGTATCTATTATCTGTTCATCTCTTTTTTGAAGAATCAGCAAACGTATGTCAAACTTTAGTACATCTAATGACACCATCATGTCATTGCCTGTAAATTTCCTCTATTCATGCCACAAACCAAGAAACAACTTTTTCATTTTTATAATTACTTCAAGTATGCGCTTGAGCGTGTTCATGTATTTAATGTATCCACCTTTAACTACCACAGAATTCATAATTATTTACTCAGGCATTTGAAAGTAAGAAAGTAACTGACATTTTTCTATTGAAAAGCATTTAATAATATTTTAGAATATTTTATAATTTTTAAAAGCCAAATAAACATTATTTTATAAAATGTTCTTTTTTACCATTGCAAATAAAGCAAGATTGCAAGTAAAAAGATTTTTACAATAACATTTTTTATCACTTTGAAATAAAGGGGATAAAAGAGATTGAAGTAATAAACATGTTGATTATTATAACCATGTCAAGTAATAGAAAACACAATTTAAACAATAAACACATTGATATGAAACTTCATATTTTTAATTTAAGTTTGATTATATTTAATACAATTTACACATGAATACATTCTCATAGATAGTTCAAAAACTGCCAATGAGGATATTCCATACCTTTTCCTTTACATTTAAAATACACACACAGGGTGGGCATGGTGGCTCACATCTGTAGTCCCAGCACTTTGGGAGGTTGGCGTGGGCCAATAACTTGAGTCCAGCAGTTTGAGACCAGCATGGGCAATACGGTGAAAGCCTGTCTCTACCAAAAATACAAAAATTAGCTGGGCATGGTGGTGTGTGCCTGTAGTCCCAGGTACTCGGGAAGCTGAGGTGGGAGGATTATCTGAGACGGGGAGGTCAAGGTGACAGTAAGCCATGGATGGCACCACTGCAACCCAGCCTAGATGACAGAGCGAGACCCTGTCTCAAAATACACACACACATACACGATATGTTGTTTAATATGGCAGCCACTAGCCACATGCAGCTATTGAGCACTTGAAATGTGGCTAGTTTGAATTGAGATGTAGGTATAAAATATACGCTGGAGTGTGAGGATGTACTGCAAAAAAAGAACATAAAAATATCTCCATCATTTTAATATTCACATATTAAAATGATAGTTTTTAATATATTGGGTTAAATTAAATATTAAATTTTAATTTAATCAGCTTCTTCTTATTTTTTAAAATATGGTTCCAGTTTAAAATTATTTATTTGGTGTGTAGTTGTGTCTTGCATTCTATTTCTATTAGGCAGTACTGTATATAGGTATATACATGCAAACATTTGATTTGTGGACATCTTTTTTTTTTTTTTTCTTTTGATACAGAATCTTGCTCTGTCGCCCAGGCTGGAGTGCAGTGGCGCAATCTCAGCTCACTGCAACCTCTGCCTCCTGGGTTCAAGCGATTCTCCTGCCTCAGCCTCTAGAGTAGCTGGGATTACAGGCACCCACCATCATGACTGGCTAATTTTCGTATTTTTGTAGAGACAGGGTTTCACCATGTTGGCCAGGCTGGTCCTGACCTCAGGTGATCTGCCCACCTCTGCCTCCCAAAGTGCTGGGATTACAGGCATGAGTCACCACGCCCGGCGATTTGTGGACATCTTAAAATCACAAATGCAATAATATTGTCCTTTTTTAAACTTACTTTTTTCACTCAATATACGTCTTATAGATTTTTCCCTATCAGTATACTTAAATGAGCCTCATTCTTTTTAACTGTGGCATAGTAATCCTTAGTATTAAAGTGTTCTAGGTTTATTTCAAGTTTTTGATATTGATGAACATTTAAGTTTTTACTTTTTCTTAGGAACATTGCTTCAGGAATGTCCTTGAACATGACTCTTTGTGCATATATGGAAGCATTTCTCTAGGATAGATACCTAGGGGGCCAGAAGATAATTGAAGTTTTTGATTATCTGGATATAGTCCTGTTCAAAGATTGTATTACCTAAGAAAAGATGCTTATTTTTTATGGTTTCATCATTTTTATAAATCATGTGCTGATTTTCTTTTCTTTTCTTTTTTTTTTTTTTTTTTTTTGAGACAAGGTCTCACTCTCTTGCCCAGGCCACAGTGCAGTGGCATGATCTTGGCTCACCTCAACCTCTGCCTTCTGGGTACAAGCAATCTTCTGCCACATCAGCCTCCTGAGTAGCTGGGATTACAGGCATGTGCCACCACACCCAGATAATTTTTAAAATTTTTTGTAGAGATGGGGTTTCTCCATGTTGCCCAGGCTGTTCTCAAACCACTGGGCTCAACTAATCTGCCTGCCTCAGCCTCTCAAAGTTCTGGGATTACAGGCATAAACCACCATGCTCGGCCATGTGCTGACTTTTGTTTTTCTTTTTTTTTATTTTTCTTTTTGTGTTGATTTTTTATTGTGGTAAAATATACAGAATATATAAATTGCCATTTTAACAATTTTTAAGGGTACAGTTCAGTGGCATTAAGTGTATTCACATTGTTGTGCAACTGTCACCATTATCCATTTCCAGAAGTTTTTTCATCCTCCCAAACTGAAACTATCCCCATTAAATAATAACTCCTCATCTCCCTCTCCCCATAGCACCTGGCAATCATCATTCTATTTTCTGTCTCTATGAATTTGACTAATCTATATACCTTATACAAGTGGAATTATATAATATTTGCTCTTTTTTGACTGGCTTATTTCACTTAGCATAATGTCCTCAAGGTTCATCCATGTTTGAGCATGTATCAGAATATCCTTCCTTTTAAAGCTTCCTTTTAAAATCTTCCATTGTATGTATATACCATATTTTGTTTATCCATTCATCTATTGATGGACAGGTGGGTTGTTTCTTCCTTTTGGCTATTGTGAATAACGCTGCTATGAACATGGGTGTACAAATACTTGTTCAAGTTCCTGCTTTCAGTCTTTTTGGGTATGTACCCAGCAGTGGAATTGCTGGATAATAAGGTAATTCTATTTTTAATTTTTTGAAGAATTGCCCTACTATTTTCCATAGCAGCTGCACCATTTAACATTTCTACCAGCAATGCACAAGTGTTCCAATTTCTCCACATCATCCCCAACTTGTTATTTTCTGGGTTTTTTAAAATAATAACTATTATAATGAGTATGAAGTGGTATATCTTTGTGGCTTTAATTTGCATCTCTGATGATAGTGATATTGAGCATCTTTTCATGTGCTTATTGGCTAATTGCATATCTTATTTAGAGAAATGTCTCTTCAAGTCTTTTGCCCATCTTAAACTCAGGATTTTGTTTGTTTTTTTGTTTGTTTGTATTTTAAGAGACAGGGTCTCACTATGTTGCCCAGGCTGGTCTCAAACTCCTGGGCTCAGGCGATCCTCCTGCCTCAGCCTCCTGAATAGCTGCGATTACAAGTGTGAACCACCATACCCACTAAAATCAGTGTTGTTTTGTTGTTGTTGAGTTGTAGGAATGCTTTATATATTTTGGAGATTAATCCATTATCAGATATATGATTTGCAAATATTTTCTCTCATTCCATGGGTTGCCTCCTTGATAATAGCATTCTTTGATGCACAAAAGTTTAAATTTTGAAGTCCAATTTACCTATTTTTTCTTTTGCCTTTGTTTTTTGTGTCATATCTAAGAAATCCTTGTTAACTCCAATGTTACGAAGATTTTCCTTATATTTTCTTCTAAGGGTTTTATAGTTTTGGCTCTTAAGTTTAGGTCTTTGATCCTTTCTGAGTTAACTTTTGTGTATGATCTAAGATAAAGGTCCAACTTAATTCTTTTGCATATGGATATTCCGTTTTCTTAACAGCATTTGTTGAAAAGACTATCTTTCCTCATTGAATGTTCTTGGCACATTTGTTGAAAATCATTTGACCATATACATGAAGGTTTATTTCTGGGCTCTTTACTCTACTCCATTGGTCTATATGCCTGTCTTTATGCCAGTACCACACTGTTCTGATTACTGTAGGTTTGTAGTAAGCTTTGAAATCAGGACATGTGAAACCTCCAACTTTGTTTTCCTTATTCAAGATTGTTTTGGCCATTTGGAGATCCTTGAGATCCCACATAAATTTTAGAATGGGTTTTTCTATCTCTGTAAAAAATTTTATTGGGATTTTGACAAAGATTGTGTTGAGTCTGTAGATTGCTTTGGGTAGTATTGACATCTTAACCATATTGTCTTTCAATCTATGAATGGAGATGTCTTTCCATGGTCTCATCATTTTATACATTTTTTTTTTTTTACTTTTTAAAAATTATTATTATACTTTAAGTTCTAGGGTACATGTGCACAACGTGCAGGTTTGTTACATATGTATACATGTGCCATATTTGTGTGCTGCACCCATTAACTCGTCATTTACATTAGGTATATCTCCTAATGCTATCCCCATTTTATACATTTTATATATTACTTAAGAGGGTCTTCCCAATGCTAAAGTTATACATAATGTTTTCTATATTTTGTTTTACTAGATTTGTAGTTTGGGTTTATATATTTGTTTCCTTAAGTTAGCTGGGATATTTCCCCCAGTATGATAACTTTTTCCCATTTTATTGGTACCACCTGAATAGTCTGCCCTTTCCCTGCTAATTGAAATGCCACCTTTTTCATAAACTAAAGCATAGGCTTGTGTTTAGATTTTCTCTTCTATTTCACTGATCCATATATCTACTCTTGTGATATAATTTTTAATTACCTTGATTTTATAGTAGCTTTTAATATCTGGAAGGGTAACTGTTTCCCCTCATTATTCTTCTTTTTCTTTATTCCCTTTATATTTATTATTATTCTTTTTCTTTATTCTTCATTATTCTTCTTTTTCTTTATTCTCTTTATTATTATTATTCCCCTCATTATTCTTCTTTTTTATTATTCTTTCTTTTTAAGGTTTTCCCAAATATTTTCTCTTTCACATGACTATTAGAATCAGCCTAACAAGTTCCAACAGACATATTATTGGAATTTTTATTGAGATTACTTTTATTTGATGAATTAATCTTAGGAAACAACATTTTTATAATAATATGCCTTCGTGTTTTGAGGAAACATTATTTCTAGTATCTATATTCCTATTATCACCATAATCCCTAATAAAATTTCTATTTACTTGTATAATATTCAAGATTGTCATGTAGAATAGCTCTGTCCAATAGAACTTCCTGTGATAATAAAAATGTTCTGTATCTGTGATGTCAAATAGGTAGCCACTCACCACATGTGGCTATTGAGCACCAGAAATGTAGCTAATGCAACTGAGGAAGTAAATTTTAAGTTTTATTTCATTTTGATTAATTTAAATATAAATGGCCACATGTAGCTAATAGCTATCATATTAGACAGTACGGCTTTTGAATGTATGAATAACTGTGTAACTGAACACTTTTGTAAGTAGTAGAGGTAGTGTAGCAAAGAATTATTGATACCTACTGTGTGAAAGACATTGTGTAAAGCATTGCAGAGAGGCAAAAGGCCATAAAATTAATACACATGAATTCCTAAATAAAAATCCAATCCCAGGTATAGGGCAATTTGTTTACAAATATTTATGTTGTCAGAAACATTCAGTTACAAAAATGTAGTGTGGATATTCATTAGAAAGAAAGTTCATGTCAGATTAAAAGAGCAAGAGAGGGTTTGTGGATGAAGTACTGTTAGACATTGGCCTTGAAGGAATTATTCAAAATTTAAAAGAAAGAAAGTAATGGAAGATTTCTGTTTTCTTAAATCTAGAGGAAATAGAGAAGAGGGAAAAGAATGTGGTATGTTTGGAGGATTATTTCCCTTGGTTGCTGTAATAAATTACAAGTTTGGTGGTTTAAAACAACAAAAATGTATTCTCTTACAATTCTAGAGGCCAGAAGTCCAAAAGCAGTATCAGTGGCCTGAAATCAAGATGTCAGTAGAGCCATACTCCCTCTGGGGCTCTAAGAGAAGTTCTATTCTTTGCCTCATCCAGCTTCTAGTAGCTGCTGGTATTCCTGGTCACAATAGTCTCTGACCCTATTGTCACATTTTCTTCTCTTCTGCCTGTGTTCACATCTCCCACTGCCTCTGTCTTACAAGGATACATATGACTACATTTAGGGTCCACCTGGATAATTAAGAAGAACTCTCCATTTCAAGATCCTTTATTACATCTGTAGAGACGTCCCCCTTTTATATTTTTGCCATGTAAGGTCACATTCACAGGCTCCAGAATTTAGGACATGGACATCTTTTGGGGCCTGTTTTTCAGTGTACCACAAGTATCCAATTTGCCTGGAGCTGGGGATTCCTGTGGCAGTAGGAATTATGATAACTGTCAGTCACTGAATGACTTGCACATGTGAGAGGTTATACTGAGTTCTCTATCTGTGCTATTCCATTTACTCATTACAAGAACACTGTGTAGGCATTAGGAAACAAGGGATGAATCTAAGGTAACTGTTTTCCACCTTTGATGACTGGGAAATGATGATTTACAGAAATTGTAGAGTCATGAGGAAAAATTGGTTACAAAGGAAAAACAATAAATTTGACTTTGGTTTTGTTTAGTTTGAAGTCCCAATAGGCTGTGCCCGAGGAAAGATCAACCCCAAATAGAAGCTTAAGGATGCTACAAAGAATTCTTATAGACCATTCTGTAATTTCTTACCTTGTTTTCCCCTTTGGGTTGAAGAAACAAATTTTAAGGAGCACTAAACTTGAAATCAGGAGACCTGGGTTCAAAACTTGCACTTACTAAATGTGTGAACTGGATAAGTCATTTCACTTCTCTGAGCTTCAGTTTCTACATCTGTACAAGAAGAATAAACACTCCCCCTCCCATCACACACAGTTATTGTGAGGAATAAATGACATAACATATAGAATTTTTTAGTATATAGTATGTTGTAAGCATTCAAATGTTTAATTTGAAGGTATTATGTCTTAAAGCTATCTGGATCCTAAGTAAAAGTCTACATTATTTTTACAAATCTATGATCAACTGCTTTTCCCATTGTCCAAATGACCATTTTATACTTTTACCACTTAAGTGTTTTAAGTGCCACCCAACACCAATTTACTCCCTTTCTAGGCAGATGACCTAAACTCTACTTCATAGAAATAATTAAGGCCATGAAACATAAATCATTCAACATTTTGCTCTCATATTTAAATGTTTACCTATATCGGTATCCACTTTACCTCATTCCTTTGGACCTCAGAAGAAGTAATATTCTTTCTTTTGTCCAAGTGAATACTTCTTTTGATATATGCCCTTGATGCAATTTCCTTCGTCCTTAGCTCCAGATCACATAGTCAATGCCTGGTGGACATCTTCATTTGGATATCTCATTCCAACTCGGAATCTTGAAAACAGAGTCAGTTGTTTCTTCATCCATCCTTCTTACCATGTTCCTACCTCCTACTCCCTCAACTTCTATTTCCCATCTTGGTCACTGGCATTACCAGAAACTTGGGTAATTTTTGTCATGTTTTACTCCTTTCTTTCCTTTACTATACCTGTGCTTATTCCAATTAATGATCAAGTCATGGTAGGGCTCAGGTTCAGGCGTTCATTCTGTCTCTGCTGAGCCCTTTATCCTTTTAATGTTCTCCCTCTAACTTTACTGTGGCTTTTGGTCTTGCTCAGATCATTCCTTTTCTGAAGTAGCCTCATTGCTTCTCATCTTACTCCTCTTCAATCCACCCTTCACACTGCTGCCATAGGGATCTTTCTAAAACAGACCTACTCTTGGAACCCTTCGGGGTATTCCATTACAAACTCCCATTACAAAGTCCAAACTTTAAAGAATGACATTGTCTGACCTAGCCCACCACTCCCACACCCTTCCTGTTAGCCCCATTGAACTATACCCAATTCCCCAGAGGTATCCTGCTTTATATCCCTGTACCTGTACTCCTTCTGTCTAAAATATGTTATTTGCAACCCCATTTCCTAATGCTGTTTGCCTGGTGAATGTCTGCTCATCTTGCATTACTTAGTTCAAGCTTCATATCCCCTTTGAAGCCTTGCCAGGCCTCCTCAGAAAGAACTGATAAGATCTTTTTGGAACCCCTGCTGTACCCTATACATGACTCTGTCATTTCCTCTGTAACCTGTTTGTTTCCCTGTACCAGGCCTTCTTTGAGGACATGAAGTGTCTTGATCAGCTTTGTATCTTTAGTGTTTAACACAATGTCTGGCACAGAGAAGGTGCTCAAAAAACATTTGTCAAATAAGTGAATTAATTATAAAACTTTTAAAGTCATATGATACCTTAGAGAAGTGGGTAAGGGAGAACTTACGTAATAACTTTTGGAGATAAATGGAAATATCTGATTATGAGCCTAAGAAGAATACACATTTACCTCCTAAATAGAGATAGTCATGGTCCAGAACTCTGCACAAACTACAGAAGATAAGAAATTAATTGAATGGGCAAACCCCTCACAAGTCCCAGTAAAACATGAGACATTTCCCAGTGTGCTCTTGATGTGATTTCCTCCATCCTTAGATCCAGCTCACATAGTCAATGCCTGGTGAACATCTTCATTTGGGTATCTCACATCCAGTTCAGAAACTTATAAACAGAGTCAATTATTTCTCCATCTATCTTCCCCATCATGCTCCCACTTCCCACTCCATCAACTTCTTCTATTTGTAACCTTGGTCAATGGCGTTACCACAAACTTGGATAATTCTTGTCATGTTTTACTCCTTTCTTTCCTTTACTGTACCAACATATCAAGAAAGCTTACAGCTCCACTGGTGTTGAAGGTAAGTATTCTCTCAAAGCATTTGCTTTCTTACTGCTTATTCATCACAATGTTAGCATAAACTGCATTTATATTAACGGCATTTATTTTATAATTACTGTTGATCTCCCTTTCATTGTGCCAAAAATATAAATGTTAAGTGAATCAAAACATCAGTGATATAACTTACTTTTAGGGACATAGATCCTCTGAACCATAGAAGTCTTTGATCTGGAAACTGCCAAATCCAAAGATTCTAGACATAAACTTAACTACAAATTTATACTGGTGAGGACTGGTTTTCTCAAGAGAAAACATTTTGCCAGATCTGACTTGAAAAATAATTTTGAAGTGAGCAAAATTCACTACACTCACCCCAGGCACAAAACCTCATTATATTTCCTGGCTGCCTGGGGCTGCCCTCTCCCTTGGTTCCCCGTGCAGGTCTACCTCCTCACACAAAACAAGTACTGTGCCCTGAACTGCCCTTTCTGTGTCACAACATATCTGTCCTTTTTCCAAAGCCTGTGAGGTTCTGCTTTTGGTGGGCTGACACTTGGAGACCACTTGGTAAATTTACCTACACTAATATCATATTGAGTAAAAATTTCAGGGGAATTTGCATTTTTAACAGGAGTATGTTGAATGCATAATACCTAACCCTGAGAGTCAATCTAATAAAGGGACATTTCCCACCATCTCATATATTTTCCATGTCTTTTCACGTTTCATTGTCTTTAAACATATTGAACTTTCTGCCTAGAATAACCTCCCCCTGCTCCCACCACCATTTCCAGTCTGGTGAACTGCTGCTCTTCCTTCAATACTCAGCTCAATGTCTCTCTTCTAAGGAGCCTTCTCTAAATTCCCAAGCCTGAGTTGGTCACTCCCTCTTGACTTCTATAAAACTTTGTGTACTTGTCTCAATTTCTTTAATCTTTTATTCGCTCTTCACATGACTTCAAAGTGATTTCCACCCTCACCAATCCAATGCACTCAGTAAACCCCATGTGGTGAAATCAAGTGGACATATTTGAGTCCTCATCTTCCTTGCCCTCTCAGCAACACCTGACACTGTTGACTACCATCTTTTAATTTTTCCACTCCCTCTCCTTAAAACCCCCTTCCCCTGGCTTTCTCAACATTACAGTCTGCTAATCTTCTTTTATCTCTCTCTTTCTCAGTCTCCTTTGTTGGCTCATCCTCTAACTAATCTCTAGATGTTGGATTTCCTTAGGCTATGTCCTGATCTCTTTCCCTTCCCACACTCTGATCTTTCAATAAGCGAACTCTCCCACACCCATGGCATTAATTATCCTCCTTATGCTTATGACTTTCAAATTTACATCTCCAACCCAGACCTCTTTCCTGAACTTCAGACTTCTACATATAGCTACCAATTCAACGTGTCCACCTGGAGGTTTTGTAGGCACTCCAAACTCAACAGGTTCAAAACTCCCATTCTTCTCAACCTGAGAGAACAGCACCTCCATCCATGCAGTTAACCAAACTAGAAACAGGGAAGTTATTATTGACCCATCTATCTCTCTCTTACCATGATATCCAACTGGCCATCCTTCTGACTCCACCTCCCAAATATATCTCTCAATTTTAACTTTTCTCCATCTCCACTGCCATGCAAGTTACCATCTGTGTACCACTATAACAGACTGTATCTGCTTGATGTCTCCAATACATTTCTACCCTGCAAGCAGAGTGCTCTTTGAAAATTCATTCATCAGAAAGTATTTATTGAGCTTTTACTATGTCAAGGCACTTGCTAGATGTTAGTGATACAAATGTAACCAACACATGCATGTTCCTAATCTCCTAGAACTCCACATAGTTCTATGATTGGGCGACCTAACTTATTTGGGATGGAGAGAGTTTCTCTGAGGAAATATTTTTTTTATCTGAGATCTGAAGAATGAGTAGGAATCAACTGGCAAAAAGGGAGGGCAGTGGAGGGTAAAGAACATTTTAGGCAGAAGGAACATCATGTGCAAAGGTTTAGAATCAAGAGGAAGCAAGGTATGAGAAGCAAGGTATGAGGCTAGGCAAAGCCAGGGCCTGAGGAGTCATAACTCTAACTGGGAAGTACTCAGGGGGTCTAGTAGCCCCTCAAACAGCCTGCCAAAGTAGATTAGTGCGTGGAGGTGTGAGCATTTTTCTGAGGAGAGAGTGCATAGCTTTCATCAGGGTCTGTGACACTTTCCCTCCCCTGAAAATGTAAAGAACTATGTCTGGGGTTTGAAAGGCCATTTTTGGACTTTGTCCTAAAAGCAATGGATGCCATTGGAAAGTAACATGGCCAGATTGTAAAATTCATGGGCAGGAATTTTTATCTCTTTTGTTCTCTGATATGTCCCAAACACCTAGAAGAGTGCTATGCACATAGCTGACACTCAATAAATAACTGCTGAATGAATTGCCGAATGTCAATTTTGGCATTACATTGTATTGCATTATATTGTAATTGTGTACTTAATGTCTCTCCTTTACAAGGCTCAATTCTGGGAAACCATCTATGTCTCATTGATCTTTGTATTACTAGAGACATGTTTTTAGTGCCCAGCTCATCGCCTGGCTTAAAATCAGTTTCATTTATGTGTTCATTCATTCAGCCAATAATTAAAGAGCTCTACCAGATGCCAGGAACTGAGAATACAAAGATGATGCAAATATTGGGGCTGGGCGCAGTGGCTTATGCCTGTAATCCCAGCACTTTGGGAGGCCAAGGCATGTGAATCACCTGAGGTCAGGAGTTTGAGACTAGCCTGTCCAATATGGTAAAATCCTGTCTCTAATAAAAATACAAAAATAGCTGGGCATGGTGGCGGGTGGCTGTAATCCCAGCTACTTGGGAGGCTGAGGCATGAAAATTGCTTGAACCTGGGAGATGCAGGTTGCAGTGAGCTGAGATTGCACCACTATACTGTAGCCTGAGTGACAGAGTAAGACTCCATTTCAAAAAGGAAAAAAAAAAAAAAAATGGCACTAACCTCAAGGAGTTTACATTCTGGATGGGAAGACTACTAAGTAGGCCTGATAATACTGCATAGTAAATGCTACAAAAGGGGTAAGAAAAGAACACAGCCGTGGGGGTGTCAGGGAAGCCCAGCAGGCAGAAGAAACTATGGACCTGCCCCTGGGCCAAATGAGGAAGAGAGGAGCAAAGCATGGGTGTGGGTATTAAAGGTAAAGTCCAGAGTGGGGCAAGCAGGGCCCATTAGAACTGCAAGTGGTTAAGTGTGGGGGAAGATGGACCTGCAGAAATAGGCCAAGGTCATAAAGCACCTAGACTTTATTCTGAGGTCCATGGGAAGTTATTAATGGATGATTGATGAAGCAGAAGAGCGATGTGGTCAGATCTGCATATGAGACAACTTGTGCTCCAGAGTGGAGAATGGACTGGAGAAGCAGTCATAGTGGGAGTAGGGACCAGTGATTGGGAGAGATGATGTTTGCCTGCACTAAAGAAGTAATGGGAATAGAGGACAATGGATGGATTTGAGAGCTATTAAGGAGGTAGGATCAAAAGGAATTAGTGATTAATTAGATGCTAGCATAAGAATGATGGAGTACTCATGGATGATTCTGTGATTTTTAACTTGGACACCTTGGGTGAGTGAGAACAAAGATTGGGAACAGGCTTAGAGAAGCAGATGATGAATTCCAATTTGGACAGACTGCACTTGAGTTTTCTTTGGAATACCCATGTAGAGACTTTTAGTTGGCAGTTGGATACACACATAGATCTGAAGTTCAGAAGGAAGATCTAGGCTGTAAACAAAAATGTGGGGGTCTTTGCTTATGATTGGTAATTGATTCCTAAAAGCGGATGAGATCACTCAGGGAGGGTGTGGAGAATAAGGAGAAAGACAGCCAAAGACAGAACCTGGGGAGAACATTCAAGTAACAAGCATTTTTAAAGGGAGTGAATAAAGGAATAAGTGATTAAAAAGAGTCATTTAGAAGAAGGGATCCCTTCTAGAACTTCCCAAATACTGCTACTAAATCAGCTGGCTATCCTATTTGTGCTTAAGGCAAAGCCTACTTTTTGGCTTCCCAAATGGAGAATATGTTACTAAACCAAAGATGGAAAGTAGGGCAACATCATATCCAGAAAGCATATCTTCAGGGCTTTTTTCAGATACATATGTGGATACTCTACTCCTGAGGCTCTATTGGTAAACAGATCATAGTAGCCTCTTGTTAATCTGCATCAAGAAACACTTAATAATTAAAAGAGAAACACTTATAAGCTGTATGTTTAAAATATAATATGAAATGTATTAGAAGTCATTTGATGATCATCTGATGTTCAGATCATCCAGATAATCTTTCTAGCCTGCCTGATTACTGGCCCTTTGCTTGACTTGTTGGTTTTGGCGTCAAGTACACAAACTCAGCCAGTTGGAATACACCTGAAAAATGTTTCTCAAATGTTCCTTTGTGTGGATAAATTTGTTGGTTTATGTAGTTTGTATATATTATTTGTCTATGTTAAGAAGTGTCCCCTGGCTGATAACATACTTGTTTTTCAGCCCACTAATTTTCTATAAACCATTGAGAGTTCAATATTACCTTGAAATATTGAAGATATTTTGACTCACTGCAATAAAATTACAGTTCTGCAATTCATAATTAAACTTTGATTTATTTGAACAATGGAAGAAAAAGAGAACAAAACTATTAAACCATCAGGTCAACTGGTCAGTTGAGAATTTGTCCACTCATCTTCTCTTCTTTCATGTGTACCCAGATTTGATAGAGGTGAGGATAGCTTGGTTTGAATGGAAAGCATGGCCAAGCAACATATCTAGCTAACTTCTCCCAGATACTTTTTCCTACAGTCAAACCATAACAAATTCATCTCCTAGATAACAACTTAGTTTTTGTGCTTTGAGTTTTTATGTTGCTATTTCCTTTCCTTTAGAGCAGGCCATTTCAAATTTTTACATGTAAGTAAACGAGTTATTTGACTGGCTGCTCTATATATTTTCTCAGAGTTTGCATAGCTACTGTCTTAGTATAAGCCAAAAGGAATTTGTGGTTTCTGAGATCAGAAATTCAACTGCTTTATAAAACTAAAGGATGAATTAGTGCTTAAGTTAGCCATTTTGATACCCAATCTTTGTTCCTAAATGGCACTTAAATGTTTTATTGACACTTCCACTGTTTTGTTATAATAACGTATCAGTAATAATAACATGCCTCTCCTACAAAGGACAAAAGGGGTAATTTTGGAACCTCTACTATATATTCTCACAAGTGAAAACCATAGGACATGGAAAAACCTTTCCTCCCATCTAGTGGCTGGAAAATATATAAATGTCCTCTATGTGTTTCTTGGAATTCCACGCATTAGGGATTGTTTGGCAAATTATAATATATCTAATTGTTCACCTGGTTAAGCAAAAATAAGTTCTAAAATCTTTACCAAAGCCAAACTCAATGGCAAAATATATATCTATAATGTTTCACTGACCAACTTCCCTTTCATCACTAACATACTCCTCAGTAGAAAGGTTATGTTTCTTCTTAATTCATTATTCTGAACATAGGATAGAAAAGACAAGGCAGTATGTCTCTGCTACCTGAAATTGGGACTTAAATTACATTTGCCTCTAAAGCAGTCAGTGCCCCAGATCTCTCCTAGACCTTAATTGCTTCTTGTTGGCCCCACACCTTAACAAGCCTTCTCTCAAGACTTGGATGTGTTGAATTCACTAGAGAGAGCCAAGAAACTGTCTCAGGAACTGGCTGCCTCCAAGGGACCTCAGCTCCTGAAACTTGGAATACCAGACTCTGATACTGGCAGCAGGGCCTCTGTGCAGGGCCAAACCAGCCCACAGGAAAGCAGGTTTGGATCCGTTATGCAGCTTTAGGGATTAATGCTTGGTCTACCTGTCTTATATATGCCTTGTGCAGATGTCAAAATCTCTGCTGAATTGTGCCTCTCTCTGGTAATTCCCACAGATTCAAAGAATGAATTTTGTGTGCAGTCAGCAAAGTTCTGAGTACTCCAGGAAGAAGAGGAAGGTCAGTGAACCAGTGAAGGTCTTCATCCCTAACAGAAAATGAAAGCTAAATACTCTTTCTACATTTATTTTAAATTAAGTTTATTTTGTAAAAACATGCATAAACTGTCTTAGCAGGAAAGTAAATTCCTGTTACCAAAACCTTTTTCTAAATTGTTTGCTCAATTTTTTTGTCGGTTAGTAAGTGCTAAATTACTGGACAGGTAGGACATGAGTCCACTTTGCCACAAGGAAAGAGCATCAGTAGGGCTGCCTCTGGATAGCATTACTTCAAAGCTGGGTTAGAGATGAGGCACATTTTATGTTATATTTGTAAAAGAACCACAGCAGTTATTTTGGAAAGAAGCTGTTGTTCTCAAAGGAAAGAAGGATTTTTTTTTTTTTTTCATAATTAAACTCTTCAGGTATTTAGGCTACTGTGAAATGTTTTGACTTGTTGTAACCTGTATACTGGAATCCCTTTCTAGCTGTACTAAAAATTCCCACAGAGTTGCATAGGATGCATGTGGAGGTGCTTATCCAGGTGTGATTTATGTGTTAACCTCAGTCACAAGGTTGATCAGCTAATTGTGGGACCAAAATGTGCCCTCCCTCAACTATGGCCCCAGGCCCTGTTCTGTTAGCCAATACGAAACAGGGAACATGCTGCAATTTGGGAGCCTGGCTCTCTTCTTAAGACCTATATTGAATATTTCCCAACAAGCACTTCAGTTTATCAGTCTGCAACCTGCAAATGATGCTATTAGTTCCCTCCTTATCCTGGAAGAATTTGGATAGACTTAATTGATGATTAGTATGAACTGAACAATAAATGACTTAAAGTGTTATTTCTATTATTTATATAACATGAGATTTAGTAACTTATAAAATGAGGTTTAGTAATTTAATTTAAAAGGATAGGACCAATAAGTTAAATGTTAAGTGTGTGACTGATGGTTAAATAAAATGAAAATACAAGACTTTTTTTTTTTTTTTTTTTTTTTTGCTTATCTTTTTTCACACAGAAAGGAAAAGTTTATTTGCTACCATCAGTATTTCTCCAAATGTAAAGTGTAGTGAGAACATCAATAACTGGAGTGCTTGTTAAAATATGGATTACTAGGCCTGCCTCATTTCTACTAAATCAAACTCTCAGGTTCAGGCGCTGTGGAAAACTCTCCAGATTCTAACACACACACACACACACACACACACATACACAATGGAGAACCAGTGACCTCTGACCCAGACTAAGGTAAATCTCTGTAGGAAAATCCCAGGGAGCCTGCCTGTTCAGCACTGCCCCTTGCCATACGCCAGACTCTCAGCCATTCCTGACTATCTAGGGCAGCCTACCAAACTAGGGTCTTAAATTGGACTGTAGCACTGGGGCCTGCCAACGAGGAGGAGCATTTCCCCTTCTTTTAGTGTATTAAGTGGACTCATGAAAACCTGCTCTACCACTAAAAGAAGGAGGGGAAAGGTATTGGATTTATTATATCCTTGATAGAATTGTAGACTGAGTCACTATCATTTCTTTTAAGAGAATCACATAAAGAGATTAGCTGTCTAGTAGAGGAATTAGGTTTATGTCTCTCCAGAGAGAAGGTCTAAGAACAAATTGATAAAGGCTATAGGAGATCAATTTATAAGGAGGAGCTTTTTTTTTTTTTTTTTTTTTTTTCCCGGCATGATCTCAGCTCACTGCAACATTGACCTCCCAGGCTCAAGTGATCCTCCCACCTCAGCCTCTGGACTGGCTGGGACTACAAGCATGTGCCACCATGCCTGGCTTATTTTTGTATCTTTTGTAGACATGGGGTTTTGTCATGTTGCCCAGGCTGGTCTCAAACTCCTGACTTCAAGTAATCCACCCACCTCAGCCTCCCAAACTGCTAGGATTACAGGCATGGACCACCACACCCAGCCCAAGAGGAGCTTTTTAACTCTACAGTTGTCAGTTGTCAAAATTTTGAAATGGGCTACCTTGTGAATTAGTGGGCTTGTCTTCACTGCAGGTATTTGAACACAGAGGAGCTTCACAAAAACTCTATAAACAACTCTCAAAGCAAATTAGCACTACTGAGTAGTTAATCTGGATTTCAAAAGGAACTATTTTGCTTCAAGGGGAATTGAGCTCATAATCTATATTTGTGATTATCGTAAACTTAGCCTAAGGTTGACAGATCCTTTAAATCAAAGTCTCAAATCTGAATCTATCTAGAAAATTTCTATAGTGATTTTATTATCTCTATTAACACCTCTTTCCCCATCTGAACAGTCTTTCTCACTGCCAGTAGGTGGACTGTGTGTTTCTGAGGCAGTATGTATGTGAGACAATAGAGAAGTTTCTGGGCCTGTGCCCTTGGCTGGGCACACAGGGAAGGAGATCTGTTATCAAGAGAATCTGAGAACTGTGAAAACGTGAACTATCTGATTTTACACAGCAGAGCTCAAATATGCAACCAGCTATCAATATTGGAGTATATTCAGTTCTATCTACTGAATGATTTATTAGAAGGAAAGAAATATTTTTTCTAGTCTATTCATTTTGGTTCTTAATTGTAATGGGATGAATAAACACAAGTGCATCAAGGAGCTGACACTTTAGTGAAAAGAATGAAAACAGGCCCCATGCTGGGATGCCTGAGCTGTTCTAGACCAGTCATTCCCTCACCCTGACTGTGCTTGGTTCATCAGTGTGATCACAAAGATCAGATGATGATAGTTGGAAACTGGGACATTATTAAATAAAAAGTTATGCAGGGGAAATTTGAATTTGGCTGTTTGGGGTTTTTCTGTCTTTACAGAAATTTGGTCTAGCTGGAAAGACATGGGTTAGGCTCATGATTGCCGCCAGCCTTTGAAGCCAGGCAGTGAAACCACACCTTCATTTCCCCTCTTGCAGGTCCCTCTGCTGTCTGGGTTCTTTCATTCTCCAGCTCACCTCTTCCAGGAAGAGGCTGGAAATGTTCATCAGTGTCAAAGTTGCTTTCACATGAGTTCAGAGTTGTGTGTGTGTTCTTAAAATTCCACTAACCATTACAGCCAACTTTAATGTATCTTAAAATTGTCAATTTATGGTTTCAAACTCAACAGTATTGGATATTTAGGGACTTCCACAGAATCTTATATTGAAATAATTCTGAGTTATAATCATCATCATTTAGAAAGAGGTCCCAAATAATAAAATGAAACTGAACACACTGTGCATGTAAGACTTAAGTCGGCCGGGCGCGGTGGCTCAAGCCTGTAATCCCAGCACTTTGGGAGGCTGAGATGGGCGGATCACGAGGTCAGGAGATCGAGACCATCCTGGCTAACACGGTGAAACCCCGTCTCTACTAAGAAATACAAAAAATAGCCGGGCGAGGTGGCAGCGCCTGTAGTCCCAGCTACTCGGGAGGCTGAGGCCGGAGAATGGCGTGAACCCGGGAGGCGGAGCTTGCAGTGAGCTGAGATCCGGCCACTGCACTCCAGCCTGGGCTACAGAGCGAGACTCCGTCTCAAAAAAAAAAAAAAAAAAAAAAAAAAAAGACTTAAGTCAAGATCTGCCACAATGTAGGATTCTAGATTCTGTACAAGTGAGAAAATGCCTAAATGTATTCTCTTTAGATATTTTTAGTTTGTTTAAAGGAAAAAAAGGTAATATTTTCAGTGTGACTGTGTGATTTGTGTACTGAGGTCATGGCTGAGACTTGATATAAAATTTCCAGTTTTGATAGAGGAGGAGGACACCATTGTCTTGGTTAGAAAGAAAAAAGCTTTTATTAATGGGCCCTTGGGTTATCCATTGGTGAAGTCAAGTTCCTATTTAGAAATGGCAAGACTTGAGGTACTAAGGAGCTAATCTGCTCATATAATATCCCCTTGGGTGCACAATATCTCTGCAATTAAAGTTTCACCATCTGGGAGGAGCAAACTCAGTCTTATAGTAGGTGGTGGCTCACAGGTACCACTGGCTATGTGCAGGGCTGGCGTAAACTATTCCCTTGCAACCTGGCTGGAAGTTGCACATGAGATTTGCTCAATACAGGATGTTGAGAAAGGGATTGGCCAGCGTTTCTGGTAATAGGCTGATTTACTCAGCTTCAGGGCTTTTTCCTGTGTTATAATTCCATCATGTTACCCCAGAGCCTTTAGTAGTAAAGTCTCATTAAACTTTTATTTTATTTTATTTTGAGACAGTCTCACTCTGTCGCCCAACCTGGAGTATAGTGGTGCGATCATGGCTCACTACAGCCTTGACCTCCCAGGTTCAAGTGATCCTCCCATCTCAGCCTCCCAAGTAGCTAGAACTACAGGTACATGCTACCATGCCCAGATAATTTTTGTGTTTTTAGTAGAGATGAGGTTTCACCGTGTTGCCCAGGCTGGTCTCAAACTCCTGGGCTCAAGCAATCTGCCCGCCTCAGTTTCCCAGAGTGCTGGGATTACAGGTGTGAGCCACCATGCCCAGGCTCATTAAACATTTTAGTCTGGACTTACCTGTGCCATGGTGTTCAGCAGTGCATGAGTTTTTCCATGGCAGGAGTAGAGAGGCAGACTGCTTGAGATAGCCAGAAACATCTATGGGGCACTAGTAGAGCATTCCCTGGGGTTTCAGACACTTAGAAACCTGGGATAAGCGTGAATTTTAAGGGGTTGTTTGGGTATTTCAGGACTCCTGAAGGCTGATGAAGTCTGGAGCATTGAGGTTCCATATGGGTAATTATCAATTGGCTCTAGGGTAAGCAAGCAAAGTTAGTTTTTCATCTTCCTTTTAGCAAGGTAGAAAAGAAAAAGCCTAGGCTGCTAAATTCAAAAGTTCTCATTTTCTAGATAAAATATTTCATCTCTCTAGCCCCCAGTTCACTCAATCTATAAAATCTGAATAATAATTACACCTATTTCATAATTTTGTGAGATTTAAGCAAGGGGATTCAAGCCCTGCACACATATAGTCGCTACTCAACAGATGTTCATCATGATGGCTGCTTTTTAACTCTTAGCATGTCCACTTTGTCTCCAGGAACTTAGGATTCCTTCTTTCTTCCCCTTCCCTTCCCTTCCCTTCCCTTCTTCCCTTCTTCCCTTCTTCCCTTTCCTTCCCTTCCCTTCTTCCCTTCCTCCCTTCCCTTCTTCCCTTCTTCCCCCTTCTTCCCTTCCTCCCTTCCCTACCTCCCTTCCCTTCTTCCCTTCCCTTCTTCCCTTCTTCCCTTCCCTTCTTTCCTTCCCTTTCCCTTCCCTTCCTTTCCCTTTCCCTTCTCTTCTCTTCCCTTCTCTTCCCTCTCCTCTCCTCTCCTCTCCTCTCCCCTCCCCTCCTCTCCCCTCCTTCTCTTCTCTTCTCTTCTCTTCTCTTCTCTTCTCTTCTCTTCTCTTCTCTTCTCTTCTCTTCTCTTCTCTTCTCTTCTCTTCTCTTCTCTTTTTGACAAGGTTTCATTCTATCACCCAGGCTGGAGTGCAGTGGAACAATCTTGGCTCATTGCAGCCTCAACTTCCCAGGCTCAAGCAATCCTCCCACCTCAGCCTCCTCCTAAATAGCTGGGACTACACACATGTGCTATTACGCTTGGCTAATTTTTGTGTTTTTTTGTAGAGATGGAGTTTTGCCACGTTGCCCAGGCTGGTCTTGAACTCCTGGGCTCAAGCTATCTGCCCACCAAAAGTGCTGGGATTACAGGTGTGAGCCACTGCACCTGGCCTCAGGAGTTTGGGATTTCTATGCTGCTTTTTGCCTACCCAGAGCTCCTACATCAACATCTTGTCCAAGCCTAGGGCCAGCACTTGAACCATGCTTCCAATTGCCTCTGTTCTCAGAACGTTGCCCACTCCTTTCCCTAAATTGAAACTCCCTTTCCCTCAAGATAGTTCAATGGGAAAGAAGCATCAGATAAAGCTTAATATGCTGCCCTCCCACATTTGCATTTTAAAATAGAAGCTTGTTAATTAAAAAAATGAATCTCACCTAGGGATTGTGATATGAGAACAGACTGAATAAACAAGGAAGAAGAAAGTTTAAAGGGAACTTTGTAGCTGTCTTTAAATTTATGAAAGGTTGTCATAAAATGCAGGTAACCACAGACACATTCTGTGTTGTTCCAAAGCATAGAACATAGACCCAATGGGAAGACATCCCAGGGATGCAGATTTGGCCTCAACCTATTAAAGAATTTTCACCCCATGCTCTAGCAAATTGCCTGGCACATGGAAGACAATCAACATTTGACTGTTTTTGTTAGCAATTAGAATTGTCAGATGGTGACTGCTTCTGGCTGTAATGAGTTCCTTATCACCAGAAGTGTTCAAGACTAGTTGTCCAAGATATTGTCCATTTGGATAAGAATCGAACAAACTGAATACTGTAGTCTCTTCCAGCTATAAAACTCAGTGACAGTTCTATAAATAGTTGAATTTCAACAGAGATTTTAGAGCAAAGGAACATTTTATCAATCCTTTTTCCAAAAGGTAGGGTTCTAGAGTTAGACATTATCTGGGTTCAAACTCTGGTCATCCTGCTTACTAGCTGTGTGACTCTACAATTTTAATGTTTTACTTGCTATCTGTGTACATCAACTTCCTTATCTGTGAAATGGGGGCAATAGTATTATCTTTCTCACAGAGCTATTGTGAGAGCTCAATGAGTTAATACAGGGAAAGCACTTAGAAGAGTATCTGGCACATAGAAAGTTAATGTTCGATAAACATTAGTTATGAGGTATCATCTGATACCCTTGCCACTTCTACAGCTTTTTAAGTCTTTTCAGTATGTGGAGGGAGGTCCTTTGTAGCATAGTTGACCGTGACCTTGTTTTTTCCTAAATCAGATGCCAGCCATGGCCACTGTGATTAACCAGTGGACTTTCTATCTTCTAAAAGCAAGTTTTAAGCTAAACAAGCAGACAGGGCTGGTGACGTGCAGTTTATGAAGGATCTGCCAATGAAACACAATCATGGCTGTGGACACCCTAACCCTGCTATGTGCCTGACAAGTGACAGATAACCAGTAAATATTTGTTGAATGAGCTGGGTGCGGTGGTGTGTGTCTGTTGTCCCAGCTTCTCAGGAGGCTGAGGCAGGAGGATCGCTTGAGCCCAAGAGTCTGAGACCAGCCTGGGTAACACAGCAAGACTCTATCTCTAAAAAATAAAAAAATTAAAAAAAAATAAAGTATTCGTTGAATGAATAAATTAACTCGGTAGGGTTTTATTATTTCCTACATTTTATTTATTTATTTTTGATTAGGTAATACATTCACATGATTTAAAATTCAAAAAGAACAAAAGGATATATAAAGAAAAACCTCCCTGCCACCCAAGTCCCTCAGCCATCCAGTTCCCTTCCCCATAGGGAGCTAACATAACCACTTTCTCATATGTCTTTCCAGAGCTATTTTAGGCATAAACAAGCAAACACACTTGCTTATGCACATTTATTTCTTTCCCTCCCTTTTAAACAAATGGCTCATATACTGTTCTAGGTATGATTGTTGAAGTAGCCCAGAAATGGGAGTGAGCAGGGCACGTCAAGGAGGAATTAAAGAAGAAATAGCTCAGGGACAGAAAAATCAACCAGGAGACTACTGCATTAATACAGATGTAAGGCGATTAGAGCCTGGACTAGTATATTAAATGGGATAATCAGGGAAAGAATTGTTTGAATGCTTTTTAGCTTACACTGGGGTAACCACCGCAGTGATCAAGATACAGAGTATTTTTGTCACCCCAGAAGTTCCCTTGTGTCCCTTTGCAGCCAGACCACCCTCCCCAGGCCCAGGCACCCACTCCTCTGCTTTGTCAGAGTTTTTCAGCTTTCATGTTACAGGCCTGCATGCCCGTGGTGGGACCTCCAGTCAGCAGAGTTAAACGCAATACTAGTCAACATCAATGGCACTTACTTCAGGCCAGACACTCCACTAAGCACCTACATGTGCTCATTCATTTAATCCTCTTCAGCAACTGAAGCAGGTACTGCTTTTATCTCAATTTTGGATAAGATATCTAAGATACAGAAAAGTTAAATCATTTGCTGAAGGTCACACAGTTAGTACATAGCAAAGTCAGAATTTTGAACCCAGAGCGATCTGCTTCCAGTGACCATATGTAAAAATAATATAAGAAAATATTCAGACTGCCACAGAAAGACTTCATTGCTATTCATCAAGATTCAGAGGGAAGACCAATCCTTAGTAGGTTGATATAGAAAGAAGTTATCCAGAAGCCTTCAAGTATACTTTTAACTTGTCAGTTAAAAGAAGGCCAGTAGCCTTACTTCATAGGCATGAGCCAGTGGGCAGAATTTCACTTCATTCCCCTGCCTTCAATGTGCACACCCCATGATATTTTCTTCTAAGAAATTATAACATTTAGAACTATCTCTGTATGTTAAAGAATCGGTGTGGTCAGGTCATTACTGAGAATGACAAGTATCTCTGCCTATCTGTGGGTCCCAGAATACGCATGTCATTCTGAAACCACAAGGAATGCGGTTAAATCCTCTGGTCACATCTCTCAACAAAGATTTATCTGTTTCACTGTTGCCTCCAAAGAGCTTTTCTCCTGGACTAAGATGTTAATTCACAGCGATGTCTACTAATGGGTCTTCCATAAAGAGGAGCCTATTAAAGGAATTAATTACATTACATGTTCAGAAACTTCCCAGCATAATGAAATGACTCCCTAGCTGAAATAGTATGAGAAGGAAACCATTGAACTAAATCATAATGGAGACAAGTTTCCATAAAGTGAAATGCAAGTTTGCTAATATAACTGTAGACTATGAGAAACAGGACAGTGAAAATGCTAATAAACCACTTTTCACTCACTGATGGAGTTTTATTAAATATAGATCATCTTTTTCCAAACATTTCAAGTTACTTATTTTCTTCTATTTGAGGCCTAAGTTTGCCACTTATTAACATGGCCAATTAACCTTAAAATGCAATTTTAATGTTTTGTTTTTTTTAAATAAGAAAATAGTTGTCTTCAGTCAACATAGAATAAAAGAAAATAGACTTAGGTTGCATTCGATGGCATTCAAATTTCAGAGGAGGTGGTAGAATGATCTATTCTGGAAATCTAGGTTGGTTTTGACACAGTGCTGCTTAAAGCCTGGGGAGTAGATTAGATGACTTTCTGCTCTCTTATTCCACCGTATGGTCCATTTTCACACGTGCAAATCTACAGAAATGATAATAGCAGAAGAAAAAGATAACAGTGGGTTAAGTGTGGTGCTAGGGATTGTGCTGGCAACTGGCAAACCACCAATTCATTGGTTTCTAGGTAGATAGGGGACAGTGGTGCAGGGCAGGGTAACATGGAATATTCATTAGAGTCAAAGTCTGATTGTAATCTTAATCTTGGTTCTCCCTTTATTTCTGGACAAGTCTCTTAGTTCTCTATTCCTCTATTTCTTTAGTTGCAAAATGTGGATGGTGAACCTGTCTTTCCACCTAGGGTTTTTAACAACCAGGAGGTAGAAGCAGTGGGTTATGACAGTCTGCTCTAAATCTGGCACAGTACCTGCGATCCCTCTGCCTGGGCTCTGGGATAGTTTCGAGGAGGAATGGAGGGTTCCCTTGAGGGACCAGCCCATGCATCATCGGTGGTTCTAGAGAGATCCTGACCCCAGGAACCATGAGAGTCTGGACCAGTTCTCTGGCCCCTCCTCCAGGCATTTGGGTTACTGTCCAGCAAAAGCGAGCTTCATCAGAACCTCGTCTATGCTTCACTGAAACTTGGGCTTTAGTCAGAAACAACTCAGCCTTCAAAATGAGGCTCACAGGGAAGTTGTTTTTATTAATGAAACTCATTTATGATTATAGTGTATAAAGCAATCATTTGCATGCTATGAACTGTTTAAGAGATTATGGTGATTATACAATGTGTAGAGAGGCAAAAAAGTCACAGAGTTTGCAAGATGATAAACCATCTTTCAATATCTTGCTATTGCTTAGATTTCAAGTGCTTCTTAAAAAGGATAAGCTAAATAAACTCTAACATAGTTCTAGCTAAAAGTCATTAGTCTAACAGTTCTGGTGGAAACTGTTAAACCAATTCTGTCACCAAAAAGATAAACAGCTAAAAACTGCCAGGTATCAGTATTATTGTAATATTCCCTTTATCAAAAACCTATAACTGAAATGTATAGGTAAGAGTTTACAGTAAGCAGCAGGTACCTGGAAACTTGTCAGTTAAGGTTTCCCTTTATAGAAGAACCTCTGCTGTAAGCTTTTCAGCCCTCTAAAGCCAGTCAAATTTTTAAAAAAAAGCTTTCACTATTAGTTTCTAAGGAAATTATATAAAGGTCATAATACTAAGAGAAGAGCTTTAAATTGTCATTTCCAATAGGACATAAGCCTCCTAAGAAAAAAACAACCTTGTGCGTTTTTCTTGGGGGGAGACATATATAAATAACAATCAAAAGTATTTTTCTTTCTTGATTTAATTTTAAAGGTGATAGTTAACTAAATCACTTTAAGGTGACTTCCTGCTGCTCCCCCAACCTCCTCAAAATTAAGAATACAACAAATATTTGCATAGGTTTATTATTCACATTTAATCATGAATAATTCACTTTGTACAGACAGCTGGGTAAACAAGAGATTTGGAGTTTCCTTTTTGTAGAATATTTTTCCATTGGCTGAAAGGAAACAGCATCAGTGGTGATTTTATATGATTTTCAGTGCCATCTTGTCTTCTCTCCTCTGGGTAGGAGATCCCTCCTCCTTCCCTCCTTCTGTCCTTTTTTTTTTTTTTTTTTCCTCCAGTTTACTTATTTCTGTCAACTTTTGGGCTATACCTCACCAACATAACATTTTCTATTACAAAATGAAAAAATAGCTCAATCATTCCGATTTTTAGTCTGCAAGACAACATAAAGTGTATTTTCTCTCTTTCCACAACATTAGAGTTTTTTAAAGCTGTGGGTTTGCTTCTGTGTGAAGACCCTCTTACTGATGGGAAAAGATCTTTCAGAACTAATTCTGCCTCATCATTACCTCCTCCATCTTTTCCTATCAGTCATTAACAATTTCACAATTATTTAACTGTCTGCCACAAAGCTGGTTTCCATTTCCCTCTCCACCTCCCAGGCCTACGTGAGGAAGTGAAGCACGTATCACTGAACACAGGTTTACCCAAGGCATTTCAACTCCTGGGCAAGTGGGGCATAATTTACCAAAGGTCAAGGATCCTTTCAGTTCTGTGAACGTCATTAATCAAATTATGATAGTATAACCTGTGGTTTAGTAGACAATAAGGCTTGCCATAATTCATCTATTACCAAATGAGGGGTTGGGGGTGGGGGTTCATAGTATATCCATGGGAAATCCCTGCTTTTTGTCATGGCCTGGGAAGTAAGAATTTTCGCCACCCACCAAATGTCAAGCATCCACCCTAACTATGTTAGTTGAGGACAAACATTGGCTCTGGGATGTATGTGCCCTCTATTCAGCAACACATATAATAAAATGTGAATGTCATAGAATGGCAAGTAGCATTCTAGAGAAAATTAACCATAATTTGACTAAATTAAAAATTAATGTTTTCTTCATTTAACACTTAGGGTTTACTGTAGGCTAGGTGTGTTCTAAGCATGTCATACATATTAACTCTTTAATTCCCATAACAACCCTTTGAGATAAGTACAATCCTTATCCCCATTTTACAGATATGGAAACTGAGGCACAGAGAAATTAAGTAATTTGCTTAATGTCACTACAGGAAGTGGTAAAGCCAGGATTTGAACCAGGCAGTCTGACTCCAAAGTCTGTGCTTTTAACCACCATGCTTTGCTATGAGTATAATACCTGCTTATGGTAAAAAGTGTGGCAAAATAAGAAAAGCACAAAGAAGAAAAAAATTACCCGTAGTCCCACTCCCTACTTTAGTATATTTCTTTTGTGTGTGTGTGTGTGTTTCTGTTTTTTTCAATTAACTATACTTTGTGAATATTCTCCCATAGAAGATACTGATTTGATTGAACATTCAGATCATTTTCTTAGTCTACTGTGTTAAGTACTGGCCCAGCTAAGTTTGGAAGCGCTTATGATTGGTGGAATGGAGTCGGGTAGGGGCTGCTGATTTAGCAGATGCCTTATTTCCCCAAGCCAAAGAGCTGCCCTGAAAATGGGCCAAATATAATTTCTTTTAAGCAACTTGAAAAAAGTGTTTCAGCCTAGAGACATACCGTGACTTTTTCCCTCAAAGCATTTCATTTACTTTCACTTTATAATGTTCAGTTTTCTTAGGGGCAAGGTAGCAGGGGCAGTGGGGGCGGTGTGGGGGAGTGGCTGTGAGTCTTAATGCAAAGAGAAATGTAGGCTAGTCAACAGGAAACCCAAAGTGCTTGATACAGCACAGTGACCTCTCATTGTACCTTGGCATGGCTGCTTTCTCTTTCTTTGATAGGTGTTGCAAAAATATAATAATATATATATTTTATAAAAAAATTTATCTGGTAAACACAACTGTTGTTATATGACAAGACAGTAAGCATCTCTGAAGCCAAGACAGTAGTGGTCATTGCTATGGCCAGCTACAGCTCTTGGCCAAGTCACATGCCATCCTGTCAACAGCCAAAGAGGTAAACAGCATAGATATGTGCTGACCTAACCTCAAAACCTCTTGGGAGCACAAGGAAATTGGCTTGAAAAGACTCTCTTTTTTTCCTCCTTATTAATTGAATTTCTGTCTCTAATTAAAGAGGCAGAAACAGAAAACAATATTCAAAAGGGAAAGTCAAAGAATAATCCCCATCTCTGGAAAAAAAAAAATCACTGAATCATCAGAAACATGGCTGCATTGATTCTCACTCTTTCCCTGAGCTGTTTACCCATTTTCAGGTGAGGAAGTGAAGAGGAGGGCCAAGGTACAACCTTTTCAAAGGACCCTCTCTGGGAATTACTTTCGTATGTACCTAAATTTCCACAATAAGTATCTTCTGAAGTTTTCATGCAACTGAATTGTTCTTTCAAACCTCTTATCCAATGTTCTAACTTGAGTTGTGCTACCAGAAAATCAGGTGTATCTTAATTGCTAAGTCAAAGTTGGCTTCTTTTGGAAACCAAAGCTCACTAACTTGAGCCCCTAAACTCACCCCACCTCCTTCTTTTTTCCTTTAAAATACCTTTTTCCCCACTTCCTACAGTCACTGGTCTTAGGTCCCCTTGTAACCATTGCAGGCAGCTGCTGTTGGAAATTTTAAAAATGAAATTTGGGCTGGTGCAGTGATGCATGCCTGTAATCCCAGCACTTTGGGAGGCGAAAGAGGGCAGATTGCTTGAGCCCAGGAGTTCAAGACCAGCCTGGGCAACATGGTGAAACTCTCTCTCTACAAAAAATACAAAAATTAGCCTGTAGTCACAGCTACTCGGGAGGCTGATGTGGGATGATCACTTGAGTCCAGGAGGTCGACGCTTCAGTGAGCTGTGATCATGCCTGAGTGACACAGCAAGAGCCTGCCTCAAAAAAAAAAAAAAAAAAGAAAAAGATAAAGAAAAAAAAGGTTTTTTTCATTAACCCTAAAACTAAGGTCAAATCTCTTTCTGTTTTCAGTGTTTTGAAAACTAGTTCTAATTCTTTCTGTCTGAGTCTTTGCTTCTAGTCTTGGGGGAATGACAAGGCACTGGGACAGGAAACTAAGAAGCCCTTCCAACCAACAGCCTATTAGCTGCTGAAGGTTACCACTTCATCCAGATTCCAAAGAGACTCCTTCAAGGAAGGATTTGGGGACCAGTGAGTACCAAGGAGCAGACTAACAATCTTTCTCCAGAGAAGGCTTTAGTAGGTAGTAACTACAACTCACGCTAATATGTTATATCAGAGCTCACCACTCACAGAGGACTTCCAAAGGGTTTCTAATGCATATCATCGCATTGAAGTTTCATCATTATCTCCTGGGGGTGGGGGGTGGTTGTGTAGTGACTATTGTACATAGCCTGTGTTGGCTGCCCCAGATCTCACAGTTTATGGAGGACCTGGTTTGAGTGCACCTGTACCATGTACATGGCAACTGTACCATGGCCTTGCTCCCTCCTTGCCCTGAGTCTTCCTCCTTCACTCCTTGCCCATCTCAGCTACAGTGTCTTATATTGCAGTCAAAAGCTGTCTTTCGCCAAGACATACTGATCAGTTAGCTTAAGCTGTAAACGTTTGGTTTCAGTGTCCCTCTACCCAAAGAGGAGTCTTCAGGGCTCCTGTCCTGACACCCTGCTGCCTGCTGTTCCTGCCCTCTCACGCCATGCCTCCCATCTCCCAGGACTCCCTGAGGCCACACCCTACCCAAGCCTGCTCTCTTGGAAAACCACTCATGACTTGAGCTTGGCCCTTTTCTCCCACAGTTAAACTCACTTGCCCTACGTCTCTCTCTAAGTCCTACTAGGGGTCCAATTTGTGCTAAGAGACTACTAGCTGGCTATTCTAATACTCCAGTCCTCTCAGGACCTCTTCTTAGCCATGTGGGCTTGGGTGAGCAATTCAGCACCTCCTGAGATTCACCTGTGAAATGGGGATAATCATTCTTTACAAGTGAGGACTAAGTGAAATCATTTGGAATACTATATATATCACCTGAATTCCTTCTTTCCCCTCAACCCTCTCTTTCTCTCCTAAAGTAATTTCAGGGCACCATCTTCTGCTGCCTGGATTACTGCAGCAGCCTCCAGACCACAAAATTTTCTCTGCAGTTCAAGTACATTTCATTTACCATCTTGCAGATGGTAAGACACATTTACAAATCAGCTGGCTTCTGAAAGTGTCTTCTGGACATTCAATTCCCCCAACTACTTTCATCTTACAACTTCAACCACTACCCCTAGCACGGTCATCTCTTGCAGTTACTGGTGTCATACTACCTTTGCCTTTCGATGGCACTATGAAGTCCCCATTGGCACCTGTTTATGCCTCTCAGCCTAACCCCTACTAAGGGGGTGGGTGACAGCATGCTCCAGTAAGGCTGAAGCACTCTTCTCATGGAGGCTCACCCAAGAGGGAAAGAAAAGCAGAAGGAAATGAGGGAAGGAAAGGTGGAGGCTAGAAAGACACTTTGGAAACTGTGAAAGTGGCCCTGAGCTCACATGAAATGCAAGCCAGCAAAAGTGTTGAGATTGGAAACTTTAATATGCCCCTTTTGAGAGAACAGCTGTAGCACTGCAATTTCCTAGAAATCTGGATGGACACATTTAAAGAGAGTGAAGCACTGAATGGAAATAACTAGAAAAGAGGCTTCCCCCTGAGCTCTGAATGTCCTATCATGGAGGAGTTACGAGAAAGAGCAAAGCTAATAGCTGACTGAAAACCCACATGTTGTACATTTAAGGTGATAGCTGGGAACCCAGATTCTATTCTTAGTCAAAAAAGTGGGGGGAACATGCATGAATTGCTATGAGCAAGAAAGGCCAGCAAGGAAAGAGAGAGAAACAAGGGAGGAGAGGCCAGTGCCAGCTTTCAGGACTGACATTATGATGATTTTTCTTTCCCTGCTCTGAGAAGTTGATCTGGTGGTCCTAAGTTTCTGGCATTGGGCAGTTTTCCAAAAGTTTGGGGCAGTTACTCATGAAGAAGAAGCCAACTCCAGACAGCTCGTCGGGAAATGTGGAGAGTCAGTGCCTGGGTGGTTTTCTTACTAATCCAGGATTTATTAAAGCTCAGAAAGCAAGGAGCAGAGAAGGTTTTTATAATGAGACATTTTTCAAATAGAGTCATCAGCATTTTTTGATAGAAAAGAAAGTTTCTCTCTGAAACTTTCTGAAGGAGGTGGCCAGCTTGGGAGGCTGGGAAGAGGAGGGGGCTCCTTCTGTGAGTGCTGTGGCAGGTGGGGGACTCCAGCAGTGGGAGACTCATTCCTTTCTGAGTCCCCTCCCCTTCAGGGTACAAAGTTTTTATTTGCAGTTGGGAGGAATTAGAGTCGATGATCTAATAGAGCTAATTTTTTCCTCTCAATATGGTATGATGTGGCATCGGTAGCTCTGCCAGATACTGATGCTACCAAGGGAACTTCAGTGCAGGTGGACTTCACGTTATTATATTGACTTATTCTTCCAAAGTTACATAGGAACTAAATTGTTTTAAATCTACACAAGTAGTTAAAGAAGCCCTACTTGAAACCTTTTGTAAGTCTAAATATGCATCTGAAAGGTGAGTAAACACTTCCAAAAATGTTTTGCTTGTAGCTCTGAATTTTGATTGGTCTCCTTTGCTGCAGGAACATTCAGGATGTATAAATGTTATGGTTTAGATTAATCATATGCCCATACCCACTTTGATTTTCCAGAATGTTATATCAAACAGATTGGTTTCCCTTCATGTAAAAAAAAATCCAATAATTCTGCAGCTTCTTTGGGACTTTATAATTTTTTACTTACAACAACAACAACAACAAATTGTGTTATTTCCAAACACACTAGAAGACCACAGCATCTAGCTCTTGAGCATAGCATTGGCCAAGGTTAGAATGAGGGGCTAGGCCCTGAACATAAGTTGATACTGATTGTCAATGGTCGACTCAATGTACATACTTTCTTAGGAATGGGTTCTGTGCAAGGCACTGGCTGTGTACGATGAAAGAAAGTCCTGAGCTGTTCAGACAGCCCATCTGATGCAGCAGCAACAAGCCCAGAAGAGGAATAGGGTTAACAAATACCAACAGGTTAACGCATACCTCAGAGCAGAGAGAGAGGTCTGGCATGGTGACGGAAAGCTTCAAGGAGGGAGTGACTTTTGAACTGGATCTTGAGGGGAGGTCAAGGTTTGTATACATAGAGCCAGGCAGGAAGAGCATCTCCTACGAAGAGGAACAGAGGAGAGACTGCTCAGAGGTATGAGGATTGAAGGGGGTTTGGTGACAGAAAATGGACCAGTGTGGCAGGATTTCCAGAAAGGAAATCCTGGAAAAGTTTCAGAACAAATTTTGAATTAAGGGTTTGAAAACACTTAGGTGAAAACAATAATTGCTAAGAGTCAACCATGGGTGCACTAAGAACTAGTCACTTCCTGTTTTTTATAAGGTTACTAGACTGGTAAACTAGAGGATGTTGTCCAAGGGATTCTTGTGATTGGCTGGAATTTGGTCTTTTTCTAATGTACAATTTTATTGTTCTGTGTAAGAGTAGAACTCAACTGTGTTGAGTTCCATTATGCCACTCCTTGCAGCAAGGCATCTGACATAGGCTCTGTGATATTCTTGGTAGGGCTGTGGTCTGTGTAAGTCAACATTCATCCCCAGAGGTGATGGATCAATGGCGGGATAGAGGATGGTTTCCGTACTATAACAGGGCTTCATGTTTGGCCCAGTTCATTTTTCCATCTTCATTCCTGTTTGCCAGTGACATAAGGAAACATGCAGGCACACAGGATACATTATCAGAGTTCCAGATAATATGAAACTGGACGAGATAAATAAATGTATTCATTCGTATATCAAAAAAGATCTTTTGGGGCTAGAATGATAGACCAAAAAAAGCAGCTGAAATACAATAGTTATAAATGCAAAATACTGTGTCTAGGGTCAAAAAATCAACTTCTCGAAAAGCAGATGGAGAAATGTGTCTTAACCACAGTTGATGTGAAAAGAGACCGAGGCCTTTTAGTTTACCACAATATGACCTAACAGTGTAATGCGCTTGGCAAAAGAAGGCTATATTTAGTAAACATATCGTGTCACTATGTTCTTTAATTCAACAAGTCCTTATTTTGTCCCCTAAAATGTGTCAGGTACGAGGTTGGGCAGTGAATACACACTGGGGACCAAGACAGAAAGAGTCCCTCCCACATACAGCCTGTAGTTTAGCAGAGGACAGAAACAAACACCAGAAAAAGTAAACATATAAAATCATTAAACCTTGTGACAGGGGTCTGGAGGGGCACAAATAAAAGTGGGGAAGGGTCAGAAGAGACCTGCATTTCATGAAGTGGTCAGGTTAGGCCTCTCTGAGGAAGTGATGTTTGAGCTGAGGCCATACGAAGAGGAAGGACAGTCAGAAAGGCAAAACACTCCAAGAAGGACATTGAGTGCATAGGCCCTGAGTCTGGAAGGAACTTGATGTGTTTTTGGAACTAAAAGACCAATAGGCTGGCCCCCACTATGGCTGCCAATGTCCATTCTCCTGTCCTTCCATAGCGATGGGGCTTCTGACACAGGGCTGCCTGGCTGTGGTATATTTTCCAGCTTCCCTTGCAGTTGAACATGACCATGGGACTGAGTTTTCATGACTGGAACGCTAACAAAAGATCTTCAGTGACAGCTGGGGCCCTTAAGAGGTGGGTGAACACCCCCTCCCCTTCACACTTTCCTTTTCTTGCTGGATGCATCTGAGACTTGGTAGCAACCCAGCTTATACCAGAACACCACATGAAATAGCAGATCCCCAGTCAGAAGGAGCCTGGGTCACTGAATGACTACAGAGAATACAGCACCTTGCCCACCTGGATCACTCATCTCACTTATCATCACTCAACTCTCAAGATGGTTACTTGAGAGAAAAAAGATTCTATATTCTTTAAGCCACTGAAGTATTGTCCTGTCTCTTACCTAACCTAACTATTATAGAAACAAAGGAGATACTAGTGCCACCAACCAGTCCACATTTAGAGCGTTGCATTTAGTCCAAAGGGTCACGTTTTTAAAAGCGACATTGACCATCTGAAGCATGTCTAGGGAAAGGTAACAACAACATTTAGGGGTCTGAAAACCAAGTAAATGAAAAATCTGTTAAAGACATTACAGTTGTTTAGTCTGGAAAAGAGATTTCTCTAGGGTGACATGATAGCTGTCTTTAAACATTGAGGAAGAGGAATGACACTGAATTGGGGTAGCTCAGTGGGACCTATGGCTGGTTGGGATTTGTGATGAAGCAGATTCTCATTCAATATAGGGAAGAAGTATCTAACAATGAGGGGTGATTAGGAAAAGGCCAGATTGCTTTGAGTATCAGAGGCTTCTCCCTATCACAGCACCCAGAGAATGGCCACCCACTTATGAGGAGATGTTGCTGGGGTGATCTGATATCATTGTGGCAATGCTGGTGAATTATAGGATTTCATGTAGAAGAGGTGATATATAATGCAGGTGAAGCCAGGTCACAAGGGGAACTGACTGTCAGTTTGGAGTGTATCCTGGAGGCAAGTAGCATCTTGAAGTTTTCTGAGCAGAGTAACAACATGATCAAAGCAATCTACTAGGAACATTGCTTTGGCCAATACAGGGTGGAAAATGTCCTGATTTTTATAGCCCATGTTGGTCATTGGGTGCTTATATTCCCTGAACCAGTAGCAATTTAAAGAAAACCAAGAGTGGGCCGGGCGCGGTGGCTCACACCTGTAATCCCAGCACTTTGGGAGGCCGAGGTGGGTGGATCATGAGGTCAGGAGATCGAGACCATCCTGGCTAACACAGTGAAACCGCATCTCTACTAAAAATACAAAAAAAATTAGCCGGGCGTGGTGGCATGTGCCTGTAGTCCCAGCTACTCAGGAGGCTGAGGCAAGAGAATCACTTGAACCCGGGAGGCAGAGGTTGCAGTGAGCTGAGATCGCACCACTGCACTCCAGCCTGGGTGACAGAGCAAGACTCTGTCTCAAAAAAAAAAAAAAAAAAAGAAAAGAAAAGAAAAAAAAAGAAAACCAAGAGTAAACAACACTGATTTTCTTTATTCTTGAGATAATCCAAAAATATTTATGGGCTAGCATTTTTTAACAATTTATCTTCCAAGATGAATGACCCTTTCATTCCAAGGAACTCAAAGTACCTGACATCCCAGTCTCATTCAGGCTCGTCTCATATCTGAACCGCTATGTCAGGGGCAAGACTATCAAACCTCCTCTCTCAGATAAGAAGGATTCACAAAGAGGGGAAGTGAGATGTTCAAGGTCACAGTGAGTCAGTGGCAGTACAGGCCCTTTGACTGAGGTCTCCCAACTCTCAGGCCTGGACACTGCCTTGTGCCCATGCAAAGGGTACCTCAACTAGGAATGTCCCCCACATACCAGAAAAATCAACCTGAATGAACATCCTTTCTGAAGGCAGAAATTACCTGAAATATTTAAGGTTCAACCAATCTCATTTTGTAGATGAGGAATCTGAGCTTAGTGAGGTCACATGGGCAAAGGCCTATCTGAGACTTGAACCCAGGCCTGGGATTCCTTGTACTACATCTTACCATCCTATCTACCCATCAAATGGTAGGCCCAGAAACACCCTACACGATTACCTGGAACCAAGTAGGCTATCATCATCAGCTCCACTGTCTGGAAATACAAAGGCTCATATTGGCTTTGGCCACCAAAGAGAGGAAACATTCTGCAATCCTTAAAAACTCATGGCCGAGGGGGTGGGGGAGAACTGTTTGAGCCTTGTACTTAAAAAGCCGAAAGGGAAAACATGTGTTTCACATTTGTCTTGGGATGGGAAAGAAAAACTTTTCCTTTCACTTAATCTTGGTTTAAACAAACAGAGAGACTGCCCTTTCTGTAAACTCACCGAATGTCAAATATTGTTCACTCGCATGGCATCGGCTTACTAAGCCACTACAGAGCCACTTCTCTCACGTAATCCCCTCAATCCGAAGGCACTTCAACTTGAAGAGGGTCAACTGAAATACACATTTCCTCTGATGATTGGACAAGAGACAGCCGATGGAATCAGGTTTCCAAACCTATAACCCCTGGTTTCAGCCGGAGACTTGAGGCAATACGGCTTCAGTCATGACTCAGGATTTTGCGAGTGAAAGCAAGCACGTCAAGTGATGTAAGAAAATTCCCCCATTCCTCCAACCCACTGGCCTCCCTCTCCCTGGGGAATTCAGTCAGAGAGCACCGTGTTGGGGGTGGGAGAGAAACGGAGGTGTCCTGTAACTGGGTGCTGAGCTGCCGGCACGCCTCCGATCACCATTGCCGCGGCCAGCGTCATCACCATTGCGGTGGCCAGCGTCAGCGCTTGACAAAGGAAGTACTCAGTTACAATTACCTTCCTGTTGGCCAGCAGCTCAGATAATTGCTTTGCAATGTGTGTGAGAACCTCATAAATTAAACCAAGAAACAGAGGGGCCAGGTCTGGGCTGAAGGGAAGTGTCAAGTGGAGGAGGCAGTGATGCAAGTCTACCTTTGAAGTCACTTTGTTTGTGAAAAGTCTGCTGTGCTCTCTTAAGGAAACTCCACTGGAATGAGGTTTCTGTGCATGTGGGGTTTAGGGCTATTGTTTTTGGCTCTGACTTTCACCTCAAGCCCTAGCTAGGACATGTATAAATCCCATAACAACAGCCTGACATGAAATTGCTCACCCTCTCATTGCATCAGGGGACTTTTACTCAGGCGGATTTTGAATGCCTCATTGTTTAATCGGACAGGAAGTTTACTCTCAATGTAAATGAGGAATCCTTTTTCTCCCTGCCTTACCTCCTTGGAAGATTGTTACAGAGGCCTGCCTTGTTGGCCCTAGTCTAGCTTCTGGTCTAGCTCCTTCCATAAAAGCAGCTGCAGCTCACAGCAGCTGCCCAGTTTCTTTATTAGGGTAAGGCTTTTCTTAGGACCAAAGTTTTTGGGCAGGCTTTTCCCTAGAGGGAGTGCTGGATGATGGGTTAAGTAAGGGCCACCCAGGGACAGGGTGGGGTTGGATCTGAAAAGGGTTGGATTTTCTCTTTTCAGTTTCTTCATTCTGATCTGCACCTAGGTTTTTTTTTTTTTATCATAGAGAGGGAAGCCCCATCTCCAAATCTTATGATGCTTTTCTTCCTTGGGATATATCACAAGGAAAAAGTGGGTGACTAGCCCACATTTGTGGCATAAGGATAGGACTCTGAAGTCCAAATGTATCAGACTAACCAGCATCAGCAAGAAGATACCTAATTCAGAACTGTGACCCTACCCTCTGTTAGAGCAAATCTCTGAGGATAGAAACTTCTAGAAAAATCCTTGTGGGTCCCCCCACATCTCACACCACACTCTGTAGGCAAACCCTTTAAAAAAAAGTACAAGTACAACCCTCTCAATCTTCTTCTGATGCACCCATCAGCGAGATTGGCTGAGAGATCTTCAAAGGGAGAATAGTCTCAGGTACAACTACTTTAGTCAAAGGAAACCAATTATGGACAACAACGAGGGAAATGACACAGACACTAACTCAGTAAGATGAGGAAGCCCTAGTTTATTTGGTTTGTATATCTAGAATCTTTTTTCCTACACATCTGAAAAGCAACCAATAATGAGTTAAAAAAAAAAGAAAATCAAGTCAAGCACTGTGCATGTAGACCTAGAGATTAGTCTAAGGTTGAATTCCCATCAGCATTGCCTTCCACACACAGCTTCATCAACGATGGACTGGGCAGGTGGCTCAGGTCTGTAATCCCATCACTTTGGGAGGCCGAGGTGGGTGGATCACTTGAGGTCAGGAGTTCAAGATCAGCCTAGGCAACATGGTAAAACCTGTCTCTACTAAAAATATATTTTTTAAAAAATTTATCTGGGCATGCTAGTGCACACCGGCAATCCCAGCTACTCCAGAAGCTGAGGCAGGAGAATCGCTTGAACCCGGGAGGCGAAGGTCGCAGTGAGCTGAGACCAAGCCACTGCACTCCAGCCTGGGCGACAGAGCAAGGCTCTGTCTTAGAAAAGTAAAAAGAGTCAAGGATGATCCCTGATAGCAAATATGCTAAAGATTTATTTGTTTAAAATTGCAACGTTGACCAGAATTTTACACACGTGTATGTGTGTATATGCACGTAAGTGTGGGATTGTGGTTTTATTTGCACCAGGTCAGGTATAACTAAGCAAGAAGTAGCAGCCTTGCTTATGGCCGGAGCTCTGTTCTCAGAGCTGCTTTCACATTACAGTCACCTGTAGAGATTCATCCACAACACACAGATACCTGAATGCCTGAGTGTCTCCCCCAGAGATTCAGATTTAACTGGGCTGGCCTGGGATCTGAGCACAGATCTTTTTTTTTAAAGCTCCCCAGCTGATTGTAATGTGTGTCCAGGTCACCATCCACTGAACTAGGCCAGCCCCCTAATGCAGTCTCCCCCCTCCACTGCTCTGTAAAATTGAGCCACATTTGCCAGCTCCTTGCACAATATCCTCTTACTTGGGCACTGGTGATTCTGTCATCTCCCTGGTCCTCATCCTGGCTTCACCGCACACTTCAGCATCTGGGATCTGGCCTCCCTGTGACTGTACTACAGCAAAAAAGTTCTTCCTAAAATGCCCTCATGTATAATTCACATTTTAAGTTACTTCCTATTCAATAAAAATGATTATATTTATAAACATTCTGGTCATTGTCATGTAATGAGGTGAGAAAAAACCAAGCTGCATTCAGTGGCACGTGACTGCTTGGCTGGACCCTTCCTCAGTAAGTCTGTGTACCAGCTTCGTACAAGGCCGGTGTGAATCCATCCTGTTAAAGGCACAAATAACTGTGTACTGGGAACCCTCAGGAACCTTTGGGGGCTGGCACAGAGCTTGGCACACCACAGGTGCTCAGCAAACTTCTAATATAACAGAGAATATTGAGTCTGCAGATTCAGGGGGCTTCCCCAACCTAATTTGGTTCTGGAAATTCAAATGACTGGCCTGAGAAAAAGTTGTCCTGGTGATTACAAAACCGCCTCTCAGAGAACGCAGCAAGTGGCAGAACTAGCCAAAGAAATGCTGGTGTGATCAGTAGATATGCACAAGCATGCTATCCTTCCTGCCTCTCCCCCTTTCTAACTCCTCCCTGAGAACAGCCTTTCACGTCATTGCAGAAATAAGGTGGAGGGGTTTCCTTTCCACCCCAAAAGCAATTTGTTTGATGGGGTTTTAAGCCAGGATCTCTCTGGGTAGAAATGATGTTCTGTGCTACTAATGACAAATGGTGAACAAGGAGATTCTCTTTAGTTTTTTAGTCTGTGTAAGCACCTAAGTGCCCCAGATTTTGAACATTTTCTGTTTTGTCTTCTCTGGGTCCTATCTTAGCCATCTCGCCTCACTCTGAGCTTGCTTCGGGAAGGAGGAAACAGAGGCCAACTAGTATCTGCCTGTTTATGGTGTTTTTCTGTTTTATACTCTTGAGTTAATATGTTCTGATAACTGGTTGGATGGACCTCTCCCAACCCCATCTCACCCTTCCTATTCAGGATTTTGTTATTTTCTCTCATTCATGAAATATGAATTTCTTCTTCTTTTTTCTTTCTTTTTTTTTTATTAGTCTAAGGTTGAATTCCCATCACCATTGCTTTCCACACACAGCTTCATCAGTGATGATGAAGAGTCAAGGATGGCCTGGGCACGTGGCTCATGCCTGTAATCTCAGCACTTTGGGAGGCTGAGGTGGGCTGGATCACTTGAGCCAGGAGTTCGAGACCAGCCTGGCCAACATGGCAAAACCCGTCTCTACTAAAAATGCAAAAAAATTTTAGTCCAATGGCATGACCTCGGCTCATGGCAACCTCTGCCTCCTGGGTTCAAGTGATTCTCCTGCCTCAGCCTCCTGAGTAGCTGGAATTACAGGCGACTGCTACCACGCCTAGCTAATTTTTATATTTTTAGTAGAGATGAGGTTTCACCATGTCAGCCAGGCTGGTCTCAAACTCCTGACTTCAAGTGATCCACCTGCCTAGGCCTCCCAAAATGCTGGGATTACAGGTGTCAGCCACCATGCCAGTCATGAATTTTCTTTTAGAAAAAAGTCGGTGAATCTCACTGGGATTTTTATTGGAATCATAATGAATCAACAAACTAATTTGGGACTAAACAAATTTTCTAAATTGAATTTTCCCATGTAACAACACCTATTTTATTCAAATCTCTTTTAAAATTTCTAAGTAAAATTGTTAAGTGTTCTTTATCAAGATCCCACACAGGTTTATTGCTATGTGATTTGTGGCTTTGGGTGCTACTGTGAATAGGATATTGGAATTACGGTTCTCAATAGCTTACTGGTAAAGATGAATGCCTTGATTTGGGGGTGTTTATCTTGTGTCCAGCCATTTTTATAAATCATTTTATTAATTTCAGTAGTTTCTATCTGGTTTCTTTAAATTTTTAAGGGTACAACCACAAGATTGCAAAGAATAATATTTTATATTGATCAAGGAGGGTAGTGGTCCAACATATTAGTGCTCTAGGACTGCTGTCATAAAGTACCACAAACTGAGTGGCTTAAAAACAACAGAAATGGTTTTTTTTTTTTTTTTTTTGAGATGGAGTCTGGCTCTGTCGGCCAGGCTGGAGTGCAGTGGCATGATCTTGGCTTACTGCAACCTCTGCCTCCTGGGTTCAAGCGATTCTCCTGCCTCAGCCTCTCGAGTAGCTGGGACTACAGGTGCCTGCTACCATGCCCGGGTAATTTTTGTATTTTTAGTAGAGACAAGGTTTCACCACGTTGACCACGCTGATCTCGAACTCCTGACCTCAGGTGATCCACCCACCTCGGCCTCCCAAAGTGCTGGGATTATAGGCATGAGCCACCGCGCCTGGCCAGAAATGTATTATTTATAGTTCTGAAGGCTGGAAATCTGAAATCAAGGTGTCAGCTGGGTTGGCTCCTTCTAGAGGCTCTGAGGGAGAATCTGTTCCATGCCTCTCCTAGCTTCCAGTGGTCGCTGACAATCCTTGGTGATTCTTGGCACGCACGCCCATCACTCCAGTCTCTACCTCTGTCTTCACAAAGGTTTCTTCCTCATGTGTCTGTGTATCTCCAAATCCCTCTCTCCTCATATAGATATCAGTCATTGCACTTAGGGCCTACTCTCCTCCAGTATAACCTCATCTTGACTTGATTACATCTCCAAAGACCAGATTTCCAAATAAGGTCATATTCACGGGTACCAGGAGTTAACACAGATCTTCTTGGGGGACACAATCCTGCAACATCTAGTGTGCTTGTCTCTGACGAGGCTACATCTAGAAGTTGTGGTCCAGCTCATGAACCATATTTCAACATGTACATTGAAAAAAAGCATTTTTCCTGATAAAGGTGGGCACACAGTGAAGGATCTTGCATCTGCATGATATGAGAAATGCTATGGGAACTATGTTCAGCTTAGATTTAGGCCTTTGGAAGAGTATAATGTCCATCTTCACATGCATATGGGGCTTTCATGGTACACATAATCTGTATTGGAGGGAAGTAGATTTTGGCTCAATATAATTTTGGCTCAAGATCCAAAGGATCTTTGGATTCAGGCCATTTACTAAGGGCAGTGAACTTAAAGCAGTAGTAACTTACCTCATCCTTCGCTCATCTGACAAATATGTATGAGGCCTGTTACGCTCCAGGCAGCAGGCACCAGGCCAGATGTTAGGGCAATAACAGGCTTATGAGAGATACAGGCCTTGCCCTCAGGAAGCTTGCAGTCTACCAGGCCCTGACAGGGTCCAGGCAGGCTGGGTTGGCGTGTTGGTCAAATTGTTTCTGAGATAAAGCATCATGGCCTTTATGGCCCTTGAGAGGCAATATGTAAACGAAAGTGGGGGTTTGGGGTGAGGAGTGGGAAGTTGAGTGAAATGGATTTTTTTTTTTTTTTAATTTATCAGCTTACATCACAGGAATGGATTGAAAAAAAAAAAAAAAAAGAAAAAAGATTGAAATGAACACAAGGGCTTCCCTGGCAGGCCACATGCAAAAAAAAATCAGCTCCTTCACACCATCACGCATGTCCGACCCTCAGTGGAGAACTTTTATCTGCACAAGTCTCAGATTCTACTCTCCTGCTTCCCATTACAGCCTTCTCAGCCCTACCCCACCCAGCCTGAGGAACGAAGCTCAACAAACAAAACAGTAACTGCTCAGGCCAGAGCCACCTCACTGGGAAAACAAGTCCCTCTCCCAAATCTCAGCAGACAAAATAGCCAGGCCCTAGGTGTTTCCCCTTCTGCCCGGGACATGCAGCCAGGAAAGCAAAGCGAGAAGCTCTAAATCAAGTGTTTTCAGCCGAACCAGACCCAGGAGTGGAAGGGAGAGGCCTCCACTCTCAGCTGCTGCTCCTACTTAACGAGCCAAAACAAAGCCGGTGCCAAGGAAGTTAATCTGCCCTGAGATAGGGGAGAGCCACTCCCTGAGGTGGAGAAGGAGCTTGGGCCCAGGGCACTATCTGGCCTAGGAGGCTGGGACAGAGGTGCACATGGCCAAGATCAACCTTCCAGGTGAGAGGAGGTTCAGTTCTTCAGAAAAAGGAACCCCCTGTATGCTTGTTTGCTGCCTTTTGACCATATGAGGAGAAAAATACATTATTTAAAAGATCTGTCAGCCTCACGCCTGTAATCCCAGCACTTTGGGAGGCCGAGGCGGGCGGATCACTTGAGGTCAGGAGTTTGAGACCAGCCTGGCCAATATGGCGAAACCCTATATCTACAAAATATACAAAAATTAGCTCAGAGTGGCAGCGCATGCCTGTAGTCCCAGCTACTCAGGAGGGTGAGGCATGAGAATCGCTTGAACCCAGGAGGCAGACAGGTTGCAGTGAGCCAAGATTGCACCACTGTACTCCAGCTGGGACAACAGAGCAAGACTCTGTCTCAAAAAAAAAAAAAAAAAAAAAAGATCTGTCATTGGTGCTTGGAAATGCCTGGTCCTCAACACCAAGGAGGTCTCGAAAAACATCTGGAAGAGATCACGGGGTTCCTGCCGCCACCATCCATCCTTCGCCTGCTTCTCTGCACATGTGCACATAGCCTCACCCAAGCACATATGGGCACAGTAGTGGACATACACCAGCACGCATACATTCACCCTTCCACGCATGCATCCTCACACATGTATACGTGCATGTGTACACACACCCACATACATAAACACACTCCTATATGTGAGTGTGCACACAATCCACCTTCTCACACATTCTCAAAAGCACCCGTGTGCACACACATTCTCACACAAAACACACATGTTCTTCCTCACACATGACTATAAGTGCACGTGCATGCATCCTTATACACATATTCACAAACATTAACATGCACTCTGTATACACACGAAACTGCACCTTACATCTTCACACATGTCCATGCGTTTAGGTTAATGTACACATTTACCCTCACACACAAGCACACACATACGTGCATATTCTTTCTTTTTTTTTTTTTTTGAGATGGGTCTTGCTCTGTCGCCCAGGCTGGAGTGCAGTGGCACCATCTTGGCTCACTGCAAGCTCCACCTCCTTAGTTCATGCCATTCTCCTGCCTCAGCCTCCCGAGTAGCTGGGACCACAGGCGCCCACTACCATGCCTGGCTAATTTTTTGTATTTTTAGTAGAGATGGGGTTTCACCGTGTTAGCCAGGATGGTCTTGATCTCTTGACCTCGTGATCCGCCCACCTCAGCCTCCCAAAGTGCTGGGATTACAGGCATGAGCCACCGTACCCGGCCACATATGTGCATTTTCACACATGCATATGTGTACATGCATTGTCATAGTGCCCTCACACACACATGCACACATACAAGTGCATCCTCACACACATCCTCACACCTACATACCCCCCATGCCCTATTCTTGGGTGAACACTCATCCTCTCATGCACAAACCCCTTTTTAACTGATGCTTCTCCCAGAGTTGATTTGACTGTCTCTTCCATGACAAGGCAAGGCCAGTGACTGGGACTGGTTTCCATTTGGAGCTCGCAGCCTGGCATCCACCTTGGCAGACAGATGGTAGCAAAGACCCATAACCCTAGGTCACCCATAGGCCCCAGAGGAGTGTTCCTGCCATCCATCCGTCACTCAAGAGCCAGCACCCCGGAGTTGGATCAATGTGGTCCTCACAGTAGCTTGGTGACCATGAATAAGTTACACAGCCTGAGTCTTAGTTTTTCATCCAAAAAAGGTGGCTAACACTTACTTCATGGAGTTGAGAAGGCTGAGATGACAGCGGTGAAGTGGCCACACATAGTAGGTGATCAGGAAAGAGCTCTTTCAGGTTGCTGCCCTGGGCCACCAGAACTCCCAGGCCACTATTCTCCAGGGCCCCAGGCACACTAGGGGTGGGAACTAATGAAATCCAAATGTGAAACTCTAGGCCTTTCATGTGGTTGCTGGTCAGAAGCACATTTGATAAGGTGTGCCGGCTGTCCTGGCCCTCCCTATGTGAAGTCTGTCTAGCCAAGGCATTTCCAGGGATCTAATGAGAAGGGAACTGTGGTTGGGTGATTTCAAAGGTGATGGGAAAGACGTTGTTTTTCATTTATAAAGCTGCCAGGGCCAGTTGGGGAAAAGCAGAGGAAAGGGAAACTACAGGAAAGTAGATCCAAAGAAACAGAACCTGAAAGAACTCCCCAGGCTGCTGCCTGGAACATCTGGAACTAAGCTAACGGGCATGGAGGGAGAGCGGCAGCCAAGCCATCTCTTGGCACAAGCTCTGAGAGCTGCCTGAGGGAGCTGGAGCAGATGCCGTGGGACTTTTCCCCTGAGTTATTGCAGCTTCCTCCTGGAGCTGGCCCAGGATGGCGGCTCAAACATGGAAACGTGGTCTGAATCCTCTTCCCAGCAACCTATGCTGGGCCTCAGTTTGTCTCTGTGAGGCGGGCAGTTGAGTGAAATGAAATTATAATATTTAATTATAATATTGCGAGTGTCAGCCACTGTGCCGAGTTCTGCACGTGGATCCTCTTAATCCTTAAAACAACTCCAGAGGTGGCGATGATTGCACCCACTTTACAGATAGGATAACTGCTCAGAGAGGGTGTGTGTGTTACCTAAGGTCACGGAGCCGGCAAGGGCACTGGCCCCTTGGGTGCCCAGGTGAGAATTTGAACCCAGAGCCCCTGACTTCCTAACCACAGCGCTCTCCTGCTGAGCAGGGACAAATACTCATCTTCCCAGCTCTCCCTGCGGAGGCAGGGAGCCAGAATACCCTGGGACCGGAAACTGCTGCCTGGATGACCTGTCAGCTGCCTGGTTTCGCAGACGGGGAAAGTGAGAACCAGAGAAGGCCAGTGACTGGCCCAAGGTCACGTTGTATCCCATATCCTCCTCTCATTCCCGGACGTCCAGCTCCCCAACAGCCCCAGCACAGAGCTGGGGAAAAATCTTCAGAGATAGCCCCTTGGGAAGACAGCTGGAAGGCAGGGCTGAGCCGGTGGCATTTGTGACCCAGCGATGAGGTGATGAGGTGCTGACGAAAGTACTGTATTTCCCCCTTTTGAGAAATGCTTTGGCATCAGACGAGTCTTGGGGGAGGGAGGAGAGGAATTTGGCAGGGATCTGGTTATAAGCCATCTGGAGGGCGGCGTGAGGACCGGAAAAGCCGCTGCCCGTTCTGTTTGGTCTCATCCCCTGAATGAGGTCACTGAATGTGCACGGGAGGCTCTGCACTGCCCCACTCCAGCCTGATGGAGAAATCCTACCCGAAATCCCAAAGTAGGGCAGGGACATTCCCGCCAGATACTTTTGCAGCCTTTGTCCTATGGGACGGAGCAAGGGATGATGACACACTCGCCTGCCCACCCGGAAGTGAGTCTCAGGTCATTGCATCAGAAGGGTGACATCCTAACACAAGTCATTGCTAAGCAACTGCCACGTGCTTAGTATTCACATTTTCTTGCTTCATTCTCACCACTACACTACACAGAAGCCATTATTCCCACCCCCCACCCCCATTTACAGACGAGGACACTGAGACCCAGAGAGTTTTTTTGTTTTGTTTCATTTTGTTTTTTGAGGTGGAGTCTTGCTCTGTCACCCAGGCTGGAGTGCAGTGGCACGATCTTGGCTCACTGCAACCTCCATCTCCTGGGTTCAAGAGATTCCCTTGCCTCAGCCTCCCGAGTAGCTGCAACTACAGGCACCTGCCACCACACCCAGCTAATTTTTGTATTTTTAATAGAGATGGGGTTTCGCCGTGTTGGCCAGGCTGGTCTAGAACTCCTGACCTCGTGATCCACCTGCCTTGTCCTCCCAAAGTGCTGGGATTACAGGTGTGAGCCACCGTGCCTGGCCTATTTTATTTTTTATTTGTTTGTTTTGTTTTGTTTTCAGAGATAGGGTCTGGCTCTATTGCCCAGGTTAGAATGCAATGGTATGACCATAGCTCACTGTAGCCTCAAACTCCTGGGCTCAAGCAATCCTCTCGCCTCAGCCTACCAGGAGCTGGAACTACAAATGCGTGCCACTATGCCCAATTAATATTTTTCCTTTTTGGACAAATGAAGTCTCACTATGTTGCCCAGGTTGGTCTCAAACTCCTGGGTTCAAGTGATCCTCCTGCAGTGCTGGGATTACAAGCGTGAGCCACTGTGCCCGGCCAACCCCAGGGAGTCCTGATGAGGTTACAAAGGCTCTGACCATGGAGCCAGAACTCAAATCCAGGTATGTGAGATCCGAGCCCAGGCTTCCACCAGGGCCACTGTGCTGCAACTGCCACCACTTCCTGGCACCTCAAGTGACACCCAAGCATCATTCAAGAGGAAATGGCCCTTATCCTGGCAATCCCCCGCGCCCCACTTTCTTCTCTGAATTAGGGACTTCGGCAGAGACAGAGCCCCAGCAGCCTCCACCCGTCCCCTCGTGTCGGCCTTGCTCACCCACGGATGAGTCAGTTGGAATGTTTGGACATCTCAGCTCAGCGGCTGTGGTACCAGGAGCTGTCAGGAGGCGGGAATGCTGAGAATGTGGCTCACTGTGCTCCCGCCCGCCCAGGCTGAATCCGCAGAGAGGTTTGGAAGGTGAATGACACAATGTTTGTCAAGGGTTTGGGACGACAGGTGCATGTGAAGATGAGGACAAAGACTGATTCTTTCCTTGGGGCTGCCAGCACAGTTTCGCATCCCTCCCACACATGTCCGCATTCCAGGCCCAGACGCTCCATGCCCTGGGCTCCTATGAAGGGCAAGAAACCACTGATTAGGAAGCAAGAAGAAGAAGAAGAAAAAAAACCTCTCAGGCTCTTAAAAGAGTGTTAGACCTCTTTGCCCAAATGCCATCTTGAAACACAACTTTTTTTTTTTTTTTTTTTCTTTTAGAGACAGGGTCTTGCTGTGTCACCCAGGCTGGAGTGTAGTGGCGTGATCACAGCTCACTGCAGCCTCCAACTCCCGGACTCAAGTGATCCTCCCGTCTCAGCCTCCCAAAGCACTGGGATTATAGGTGTGAGCCACTGCCCCGGGCCCTGAAACACGGCTTTGATTCTGTCTCTCTCCTGCTCAGATGTCTTTGTGCAGGCCACACGAACTTTTCCGGTGTCCTCTCTATGCGGAGCTCTGTCTGGGCACTGAGTAGAGAGTAGTGAAGAAGATGGTGATAGTCCTTCCCCAGGGAGCTTCCCTTCTGGAAAGGGGTTCAGATAATTAAAAAGTGAGTGTGCTCACGCCTGTCATCCCAGCACTTTGGGAGGCCAAGGCGGGTGGATCACAAGGTCAGGAGTTTGAGACCAGCCTGGCCAATATGGTGAAACCCCGTCTCTACTAAAAATACAAAAATTAGCCAGGCATGGTGGTGGGTGCCTGTAGTCTCAGCTACTCAGGAGGCTGAGACAGGAGAATCACTTGAACCTGAGAGGCGGAGGTTGCAGTGAGCCGAGATTGCGCCATTGCACTCCAGCCTGGACGACAGAGTGATACTCCATCTCAACAAAAACAACAAAAAAAGTGAGTGTGTGATTACAAATAAGCAGTGTGGGAGAGGAAACAAACCCAGTCTATGATGGAAATTAGGGGAATGGATTTCCTTTAAAATGAAATAAAACTCCGAGAGCCGCGTGCTGCCTAAATGTGTCACCTTACTGTGCACTGAACACACCACAGTTTTCTGCCTCACTGCCTCAGTTCCTGTAATCTCCCCATCCGGGTTCCTTTTTCCTCCCACCTTTCCAGGGCCTGTGCTGCCCACCCCGCCATCCAGAAACTTCCTTGCCCACTTAGGGCTCTGCCCTGTGGATATAAAGTCACCTTCTCATCTCTCTCCCTTCCTGTGGGAAGCATAGTTATCTTATGCACCAAGGCTGCCTGAGAATTCCCTCTGACACAAGTGCCTCAGAATCTTTTATTTTGGTGCCAGGCACTGGGGAGATGCAAAATAAATAGTTCTTTAGCAAATGGGCATCCCCAGACTCCGGGTGACTGTGGAAGATCTGGAGAATGTGGGGTTCTGAGCAAAGAAATCGTGTTTAGGAAATGCTCAGTGTAGGAGCTAGCCTGGACCGTGTGGATTCAGGAGGTCCACATCACATGCACGCCGTTCAGGAAGGAGGAAGGGCTGAGGGTAGGAACTGTTTGATCAGCCCCTCTTCCGGAAGCTCAGGCCCACAGATGTTGCCTTGATTACCTATCAAAATGAGCAAATGCCAGAATTCACCAAGGCCTTGCTGACGCAGGGCACTGGAGAGAGAAAAACCACTGGGCTGATTATCTTGGCTTTATCCACCACATCTGTTTCAGCTCAGCATCTCTGCTTGTCATCTTTAAAGAGATGGCTGCAGCGTTACAGAATCTTAGAGCTGGAAATGGCCTCGGAAGTCCTCACATCTCTCCACCTCCTTTTGCAGATAAGGGTCATGTCGCTCAGAGACTGTGACTCACCCCCGGCCACGTGGCCGGTAGGAGGCCCAGCTGGGCCCGGAAAGGGGACCGTGGCTCTCAGCTCCCGGGCCGGAGCCTTTCCCGGTTTTCCAAGCTTCCTCTTGGATCACATCAAGTCATTTCCCCATTCGCCTCTGTTAGGCCTCACGAGTGAGAGAAGCTAGCCATGGCCCTTTCTCTCCCACTTCCCTCACTGCCCACCGCCCCACAAAAAGAGAGAGGTTCTCTTCCAGAACCAAACAGCGATGGTTTTTTTCCTCATCCGATGTCCTGTACCCTCCAAGCTAGGCCTGTCTCCAGAAGCACAGGCCCTGACACTCACACACTGACTGAAAGAATGTCATCCACCCTCCCATCAACTCTGGGAACCAAGAGGCCATTTCTCAGCCACTGCACATGCCGAGGAGTCAGAGGGACTCGATTCTGCCCTAACTTGTCACACTTTCCTTGGCCAAGGCCTCGTCAAGGCATCTCGACCCCATTTTTCTGAGCCCCGCTGTTGACGGTAACCTTCCGTGCAGGCTGAGTTAGCAGGCTCTCTGGAAGGTGCTTCATGTCCATTCTGGAAGGGAGAGATTATTATCCCCACCCCCTCCCACTTTTTAGAAACAGGTATAGAAATTGAGGCTCAGAGAGGTTAAGTTACCTGGCCATGGTCACACAGCTAGTCAGTGGTAGAGTCAGAATTCAACCCCCCACAAGCCTTCCCGTGTGCCTCAAAGAAGCTAGAGGCAGCTCAAGATGTCCCTGCATGCACGCCCAGTAACAGCGCCCCAGTGGCCTGCCCGAGTGCCTGAAATCCCCTCATTGGAGTCATCTCTCAGTGACCCCAGCCTCAGGTGGCTAGCCATTCCTTCCTAATGGAAAAGACTGAGGATGGCTGGGCACAGTGGCCGACGTCTATAATCCCAGCACTTTGGGAGGCCACCTGAGGTCAGGAGTTCGAGATCAGTTTAGCTAATATGGTGAAATCCCGTCTTTACTGAAAATAAAAAGATTAGCCAGGTGTGGCGTTGGGCGCCTGTAGTGCCAGCTATTCAGGAGGCTGAGGTGGGAGAATCGCTTGAACCCAGGAGGTGGAGGCTGCAGTGAGCCGAAATCACGCCACTGAACTCCAGCCTGGGTGACAGAACAAGACTCCGTCTCAAAAACGAAAAAAGACTGAAGATAAGTGAGAGCGGCCGGGAGCGGTGGCTCACGCCTGTAATCCCAGCACTTTGGGAGGCCGAGGCGGGCGGATCACAAGGTCAGGAGATCGAGACCACGGTGAAACCCTGTCTCTACTAAAAATACAAAAAATTAGCCGGGCGCGGTTGTGGGCGCCTGTAGTCCCAGCTACTCGGGAGGCTGAGGCAGGAGAATGGCGTGAACCCGGGAGGCGGAGCTTGCAGTGAGCCGAGATCGCGCCACTGCACTCCAGCCTGGGCGACAGAGCGAGACTCCGTCTCAAAAAAAAAAAAATAAAAAAAAAAAATAAATAAAAAAATAAGTGAGAGGGGAAGATATACAAGAAGACCCTTGGCAAAGATTGGATGATCACTTGAATGGTCCGAGGCTTGACAGCAAGGCCCAGAGAGTTTGGGAGGGCTCAGGGTTGACAGACGGCGAGGAGGAGGCAGAGGAGAGAGGTCTCCAAGGCTAAGCCTGGAGGTGGGTGGGGGCAGGACATGAGGACAGCAGCAGGAAGGTAAAATGGTTGCGGAGGACAGCAGGTTCCTCCGCTTTGAGGAATCAAAGCCCTCAGGGGCTGGCTCTGGGCAGGGATTGGTTTTGGGGCGGAAGGTGGAAGGGCCGGCGTGACTGGGAGGCATTAGTCAGCAGCAGAGCTTTATGAAAGGAGGGATTGTCCAGAGCCTCCTTACTCACCGGGCCAACGGGGTTGTCCCTGGAGCCGGGGAGCTGGGCTGTTATCAGAAGGGGACCGGGAATTCTGTGCCGCTCACTGCCTAGGTTGAATGGCTGGGGCCACAGGGGCTGAGCGTGGGGGCCCCGTCCAGCCTCGGTGGCTGTGACTCACAGCCCTCAGCTGAGTTTCTTCATTGTCCACTGTCCCTGGGACAGTGGGACCGGAGCCCTGGCAGGAGGCCTGACTCCCCACTCTTGTGATACAGGAGACCCACGGCTGATTCACAGGAGCCTGCCCCAGCATCACCCCAGCTGACCCACTGATGCACCCCGTCTGAAATGCACAGAGTTGCAGACGTGCCTGGAAGACCCCGAGCATTTATCCATCTCTCCCTCCTTCAGTCATTCGCACAGTCATTCTTTTTATGGTTGTGTTTTTCCAATCTTTATGTTTTTTTCCCCAATGGCAAAAGTAATCTATTGAATATTAGATTCAAAAGGAATGAAATTCTGCTACATGCTCCAATGTTAGTGAACTTGAGGATATTATGTTAAGTGAAATAAGCCAGACACAAAAGGACAGATACTGTGTGATTGCACTTATATGAGTCAAATTTGTAGAGACAGAAAGTAGATTAAAGGTTGTCAGGGGCTGGGGAAGGGGAAAGGGAGAGTTAGTGTTTAGTGGGGACAGAGTTTCACTTGGGGAAGGTGGTGGTAGTGGTTGCAACAGTGGGAATGTACTTAATGCCACTGAACCATACACTTAAAAATGGTTCAAATGGAACATTTAATGTCACGCATATTTTACCGTAATAAAGAAAAACAAACAAAAAGTGATCTGTTGTTCAAACAATATATAAAAGATAAAACATAAAAGTAGATGACTGGGCTCATAATTACCCTCATTTCTCGCCCTCTGTTACCAGTTTGGAATATCTGCTTTCAAACCTTTTAATGTCCCCACGCAATCGTGTATGTGTGGGCAAATATAGGCCCTGAGGGATGAAGGGAATGTGATCTCCAGGTGCCAGACACATGCTCCTCATCCCTGTCTCTTTGAAGGACAATGTCATGCCTGCATCCCCAGGTGCCCAGTGGCAAGGTCATGCCTGAACCATCACCGCCATCCAGCGATGTCTTAGAGGTGTCTGGCTTAGTGCTAAGGCCTTTCACATGCACGAGTGCAACGCTTACACCAGCATTGTAAGGAAGGTATATTTTGATGCTCAGTTCAAAGTCCATTTCAAGGCCAGGTGCAGTGGCTCACCCCTATAATCCCAGCACTTTGAGAGGCTGAGGCAGAAGGATCGCTTGAGCCCAGGAGTTCAAGACCAGCCTGGGCAACATAGTGAGACTCTGTCTCTAAAAACTTAAAAATTAGCAGGGCATGGTGGTGGTGTGCTTCTGTAGTCCCAGCTACTCAGGAGGCTGAGGTAAGAGGATTGCCTGAGCCCAGGAGTTTGAGGCTATTGTGAGCCATGATCGCACCACTGTACTCCAGCCCAGGCAACAGAGTGAGACCCTGTCTCAAAAACAAAAAACAGTCCAGGCTGAGCGCAGTGGCTCACACCTGGTAATCGCAGCATTTTGGGAGGCCAAGGTGGGCGGACCACCTGAAGTCAGGAATTTGAGACCAGCCTGGCAAACGTAGTGAAACCCCATCTCTACTAAAAATATGAAAATTAGCTAGGTGTGGTGGCATACACCTGTAATCCCAGCTACTCGGGAGGCTGAAGCAGGAGAATTGCTTGAACCCAGGAGGTGGAGGTTGCAGTGAGCCAAGATCGCACCACTGCATTCCAGCCTGGGCAACAGAGTGAGACACCATCTAAAAAAAGAACAACCACCACAAAAAACCCTAGTCCATTTCATAAATGAAGACTCCAAGAGGGCAAAGCAGGGATGACCCGTGAGATTGTCAGGATTTGCAGAGATGCCTCTGCCATCACGCGCCCCGATCCGCAGCAGAGGGAGGCACTTGCGCACTTTGTAGCAATGTCTTAATTTCTGGCTTCCCTGTTGACTGTACGTTGCTAGGGAGAAGGCTTATGCCGTCTTGTCCCCCGCTTGGTCCTCCGCAAGCCTCGAAACACAGTAGGTGTTCAACAAATATTTGTGGAGAGAATGCTTCTCATTCATTTCTCTATTTGATCTTCTCCCACACTCCTGTGAGGGAGCAAATTAGGAAATATGATTGCTGCTGCTGTTAGTCATCTGGATAGCAGGCGAGATGGGGTGACTTCCTCTGGGTCACACGGCCAGGGCCTGCTGAGCTGGTCTCAGGCTCCTGGCTCCCCTCCCAGGCCTTTCCAACCCTGTCATGAGGACCTTGGCTCCTGTGCTTGAAAAACAAAGATATTAATTGGGAGGAGGAAGCCTTTGAGTCATTACCAGCGACAATAATAATAATTACAATCCTCCTCCTTGTAGCCTTTAACTCATATAATCCCCACTTCCATAGCACCAGTGAGGGAGGTGCTATTATTGTCTCTAATAGATTGCTCTGCAGCTAGACAGAGAGGTTGAGCAACTTCCTCAACATCACACTGTTGCTACAAGCAACAGAGCCGAGATTCAGACCCCATCTGGTTCCAGAGCCCATAAACCGCAAGTTACAAATATTGTAATCCTAAGTGGCATCCTCCACCGGACCCAGACAGACTCACAGCGTGTGTGGGCTGAGTTTGGTGAGGGAGGGGCTGAATGGAACATCCATGTATTCTCTCTTGCATTCATTCATCCACTCCCACTTAGTGAGCATTCGCTGAAACCCACCTGGGCACCCTGCCAAGCGTCTGGCCCTAGGACAGAGTAAGAGCAGGTTGGTGCCCTTTCTGCCCCCAGGGAGGCTTTGGCCAGGTAGGAGAGGCAGACATCATTGTGCAATTAATTGTTTCATTAAAGCAAAGATGAGTGCCACTGGGGAGGAGGCATAAGGCTCTGTCTGCCTAAACCCAGGGTGAATACGGCTGCCCCCAGAGCTGCCGTCTCAGTGGCAGCTTGCGGATGGCAGGAATCAGGGAGCTGAGGGTGGAGAGCGTTCCAAGTGCCTGGAATTCCACAGTCTGGGCAGAGGCTTGGATATGACTAGGATGGAAAGATGGCCAGTGTAGCCGCCACTGGTGAGAGAGGAGGAGAAGAGTGGGGATGGGGATTCCAGGGGAGGTGGGCCAGCACTGTCCTGCCCTGTGTCTGAACCCTCTCAGACAGAACTAAGGCTGCTACGAACATCTTCACTTTCACTGTTATCCTTAAAGAGTAAACGGGAAGGCCAAGTTAAAAGTTCCCATTTCCGGGCTGGGCGCAGTGGCTCATGCCTGTAATCCCAGCACTTTGGGAAGCCAAGGTGGGCAGATCACGTGGTCAGGAGATCGATACCATCCTGGCTAACACGGTGAAACCCCGTCTCTACTAAAAGTACAAAAAAAAAAAAAATTAGACAGGCATGGTGGCGGGCACCTGCAGTCCTAGCTACTCGGGAGGCTGAGGCAGGAGAATGGCGTGAACCCTGGAGGCAGAGTCTGCAGTGAGCCGAGATCGCGCCACTGCACTCCAGCCTGGGTGACAGAGTGAGACTCAGTCTCAAAAACAAACAACAAAAAAGTTCCCATTTCTGGCCAGGTGCGGAGGCTCATGCCTGTAATCCAGCACTTTAGGAGGCTGAGGCAGGAGGATTGCTTGAGTCCAGGAGTTCAAGACCAGCCTGGGCAACATAGCAAAACCTCGTATCTACAGAAAAAAAAAAAAAAGAATTTATCCAGGTTTGGTAGCATGCACCTGTAGTCCCAGCTACTTGGGATGCTGAGGTGGGAGGATTACTTGAGCCTAGGAGGTAGAGGCTGAAGCAAGGCATAATTGTGCCACTGTATTCTAGCCTGGGCAACAGAGTGAGACCCCCATCTCAAAAAAAAAAAAAGTTATCATCTCTCCCAGGTTGCTGGGCTTAGATGG